>NC_091977.1:267479095-268086726 GCF_044704955.1 Pristiophorus japonicus | reverse complement strand
TCTTGCGGAGGCAGCGCTGGTGGTATTTCTCTAGCGCTTTGAGGTGTCTACTATATACGGTCCATGTCTCTGAGCCATATAGGAGGGCGTGTATCACTACTGCCCTGTATCTTATCTGGAAGGAGGAGAGCATGCAGGGAGATCTCAGAGATGCCGTAATCATGACCATCTGTAAAAAGGGGGACAGGTCCGACTGCAGCAACTACAAAGGAATTTCCCTGCTGTCGGCCACTGGGAAAGTCATCACTAGAATCCTCCTCCCAGAGTCACAATGCGGATTCTATCCACTAAGGGGTACAACGGACATGATTTTCACCATGCAATAACTAAGAGAAATGCAGGGAACAGCACCAACCCTTGTACATGGCCGCCTTTGAGCTCACAAAAGCCTTTGACACTGTCAACCGTGAGGGACTATGGTGCGTCCTCTTCCATTTCGGCTGCCCCCAAAAGTTTGTCACCATCCTCTGCCTGCTCCGCGATGCCATGCAAGCCGTGATCCTGATCAACAAACCCACCACAGACCCAATTCACATCCTGCCCTGGGTCAAGCAGGGTTGTGTCATCGCGCCAACGCTCTTCTCGATCTTCCTCGCTGCAATGCTCCATCTCACTCTCAACAACTTTGTGTACATGGGCTTCAAACTCACTGAATCAGGCCTCATAGAATGCAATAGACTCCTGTGCCATTAATTCAGCCCTAAATTCTAGTAACGCCTGTCTGGTCTCTACTCTCAAACTATCATCTTTATCTAACAGGACAATTCTATCTAATGTAGGATATGGTTGCACAAGAACACATTGTGGGCAGAACAGTAGCAAATTGAATTTAATCCAGAGAAGTGTGAGGTAATGCTTTTTGGGAGGGCTAACCAGGAAAGGGAATACACATTAAATGGTGGGATACTGAGAAGTGTAGAAGAACAAAGGGACCTGGGAATGCATGTCCACATATCCCTGAAAGTAGCAGGCCAGGTAGATAAGGTGGTTAAGAAGGCATACGGAATGCTTGCCTTTATTAGCCGGCAAGAGCAGGGGGGGTTATGCTTGAACTGTATAAAACACTGCTTAGGCCACAACTGGAGTACTGCGTGTAGTTCTGGTCACCGCATTACAGGAAGGACGTGATTGCACTGGAGAGGGTACAGAGGAGATTTACGAGGATGTTGCCGGGAGTGGAGAATCTAAGCTATGAGGACAGATTGGATAGGCTGGGTTTGTTTTCATTGGAACAGAGGAGGCTGAGGGGAGACCTCATTGAGGTGTATAAAATTATGAGAGGCCTAGATATAGTGTATAGAAAGGGCCTATTTCCCTTAGCTCAGGGGTCAACAACCAGGGGGCATAAATTTAAAGTAATTGGTAGAAGGTTTAGAGGGGATTTATGGGGAAATTTCTTCACGCAGAGGGTTGTGGGGGTCTGGAACTCACTGCCTGAAAGGCAGAAACCCTCACCACATTTTAAAAAGTACTTGGATGTGCACCTGAAGTGCCGTAACCTGCAGGGTTACGGACCTAGAGCTAGAAAGTGGGATTAGGCTAGATAGTCTTTTGTTGGCCGGCATGGACATGATTGGCCGAAATGGCCTCCTTCTGTGCTATAAACCTCTATGATTCTATGATTAACACTTGCCACCTCCAATTCAACGCATCTGCCTAGTGTGTATATTTTGTTGGATTTTGCCTTGTTTTCATAGAACGTGTCATGTTCGATCTATGTATATAGGAGAAATTAATTGCAGATGAGACGGTAAGAATTGATGTACAGCAAGAGATTGCATTCACTGACGTCCATGTTGTCAGAAATTTAAAGCATATTGGGCCTGATATGCTTGAAATAAACTCGCTTCTGAGTTTACTGTAGCAATCAGCACAAAACCTGCTAACATTACAAGTAGGCGCAGAAAACATGGTTGTAGAGGAGCTGCTATCATTGAAACCATCTGGAATATTTAAATTCTTATTTCCCCACAAACCTGATCATTTCATTTAGATGGATTTTTGATTTATCAAGCGGAAAGTTACACTATTAGATTCTGGGATTTAAAAAAAATATGCTTTGCTTACAAAGTAAACTGGAATATGCACCTTTTACCTTGGTTAAATGCTTCCAAACAGCAGCTCCTGGTGCTTGGAAGAAATTGAAATGTGTGCCCTAAGTACAGGTATGACTGCGCAGATATTTGGTTCAACCATTAGTGTCCAAGTGCTGGTTCATCTGTTTTGGTGTTTCTCTCTGCGATTCTGCTTGGCTCTGCAGCCATTATATCCTAGCTAAGCACCAGCACAGTGATCTCCTAGCTCTCAGAGAATAACTGCACATTGCCGATCCATCTCCCTAAAGGTGTCAGCAGATCAACTGTGGTTCACCTTTTCCTCTCCACTAATGGCAGCACGAACGTCCTTCCTCGGTCTATTGTGGCATCTGTACTTAACTGTCCCTTCAGAGACATAGGGGGAGAAATAGGCCGCACCTCTGTTGCGGTGTTAATCCAGGCTGAGCGGTACTTTTAGCGCCTCCCGCCCAGAAATTCGTCTGAATCAGTCAAATAGTTGACTGGTGATAAATCAGCACACCAGACGAGGGGCGGGGGGGGCGGGTGCATAATGAAAGTTTGGTCGGTACATTTTGCAGATCCATTGCGCATGCGCAGAACTCCGAATCAGATTCCGGGAAAAGCCGAGCCTTAAAGGCGCAGCATAATAATGCACCCATTAAAGTTTTTAAAATCACTTGTTTTCAAGCTGTACTGTTAATGTCTGTCTGCCGCTGCAAACTCGGAGGCTCTGTGTAAACATTGCACTGACTGTGACATCCAAGGGAAGTGCTTCCTCATCCCTTTTAAGTAGCCACCAATTAACAACTCTGCAAGCCTGTACCGACTGTTTTTCCAGACATTGTTATTGGCAGGCACTCAATGAGGCGCACATGCTAAACTTACCAACCGGGGTGTAAGAGTGCGTTGCACCAGGAATACGTCCTGATCGAAGTGATCAGCAGCAGTCAGAAGCTAATAGTTTGCGTCCCGGTGAGCCTCGAATGAACGTGCCGTCTGGGTGCTAAAAGCTGTGCCGCATTAACTGAGGCTATTGACAACTGAAAATCGAGCCCATATTTATTGAACAATCAATCACAATCTGTACTTAAATATTTATTCGTTTTTTTGGCTTCTGTTGCAGCAGTACTTTATCACTAGCGTGTTTAGGTTTTTAGTATTACTTGTTTTGCTGTGATTTTTGGTTTAAATAAATGAGAAGTAGTTATTACTGCAGTAGCAGATTATATTTATTGCATGAATTGACAAAACTAAAGCAGCATTAAAACTACCATGCTATACACATAACACACTCTTGGATTTTGGGAAAGTTTTCTATTTAAAAACAAAAATTAGACAAAATGCAAATATCACGGATTTTGTAAAGGACTTGGTGGGCAATGGCGGGAACTTTGGCCGATGCGCACCTTTACACTTTCCTCAAATCCCAATGACAATGCTATCAGCTAGAACGTGTCCAGTTTCAACTATCTTCATGCCTCTTTCACTGAGATGGCCAACTTGTGTTAAGTTTGATGCGGTGTACATGCGTAACTCTGATTTGTGGGGCTACAAGCAGAAGATCCGTGTAGTTAGCGGTATGTTGGGTGCCGGTGCTCTCCTGTGGCTTTCTTTTGACAAAAGCTGTCAAAAATTGTGATGACGTTGACAAATGTGCTCCTCGGTAATATTTGCATCGTGCCTGTGGAATTCTCGAATAAAAAGTTGCAAACTCTCTCCATGCTTTTAGCGTAACCCCTGGTCAGCAAGAGTTCCAACTTCGATCCGTGGTCTGAGTTAAGTTCGCTGATTTTAGCTGTGGCAGCAGTGGGGAATGCTAATGTTGGTCTCAGTGATGTGGAGTAGGGACGGGAAAAATATGTTGGGTTTCACAGTCCTGAATACTAATCAGTGATTAACTGCACATCATAGAATGATACAGCACAGAAGGAGGCCATTCGGTCCATCATGCCTGTGCCGGATGTAAGGGCAAAATGGGATTCAGCTGTGATATCTGTCAATAACAACTATCCATGCTTCTGTGTCAAGAATGGCTTGTTGGGCTTGTTACTGTTCAGGTGAGGTTTTGATGAGCTTCTTGCATCTGTGGAAGTGTATCCAAATGCAAGTCTGCGCCTTCAGCTGAGGAAGGGAAAAAGGGGTGAAAGTTAGGGAGTAAGAAGTTACACAAAACAGAAAACCATGATGTACATTTCAAATAACACTTGTGTTGGTGACGAGCAGGCCCACAGGATATTTGTTACAGTTCTAGCTTGAATTACAATATGTTGTCTCTTGTATGGTAGCAAAGCAAATCAAATGTCAATATCCAATTCAGATATCCAGGCCAAAGCTGCCGGTGTAACAGCATGGATATCTTGTAGGCTGCCTTTGAATTTCCTCTGAGGGCAATGCTCAATGATGTGCTCCAGGGTCTGATTAGCAGCTCCACAGTCGCATGATGAAGATGCTTTAATCTTCCATCTATGGAGAAGGTGGCAGCATCTACCATGACCGGTTCTGAGGCAGTTGATAGTTGTCCACTGTTTATGAGGAAGGTTTGATCCTACAGGTTGTATTGTGGGGTCCTCTTAGAAGGAATCCATTCCGTACGGCACAGTTCTTCCAAGCATTTCACCATCGGTCATCAAGGCTGAGGGGAGATCACTGAAGGGCGACGGTCCAAAATGACCTTCTAGATCTCAGGCAGGTTGGTGGTAGGTTGTTCAATCAGTCTGGATCGGCATGTCGTAACCCCACATGCCTTGTGCTGTAACCATTCCATGATTTTAAGTATTGCAGAATTGAAGTGATTGTTCTGCACATCAGGACTGCATAAAGAATAACCCACAGTAAATTATATATTGAAACTTGCAATAGATATTCTGATAAACAAAAGTAATAAGCAGGTTTGCTTCGAATCATACAATTGTACAGCACAGAAGGAGGCCATTTGACCCAGTGCTGGCAGAGTATCCACAGTGCTATTCCCATACCCTTTTAATTTTCTTTTTAAAACCAATTATATCCGTTTCTAGCCCTATATCTGGCAAGGCATTACTTGCAACCACACTTCCTTTTGTACTGTTTGCCACAATTTTATTAACAAGCCTTCTATGTCGTCCCTTACCTTTTGAAAATGCATGTGCAGGACATCATTAGACACAAGAGTTAATTATGTAAACTGCACAAAACCACATAGATATTGACACGTTGCCCATCTCGGTGAAGGAGGCACAGAAGGCATTTCCCTTATTAATTTGTCAAAGACATCAATTAAATTTTTCAGACACAGCTTACCTTTTACAAATCCATGTCATTAATAAATCCATGTCCTTCTGGTTGAATATTCATTTCATCCTGTCTATTGGCCCCTGGGGGATTGCCCACCACCAATGTTGGGTTGACTGGTCTGTAGTTACTTGCTCTATCTCCTTTTTGGACAGAGGAGTTATACGTGTATTGGCAACCTTCCAGTCCTTCCATATCCAAGGTTGTTACAACGATTGTGGCACGAGCCTCTGCTTGTGACACATGCATTCTGTTAAATGATGTCTTGGTTTAAAAGAGAGTGGGTGATGGGGGATGGAATCTGCCTGTCATCCACTCTAAGGTTGTATTGTATAAAACACCTGCTAAGTACCGCAGTCCATAGTTTTATGGACTTATGAGTTTGAATACACAATGATTTTTGGTGGTGGGAGTTGAGGAGAGAGAGGGTTTGGTATCTGGGCGTAGTGCACCATGGAATAGTTGGGTGAGATTTTAGGGCTTGTATAATGGCAGCTATCAGCCAGTAAGCTGCATTCAGTTGATGAGTGATGTAACGTTTAATGTGGGATTACCTTTGTCATACAATCACCGCAAAATTACTGGCATTTAACCCGCAGTCAGATACTGGGAGATACTAATCTGTATATTTTGACATCTGGGGCAGTGCTGCATGATTGCTTTTAAATTGATAACCCACACTACCTTTCTCCATTTTTTTTGCCAGAAAAATGAGTGCCACATTGTCAATTGTAAATGTTTTTTGTACATTTTTGGTAATGGCTGCACGCTCTTTGATCCAGTATCAGTCACCATTATTAATGAGATTTGGTTACACAGAGTACTTCCACTTCACAGACTCAATGTTTTGTAACCTAGCAGTAAAGATTATCATAATTTTGTATTGATTGCCCAGGAGAGCAGTGCATTCCTTCAGAGATGCGTTCTGCAATCTTTACACAAAAATCATTTTAATGTAAGATTCATCAAAACACCTAATCACATATCGGGAGGCCTTTTAGTGAGCAGGATTGTATTCAAGGCTGAAATATTGAGAGTGTAGAAGACAATTATCCTGGGTTACTTGATATTTATAGCAGTATTACTTGCTTGTAATAGGCTTCCGGATGTTTCAGCCTTCACTGTGGATCTGAAACCCATCTAATTATAAGCATTTGTCATTGTCGTGAGGCACTGATGCAC
Source organism: Pristiophorus japonicus (assembly GCF_044704955.1). Taxonomy (NCBI): domain Eukaryota; kingdom Metazoa; phylum Chordata; class Chondrichthyes; family Pristiophoridae; genus Pristiophorus; species Pristiophorus japonicus. The sequence continues at coordinate 268,080,217 of NC_091977.1, read as the reverse complement.
CTAAGCATGTGTATGCACTGAGAACAGGTCTATTATAGTAAGTACTGTCCACTGATGGTTGGAGCAGCATCTCCGACTTTGGTTATGAAAGCTGGACCAAGCACTGACCTAACCTATCCAAGTCACCCTGCAGCCTCTTAGCATCCTCCTCACAGCTCACATCACCACCCAGCTTAGTGTCATCTGCAAACTTGGAGATATTACATTCAATTCCTTCATCTAAATCATTAATATATATTGTAAATAGCTGGGATCCCAGCACTGAACCTTGTGGTACCCCACTAGTCACTGACTGTCATTCTGAAAAGGACCCGTTTATTCCTATTCTTTGCTTCCTGTTTTGCAAATGAACATTTATATAGCGCCTTTCATAATCACCGGACATCTCAAAGCGCTTTACAGCCAATGAAGTACTTTTTGGAGTGGAAAACGCGGCAGCCAATTTTCGCACAGCAAGCTCCCACAAAAAGCAATGTGATGACCAGATAATCTGATTTTGTTATGTTGATTGAGGGATAAATATTGGCCAGGACACCAGGGGTAATGCCCCTGCTCCTCTTCAAGATAATGCCATGGGATCTTTTACGTCCACCTGAGAGGGCAGACGTTTAACGTTTCATCCAAAAGACTGCCCTCCCTCAGCACTGCACTGGAATGTCAGTCTCGATTTTTGTGTGTTCAAGTTCCTGGAGTGGGCTTTGAACCCAGAACTTTGACTCAGAGGTGAGTGTGCTACCCACTGAGCCACAGCTGACACTATAAACACCATATCCTGCCGGATTGCACTCTGGTATATTCAAAAGTTCCTGTGGCCTCTGAATTATATTAAAGAGAGGATCCCTGTGCCTCAAAGTACAACTTTCATTAAGGGCTGCCTTCTTTGGCAGCAGTGGACTGGTGTTGCAAGCATTTTCATTCTGCTTAAACGCTGTCTGCGTTGGTGAATGTCATCAGTAGAAGTGTTGGTGAGTCAGCCATTCTGAAACTGCAGAATTTCGCATTAGAAAAATTACTTTCAGGGAGGCAAAATTTGTATGAAAGCATCTATGTATGTGTGTGTGTACAGTAAATTTTAGTTATGAATATTTTTTTTTGCAAATGAACATTTTTTTTTAAACTTCATCTTTACTTTATCGAGTAGACTGTGACGGGATGGTTACAAATTTGTAATGGAAAAATTGCAACAGATTCAGTGTGTGCGTACAAATTATGTTCCTTTTTAGGTGATGTTGAAGGGTTTCTTTAGAAGCCAGGGGTTTTGAATATGTGAAATTGTACAGTACAGTACAAGTAAATTTGTGGCTTTTATCTTTTACAGTGGCCCACTAGATATGATCGGGGACTGCAAGCTACCATTTTTGGATGAAATATACAAGATTGAAGGACCAGGAGCTGATCCGATAACACTGGCTGATGGACAGTTTAAAAGTATGAGGATATTCATATGCAGGAAGCTTTGTAAAGTCTTCAGTTACCCTATGAACAGCATTTGATTCAAGAAATTGTTTTGTTCCCGTTTCCTTTCTTTTCCCTCCCCCCTCTCTCCAGGGAAAAGTGGTCCTGAATGTAAATACTGCAAGGCAGATCCCGAGAAAGAATGCAGATTTTGTGCCTGTCGATTATGTGGTGGGAAGCAGGATCCGGATATGCAGCTGTTGTGTGATGAGTGTAATATGGCATATCACATATACTGCTTGAACCCACCCCTCAGCAAGATACCAGAAGATGAGGACTGGTAAATTTATTATTGGGGAGGGAGGGGGGTGTGGGAGAATCATAACTCATCTGTCCCTGGTAAACCCACTATTTACTAATTGTAAAAACAACATCCTGGCCACACATATGATGCAGATGTCTCCACAAGTGCAACTTTTCAGACTTTTCTGTGATGAAACAGCCAGAAGTGGAATTATAGTTACAACTAGCACGTGTATAGCACCTTTGATGCCACTGAACAGCGATTGAGCTTGTGACCAAACAGAGATTTTAAGGAGGTTTTCCAAGGTGGGGTGAGATTCAGCAAGGTTGGGATGGCAGTAAAAAGAGATTCCAGAATACAGGGACAGGAGCACTGAAGGCTCAGCCACTGATGGAGCAAGGGGAGGTCCACCGCAGATTAATGTTGGAAGAGGTGTGGGACCGGAGGAGGTTACAGAGGTAGGGTAGTATGAGGCCGTGCATAAATCAATGAACAAGGATTTTGAAATTATTGCACTGGAGATAGAGAGCCAGTGGGTGTTGACTGGACTATTCCTGTTCCCTTAACTACCTACCTACATCTGTGATTCATGCGATGCTGTCTGCCACTTGGACAATTTCAAATCTCTGGTCCCCCAATCGTCTCATTTTAACTGAGGATATGCAGTCTCTCTGTTTCCCCCCACCCCCACCTCATAGAACCATAGAAAATAGGTGCAGGAGTAGGCCATTCGGCCCTTTGAACCTGCACCGCCATTCAATAAGATCATGGCTGATCATTCACTTCAGTACCCCTTTCCTGCTTTCTCTCCATACCCCTTGATCCCTTTAGCCGTAAGGGCCATATCTAACTCCCTCTTGAATCCATCCATCACCAGGGTGGTGTCTGGGCCCTTGGCTACCTCCCATCCACCCCCCCCCCCCCCATCCTCCTGGCTGAACTTGTTCTTGCCTATGTGTTTGCAGGAATTTCTGTCTTTCATTTCCAACCTTCTGCATTAGCAGCATTTTAAAAGAAATTCTAATCACAATTTTCTTGCTTTTGTCCTTGTGTGCCCCCCCCTTCCCCCACCATTTGTCTTTTTTCATTGCCTTAGCTATTCGTACATTCATTAGTTCTATTGGTGCTTTTCCATTGCCTCAGCTAATGGTTCTCTATTAATCTGTGGTTTCCCCCTGCTTTTCTTCCTGACTACTAAAGTGGTTGTTTATCTTTCAGTTTTCAGTCTGACAAAGTGTTAAGCCTGAAATATTCACCTGTCATTTCTCTGCTGATTAACCTGTTGTATATTTCTAGCATCTTTTTTTGTGTCTCACTGTGTGTATCTATGCGGCATCTGGTAGGTAATAAAGCATTTTTTTTAAAGAGAAGGGAAGATGGCCATTTCCTGTTGGGTTTTCTAACCTGGCCTCTTCGCATGGATTTGCAAGCAGCTGCAATTACTCTCAGAAGCTGTGCCTATTTAGACCATTTCCTCACATGGCCTTAACGGGACAGACCAGGTTAAACACTGCTCCATCACAACGCCAGACCCCAAATCACCTGTGGGCATTGGCATGAGAAACCAGTTAGCTTTGGAGGGGGGGAGGGGTGACAAACTTTGCCAAGTCAGGCTGTATGTATAAAGAGAAATACCTTGTTTACCCATCTCTTTATGGCAGCCTTCAGTTGCTTCCGAAATGGATTGTTAATTAGTAGGTTGCCAGGGCTGCTTGCAAACATCAGTCATGAAGTTTCTCAAATCTGAGGCTATGCCGAGTGCATCAGAGTTCATTGTAATGGAAACCCAGTGATCCAGTGCAGGTAGTCTGTTGCACTCAAGATCCAACCCGATCTGGAGAGCTGTTACAGAGTTGGGAAAAATCCTAGGGCAGGTCAACCTCCCCCATTCTTGCACAGCTACTAGCAGTCAATTTCAAGAGTGATATTAACGCATGTCTGACAATAGGTTGCTTATCTGTTCCCTCTGTTATTGAATTGTGTGTAGCTTGAAGAAATCAAAACTAATTGGAGAAAGTTTGATGGTATGAAACCTATGATTGAACTTGAATGCACTATGCTCTGTGAATTATTTGTGGAGGTTTTATGCATATAAAATGCCATTGTGTTTGACAGATGCTGTTCGAGCATTGTATACTGTTGAGTTATTTCAGCAACAGATTGTATTTATATAGCACCTTTAACATAGTGAAATGTCGCACGGTGCTTCACAGGAGTATTATGAGTCAAAAATTTGACACCGAGCCACATAAGGAGAAATTAGGGCAGATGACCAAATGCTTGGTCAAAGAGAAATATTTTCCTGTTGTCAGACATGCTTTAATGCCACTCTTGGAATTGACTGCTAGTAGCTGTGTAAGAATGGGGCAGGTTGACTTGCCCTAAGATTTTTTCCAACTCTGCGTAACAGTTCTTCAGATGGGTTAGCTCAGGTTGGGACTTGAGTGTATCTTGAAGGAGGAAAGAGAGGCGAAGGGGTTTAGGCAGGGAATTCCAGAGCTGAGGGCCTAGGCAACAGAAGGCACGGCCACCAATGGTTGAGCAATTGTAATCAGGGATGATCAAAAGGGCAGAATTAGAGGGTGGGTGGGGGGGGCTGAAGGAGGTTACAGAGATAGAACGGGCTAAGCCATGGAGGGATTTGAAAACAAGGATGAGAATTTTGAAATCGAGGCATGTTTAATCGAGAGCCAATGTAGTTTAGCGAGCACAGTGGTGATGGGCGAGCGGGGACTTGGTGCGAGTTAGGACATAGGCAGCCGAGTTTTGGATCACCTCTAGTTTACTTGTAGGGTAGAATGTGAGAGGCCAGCCAGGAATAGGTTGGAATAGTCAAGTCTACAGGTAACAAAAGGCATGGGTGAGCACTTCAGCAGCGGATGAGCTGAGGCAAGGGCGGAGACGGGCGATGTTATGGAGGTGGAAATAGGCGGTCTTAGTTATGCCGTGAATATGTGGTCAAAAGTTCATTTCGGGTCAAATATGACACCAAGGTTGCGAACAGTGTGGTTCAGTCTCAGACAGAAGTTGGGGAGAGGGATGGTGTCAGTGGCTAGGGAACGGTGCAGGAACCGAAAACAATGGCTTGGGTCTTCCCAATATTCAGTTGGAGAAAATTTCTGCTCATCCAGAACTGGATTTCGGACAAGCAGTCTGACAATTTAGAGACCATGGAGGGGTCAAAAAAAGTGGCAGTGAGGTAGAGCTGGGTGTCATCAGCATACATGTTGAAACTGATGCTGTGTTTTCAGATGATGTTGCCCCTTGGCAACATGTAGATGAGAAATAGGAGGGGGCCAAGGATAGATCCTTGATCCTTGGGGGACACCAGAGGTAACTATGCAGGGGCTGGAAGAGAAGTCATTGCTGGCTACGATTAGATAGATAAGAATGGAACCAAGCGAGTGTAGTCTCATCCAGCTGGATGACAGTGGAGAGGCGTTGGAGAAGGATGATGTGGTTAACTGTGTCAAAGAAGACAGGTCAAGAAGAACGAGGAAGGATAGTTTGCCTTTGTCACAGTCACAAAGAATATAATTTGTGACTTTAATGAATGCCATTTCGGTATTGTGGCATGCGCGGAAACCGGATTGGAGAGATTCAAACATGGAATTGCGGGAAGGATGGGCACGGATTATGGAGGCGACAGCATGTTCAAGGACTTTGGAGAGGAAAGGGAGGTTGGAGATGGGATGGTAGTTTGCAAGGACAGAGGGAGTCGAGGGTTGTTTTTTTGAGGAGCGGGGCGAGGACAGCAGATTTGAGGGAGAGGGGGACAGAGCCTGAGGAGAGAGAACAGTTAACAATGTCAGCTAAAATGGGAGCCAGAAAAGGAAGTTGGGTGATCAGCAGTTTGGTGGGAATAGGGTCAAGGGAGCAGGATTTTGGGTCTTATGGACAGGAGATTGGAGAGGTCATGAGGGGAGAACGGAGAAAAACTGGAGAAAGATGCGAGGTCAGGGCTAGGGCAGGGGTTGGGGGGAAGATCCTTCGAGGAAGTTTAGACCAATTGGCTAGGGGATGGAAGGGAAGAGACAGAAGCAGCCGAGCAGGTGGTCTCAATCTTAGACAAAGTAGTCCATGAGCTTCTCACACTTATGTTCGGAGGTGATGGTGGAGATTGGGGAGAAGGGTTTAAAAAGGCGGTTCACAGTAGAGAATAGAAACCGGGGTTTAGCTTTATGTTCCAGAATGATCCTGGAATAGTGAGCAGTTTTGGCAGACGAGAGCAGGACCTGATAATGCTTTATGTGGTCCAGCCAGATCTAGCGGTGAATAGCTAAACCAGTTGTCCGCCATATCCGTTCAAGTCTCCCTTGGACTTAAGAGAGCGAAGATCAGGGCTGTAACAGGGGGACCGGCCAGGATGAGAGAGAGTAATTGTTTTAACAGGGACTAGGGCATCAAAGATGGTGGTGAGGGTGTGATTGAGCAGATTGGTAGCTGCAGAAGTGTCATGGAGATGGAGGGCCATAGGCTGGATAGTTGGGAGTTCATAAGTGCAGTTGTAAGAGAGTTTTTTCCAGACGCGGACGCAGAAAGAGGTTGAGTTGGGGAGGGGTGTGGAAGGGGGATATGGGTGGAGAGCGATACGACAAATTGGTCAGAGATGGCCTTATCTGCGATTGACACGGTGGGAGTCGCGAGGCCACGGGAGATGGCAAGGTGGATAGAGTGGCCGTGAATATGGGTTGGTGAGTTTACAAGGAGGGACAGATTAAGGGATAATAGGAGGCTAGTGAACTCAGAAGAGAGAGCATGAATTGAGATGAAGGTTGAAATCACCGAGGATGAGAAGTGATTCGGTGATGAGGCAGAGGGCGGAAAGTAGTGAAGAAATATCGGTAATATTTTTATGGTACTTTGGCGGGCGGTAGAGAACGAGAGGTGAGAGTGGTGCAATAAGGTGAGATGCTCAAAGGAGGAGAAAGTGTTGGAGGAGTAGGGGGACAGACCATGGTGTGATTTGGTGATGAGAGCCACACCGCCACCATGGCCGTCTGGGTGGGGTTAGTGGTGGAAGATATAGCCAGGCGGGAAGGCTTCATTTAAGGGTAAGGTGTCATCACCCCTCAGCCAAGTTTCCGTCGGGGCCATGATATCGATGCAATCATCCATGGATGGCAAGGGCCTTGTTCGCATGCGGAAGGACATTCTGGAGGGAGGTGCAGAGAGGGTCGGTGATGGCTGCCCCACTGCCAGCATCCACAGGGTCAGCGATGGGGGGTGAGTTGGACGAAGAGGAGATTGGCAAGATTAGCCCTCAGCTGGGCGGTTAAGATCAGCGTGAAAGTAGGATGGGACAGTTGGGGTTGCTGCTTGTAAGGAGGCAGCGCCAAGTGCTTCGATGAGCCCTTCGTTTCAGGCAATTAATGCTGGCTTTCAGTATTTGTTTATTTGCACTGTTGCTATTTAGTGTCCTACTTCATAGTTGAGTTTGAATCATAGGTTTTGAGAAGTGATTTCTGAACTTGGATCATTTCAATAATTCCTATATAGAATCATAGAAAAATTACGACACAGAAGGAGGCCATTCGGCCTATCGTGTCCATGCCGGTCGAAAAAGAGCTCCCCAGCCTAATCCCACCTTCCAGTCTAGGTCCGTAGCCCTGTAGATTACGACTCTTTAAGTACGCCTCTGGCACTTTCTCCTCCTTTAAGCATCTCGCCTTATTCCACCCCTCTCATTTAAGTGCATAGGTTATATAATTCTATATTTGAATATTGCTTATTTGCAGGTATTGCCCCTCCTGTAAAAATGATACGAGTGAAGTTGTGCGAGCAGGGGAAAAACTGAAAGAAAGCAAGAAGAAGGCCAAGATGCCATCTGCCAGCACTGCAAGTCAGAGAGACTGGGGCAAGGTGGGCACTGCTGCTTGTCCATATCAATTGCATGTATATGCATTCATTAGATTGGTGTTCTAAAACATCAATTGGATTATCAATATACCTTTCTTCAATTGTCTGTCCATAGGGTATGGCATGTGTTGGTCGCACAAAGGAATGCACAATAGTTCCTTCTAACCACTATGGTCCCATACCTGGCACTCCCGTTGGCACAATGTGGAAGTTCAGAGTTCAGGTATGTAGTATTCTTTTATTTATTTCATTTCTCAGTGTTAGTGATTTTAATTTAGCTATGAGATCCATGAATCAATAAACACACGTTTTTGTAAATAAGGTGCATAAGTAAGTGCAACTTGGGCATTTTTAAACAGAGTATAATACAGGTAATGGTGATTGGTCTTGAGTTCATATTAAGGTGCAATATATATAAGGGTTGGACCATTATTAGTGGTCACCCTACAGATTTATCACAGTGTTTTTAGCAAGATTTTATTTTACTTTAATATTGAGGGCAAATTCCTGTGCAACCCCCACCCCACACCCTGCCAAAATCCAAATCAAGCCTGTTTGTCTCTGTGCATTTGCTGATTGCTAGGTGGATCATCAGACTGGGTGCAAGCTGAAAGGTGATCTTTATCACAAATGTTGCATTGCACTCTGCTTGCTCAGTGACATTTTTATGGAACAGTTAGCCAACGTTGAAACACTAGAAATTGCAGTTTCCAATTCCTTCCCCAAAAGCTGATCTTTATGATTAATTCTATAAAGGATTTGTCTAAACACAAGCGCTTCCCAACGTTATCTCCTCAGATGTGCCAATACATTTTGTTTGTTGCACTGTATCGAGAGTTTTAAAGCAACGTTTCCTTATCAGCAATTATTAAAATGAGAACGTTCCAGATCCTATCAGAAAATTCTATGTTAAACCAGAAAGGTGGTGATTTCCCAATAACCATAGGGACAGTATTCTGCTGAAGATCCTAAAGGATGGCTGTTGGGAAACGCTATCATGGCGGAGCTTGTTCAATATCTGCACGCATTAGATAAAATATCTGTCTTGTGCTTCAATGTATGAATTTTTCAGATTTAAAATACACGAGTACGCTAAAGTTGTTAAATGTATAGGGCTGGATTTTGGGCCTTTATATTTTTGGGGTGATAATAACGGCGGGGCAGGAAAGTTAGCGAACAGGAACAGTTTTATGCCTCAGTAGGTAAGTTTGGGCAGTTGGGCCCTGAGTCAGGGGTTGCAGCATTAAGAGAGGCACTGTACACCTCTGTTAGCGTATTAGAATGGGAAACTCCCGAGCTAAAGAGCCGAGCTAAAGAGCGCTTCGAGGGACATCTAAGGGGGCGGGGGGAAACCTAAAAAAAACCCCACAAAAACATTCCCAAAACATTGTCCATGTCACCACAACACAAATCATTAAAAAAAATGGAAAGAAAAAACAATCTCACTTACCTTAGGAATCCATTACTCACCTCTTGGCCAAGGGGATTTCCCAGACGGTCAGTGCGACGCGCTGTTCCAGGTGGACAGATCGGGCAGGAGCTCAAACTCGTGCCGGTGTCGCAACCAGGGGCGATGCACACCGGCGCAGCTTTTCTCTCTGTGCCGCCACAAAACTGGACCTGAGGATCGCTGTGGGGCGCTGGAGGCTGACCGCCTGCCCAGAAGAACTCATTGCTGCCGCTCCAGGGCAAAAAAACGAGTGCAGAAGAGCCGGAAAATCAAGCCCATATTTTCTACTTTAAAAAAAAATTAGTAGCTTAATGTAGAAACATGTCCATAGTTTACATAGAAACATAGAAAATAGGTGCAGGAGCAGGCCGTTCAGCCCTTCTAGCCTGCACCGCCATTCAATGTGTTCATGGCTGAACATGAAACTTCAGTACCCCCTTCCTGCTTTCTCGCCATACCCCTTGATCCCCGAGTAGTAAGGACTTCATCTAACTCCCTTTTGAATATATTTAGTGAATTGGCCTCTACTACTTTCTGTGGTAGAGAATTCCACAGGTTCACCACTCTCTGGGTGAAGAAGTTTCTCCTTATCTCGGTCCTAAATGGCTTACCCCTTATCCTTAGACTGTGACCCCTGGTTCTGGACTTCCCCAACATTGGGAACATTCTTCCTGCATCCAACCTGTCCAAACCCGTCAGAATTTTAAACGTTTCTATGAGGTCCCCTCTCACTCTTCTGAACTCCAGTGAATACAAGCCCAGTTGATCCAGTCTTTCTTGATAGGTCAGTCCCACCATCCCGGGAATCAGTCTGGTGAATCTTCGCTGCACTCCCTCAATAGCAAGCATGTCCTTCCTCAAGTTAGGAGACCAAAACTGGACACAATACTCCAGGTGTGGCCTCACCAAGGCCCTGTACAACTGTAGCAACACCTCCCTGCCCCTGTACTCAAATCCCCTCGCTATGAAGGCCAACATGCCATTTGCTTTCTTAACCGCCTGCTGTACCTGCATGACAACCTTCAATGACTGATGTACCATGACACCCAGGTCTCGTTGCACCTTCCCTTTTCCTAATCTGTCACCATTCAGATAATAGTCTGTCTCTCTGTTTTTAACCACCAAAGTGGATAACCTCACATTTATCCACATTATACTTCATCTGCCACGCATTTGCCCACTCACCTAACCTATCCAAGTCACTCTGCAGCCTCATAGCATCCTCCTCGCAGCTCACACTGCCACCCAACTTAGTGTCATCCGCAAATTTGGAGATACTACATTTAATCCCCTCGTCTAAATCATTAATGTACAATGTAAACAGCTGGGGCCCCAGCACAGAACCCTGCGGTACCCCACTAGTCACTGCCTGCCATTCCGAAAAGTACCCATTTACTCCTACTCTTTGCTTCCTGTCTGACAACCAGTTCTCAATCCACGTCAGCACACTACCCCCAATCCCATGTGCTTTAACTTTGCACATTAATCTCCTGTGTGGGACCTTGTCGAAAGCCTTCTGAAAGTCCAAATATACCACATCAACTGGTACTCCTTTGTCCACTTTATTGGAAACATCCTCAAAAAATTCCGGAAGATTTGTCAAGCATGATCTCCCTTTCACAAATCCATGCTGACTTGGACCTATCATGTCACCATTTTCCAAATGCGCTGCTATGACATCCTTAATAATTGATTCCATCATTTTACCCACTACTGAGGTCAGGCTGACCGGTCTATAATTCCATGCTTTCTCTCTCCCTCCTTTTTTAAAAAGTGGGGTTACATTGGCTACCCTCCACTCGATAGGAACTGATCCAGAGTCAATGGAATGTTGGAAAATGACTGTCAATGCATCCGCTATTTCCAAGGCCACCTCCTTAAGTACTCTGGGATGCAGTCCATCAGGCCCTGGGGATTTATCGGCCTTCAATCCCATCAATTTCCCCAACACAATTTCCCGACTAATAAAGATTTCCCTCAGTTCCTCCTCCTTACTAGACCCTCTGACCACTTTTATATCCGGAAGGTTGTTTGTGTCCTCCTTAGTGAATACTGAACCAAAGTACTTGTTCAATTGGTCTGCCATTTCTTTGTTCCCCGTTATGACTTCCCCTGATTCTGACTGCAGGGGACCTACATTTGTCTTTACTAACCTTTTTCTCTTTACATACCTATAGAAACTTTTGCAATCCGCCTTAATGTTCCCTGCAAGCTTCTTCTCGTACTCCATTTTCCCTGCCCTAATCAAACCCTTTGTCCTCCTCTGCTGAGTTCTAAATTTCTCCCAGTCCCCAGGTTCGCTGCTGTTTCTGGCCAATTTGTATGCCATTTCCTTGGCTTTAATACTATCCCTGATTTCCCTAGATAGCCACGGTTGAGCCACCTTCCCTTTTTTATTTTTACGCCAGACAGGAATGTACAATTGTTGTAATTCATCCATGCGGTCTCTAAATGTCTGCCATTGCCCATCCACAGTCAACCCCTTAAGTATCATTAGCCAATCTATCTTAGCCAATTCATGCCTCATACCTTCAAAGTTAATCTTCTTTAAGTTCTGGACCATGGTCTCTGAATTAACTGTTTCATTCTCCATCCTAATGTAGAATTCCACCATATTATGGTCACTCTTCCCCAAGGAGCCTCGCACAACGAGATTGCTAATTAATCCTCTCTCATTACACAACACCCAGTCTAAGATGGCCTCCCCCCTAGTTGGTTCCTCGACATATTGGTCTAGAAAACCATCCCTTATGCACTCCAGGAAATCCTCCTCCACCGTATTGCTTCCAGTTTGGCTGGCCCAATCTATGTGCATATTAAAGTCACTTTGCAGTTGTGATGTTCTTCCTACAACTGGATATCTAGGAACATTTCCCTCCCCGCCACCCAATTGCTTTGCGGCTTTGTGGTCATTTTGAAGCAATAGCAGAGTCCGAGATCGCATGCTGTGGCAGCTTGGCTCTGATTGTTGGGTGGGACATGAACAATCTCTCGCCACTGAAACATTGCAAGTTATATGATTGTTAAAGCACCAGTGATACTGTTTACTTTGAATGGATAGTTCCCATATTTCAGGGCTGGATATTGCAGCCTGCTCCATTCCTCATCCTGGATGCAATATTATGTGGTACAGGGGATCGCATGTATAATATAGCCAGTTAAATTGAATTCCCAAATAATAAGGAACAGTTTTAAAATGTCCTGATTTGAATACCATGCACCTCTGATACTTGTTGCTAATTTTTTTTAAAAGGGTTACATGCACACAAGTGTTAGCAAGTGATTTGGGGTATTTAAATCTAATCTGGATTGTGAACTTTTCCAGCTGCCTTCCATTGGCTCCAGTCAATCAGAATTCTTCACAAAAACCCAATCAGAAATCCTCCCCCGCATTCCAGGCCCTGATCAGATTGATTTTTTTTTATTCCTTCCGGGATGTGGGCGTCGCTGGCAAGGCCAGCATTTATTGCCCATTCCTAATTGCCCTTGAGAAGGTGGTGGTGATCCGCCTTCTTGAACCGCTGCAGTCCGTGTGGTGAAGGAACTCCCACAGTTCTGTTAGGGAGGGAGTTCCAGGATTTTGACCCAGTGACGATGAAGGAACGACGATGTACTTCCAAGTCAGGATAATGTGTGACCTGGAGGGGAATTCGCAGGTGATGATGTTCCCATGCGCCTGCTGCCCTTGTCCTTCTAGGTGGTAGAGGTCGCAGATTTGGGAGGTGCTGCCGAAGATGACTTTTGGGCTCTTATAGATGGTACGCATTGCAGCCACGATGTGGAGGGAGTAAATGTTGAAGGTGGTGAATGGGGTGCCAATCAAGCGCTTTGTCCTGGATGGTAAGCTTCTTGAGTGATGTTGGAGCTGCATTTATTCAGGCAAGTGGAGAATATTTCATCATACTCCTGACTTGTGCCTTTATAGATGGTGGAAAGGCTTTGGGAAGTCAGGAGATGAGACATTCACCACAGAATACCCAGCCTCTGCCCTGCTTTTGTTGCCACAGAATTTATGTGGCTCATCCAGTTAAGTTTCTGGTCAATGGTGACCCTCAAGATGTTGATGGTGGGGGATTCGGCGATGGTAATGTCGTTGAATATCAAGGGGAGATTGTTAGACTCTCGCTTGTTGGAGATGGTCATTGCCTAGCACTTGTGTGACGCGAATGTTACTTGCCACTTATCAGCCCAAGCCTGAATGTCATCCAAGTCTTACTGCATGCGGGCATGGACTGCTTCATTTTCTGAGGAGTTGCGAATGGAATTGAACGCTGTGCAATCATCACTTCTGACCTTATGATGGAAGGAAGGTCATTGATCAAGTAGCTGAAGATAGTTGGGTGTAGGACACTGCTCAAAGGAACTCCTGCAGCGATGTTCCTGGAGCTGGGATGATTGACCTTCAACAACATAGAAACATAGAGAATAAGTGCAGGAGTAGGCCATTTGGCCCTTCAAGCCTGCACCACCATTCAATATGATCATGGCTGATCATGCAACTTCAGTACCCCATTCCTGCTTTCTCTCCATACCCCTTGATCCCTTAAGCCGTAAGGGCCACATCTAACTCCCTTTTGAATATATCTAACGAACTGGCCTCAACAACTTTCTGTGGTAGAGAATTCCACAGGTTCACAATTCTCTGAGTGAAGAAGTTTCTCCTCATCTCGGTCCTAAATGGCTTACCCCTTATCCTTAGACTGTGACCCCTGGTTCTGGACTTCCCCAACATTGGGAACATTCTTCCTGCATCTAACCTGTCCAATCCCGTCAGAATTTTATATGTTTCTATGAGATCCCCTCTCATTCTTCGAAATTCCAGTGAATATAAGCCTAGTCGATCCAGTCTTTCTTCATATGTCAGTCCTGCCATCCCGGGAATCAGTCTGGTGAACCTTCGCTGCACTCCCTCAATACCACAGTCATCTTTCTTTGTGCAAGGTATGACTCCAGCCAGTGGAGAGTTTTCCCCCTGATTCCCATTGACTTCAGTTTACTCGGGCTCCGTGGTGCCACACTCGGTCAAATGCTGCCTTGATGTCGAGGGCAGTCACTCTCACCTCACCTCTGAAATTCTGCTCTTTTGTCCATGTTTGGACCAAGGCTGTAGTGAAGTCTGGAGCTGAGTGGTCCTGGCAGAACCCAAACTGAGCATCGGTGAGCAGGTTATTGATGAGTAAGTGCTGCTTGATGGCACTGTCAACGACACCTTCTATTACTTTGCTGATGATTGAGAGTAGTCTGATGGGGCGGTAATAGGTCAAATTGGATTTGTCCTGCGTTTTGTGGACAGGACATACCTGGGCAGTTTTCCACATTGTCAGGTAGATGCCAGTGTTGTAGCTGTACTGGAACAGCTTGGCTAGAGGCGCGGCTAGTTCTGGAGCACAAGTCTTCAGCACGACAGCCGGATGTTGTTGGGACCCATAGCCTTTGCTGTATCCAGTGCGCTCAGCCGTGTCTTGATATCATGTGGAGTGAATTGTATTAGCTGAAGACTGGCTTATGTGATGGTGGGGACCTCCGGATAAGGCCGATCTGGATCATCCACTTGGCACTTTTGGTTGAAGATTGTTGCAAACGTTTCAGCCTTTTCTTTAGCACTTATGTGCAGGCTCCGCCATCATTGAGGATGAGGACATTCATGGAGCAGCCTCCTCCCGTTAGTTGTTTAATTGTCCACCACCATTCATGACTGGATGTGGCGGGACTGCAGAGCTTTGATCTGATCCGTTGATTGTGGGATCGATAAGCTCTTTTTATAGCATGCTGCTTCTGCTGTTTAGAATGCATGTAGTCCTGTGTTTCAGTTTCCCCAGGTTGGTACCTCATTTTTAGGTACATCCGGTGCTACTCCTGGCATTCTCTTCTGCATTCTTCATTGAACCAGGGTTTGTCCCCTGGCTTGATAGTAACGGTAGAGTAAGAGGTATGCCGGGCCATGAGGTTACAGATTGTGGTGGAATACAATTCTGCTGCTGATGATGGCCTCATGGATGCCCAGTTTTGAGCTGCTAGATTTATTTTGAATCTATCCCATTTGGCACGGTAGGAGTGCCACACAACACGATGGAGGGTGTCCTCAGTGTGAAGACGGGACTTCGTCTCCACAATGACTGTGTGGTGGTCACTGCTTCAAATGCTGTCATGGACAGATGCATCTGTGACAAGTAGATTGGAGAGGATGAGATCAAGTAGGTTTTCCCTCGTGTTGGCTCTCACCACCTGCTGCAGGCCCAGTGTGGCTGTTACGTTTTTCAGAACTTGGTCGATAATGGCGCCGAGCCACTTTTGGTGATGGATATTGAAGTCCCCCACCCAGAGTACATTCTGTGCCTTGTGTCCGAAGCTGGTGCTGAGGTCGATGCTGGGTGGTCCGTCCAGCTTTATTATTCTTGTTTCTTTGTTACAACTGAGTGGCTTGCTGGGCCATTTCAGAGGACAGTTAAGAGTCAAGCACATTGCTGTGGGTCTGGAGTCACATATAGGCCAGACCGGGTAAGGACGGCAGATTTCCTTCCCTAAAGGACATTAGTGAACCTGATGGGTTTTTCTGACAATGGGTAGTTTCATGGTCACCATTATTGATACTAGCTTTTGATTCCAGATTAATTTAATTAACTGAATTTAAATTCCCCAGCTATCGTGGTGGGGATTTGAACTCGCATCTCTGGATTATTAGACCAGGTCTCTAGATTACTAGTCCCGTAATTTAACCACTATGCTACTGATCTCAACTGAGCTCCCTGCATCCTCTTGTTCTGTTTGCGGCCATCATGTAGGTGGAAGCTATGCTTGCACGGGTCAGCTGGAATTGGAGAAGTTCTGATTCCTTGTGTTTCCCACTCTGCTGGAAGTAACAGTCCTCCAGCTGATGGTAGATTGCAAGCTCTGCTGATTAGTTTGGGACCAAATGGTGCCACACAGTCCAAAGGAGAAGTCGATGCATTACTTAATCCAACGCAGCGTGGAGGTCCCGACCTGCAAGAGACCCATCAGCTGCAGATCGGGGTCATAAAAGGAGCGGCGTGCGGTGGCCCAGGAGCAGTGTGGAGGCCACTACAAGGTACAGCGCGAGCTGGTGCAAGAGGGCGACGGCAGCGAAGAGTGACGTCATCAATGTCCAGCTCAGTGATTGGAGCGTGGGCAGATGCAGCAGGGGCGGCGAGATCGGGGCGAAAGAGCTGTGAGAGACTGTAGAGGGATGTGATCGGTGCCCAGGGGAGGCATGAGTTCGGGGCCAGGGTCCCAGTGACAACACGGACCTGCCCACACTGTAATATGTCTGCACACTAGTTCCGTGCAGCAGAGCAAGTCTCCAGTTGTCTTGGGTAATCCTTGCCACTGGACCAAGACCTAGCTCTGTCAAGCCCGTGCGATGACTGGTGTGCAACAGCCACCACACGTTAAAAAAATCCACATCAGGCATCTTTCACCCTTGAGGATGTAGTTCGGGTTCTTCATTCGAAACATCTGTGAACTCATGGTGTGGAAGCAAATCATCCTCGTTTCGAGGGACTGCCTATGATGATGATGAGGGATGATAATCCAACAATTGTATCACTGAAACCTGGAACGTTTTAATCCTCCAGCAGTCTAGAAATAGCTGTTGAGACTAGTTTGCTGCGGAGTGGTTCACTGGATAGTAAAACCAGGCCTTGTATTTAATGAGCGGCCGATCCAATATCACCTGTTTCACACCATCACCAAAACTTTAAATTATTCCGCTGGTTAGGCAGTTGCCTGTATGGGTTTGTGGATGTAAGGAAAAGTTTAACCTTAGATGCATGGTCCATGGGATTGTCAGAGAAGGTTACCCACTTTTTCACGTCGAATGTTGTAAGCGACCTACTAACATCAGGAGTGATAGAAGAGTTCACTCTAATTTGGAATGAACACATTTTTTGCTCCTGATATTTTGATTCTCCCAGAAGACAGCAGTATCCTACGCTGTACTAAAGTCCTGGAAAACTTTGTAGTCCTGCAATGATGCTCCCACCACTCGCTGAAGTCACTAAATCATTCTTCCTGTCCTGCCATAACACCACACCCTCACTGGTCAAAGTCAGCAACGCTATCTTATGTGACTGCAACAGTGATCATGGTTCCTCGTCAAATGTTTCTCTGCCACAGTCCACCTCCCAATGCTGGTGCTCTCTCTTAGTTCCTCCCTTGCCATACATTGCCTCAAATGGTTTCTTCACCCATGCTGCACATTTACTTCAAGTGGACTCTGGGGTTCCATCTTTTGCCCCTTCCTCTTTGTCATTGCATGCTGCCCTGTGCCAATATTACCAAGCAGCATATGGTCAGCTTTGACACTGATGATGTCCAGCTCTAACTGATCACTTCTTCCATGGCTGGTATGGTTGTTGCCACCATCTATAACTGCATGTCCGATATGAAGACTCCATTAAGTCAGAGCTACCTCCAGCTTAATACAGACAAATTCAAAATCATCCTGTTTGTTTCCCACAAACACTTGCAAGCCTCTGGCCTTGTCTCTCCCTTGCTAGCTGCAACCTCCGGCTTAGACAGTCGTGAAAAATGTATGGGTGCTGCTTGATCCTGAGCTCAATGTTCTCCCCCATATCCAACCTCTCACCAAGACTTTACACATTACAGCATTACCTACCTACACCCCTAATGTTCTGGCCCTGAAATGTGAAGCTACATTTCTATCACCAGTTGGCTGGACTTCCCACGCACACTCCATGGCTCCCTGCCCACCTCTGCCATTCATAGACTAGATGTCATTCAGAATGCCACGGCTTGTGTCCTCACCCATGCTAAGGCCAGCAGCGCCATCGCCCCCTATCCTTGCCTCCAGATCCATGAATATCCCACATCCCTGAGGAAACCACTGGTGGGAGGGGGGCCTCTTGCTGTATTGGGAAGACCAAATAGTGCATCTGAAAATGGAGACATTCTGGTTGATAGACAGTTATTGAAAGAGAGTGGCTGTTAGATCAGCTTCTACCTTCCCAGGGGTTGATATCTTCTTTAGTTTCTTACAGGAAATGGAAAACATTGGTTCAATAAGGTGGTTAGTCCAGTCACACACATTCTGCATATTCTGGAGTATCTCCAGCATGTGCTTCACATAAGTTTAACACGTAGTTCGATCGCGTTCATGTTGTGGCTATTTCAGTCTTTAATGCACATTTGTGTTTGGATTGTCAAGGGATTGTCTGTTGATATCCTGTTTTAAGCAAGCTGTTTTGAAAATTGCACCCAATTGGGCCCACATGACTCCCAGTTGATAACTTTATTTTGATCCTTATTAGATAATGTGACCACCATTTGAATCTCTTCAAATGTGTGTTTGTTTCTTATGTATTGCACAATTATAAGTGTTAGTTTCAGTTAGTAAGCCCTTATTGTAGAATATCTGTATTTAAATTGTCGGTAGGACACACCCAGACTTTTAAAACTAAGGTCGCTGCCCAGTTTCATTTCGGTCAAAACATTGTCTCAATGTTTTCTCCATTACCACAAAGTTAGAATTTGAATGTCATTGCCACTGTATAGATGTTAGCACAACCTGAAGTTATTGTGTATCTCAACCAGAACTTGGGCATTTTCAATAGGTACACATTTCTTATCATGTAAAGACCCGAGGCAAACTGATGACTTCATGGCAGTTAGCCAATAGCTGATTAAGTGCATTCTACACTGATTAACATCTTGAAGAAAATAAATTTAGGGGGCAGGTTCTACCTCTATCTCAGATGCTTAATCAGGTTTCAGTGATAGCACATATAAGGGTGCCACATTTAGCGCGCACAATTGATAAACCTTACTGTTTAGGTTTAGCTGCAACTGCCCCAAGTGGGAAAAACTCTCTGTATCTATTCTATCAAAACCTTTCAGAATTTTAAAGACCTCTATAGGTCACCCCTCAGCCTTCTCTTTTCAAGAGAAAAGAGACCCAGCCTGTTCGATCTTTTCTGATGGGTACCTCTCATTTCTGGTATCATCTCTGCACCCTCTCCAATGTCTCTATATCCTTTTTATAATATGGCGACCAGAACTGTACTCCAATATGGTCTAACCAAGGCTCGATGCACGTTTAGCATAACTTCTCTCCTTTTTTATTCTATCCCTCTAGAAATAAACCCTAGTGCTTGGTTTGCTTTTTTATGACATTACAAACATGTCACTACTTTTAGTGATTTGTGTATTTGTACTCTCAGATATCTTTGCTCCTCTACCCCATTTAGACTTATTATCCAAGCAGTATGTGACCTCCCTATTCTTCCTACCAAAATGTAATACCTCACACTTATCTGTGTTGAAATTCATTTGCCAATTATATACCCATTCTGCAAGTTTATTAATGTCCTCCTATAATTTGTTGCAGTCCTCAAAATTGACTATCGTCCCCAATTTGGTGACATGCGCAAATTTAGAAATTGTGTTTTGGATTCCAATGTCTAAATCGTTAATCTAAATTATGAACAACAGTGGTCCCAGCACTGATCCTTGTGGGACCCCACTTCCCACCTTTTGAATAGTTACCCTTTACCCCTACTCTCTGCTTTCTGTCTTGAAGCCAACTAATGAACCATTCTGCTACTTGTCCCCTGACTCCGCATTCTCTGACCTTATTCATTAGTCTATTATGTGGTACCTTTATCAAAGGCCTTTTGAAAATCTAGATATATTACATCTACTGCAACTACTCTCTCTGTTACCTCGTTAAATAATTCAATGCCACTGATCCCAGGGCTTTATAGAATATCGGAGTAGGAAACTACATTGTCATGACCTATCTACAATGTCATCGCATTTTCATGTGTGTTTATCATGTGGCTTCCCCAGAACTTGACAAGCTAAGGCTATACTTCTGGGATGTATTGAGGAAGCACATCTTTTAAAGAATGAAGGGAATTCTACCATGTGGGTAATCTACTTTTTGTTTTGAATTATCTTTAAAAGTATCTTGAAACGACACTACAGATGTATTCAGTTGGCCAAGAAGTATTTGCTTCTGCCATTAATGGCACCTTATTGGAGTGTAGGAGGAAGACTATGGGCCATTCTGCTTCTTCCACAGCTGCTTCTAGACAAATGTTTGTTCCTACTTTTGTGTTGTAAGTTGTCTACCCAACAACAAAGCTTAATTTTCCGTATTTGTATATCTGAGAATCTCATGTGGACTGATTCAAGAATATTCAAGAACACACAGCTAATTTGTGTACTAATCAGTTTTTGTGTTAAATCAAATTTCACTCGATCTGTCAGACCTTATTTTTAAGATCATATGACTCATCTGGAAGATCTTTGTTTCTGTTTTTACTTCTGTTAAAGACAAACGGCTAACTCAAGGTAATAACTGATTATCTGTGGATAACTCAATTGCCGTTTTTCTTAACTGTTTTAAATCTGAATGCTTTATTGCTGCAAGGTGAGTGAAGCAGGTGTTCACAGGCCACATGTTGGAGGGATTCACGGCCGAAGTAACGATGGAGCCTACTCCCTGGTGCTAGCTGGCGGCTTTGAGGATGAAGTGGTATGTAGTTTAAAACAGCAAACTCTGTACAATATTCACAAATCCATTTAGCTGTAGCTACACATATCTCTGGGACACTGATGCACAGCATTACCTGAGCAGATACGTAAGTTGAGTCCTCTCTCTCTCTCTCTCGCGCTCTCTCTCTCTCTCTCTTCCCCCTCTCTGTCTCTCTCCCTCTCTGTCCCTGTCTCTCTCTGTCTCTCTCTCTCTGTCTCCCTCTTCGCTCTCTCTCTCTCTCTCTCTCTCTGTCTGTCTGTCTCTCTCTCTCTACCTCCCTGTCTGTCTGTCTGTCTCCCTCCCTGTCTGTCTGTCTCCATCTCTCTGTCTCCTTCCCTCTGTCTGCCTGTCTCTGTCTGTCTGTCTCCCTCCCTGTCTGCCTATCTGTCTGCTTCCCTCCATCTGTCTGTCTCCCTCCCTCTCTCTCTGTTTCTCAGTATCCCTCCCTCTCTGTCTTTGTCTCCCTCTCTGTCTCTGTCTCCCTCTCTTTCTCTGTCTCCCTCCCTCCCTCTCTGTCTGTCTCCCTCCCTCTCTGTCTCTGTCTTCCTCCCTCTCTGTCTCCCTCTCCCTCCCTCTCTGTCTCCCTCTCCCTCCCTCTCTGTCTCTGTCTCCCTCTCTGTCTCTGTCTCCCTCCCTCTCTGTCTGTCTCCCTCTCTGTCTGTCTCCCTCTCTCTCTCTCTGTCTGTCTCCCTCCCTCCATCCCTGTCTGTCTATCTCCCTCCCTCTGTGTTTCTGTCTGTCTGTCTCCTCCCTCTCTCTCTGTCTCCCTCCCTCGTCTCTGTCTCTCTCTTTCGCTCTGTTCCCTCCTCCCTCCTCCCTCTCTGTCCCTCTCTCTGCCCCCCTCTCTCTCTCTCTCTCTCTGCCTGTCTCCCTCCTTCCCTCTCTCTGTCTGTCTTCCTCCTTCACTCTCTCTGTCTGTCTCCCTCCTTTACTCTCTCTGTCCGTCTCCCTCCCGCTGTCTGTCTCTGGCTCCTGCCTCTCCCCCACTCCCTCGCGCCGAGTCCCCCTCTCTCCCTCGCGCCGTGTCCCTCCCTCGCGCTTGTCCCCCACTCTCTCCCTCACGCCGTGTCCCCCTCTCTCTCCCTCACGCCGTGTCCCCCTCTCTCTCCCTCGCGCCGTGTCCCTCTCTCTCTCCCTCGCGCCGTGTCCCCCTCTCTCCCTCGCGCCGTGTCCCTCTCTCTCCCTCGCGCCGTGTCCCTCTCTCCCTCGTGCCGTGTCCCCCCTCTCTCCCTCGCGCCGTGTCCCTCTCTCTCCCTCGCGCCGTGTCCCCCTCTCTCTCCCTCACGCCGTGTCCCTCTCTCTCTCCCTCGTGCCGTGTCCCTCTCTCTCCCTCGCGCCGTGTCCCCCTCTCTCCCTCGCGCCGTGTCCCTCTCTCTCCCTCGCGCCGTGTCCCCCTCTCTCCCTCGCGCCGTGTCCCCCTCTCTCCCTCGCGCCGTGTCCCCCTCTCTCCCTCGCGCCGTGTCCCTCTCTCTCCCTCGCGCCGTGTCCCCCTCTCTCTCCCTCGCGCCGTGTCCCTCTCTCTCTCCCTCGTGCCGTGTCCCTCTCTCTCCCTCGCGCCGTGTCCCTCTCTCTCCCTCGCGCCGTGTCCCCCTCTCTCCCTCGTGCCGTGTCCCCCTCTCTCCCTCGCGCCGTGTCCCCCTCTCTCTCCCTCGCGCCGTGTCCCCCTCTCTCCCTCGTGCCGTGTCCCCCTCTCTCCCTCGTGCCGTGTCCCCCTCTCTCCCTCGTGCCGTGTCCCTCTCTCTCTCCCTCGCGCCGTGTCCCCCTCTCTCCCTCGCGCCGTGTCCCCCTCTCTCCCTCGTGCCGTGTCCCTCTCTCTCTCCCTCGCGCCGTGTCCCTCTCTCTCTCCCTCGCGCCGTGTCTTCCTCGCGCCGTGTCCCCCTCTCTCCCTCGTGCCGTGTCCCCCTCTCTCCCTCGCGCCGTGTCCCTCTCTCTCCCTCGCACCGTGTCCCCTCTCTCTCCCTCGCGCCGTGTCCCCCTCTCTCTCCTTCGCGCCGTGTCCCTCTCTCTCCCTCGTGCCGTGTCCCCCTCTCTCTCCCTCACGCCGTGTCCCCCTCTCTCTCCCTCGCGCCGTGTCCCCCTCTCTCTCCCTCGTGCCGTGTCTCCCTCTCTCCCTCGCGCCGTGTCCCCCTCTCTCCCTCGCGCCATGTCCCCCTCTCTCCCTCGTGCCGTGTCCCCCCTCTCTCCCTCACGCCGTGTCCTCCCTCGCGCCATGTCCCTCTCTCCCTCGCGCCGTGTCCCCCTCTCTCCCTCGCGCCATGTCCCCCTCTCTCCCTCGTGCCGTGTCCCCCCTCTCTCCCTCGCGCCGTGTCCCCCCCTCTCTCCCTCGCGCCATGTCTCCCTCTCTCCCTCGTGCCGTGTCCCTCTCTCTCCCTCGTGCCGTGTCCCCCCTCTCTCCCTCACGCCGTGTCCTCCCTCGCGCCATGTCCCTCTCTCTCCCTCGCGCCGTGTCCCCCTCTCTCCCTCGCGCCGTGTCCCCCCCTCTCTCCCTCGTGCCGTGTCCCCCTCTCTCCCTCGTGCCGTGTCCCCCTCTCTCCCTCGTGCCGTGTCCCCCTCTCTCCCTCGCGCCGTGTCCCCCTCTCTCCCTCGCGCCGTGTCCCCCTCTCTCCCTCGCGCCGTGTCCCCCTCTCTCCCTCGCGCCGTGTCCCCCTCTCTCCCTCGCGCCGTGTCCCCCTCTCTCTCCCTCGCGCCGTGTCCCTCTCTCTCTCCCTCGTGCCGTGTCCCCCTCTCTCCCTCGTGCCGTGTCCCCCTCTCTCCCTCGCGCCGTGTCCCCCTCTCTCTCCCTCGCGCCGTGTCCCTCTCTCTCTCCCTCGTGCCGTGTCCCCCTCTCTCCCTCGCGCCGTGTCCCCCTCTCTCCCTCACGCCGTGTCCCTCTCTCTCCCTCGCGCCGTGTCCCCCTCTCTCCCTCACGCCGTGTCCCCCTCTCTCCCTCGTGCTGTGTCCCCCTCTCTCCCTCACGCCATGTCCCCCTCTCTCGCTCTGTCTGTCTCTGTCATAGAAACATAGAAAATAGGTGCAGGAGTAGGCCATTCAGCCCCTCGAGCCTGCACCACCATTCAACAAGATCATGGCTGATCATTCCCTCAGTACCCCTTTCCTGCTTTCACTCCATACTCCTTGATCCCCTTAGCCGTAAGGGTCATATCTAACTCCCTCTTGAATATATCCAATGAACTGGCATCAACAACTCTCTGCAGTAGAGAATTCCACAGGTTAACAACTCTCTGAAGAAGTTTCTCCTCCTCTCAGTCCTAAATGGCCTACCTCGTATCCTAATAATATGTCCCCTTGTCCTGGACTTCCCCAACATTGGGAACATTCTTCCCGCATCTAACCTGTCCAGTCCGGTCAGAATCTTATACGTTTCTATGAGATCCCCTCTCATCCTTTTAAACTCCAGTGTATAAAGGCCCAGTTGATCCTGTCTCTCCTCATATGACAGTCCTGCCATCCCTGGAATCAGTATGATGAACCTTCGCTGCACTCCCTCAATAGCAAAAACATTAGAATGGCCCGTACGTCGCGCTCGCTCTCTCTGTCTCGCTCGCCCGCTCGCTCTCTGTGCCTCGCCCGCTCTGCCTCGCCCGTGCTCGCTCCCTCTGCCTCGCGCTCTCCCGCTCCCTCTGTCATGCACTGATACACATCCCACAAGCTTCATCTGATGGACTTGTAGAATTCTATGATCGCATTGTACAGTAGCACCCAAATACACATCATTTTCATTCATCCTTTGGCCCAAATTAAGCTGCTTTTCCCTCCTCATCTCATCACCTCCCACCTCCAGCACTGAAGTTGCACGCATCATTCTCTGATATGTTGTCCAGTAGCCATGCTTCATGTGTAAGGCCAGTGTGGGAGGACTATTCAGCTTAGAGGGCATCCACAGCTGGGATTGATCTCACCCTTACCTGACTTGACACACACGCTCACTTTCTAGTCGAAGTTGCTGCAAGTGAGCCCGAGCTGATTTTATTTTCCTCCCCTCCTTAGTCGAGAAGTGCTGAGCAAATTATCCTGCCCCTTCACCTGGTTACTGTCACATTGACTGGGGATCAAACCTAGAACATCCCTGGTCCTTCTGAATGTAGTGGGTTTGCCTTGGAGAAGCTCCATGAAGGTATTGTACCAAAAATAAATATCCAAATGGAAAGATTCTTAAAGGGATGATTAATTGCTGCCATTGTTTTGTGGTACAGTGTGTTAGTACACGCTATATACTCTCTGGAGTTTAGAAGAATGAGAGGTGATCTCATTGAAACATTCAAGATTCTGAAGGGGATAGTCAGGGTAGATGCTGAGAGGTTGTTTCCCCTGGCTGGAGTGTTTAAAACTAGGGGGTATAGTCTCAGGATAAAGAATCGGCCATTTAGGACAGGGATGAGGAGAAATTTCTTCATTCAGAGGGTTGTGAATCTTTGGAATTCTCTGCCCCAGAGGGCTGTGGATGCTGAATCTCTGATGCTGAATATATGCAAGGCTGAGATAGATAGATTTTTGGAGTCTAGGGGAATCAAGGGATATGGAGATCGGGCGGGGAAATGGAGTTGAGGTCAATGATCAGCCATAATTATTGAATGGCGGAGCAGGCTCGAGGGGCCATAGGGCCTACTCCTGCTCCTAATTTTTATGTTCTTACACCAATGCAAGACTCCATTTTAGCTAACAGTAAAAATAAAAATGTACTGTACTGGAGTACTGCCTTTCTGAACCTACACCTCCTGCTCCTTGAGTCAGTGCATTCTTACTTTATCAAGGTAAGGCTTTGGCAGAAGTAGGGAATGTAACATTTTAAAATTATACAATGGGGAAATGTAATTATACGTTATCCATGTCTGTACTAATCAGGAATACATGTTTCGAAATTGTAGCTCTTAAAAGTCATAATTAGTCGTTGTTAAAACAGGATGGAATTGTCACAAATGAAAGCATAACATTCATCTTTTCTTAAAAGGGAATTGCATATCAGTTTATGTGACAAATAATTGATGCTATTGTACCACAAGAATGATGGCCAAGGAAAGAGGGACAATATGTACAATTCACTTTGGAATGGCTTGTCATATTGGGCCCATTTTTAAAATAAAAAATAAAAAAATAAATGTTAAATTCATTTACGGGATGTGGGCATTACCGGCAAGGCCAGCATTTATTGCCCATCCCTAATTGCCCTCGAGACGGTGGTGGTAAGCTACCATTTCAGAGGGCAGTTAAAGAGGCAACTACATTGCTGTGGGTCTGGAGTCACATATAGACCAGACTGGATAAGGACGGCAGATTTCCTTCCCTAAAGGACATTAGTGAACCAGATGGGATTTTACAAGAATCCGGTAGTTTCATTCTGTCCATTACTAGTTTTTTATTTATCCCAGATTTTTGTTTAATTAACTGAATTTAAATTCCCCCAGCTGCCATGGTGGGATTTGAACTCGTGCCTTTGGATTACTAGTCCAGTAACAAAACCACTATGCTACCGTACCCCTGATTAAAATGATTTTTGACATTAAGAACATAAGAACATAATAATTAGGAACAGGAGTAGGCCATCTAGCCCCTCGAGCCTGCTCCGCCATTCAACAAGATCATGGCTGATCATTCACCTCAGTACCCCTTTCCTGCTTTCTCTCCATACCCCTTGATCCCTTTAGCCGTAAGGGCCATATCGAACTCCCTCTTGAATATATTCAATCAACTGGCATCAACAACTCTCTGCGGTAGAGAATTCCACAGATTAACAACTCTCTGAGTGAAGAAGTTTCTCCTCATCTAAGTCCTAAATGGCTTACCCTTTATCCTTAGATTGTGTACCCTGGTTCTGGACTTCCCCAACATCGGGAACATTCTTCTTGCATCTAACCTGTCCAGTCCCGTGAGAATTTTATATGTTTCTATGAGATCCCCACTCATCCTTCAAAACTCCAGTGAATACAAGCCCAGTCGATCCAGTCTCTCCTCATATGTCAGTCCTGCCATCCCAGGAATCAGTCTGGTGAACCTTGGCTGCACTCCCTCAATAGCAAGAATGTCCTTCCTCAGGTTAGGAGATCAAAACTGAACACAATATTCCAAGTGAGGCCTCATCAAGGCCCTGTACAGCTGCAGTAAGACCTCCCTGCTCCTATACTCAAATCCCCTAGCTATGAAGGCCAATATACCATTCGCCACCTTCACCGCCTGCTGTAGCTGCATGCCAATTTTCAATGACTGATGAACCATGACACCCAGGTCTCGTTGCACCTCTCCTTTTCCTAATCTGCTGCCATTCAGATAGTGTTCCGCCTTCGTGTTTTTGCCACCAAAGTGGATAACCTCACATTTATCCACATTATATTGCATCTGCCATGCATTTGCCCACTCACCTAACCTGTCCAAGTCACCCTGCAGCCTCTTAGCGTCCCCCTCACAGCTCACACCGCCACCCAGGTTAGTGTCATCTGCAAATTTGGAGATATTACACTCAATTCCTTCATCCAAATCATTGATGTATATTGTAAATAGCTGGGGTCCCAGCACTGAGCCCTGCGGCAACCCACTAGTCACTGCTTGCCATTCTGAAAAGGACCCGTTTATCCCAACTCTCTGCTTTCTGTCTGCCAACCAGTTCTCTATCCATGTCAATACATTACCCCCAATACCATGTGTTTTAATTTTGCACACCAATCTCTTGTGGGACCTTGTCAAAAGCCTTTTGAAAGTCCAAATACACCACACCCACTGGTTCTCCCTTGTCCACTCTACTAGTTACATCCTCAAAAAATTCTAGAAGATTTGTCAAGCATGATTACCCTTTCATAAATCCATGCTGACTTGGACCGATCCTGTCACTGCCTTCCAAATGCGCTGCTATTTCATCTTTAATAACTGATTCCCACATTTTCCCCACTACTGATGTCAGGCTAACCGGTCTATAATTACCCATTTTCTTTCTCCCTCCCTTTTTAAAAAGTGGTGTTACATTAGCTACCCTCCAGTCCATAGGAACTGATCCAGAGTCAATAGACTGTTGGAAAATGATCACCAATGCATCCACTATTTCTAGGGCCACTTCCTTAAGTACTCTGGGATGCAGACTATCAGGCCCTGGGGATTTATCGGCCTTCAATCCCATCAATTTCCCCAACACAATTTCCCGCCTAATAAGGATTTCCTTCAGTTCCTCCTGCTCACTAGACCCTCGGTCCCCCAGTATTTCCGGAAGGTTATTTGTGTCTTCCTTCGTGAAGACAGAACCAAAGTATTTGTTCAACTGGACTGCTATTTCTTTGTTCCCCATTATAAATTCACCTGAATCTGCCTGCAAGGGACCTACATTTGTCTTCATTAATCTTTTTCTCTTCACATATTTATAGAAGCTTTTGCAGTCAGTTTTTATGTTCCCAGCAAGCTTCCTCTCACTCTATTTCCACCCCCCCCCCCCCCCACTGATTAAACCCTTTGTCCTCCTCTGCTGAATTCTAAATTTCTCCCAGTCCTCAGGTTTGCTGCCTTTTTGGCCAATTTATATGCCTCTTCCTTGGATTTAACACTATCCTTAATTTCCCTTGTTAGCCACGGTTGAGCCACCTTCCCCGTTTTATTTTTACTCCAGACAGGGATGTACAGTTGTTGAAGTTCATCCATGTGATCTTTAAATGTTTGCCATTGCCTATCCACCATCAACCCTTTAAGTATCATTCGGCAGTCTATTCTAGCCAATTCACATCTCATGCCATCGAAGTTACCTTTCCTTAAGTTCAGGACCCTAGTCTCTGAATTAACTGTGTCACTCTCCATCTTAATAAAGAATTCTACCATATTATGGTCACTCTTCCCCAAGGGGCCTCGCACAACAGAGTGCTAATTAGTCCTTTCTCATTACACATCACCCAGTCTAGGATGGCCAGCCCTCTAGTTGGTTTCTCGACATATTGGTCTAGAAAACCATCCCTAATACACACCAGGAAATCCTCCTCCACCGTATTGCTACCAGTTTGGTTAGCCCAATCTATGTGTAGATTAAAGTCGCCCATGATAACTGCTGTACCTTTACTGCATTCTTTTTGCTCTGTCCCTTTCAGTGTTAGTTTCCCCCTGAATACTTGTTAAATAATTCTGATACCATTTGAGAGGGTGGGATATGAGCTTTGAAAGGTGTCAGATCCTGATGATGAAGTGAATCAATGTCAGTTCATGATGTTATCAGCTCAAATCACACCGTTCCTGCAATGCGATATAGTCATTGCTCGACACAGCAATTCCATAATCTTTTTCATGTTGACGTAAACTGATACTGAGCAGAGCTCTTGTAGCTGATATATGCTTACTTTATTCTTAATAGGACAGAGGTAATGAATTCACCTACACTGGGAGTGGTGGCCGAGATCTTTCTGGAAACAAACGAATTGGGGAGCAGTCATATGATCAGACTCTCACCAACATGAACAGGTAAGTCTGGCGCAAGCTTCAATGATTTCTGTGCTGACATTTATCCCTCTCTTTTAAAGCTTTCTGTTTGAGAACTACTTGTTCCTGAACACACATTTAACAGCGGTATCTCAGAAATTTGCAGCACGGATGGAAGCCATTTCAGCTCATGTCCCGCCGACTGACCAAGAGCTATCCAGCCTAAACCCACTTTCCAGCTCTTGGTCCTAACCCTGTCGGTCATGACTCTTTAAATGCATATCCAAGTATTTTTTTAATGTGGTGAGGGTTTCTGCCTCTACCACCCTTTCAGGCAGTGAGTTCCAGACCCCCACCACCCTCTGGGTGAAGAAATTTCCCCTCATCTCCTCTAAACCTCCCTCCAATTACATTAAATCTATGCCCATGGGTTGTTGGCCCCTCTGCTAAGGGAAACAGGTCCTTCTTATCCATTCTATCCAGGCCTCTTATAATTTTATACATCTCAATCAGGTCTCTCCTCGGCCTCCTCTGTTCCAAAGAAAGCAGACCCAGCATCTCCAATCTTTTCTCAAAGCCCATCCAGACAACATTATTGTAAAACTCCTCTGCACCCTTTCTAGTGCAGTAACATCTTTCCTGTAATGTGGTGACCAGAAATGCACCCAGTACTCCAGCTGTGGTCGAACCAGTGTTTTATACAACTGCAAAAAGACTCCAAAATAGCCAATATTTAAATTTCTGAGCAAAGAACATGAAGTTTCATTTATATAGTCCATTTCATTTCTTCAGTTAATTATTTTTGAAGTTTAGTCACTGTTATGCAGAAAACTACAGCACCTAATATATGCACAAATCAAGGTTCCACCAACAGCAGACAGTTCTATATCCAGTTAATCTGGTGCAGTCGATTGCAGAATAAGTGTTATCCAGAGCACCAAGAGAACTCCCCTGCTCTTCCTGTCGTGCCATGGGATATTTTAATCACCTGGACAGGCAGACAAGGTCTTGTTTTAATGAGTCATTCAAAATTGGGGCTTAAACACATTGGGGTGGAAATTCGGTTTGAGGCTAATTCGGGCAGTAATGGCGGCGGGGCGGTAAATTTTGTGCCGGGAAATGGTTTGCGTCTGCAGCCACAAAATTCAGCAGCTGGGCCCCTGAGTGTGGGGCAGAGCACTAAGGGAGGTGTACCTCTCTTAGAGCGCTAGGCCGGCTGAACAACTGAAAATCCCGAGCTAAAGAGCCGGCTTCGGAGCGCCCTAAGAGAGGCTTCCCTGAAAGAAGAAAAATCTCCCAAAAAACCCCACAAAAAATATTCCCAATACCTTGCTCACCCCACATAAACATAAATCACAGAAAGGAAAATAATCACACTAACCTGATGTATTCATTCCTTCTCTCACCGCCACCGGAACAGCTCGGACCACCCGCTTTCCCAGGCAATCCCACTAGGGGAGTGCTACGGGTCCTGCTGCAATCAAATTTCAGAACAGTGTTGCAACCGGGGGCGTTGCACACAGGCTCGCTCTTCCCGGGCGGTACTGCTCCACGCCCCCAGCACACTGAATGTGCCGGGTGGCACGAAATCTGGTGCTCGCGGCTCCGACCCCTTTAGCGCCCCTGTTCCGACCCTTTCTAGGGGTGCTAAGCCAACGAATTTCTACCCCGTAACCTTCTGACTCAGGGGAGAGTACTACTCCTGAGCCAAGCTGATACTTGGGATTTTAGGTGTTAACTTGAACTTTTATAGCTGGAAAAAATTGAAATTCCTTTTTAAAGGAAGAAAAAATGAAGCCTGTTTAAGAAGTATTTCCAAGTCAGAATATACTTGTGAAAGATTATGCCTTACAGATTTATTTGGCATTCTTGAGAGTGTAACACGATCTGTGTGTGTAATGTAATAAATATTGTACTTCTTCATTGGCAAAAACATTTTCAAGCAGCATCTAGCAAAAAACTTGCAGCTAAAATAAGTTAGTGAAGGATATTGTAAATTGATGAATCGATTGTCTAAAGAATATTGAACATTGATAGTTCTAATTGGATGTTTGTGACTAGTGGAGTCTTTAAGGAGCAGTGCTGGGAAAATCAATTATTTACGATATTTGTGAATAATCTGCATGGAGTTACAGTCTTGTTCTCTTAATTCAAAGTTATTTAATTTAAATTAAGTGATAATTCAATTTCTGAGCACTAAATTTCTATTTGTCAGTTTTGACTGTTGCTTAATTTGAGTTATTGAATAATTCCCCAAAAATGTAGAACTAAAATCAATTTTGACTTAGGACTAGACTGTAATTATTGTCCTGACGTAGAAATATTTCTGTAATATGCTGGTGCAACCGATTCTGTGCAAATCAACCTCATTTACATTCATCGGAAAACAAAATAAAGCTGAGGGCTCAATTTTCCTGGGTCATTTGCGCTGTTTTTTTTTGGCCTATTTATTTTCTTTAAAGTTTCCCCTGCGATCTGCGCCAGCATAACCGTGTTAGTTACGATTTTTCTAGGTGAGTTTTTTGACGTAATAGTTCCCTCATGTCTGTGCCGGTTTTCATAATTTTTCAGTTTGGCCAAAAAAAAATGTCCTCCTAGGTCGGTGTATCTGGCCACTCCCGAAAAACCTTCTGGTGAGTTTGCAGAAAGCAGCGCACATTGACAAATCGGCACTGAAAGACGCCATTGTTTTTAATCGAAGATTTTGGAGCGATTCAAGAACACTCTTAAAAATTAAAAATAAAGTTCAACTTTTTTTTTACCTGTCAACATAGTAAATGGAAGTTTTTTTGATTTCAGAAGTTTTCAGTTATTTTCTTACTTACACGCCACCACCGAACGTCTTCAGGCAGGGCTGGAGGGTCATAGCTTTGACCGGCAGGATCGGACCCGCGCCTGGACACTGGCTCAGCTGGAAAACAAGCCCGCGGGGGATGGCAGGGCGGGGGAAGAGAGGGAGGTGCCAACCGATCGGAAGTCTCTGCACTGAGCCGGGCGGGGAGCAAGGTGCCGATTGGAAGGCTTCTGAAGACTGCAATGAGTTTGGGGGGGGTGGGGGGGAGAGGGAAGGGGAGTAGTCACAAGACTGCAATTAGTTGAGGGGGGCGAGGGAGGGTGGAAAGTCACAATTCGTTGGAGGAGAGCAGGGGAGAAGTTTAATAATTGAACACAAATAATGGAAATGATTCAGTTTTAATATAAAATATATTTTATTCAAAATTTTAACAGTTTATACTTAAGTTGACTTTAATAAAATTATTCTTTTATCAAACTTTAAAGTTTTCAGTTAAGATCACTTACAAACTTTAAGATCACTTACTAATAAATGTGTAAATTTATATAACTTACAAAAAACTTTTAATTTGAGTACAACAGTAACAATAATAGCAGTCAGTCAGTCATAGGCAGTCTCTCAAAATCGAGGAAGACTTGCTTCCACTCCAAAAGTGAGTTCCCAGGTGCCTGAACAGTCCAATACGGGAATTACAGTCTCTGTCACAGATGCGACAGACAGTCTTGAAGGAAAGGGTGGGTGGGGAGTCTGGTTTGCTGCACGCTCCTTCCGCTGCCTGCGCTTGTTTTCTGCATGCTCTCGGTGACGAGACTCGAGGTGCTCAGCGCCCTCCCGGATATTCTTTCTCTACTTAGGGCGGACTTTGGCCAGGGACTCCCAGGTTGCACTTTATCAAGGAGGCTTTGAGGGTGTCCTTAAAACGTTTCCTCTGCCCAATTGGGGCTCGTTTGCCGTGTAGATGTTCCGAGTAGAGCGCTTGCTTTAGGAATCTCGTGTCGGGCATGTGAGCAATGTGGCTGGGATGTTGGCCTGATCGAGAACACTAACGTTGATGTGTCGGTCCTCACAGCGGAATAATAATAACAACAACCACAGCAAAGAAAGGCTGCATCCATCTCCCCTCCACCTTATTCTAAGACCAGCCCGTCGCGCTTGCTCTTGGTGACTCCACCACCCTTCCCACAAGCGGTTGCGCTGTATTTCTGGGGTTGGTGCCAAGCTTATTCTTTCTAATAACTTGGGTAGTGCGCACCTGTTGAAGGGGGGGTGGGCAGGCAGCGGCAGGCGACAATGTGGAGGGCCCAGGCGGTAATGTGGAGGGCCCGGCTTGGTGCTCTTTAGAGGCTGGTGTGGGGATTGGAGTGGGAGTGGCAGTTGATTCTGTCAATGGGCGCGGGGTCTTGGCGTGTTCCTTTATTGCAGCCACTAACTCCATCATGCCGTCCCTCATGCGCCCTGACAGTGTCTCAATGACCTGCAACATTCCCTCCCTCACGCTCAGTGATAGTTTTGCACCATCTCTGATATTCCCTCCCTGATGTTCACTGACAGCGCATCACCTACCTGTGATATTCCCTCCCTCATGGTCACTGACATCGTTCCCATTTCTCATGAGATTGTTGTTACTTCTCCCGACAGTCCCGCTAGCTCATCATTCACCCCACTGATGGTGTCCAGGAGTGATCGCGTAAGATCAATGCTCTCCCCACTCATTGCCATCTCTGATGCACATCTGTTACTTTTTGTCGCCCATGCGTAGAAGGTGCGGCATCATTTTTTCTGCCCAGACAGCAGGCTCCACCCCCTGAGGCGACTGGACACACTGCTCGTCAACAAATTCGAATTATAGATCGGAGAAACTTTGGCAAAATATTTCCGGCGCATTTCTGGCCCAGAAAAACGGGCGTAACTGGCAATACATCAGAAAACACGCTTGGGCAAAATTGAGCCCAGAGAATGTAGTTATTTTAAAGTTGAAATTATGCCTTTCATTTCTGGCGACTGGCTGTTCCCTGCTGGTTGGTAAGGTTGTGCAAGACCTTGCTCAGGAGTCCATGTCACTCAGCATTTCACACCATTTACAACAACAACTTGTATTTATATAACGCCTGTAAAGTAGTCAAATGTCCCAACACAGTTCGCAGGAGTAACATAAGACAAAGAAATTTGATACCGAGCCACGAAAGGAGAAAATTAGGGCAGGTGACCTAAAGCTTAGTCAAAGAGGTATGTTTAAAGGAGGGTAGAGAGGCGGAGAGGTTTAGACAAGGAGTTCCAGAGCTTGGGGCCTAGGCAACAGAAGTCACGGCCACCAATGGTTGAGCGATTATAATCAGGGATGCTCAAGAGGGCAGAATCAAAGGAGCGCAGATATCTCGTGTTGGGGGGGGGGGGGCTGGAGATGATTAGATGTAGTGAGGGGCGAGGCCATGGAGGGATTTGAAAACAAGAATTTTGAAATCGAGGTATTGCATAACCAGGAACGAATGGAATGCAGCGGTGATGGGTGAACGGGACTTGTGAGTTAAGACACGGGCAGCTGAGTTTTGGATGACCTCTAGTTTACGTAGGGTAGAATGTGGGAGGCCAGCCCACATTGGAGTAGTCAAGTCCAGAGTTAACAAAAGGATGGATGAGAGTTTCAGCAGATGAGCTGAGGCAAGGGCAGAGATGGGCGATGTTATGGAGTTGAAAATAGGCAGTCTTATTCCTGCAGGGATCAGTGCTGGGACCCCAACTATTTACAATCTATATTAACGACAGAGGAAGGGACTGAGTGTAACGTAGCCAAGTTTGCTGACGATACAAAGATGGGAGGAAAAGCAATGTGTGAGGAGGACACACAAAATCTGCAAAAGGACATTGACAGGCTAAGTGAGTGGGCAAAAATTTGGCAGATGGAGTGAGGTTATGCACTTTGGCAGAAAAAAAATCAAAGAGCAAGTTATTATTTAAATGGAGAAAGATTGCAAAGTGCTGCAGTACAGTGGGACCTGGGGTACTTGTGCATGAAACACAAAAGGTTAGAATGCAGGTATAGCAAGTGATCAGGAAGGCCATTGGAATCTTGGCCTTTATTGCAAAGGGGATGGAGTTTAAAAGCAGGGAAGTCTTGCTACAGTTGTACAGAGTATTAGTGAGGCCACACCTGGAATACTGCGTGCAGTTTTGGTTTCCATATTTACGAAAGGATATACTTTGGAGGCAGTTCAGAGAAAGTTCACAAGGTTGATTCCAGAGATGAGGGGGTTGACTTATGAGGAAAGGTTGAGTAGGTTGGGCCTCTACTCATTGGAATTCAGAAGAATGAGAGGTGATCTTATCGAAACGTATAAGATTGTGAGGGGGCTTTACAAGGTGGATGCAGAGAGAATGTTTCCACTGATGGGGGAGACTAGAACTGGAGGGCATAATCTTAGAATAATTTAAAATTGAGATGAGGGGAAATTTCTTCTCTGAGGGTTGTGGAGCTGTGGAATTCGCTGCCTCAGAGAGCTGTGGAAGCTGGGATATTGAATAAATTTAAGACAGAAATAGACAGTTTCTTAACCAATAAGGGGTTATGGAGACCGGGCAGGAAAGTGGACCTGAGTCCATGATTGGATCAGCCATGAGCGTATTAAATGGCAGAGCAGGCTCAAGGGGCCGTATGGCTTGCTGCTCCTATTGCTTACGTTCTTGCATATGCTGTGGATATGTGGTCAGAAGCTCATTTCGGGGTCAAAAATGACATGAAGGCTGCCAACAGTCTGGTTCAGCCTCAGACAGAAGTTCGGGAGAGGGATGGAGTCAGTGGCTAGGGAATGGAGTTTGGCGGCGAACGAAAACAATGGCTTTGGTCTTCCCAATATTCAATTGGAGAAAATTTTCCTCATCCAGATGTTGGGCAAGCAGTCTGACAATTTAGAGACCGTGGATGGGTTGAGGGAAGTGGTATTGAGGTGTAGAGCTGAGTGTCACCACTGTACATGTGTAAACTGACGCTGCTTTCAGATGATGTTGCCAAGGGCCAACATATAGATGGAAAATAGGAGGGGGCTAAAGATAGATCCTTGGGGAACACCAGAGGTAACGATGCGGGAGCAGGAAGAGAAGCCATTACAGGTGATTCTCTGGCTACGATTAGATAGATAAGAATGGGACCAGGCGAGTGCACTCCCACCCAGCTGGATGACAGTGAGAGGTGTTGGAGAAGGATGGAGTGGTCAACTGTGTCAAAGGCTGCAGACAGGTCAATAAGGACGAGGAGGGATAGTTTGCCTTAGTCACAGTCACAAAGGATGTCATTTGTGACTTTGATGAGAGCCGTTTCGGTACTGTGGCAGGGGTGAAAACCTGATTGGAGGGATTCCAACATGGAGTTGTGGAAAAGATGGACACAGATTTGGGAGACGACAACATGTTCAAGGACTCTGGTGAGGAAAGGATGGTTGGAGATAAGCGGTAGATTACAAGGATGGGCGAGTTGTATTTTTGAGGGCGATGACTGCAGATTTGAGGGAGAGGTGGGGCGGGGGCGGGGGGGAGCTGTACCGGAGGAGAGAGAACCGTTAACAATGTCAGCTAACATGGGAGCCAGGAAAGGAAGTTAGGTGGTCAGCAGTTTGGTGGGAATAGGGTCAAGGGAACAGGAAGTGGGTCTCATAGACAGGATGAGCTTGGAGAGGTCATGAGGCGAGATCGGAGAGAAACTGGAGAAAGATGATAGTTCAGGGCTAGGGCAGGGAGAAACTTAGAGAAAGTTTGGCCCAGTGGGCATGGGGAAGGAAGGGAAATGACAGAGGCAGCTGAACGGATGGTCTCAATCTTGGAGACACACAATTTTTAAAAACATGGCAGTATACATCAGTACCGGCCGGTATTTACAGATAAAGCACCACTGGTGCCGTTCTCTTGCCCCCCCTCTCCCCCCCCACCCCCAATGGAACAGGCAAACAGCACCTCATGAGCTATCTCTCTGCTCCTCCTGTGCTGTTCTGTAATATAAAGGGGTATAAACAACTTGCCTTTAAAACCGTGCCTTTAAAGCAGTAAAACTTCTCGAGGTGCTTCACAAGAGCGTTATCAAACAAAATTTGACACTGAGCCACATAAGGAGGTATCAGGACAGATGACCAAAAGTTTGGTTAAGGAGCATCTTAAAGGAGGACAGAGAGGTGGAGAGGGAATTCCAGAGCTTTGATCCGGGGCAGCCAAAGGCACGGCCACCAATGCTGGAGCAATTAAAATGGTGGATGCAGCGAATTGGAGGGAGCAGTGTCGAGATCTCAAAGCTTGTGGCGCTGGAAGAGGTTACAGAGATAGTTGTTGTAAAGGGATATAAGTTTGCAGATAAGAAATGTTGTAGGGGGGAAATAGGACATTCAAAAGAAAGGGATAATACAGAGAGATTTACAGAGACTAAGGAACCGGGCAGGTGAATTGAAATAGAATTCCCATAGAGTGCTGTTGTTTCTCATTTTTATACATCTTTCTGTTTAATAAATGGGACATCAAAGTAAAGGTCCAGAACTGAAGTTTGTTTTTTTCAATTTGTTTTGAGGATGTGGGTGAGATTGGCAGGCCCACATTTGTTGCTCATTCCTAGATAAGAACATAATAAAGAGAAGCAAGAGTCTCTGGGGCCTGCTCCGCCATTCAACAAGATCATGGCTGATCTTCTACATCAGCTCCACTTTCCTGCCCTATCCCCTTAGTGGCCAAAAATCTATCGATCTCACTCTTGAAAATACTCAACTACTTGGCATCCACAGCCCTCTGAGGGTGGAGAGTTCCAAAGATTCACAACCCTCGGAGTGAAGAAATTCCTCCTCATCTCAGTCTTCAATGGCCGACCCTTTATCCTGAGACTATGCCACTTAGTTCTAGACTCTCCAGCCAGGGCAAACAGCCTCTCAGCATCTACCTTGTCAATCTCCCTCAGAATTTTATACATTTCAATGAGATCACCACTCATTCTTTAAACTCCAGAGAATATAGCACATTCTACTCAATCTCTCCTCATCCCAGGGATCAATCTAGTTGCCGCTAGCACTTGTTTTGCAATTGATTGACTTGCTAGGCCACTTCAGAGGACAATCCTGAAAGTTCCAGTCATTTTTCCAGTGCTTACCAGGTGTATTGAATTCAATGTCACAATTTGCCATGCTGAGATTTGAATTCCATCTCTCGATTGCTAGTCTAGTACCATAACCGCTAGGCTACTGTGCCCTTATCACTCTTCTTTTGAGATTATGGGTTGCACACAATTAGTTGCGGGGTCGGGGGGGTAAGGGTGCACTTACTGACAGAGAATACCAAATGTGAGTGCTGCTGATTTTCTTTTAAAAGTTGTAACCTGTTTGAGGGGCGTTAAAATTAACCAGTTTTCTGTAGTCTTGCGCAGCTAGGGAAGGGCCATCACCACTACATGCAGTGGTGGGTTTGTCTTCCTCTCGCAGATCATTTTGAACATTCGAACACTAACTTATTCCAGCCTCTTTCACCGGCATGCTGTATTGGTATGTTTGCAACCCTCAGGAGTAGTGCATGTCATTTTTTTAAACCTACAATTTCTTTTGAGTGTTCCTCAATTACAGGTACTGCGAAAGTTAGACTGCAGAGCACTGGAAGATAAACTGCTTTGTATGGCAGGAGATCAAAAACTACTAATTAATGCCATCTGTTACATGTCGTCAGAAATTCTAAGATTTCATGTTGAAGGATTGCAAATATAAATTCATACTGGTACAGTTGAGTGCTGACTTCATGTGCAGTGCTAAGATCGTAACCCTTTTGGATTTTATTTATAGGTTACAGGTGGCCATAGTGAGATTTTGTATTTGTTGTTGTATTCCCAGCTTGCCTGCTAATGGTTTCCAGCAGCAATTTTTAATTTGCTTGATTTCAGGGCATTGGCTCTGAATTGCGACGCTGTGCTAAATGATGAGGTTGGAGCAGAAGCCAAAGATTGGAAGTCTGGGAAATCAGTCCGGGTTGTCAGGAGTTCAAAAGGACGGAAAGTCAGCAAATACGCACCAGAGGAAGGCAACAGATACGATGGGATTTACAAGGTTCTCGTCCATTGGAGGTCAAAATTTCCTAGTCGCGCAGGATCTATGTCTGACATAGCTGTGATTGTGTTTTATTGCTAGAGGACGTTCAGTTGAAGCAGCAATTCAGGGCCATTAAGGTCGTATGCAGCTGACCTTTGCTTGTCCCTTACTTTGGAAATTTCCTCCCTTGCTTGCTTAAATGCAATTTATCTCTTCTAGTGCGGTATAGAAATGTAAAAAAAAACATACTCTTATTGAATGTTGAGCTAAATCTCAGTGCTGGAATTCACTAACTGAGGTAGTACATTTGTTTATTCATGTGCTAAACAATGCTGCTGGCATCGGGTACAGATAGCTGTGGTAATTTTCTCCTCCCCTCCTCTCTTTCTATTTTCTTTCTATGATTCTCCAACGTGCACAAACATTCCCTGCTGGAAGAGCAAGTCGTTGACCTGCTTGCAGGGATCTGCCAATGTGATTGATAAACATATGAAACTGGATGGGTGTGGCTCATTTGCTGACTTTGTGCTCTTTATCTGTTCTCCCCCCATTGTCACCTCCGCCAGTGGCATGTTAGACTTGGGAATTCAACCATACCAACAATGAGCACATGGGTCCTGCCACTCTGCAGGAGTATACTGGCACAGCACTACCCTGCCCTGAACAACAGTGTTGGTGCATATTGAGTACAATCATTTCAAATAATTAACATTGAAACCTGCTTTGAAGTAATGATGGACAGCTCTAAGACCTAGATTCTGAGATTCACTGATTTCATTAGAAATTTGCAATTAAATTAACTAGCCAAGTTGGGGCCTTAATATTAGATTTGAAGACTGGTAGTTTAGAAAGCAGGTATTTGGGTGACTGGGCAACGTTTTTTTAGAACTCTTGGGTGAAAAGTGTATGATGAGAAATTGCTGAAATGCTTGAAATATGAAAATACAGGAACTACAGTACAATGATCTGAACTTTCGTCATAACTTAGGTGGTAAAATACTGGCCTGAAATTGGGAAGTCCGGTTTCCTGGTGTGGCGCTATCTGTTGAGACGTGATGATGTAGAACCCGCTCCTTGGACTCCAGAAGGAAAGGATAGGACAAAGAAACTGGGCTTGAAAATACAGGTCAGAGCTTCCTGATGTTTTTTCACTTGTAGTAACCTACTAAAAGATACAACCACTATTTTAATTCTGTGAAATATTCCATGACAGTATCCTGAAGGATATCTGGAAGCCATGGCAAATAAGGAGAAAAAGGGCAAGAAACAGGAACCAAAATCAGTGGTGGACAATTGTGACAGAACAGCTCAAAAGAGGCAGCAAGAAAAAGGTAGGTTCTGCAATAATTAAGGTTAAGGGACGCGAAACAAGCTATAAATTTCATATGTGTATTCCATGAGATTCAGTATGGTGGTCATATAAAACCGCGTTGTTGTATCAAAGGTTGCTAGAGGTGCAATTGTGTGCAGTGAAACAGTAACTAGGGCATTGTAACACTCTTTCTAAACTAGGGGTGCCGGGCTACCTGTTCGCGGCGAGGCCGAACCCGGGGGCATAATTGTTGGGCCGAACTGGCAATCTGCCGACAACAAAAAATATCATGGGGACCGCGGCAACGCGACATCGCCTTTAAGGGCGGACACACCGCCCAGCCACAAGACAGCTCCCACGCGAGGGGCGGAAAGGGGGTCGGCGTGTGCCCAGTGGGAAACCGGGCAGAGTGGAAATTTGTTCCCACCGCTTCCGGGGTAATTTTGGTCGGGCCAGCCTATTCATCCGCCCCCGGTCGGTAAAGCCTCTCTGCTTAGAGGTGGTAATGGAGCTTATGGAGAGGGCAGTTTTGGCCCTGTTGAGTTTAAAGGGCACTTTTGAAATGTATTGTTACTGGGTAATTCTGAATGCAATGACCAGCCTGGAAATGGGTCACCTGCTCAATTCCATAGCTGGCGAGGGAGGAAGAAGATTGTGTGGTGCTGGCTGAACACATTGTACTTTTAAAAGGATCGACTCAATGTTTTTTTTCTTCTTGTCTGGTACAGCAAGCACTGCGACTGTAATTGCACCACCACCAAAGACAGTGAAGCTTGCTCAGGATGATGCTGAGGGAGAAACTTACCAACTCACACCACAGCAACAGTGGTTGATCAGAGAGGACTGCCTAAATAAGAAACTTTGGGATGAGGCACTTGCCTCACTGATGGAAGGCCCGGTATGTTTCCAGATAGGTTATGCCCAAAGTGTTATGTCTGCCCTGAATATTTTGCTGTTAATACCCAATTTCTGTTTTTTTTTATATATGCACAGAAATTCTTAAGAAAAGTGGAGCAGAT
This sequence comes from Pristiophorus japonicus, assembly GCF_044704955.1. NCBI lineage: Eukaryota > Metazoa > Chordata > Chondrichthyes > Pristiophoridae > Pristiophorus > Pristiophorus japonicus. Next base: position 268,039,159 of record NC_091977.1, on the reverse strand, counting down.
CTTTATGTGTATTTGTTGCCAGGAGTTGGTTTTCCAGCCAATCACAACTGAATGCCAGCACAATGTCTGCAAGGTGAGTATTTAACGTTCTGTCACAGGCCTTCACTTTGCTGCAGAGCGGTGTATAAAATAAACTGCGGGGCCTTGACTTGTTCGTCGTGCAGAAAACCGTGTTTTTAAATTGAAGCTGTCCTCTTCGATTTCATCCTTTTCAGTTGTCTTCAGCTTTTGGGGAACTGAGACATTTTTATCTAGAAACGACCCAAAGCAACTGATTTTGTTCTGTTAAATTAAAAAGGAAAAGGCATGCCCAGACCACGTCACCTTCACCACTAAGGGCCACGTGGGGTCGTTGGCCTGAAGGGAGACGAGCACGGGACGAGGAGGAGAAAGACGGCCATCCCATTGAGAATATTCTAAAGGCAATACATTGTAATTTGTGATTGAGCATTTGCTTTCCTCTTCGGATATTTAAAACTCAGTAACCCCTGATGGTGCAGTGTGTTTATTCAGTGACTAGCTGAGCCATACCAAGAATGTCCCAAGTTCAGTTGATAATCTATGCAGCTGATCTCAGTCAGGCAACCGTAGGATTCTACAATTGCCTTCAGCACTCCCTGGGAAAGGGGGTGGAGGGGGGGAGAAGAAAAGTAGCTAGGGTTCTTTGTCCTGATTTCGGATCATCTGTCTTTTGGATGAGATGTTAAACCGCGGCCCTGTATGTTCTCTCAGGTGGACGTAAAAGATCCCACGGCACTGTTTTGAAGAAGAGCGGGGGAGTTATCCCAGGTGTCATGGACAATATTTATCCCTCAATCAACATAACAAAAAAAACATTATCTGGCCATTATCACATTGCTGTTTGTGGGAGCTTGCTGCGTGCAAATTGGCTGCCGCATTTCCCACATTACAACACTCCAAAAGTAAAGCGCTTTGAGACGTCCTGTGGTCGTGAAAGGCGCTATATAAATCCAAGTCTTTCTTTATTTCTGACTGCTAGCCAGCATTTCCTGTTGGAAGTGGATTTTTTGTGTGCATAAGAATATAAGAAATAGGAGCAGGAGTAGGCCATATGGCCCCTTGGGTCTGCTCCGCCATTCAATAAGATCATGGCTGATCTGATCATAGACTCAGCTCCATCACCATCATAGGCGATCCCTCGAACGAGGATGACTTGCTTCCACAAGAGTTCACAGATGTTTCAATGAAGGACCCGATGTTCCAGTCCTGAACTCCAATCGAGGGGGTGGAAGATGCCTGTGCGTGGATTTTTTTAATGTGTGGTGACCGTTGCACTTCAGCCACCACATGGGCTCGACCGAGCTAGACCTTTATCCAGTGGCAAGGGTTAACCAGGACGACTGGAGACCTGCTCTGCTGCACGGACCTAGTGCGTGCACATATCTCAGTGTGGGCAGGTCCGTGCTGTCTCTGGACCGTTGGCTCTTCTGAGCCCCGTACCCTCATTCACCGCACCTTCGCCCACGATGTTCCAGGGCCCGATGCTCCAGCTCTATTTATAGCCCCGACCTGCGGTGGTGTTCTCTCACAGGTCGGGGCGGCCTACGATGTATAGACCTGTGGACACACACACACACATGTGGACACGTGTAGTTGACATAGGCCTCAGATATGATGCCCATTGTCATCGAATGGTTTGCTAATATTCGCTGTAAGCAATGTTCCCCATAAGCCACACTTTGTTCTGCGTGGCTTGTTTCTTTTAATGTGAGGTCCCTTTAAATTTCTGCACATGCGCGGTACTCACAACGTAAAAGCCGGTGAGCAGCCTGCGCAGGACCTTTTACATTATTGCACGGCTGCAGCTTAGAGAGAACATTGACTGTGGAAGCTCACACATCAGTAATGGTTGATAGATTGGAGCCTCAAATGTCTCTCTTGAATGAATACAAGAATGTACACGGTAAGCAGAGCTGCATTTTACATTTCACAGAATCCGAGCTTGGCAATTGCTATTTTGGTGTACATACTTTTTTTTTTAAGTTGCCCTAGTGGAAATTTAAAAAAATTTGTGTTGCTGTGATGCATATTTTCAACCAGAGAGAACTCTTACATAATGTCTGAGCTCATTATGTCTGGTAGCAGCAAGGTAATGGAACGATACAATACAGAGTTATGTTTTTCACCAGTGCTTGAGCATTTTATACTGTCGGCTTGTAAACCAATATTGTTCCTCAGGTCCCTTCTTAGGCTATGGTGAATGAAAGTAGATGGTTGTCACAAGCAATAATACAAGTCAGTCGTTCTCAAACTATGCCATGTCCAGGTGGAACTCAGTAAGGGGCGAGGAGAACCAAATTAATGCTCTTAAAAATAAACTTAACTTGAGTGATGTTGGTACTGTGGTGGTGCAGTGGTTCCCGCTGATTTGGTTACAATCCATGCCAATCACAGCACGCTCCTCCCATCAGCAGAGATCTGCATACATTTATTTTCCTTTTTTAGATTGGCGCTCCACCTCCAATTTCTGCCCTTCTGAAGTTCCCATAGTCAGCTCATTATGCGCTCCTTCAACGGCACCGACCCATCCCTTCTTAATCAGTGACCTCGAACTGCTCCAAGTAATCCAGAGGCCTGGACTAATGATCCAGAGACATGAGTTCAAATCCCACTACGGCAGCTGGGGAATTTAAATTCAGTTAATTCAATACAAATCTGGAATAAAAAGCTAGCATCATTATTGATGACAATGAAACTATCAGATTGTCCAAAAAAAAAACATCTGGTTCATTCATATCCGCAGCGTTCAAGAGGGAGTTAGATATGGCCCTTACGGCTAAAGGGATCAGGGGTATGGAGAGAAAGCAGGAAAGGGGTACTGAGGGAATGATCAGCCATGATCTCATTGAATGGCGGTGCAGGCTCGAAGGGCCGAATGGCCTACTCCTGCACCTATTTTCTATGTTTCTATGTGTTGTGATCTGGAATGCGGGCAGCGGAAACAGATTCAACAGTAACTTTCAAAAGGGCAACTTTTGCAGAGCTAAGGGTCAGGGGAGTGGGGCTAATTGAATAGCGCTTTCAAAGAGCAAGCACGATGGGCTGAATCATTCCATGATCCCCAGACCCACTATAGGCTTGCCCTAGAGGCAGTGCAAATGATTCAGGAAAAATTGTTGCAGAGACAAACATAAGGAGTAAGAGATAAATAAATGAAGAGTGAGAGACAGGAAAAAGCCTATGAGGAGGAAAGAACAAGGGAAGGAGGAGCCTCCCTCACCACCATCATCCCAAAACTTCCCAACGCCAGTATCCTTAAATAGACGGGTGCAAGAGACTATGAGGAGTCTTTGGTTCCTGGCCCAAAATGAGAACTGCTGCGCCTGAAGCATTTATGCTGTACATAACAAATTGAAGCTTTGCAAGCAGATACGGTGCATTTATAGGTTTCTGCTTCTTCCATAGAGTTGCCTGCAGCGATCATTCCGGGCCCAAGTGTACACTTGTCCTGCTTGTCGCCATGAACTTGGAAAGGATTACAATATGGTTCCCAACAAGATTCTTCAGTCTATTTTGGACCAGTTCTTTCCGGGATATAGCAAAGGACGATGACACTCATTTGTGTAACCTGTCTCCCCATCTGCACACATTTTTACAGGGGGGGAACATTTTTTAAAAAAAGATAAATTGATAATGGACCAATAGGCCTGAAGGTAAACAACTTGAGACCATCATTCTAGAACAGCTAATGTTTCTCCCCACTGGACCATCTTTAACACTTCATTACTACACAGTACATAATACAAGCATACTGTTCTTTTCCCATCGACTGTCTGGTAACATCTAAAGGTAGTTTTTGCCAATATGCAGACTTAAAAAGCTCAGCATCAAAATGTAAATGGACTGATGCTGGACTTACATTTTTTTTAAACTACCTCAAGACAGTGGAAAGGAATTTTTGGGGAGTTTTCAGTCAAAAAGAAGTCAAGCTTATACACTGCCTCTTCAAATCAATATTATCTGTGCCTGGTCCATATTGCTTGGTTTTGAAATGTAATAGCACTGAAAATTATAACTGATTTTAAAAGTAATTCTGTGGTGAGTTATATCTCTCTTTACCTTGATTTTATAATGTTGCTATTTTGAAAAAAAAATTAAAAATGGAAAAAAACAGCGTTAATGGGCTTTTCTCGTGAGGTTAAGTGTGCATCCTTGTTATATTTCCAACGGTTTGACTACTAATGGCTTTTAAGGATAATTCTGTAACATTGTACCGACATTAGTGTTCAGTCATTTCTGTATTGTTGTTTGCCTTTCAAGATGCAAAGGAAATAAAAAAGCACTTCTAGTCAAACAGAACACATCATGTAAAGAAAATACGTTTGTTATTACTGAATATGCCACTTTTAGTATTTTAGTCGCACATTATATATATTATAACTAGATTATTTGTATGTGGCAATTATGTCTGTATCAGTGTTTAAAGCAATTCTAGCTTGGAGTGGGGTGGGGGGCTGGGGTAGAAAAACACTTCATATTGTGATTTTGAGATTTGATATATATTCCTTGACCAGTACTTACCAATAAACATGTTAACATTTGAAATGTTTTTCCTTGATTTGACTTGAGTTATTGGGGACCTATTATAATGGAGTGCAATCTGGTAGGGAAAGTTGCACAACTTTGAAAGTAAAAATAAATTGCAAATGCTGAAAATTAGGAGCAATGATTATTTTTTTTAAAGCAGCAAATACACAGTCGGTCAATCAGTATTCATAAAGGGCAAAGGGAGGTTAATATTTTGGGTACAAGACCCTTCCTCAGAACTCAGTAATACGCTTTAACAAGCAAAGTGCCCTCATCACCCTGCCCCCCCCCCCAAGAAAAAAACAAAAGTCCCTCTAGTAATCCCTCTCCTGTGAGCAGTATGGGTCTGACAAGTTCTGATAATGCCTTATTTTTGCAATCCTTGTGTGACAAAGTTTTATAAAACAAAAATATCTCCACAACAATAGTATGGCTTTGAAATGTGGAGTACATTCGTAGGCCTTGAATTATGCAGAAAAACTGGTATATTCTATTTTTCATTGAAAGAGGTGCTTCACTCCACCCTGTGGGAAATTGAGACATGTCTATTTCAGATTTCCTTCTTGGTGGAACAGAGCACGAAAGAAACCTGGATATTGATATAAGACACGCAAAAAAACAAATTATTTGGGGGAAAGACACTGAGCGCCATGACCTGTAAAGGCTTCATTGCTGTTTATAAATTTTAAATCAAATTAGGGTGAGGATAAATAATATAGATGCTGGCAAGCTGTAAATTCTGTGTGTAGGGTGGAGCAGAGGTCTCCAGAGAGAGAGGTTATGGTCAGAGAATTTCACTACAGCTTCATGTATGGTATCCTCATAATCAATGCTGGGCCTGATCAGTAGACCTCGGTTCCGAAATAGCCCACCGCTGGAAACAAAGCGCACCTACCATTTTCGATGTGTTCTGGCTGCCCCATGCAGCACTTCGGGGATTTGCTACCAGCAGGGTGGATGTGTCATGGTGGGAGCGGAGTGGCCGTCAATAGCGGGGCATAAGTGGGGGACGGGCGAAGTGACCGAGGCTATCAGTCATCAGCACTGTGCTGATGACTTCATCGCGGTGGCCTGTTACAACATCCCTTCCCTTCAGTTAAAAGGGGAGGGCCACTGCAAACTCTGCAACCACTTTAGTGGCAAACACTGGGCCACCAGAGAGGGTTTAGGGCAGGCCAGCGGACTAGCACCCACTCGCGGCCCAACCAAACGCACGGCTATAATTGTCAGCCCAACCTGGCAGTGGGCCGGCAAAAAAAATTAACATGGCGGCCAGGGCAGTGTGCCCTTCACTTTAAGGGCAGCCAGAGTGCACCGACAGCAAAAGCTGTCGGGGGCACCAACCTGTGGTGCAGCCGCTGCCGAGGGGCAATTTTGCAAGGTGGTCCCCGCCAGTCGCTAAGGGTTTGACGCGTGCACGCCGCAGCGGGAAAATTGGCAGAGCGGTCCCGGATACCACTCCAAACCTGAGGTAGGGCAATTTCCAAAATAGCGCCGCCCCCCTCCACCCCCACCCCCGGCGGAGAGTCGGTGGCCATTCAGCAATTTCGGCCCCTTAGTGTCTTATGTACCAGATACAGGAGACGAGGAAGCTTCCTGCCCGGGCTTGGGCAGAAGAATTCAACTTCGTGAAATGTGCAGAAAGTAAATGTAACTGTATTTGGTCCTGTCAAATCCTTGAATGCTGTCAAAACTGATACCAAAGGTAGAGCTGGAAAGGCAAGACTTAGAAGAAAAAGAATGCAGGAAGCAGCCCTGGAGAAATCATTTCTTGCTCCCCAATTCACTGTTTACCATTTGCTGTAGAGGACAAAATGTTAAGTAACAGCCAGAGACTGCAAACAATGACCAATGATGGTTTCAATCCATTCGCTGGGGAATAAATTACTTCCGGGGACAGGATTTGAAGTCTTAAATGACAGCAGGTTGCAGATATCTGTCAGCACATCACTAAACAGATAAACTTTGGTACCATGCATGAGAAAAAAAGCCAAGCCGCTAAAGGAACAAAAAAAATTATCTCGAGTGAAGTAGTTAACGCTGAAATATGGCACTTTCTAACAGGGAAAAACCAAAGTGAAGGAGTTTCTGAAAGCATACAGCATCTGGCTTGTTGAAATCTTTCCACACCTACCTACTGTGACTTAAGTGAATGCAAGACCTGTCGGGGCCGAAATTGAGGACCGCCACAAACCTGCCGCACCTACCGTCTTTTTTGCGCCATTATTGCTGCTATTTTTGCGGCGGACACTCAATCGATTTTCATGGATTTTTTTTAAAATGGTATTCGGTGGTAATGACCGGCGGGAATTAGGAGTTTGCATCATTGCAGGTGGGTTGATTGGAGCGTCATTACCACGGGGAAATTCACCCTTATGGTCTTTTGAAACTAATGAACCAGCTGCTCCTTGGCCGCCTTAAAGTCCCGGGTTTGCAGCTAGGCTCTGAGGAGGAAAGGAGTTGTGTTCAAGGATGGCTGGTGCTGAGCTGGAGGATGTTGAGGGAAGGAGGCGAGTCCTTTACCCAGACACAGGGCGACCCACTCGCGAAGTGTTTACAAATGCGCGGAGGGAGATTGCTGTGGAGGTCTCCGGGACCTCCATTCATAACTGCACCACCACGCGGTGCAGATATCATCCATCTGATGAAAGTATCTGTTTCATCAACTGCTGACCTTGCATCTGGGAGCCTTTCCTTCATCCTCTTATTTCCCACCTTCACTGTATAGTCACTGAAGCAGCATTTCATTGTTGAGGCCTCTATATAATATATATGTGGGTGTTTGCACAATGGAAGCTCCCTCTCACAGTTACAGCTACATGTCAAGGACACACTTGTGCACTCATTTATGATGTGTCATCACAGTGGTACTCACCAGCCATTCTATGTTTTGCAGACCAAAATTGCACACAACAGCAAAGGAGGACTGGTGGTGGTGAGCCCAAAGTCCAAATCCTCACACCCTTGGAGGAGTGGGTCAAGGTGCTCGTCGGCAGACATGCTGCCTTCCCTGTGGCCACCGGTACTGGCGATGCCGATGTGGGTAAGCGAAGGCCCTCCTTTAATACAATCTCTGAATGCTCCAGCGCCGACTGTGCCTTTCCCTCTGGAAGTCTGCTAGTTGCAGCCTCCATGCGTCAATCCCCTAACTCCCCCTCACCGCAGCCCTCTCCCATTAACGCTTGCAGATGAGAGGCCGAGTGACAGCACAGGAGACAGACCAGTGCCAAGCCTCAATGAGACCCTTGAGGACAGCAGTACCGAAATGCCTAATGACAGCATCGAGGACATTGAGGGCTCCAGCATTGCTGACACCCTGCAGCACACTCCATCTTTTGGGGACATCAGAGATAAGGAAGAGGAGGACACTGCTGGCAGCACTGCATCACGGCTTCCACCCACATGCGCCAGCTCAGATACTGGGAGTGCGCGGTCCGATCTAGTTCAGATAGTACAGGGGTCTGCAGAGGGTGTTGCACCGGGGCATAGAGGGCAGCAGCATGGTGACAGGGCTAGGCAACCTTGGGTGCGAATTCCCCAGGGGGGGGCGAGTCCGCACCAGAGTTCTGCTGAGGAGGACTCAGGCGAGCCCACCGATGTGAGGCTTTTCAGAGATGGGTGGAGGCCATGCATTCCCAGATGTTGGGGGCACTGGCAAGGGTACCAGAGAGCCTGTCGGAAGTGATGTGGAGTGTGGAGGAGTCTGCCTCCAGCATAGCTGACAGCCCTGCGCACTCCATGGAGCCCATCATTGCTGGTGTGCAGGCGATGGTGGACTCTCAGAGTGAACGTGCGGATCCAGCTGTGCTGCCGCAACCTGCAGGTGATGTCAGCTCCATTGCAGCACAGGTGCGAGGGAACAAGCGAATGGGTGCTGGTTTGGAGAGGATGGCCGCGGCCCTGCAAGCACAGAATGCTCTTACGCATTCTGGGCAACAGGCCACGGAGCGTCAAACTGCTGCCATGTCTGCTGGCTTTGAGACTGGCTGCTCTCATGTAGTCTCAGCTCGATGCCCCCCGACACCTCAGTGTTGCGTTCACGGCTGGGTCCACCACAGGCCATGGGGGACCTTCCGTGTGGACCCACAACCCTGACCTGAGCTCCCTCAGATTGGTGGTGATAGTAATGTGCCGCCCCCGGTGAGTGACTCAGGCTCCTCGACCAGGATACGGATGATGCGCTCTCTCAGGATCACAACATTCCTGGCCCCAGACCTGGCACTCCTCCAGTGCCTCCACGCATGGTCACGCCTGAGCCAAGACAGACTGAACCCTCCCAGGAGGGTCCTGCCCCGTCTGCACCTGGCCCTTCCAGGCCCAAAGCTGGTCGAGGACGTCCTAGAAGGACATCTGCAGCTTCCACACAGGAAACACAGCAGCCTTTCCAGACCCCATAATGCAGCCAAAGGGGAGACACTGAGGCATAATAGTAGATTAGGCACACGTAAGAGGGGGTACAAGGAACTGCACAAGGCTGAGAAATGAAGTTATTGTGTTAGTTTTTTGCACTGCTTTGGATGATATGATAAATCTATATTTTTGCACCTATATCTGGCCAGGATTATCATTTGAGAGTGGGCAATTATGTGTGAAGGCACTCATTGGGATGGCCATGGAAAATAGAAGCTGAAGAGTCATTTGGGGATGAGATTATGTGAATTGAGCAGCAATCAAACGTCTCTGCACCTCCCTTGCAGTGTCGGACGCCGCCAACGCCTCCTCCTCCTGCCTCCTCCTCCTCCTCCCTTCTCCTCCTCCTCCTCTCTACTCCTCCTCTGACTCCATCCCTTCCTATTTCCTCCCTCCTTCCCTCCTCCTCCTATCTTCCTCCTCCTCGATCCCTCCTCCTCCTCTTTCTCCTCCACTCTCCTCCTCTCCTCTCTCTATCTGCCTCTCTCGCTCTCCTCTCCCTCCCTCCTCCTCCTCTCTCACTCCTTCTCCTCTCTCCCTCCTCCTTTCTCTCCCTCCTCCTACTCCCGCTCCTCTCTCCTCTCCTGCTCCTCTCTCCTCTACCTCTCTCCCTCCTCTCTCTCCTCCTCCCCCCCTCCTTGTCCCCCTCCTCTATCTCCCCTCCTCCTCCTCTGTCCCGCCTGCTCCTCTCTCCATCCTCCCTCCCTCCTCCTCATCTCTCCAGTCTCCTCTTGCTGCATCTCTTCCTCATCCTCCTCTCTCTACTCCTCCTTTCTCCCTCCTCTCCTCCTCCTTTTCTTCCTCCTCCTCCTCCTCTTCTATATCCTCCTCCTCCACCTATCCCTCCTTTCCCTCCCCTCCCTCCATCTCCTCATGCCTTCCTACGCCTCCTCTCCCTCCTTCTCTCTCCCTCCTCCTCTCCCCCTCCGCCTCATCCTCCTCTTCCTCCTCCTGCTCCTCTCTCCCTCCTCCTCTCCTCCTCCTCTCCCTCCTCCTCTCTCCCTCCTCCTCTCTCCCTCCACCTCTCCCTCCCTCATCCTCCTCTCACCGTCCTCTTCCTCTCTCCCTCCACCTCCTCTTCCTCCCTCCTCTCTCCCTCTTCCTCCTGCTCTCTCCCTCCACCACCTCCTCCTCTTCTCTCCCTCCTCGTCCCTCCTCCTCTCTCCTTCCTCCACCTCTCTCCTTCCCCCTCCGCTCTCCGTCGTGTTCCTCCTCTCTTTCACCTCCTCCTCTTCCTCTCCTGCTCCTCCTCTCTCCCTCCTCCTCTCTCCCCTCTCCCTCCTCCTCTCTCCCTCCTCCTCCTCTCTCCCTCCTCCTCTCTCCCTCCTCCTCTCTCCCTCCTCTCTGCCTCCCTCCCTTGTCCTGCACCTGCTCCTCCCTCCCTCGTCCTGTGCCTCCGCCTTCCCTCCCTCCCTTGCTCCTCGTCCTGCGCCTCCTCCCTCCCGCCTCCTCGCTCGTCAGGTGGTAATGCTGGCTCGCTTCCAGTGGTTGACCCCTCATGAGAGCCAGGTTCTGTAGCATGTAGCAGACTATTATCATCATCATAGGCAGTCCCTCGGAATCGAGGAAGATTGCTTCCACTCCTAAAGTGAGTTATTTGATGGCTGAACATTCCAACACGAGCCACAGACCCTGTCACAGGTGGGCCAGACATTCGTCGGGGGAAGGGTGGGGGTGGCACTGATTTACCACACGTTCCTTCCGCTGCCTGCACCTGACCTCTTCATGCTCGCAGCGTTGAGATTCGAAGAGCTTAACGCCCTCCCGGATGCACTTTCTCCACCTAGGGCAGTCTTCGGCCAGGGTCTCCCAGGTGTCAGTGGTGATGTCGCACTTCACCAGGGAGGCTTTGAGGGTGTCCTCATAACGTTTCCGCTGCCCTCCTTTGGCTCGGTTGCCATGAAGGAGCTCCGCGTAGAGCAAATGCTTAGGAAGTCTCGTGTCTGGCATGTGAACTAAGTGGCCTGACCAGCGAAGCTGATCGAGAGTGTGGTTAGTGCTTCAATGATGGGGATGTTAGCCTGGGCGAGGACACTGATGTTGGTGCATCTGTCCTCCCAGGGGATTTGCAGGATCTTGCGGAGACATCGTTGGTGATATATCTCCAGCGACTTGATGTGTCTTCTGTACATCATCCATGCCTCCGATCCATACAGGTGGGCGGATAGACCATGAGCTTGGTGGTAGGTTTGAGGGCCTGGTCTTCGACCGCCCTTTTCCTCAGGCTGCACTGGTGCACTGGAGGCGATGTTGAATCTCCGCATCAAAGTCTGCCTTTGTTGACAAGAGGCTTCTTAGGTATGGGAAATGGTCCACGTTGTCGAGGGCTGCGCCGTGTATTTTGATGACTGGGAGCAGTGCTGTGCGGCGAGGACAGGCTGGTGGAGGACCTTTGTCTTACGGATGTTAAGCCCTCATTGAGAGTTGGCCCCTCATGAGAGCCAGGTTATGCAGCATACAGCAGACGTCCACGAATATGGACACCCATTCCAGAGAGTACTGCAAGGTGCCACCAGAGCAGTCCAGGCAACGGAACCTGTGTTTGAGGATCCCCATGCACTGCTCGATGATGCACCTGGTGGCAGAATAAGCGTTGTGTAGGCATGCTCGGCCGCTGTTCTGGGGTTCTGAAGTGTAGTCAGCAGCCAAGTGGACGGGGTATATCCCTTGTCCCCAAGCAGCCATCCACAATCGTGGTTTGGCCCAGTGAAGACGGCGGACACACTGGACTGGCGCAGGATGAAGGAATCCTGGCTGCTGCCTGGCGACCTGGCATCAACTACCAGGATCCTACACTGGTGGTCACACACCAGCCGCACATTGAGAGAGTGGAATCACCTTCTGTTCATAAAGAGTTCGGGATGGTTCAGTGGCGCCCTCAGGCCAACATGTGTGCAGTCGATGGCACCCTGCACCCTGGGGAACCCTGCAATCCTGACAAATCCAGCCTGTCGCTTCCACCTGCTTCTCCCTGGTCATCGGGAAAGAGATATATTGGATTCTTCTCCTATACTGTGCACCGGTCACCTGTCGGATGGAGCGATGGGCAGTGAATTGGGAAATGTTGGATATGTCTGCAATGGCAGACTGGAATGAGCCCGTTGCATAAAAATTGAGAGCTATGGTGACCTAGGTCTCAACGGTGAGGGCTGTCCTCAGCCTTGTGTGAGGCTGCAGATCTGGCCGCAGGACATTGCACAGCTCCCTCACTATGTCCTTTCTAAATCGCAGCCTTCGCAAACATTGCTCATCACTAAGCTCCAGGAAGGAAAGCTGTCAGTATATCCTTTGTCTGTGCTGGGTCCCTTCGATGGCACCTGGCTGATCGCCTTCTCCCTGTTCCTGCTGATGTTCCTCAGCCTCTGCAGGTTGCTGCTGGCAAGGCTCCTGGCCCAGTATGTGGTGTGGGGGGTCAGCGTACCTGTAGCGCCTTATTGGCCAAAATGTGGCATTTTCACGCAAATAAATAGTTTTTGAGTGCAGCTTTGAATTCTGGGTTGACATCCAGCAGGAGACTTGCGACCGGTGGGTGTGGATGCCCCCCCCCCCCCCGCCCCAGACCCCTCACCATATGGAATGTGGGAGCCCATAAAACCCTCCCACTGTATAGGACTGACTCCTCCTTATCGGCTGATGTAAAGATGATTACGGCCATGGAAGGAGTGTTAACGCGGTCAGTCAGACTATTAATCAACCTACGAATCCTTCCACTACTTCACACTGTTCCACAAAGGGAACTCAAGAAGACACGAGAAGAAGTCTACCAAGATTGACCATGCAAGAGAAGCCAAGGTAGATTAGGAAATAGAGATTAGGTAATGAACAGTTGATGTACAGTGGTGTACATTTAAGGAGATATTTCACAACTGTCAAAAAAAATATATTCTAGTGAGGACAAAAGGATGTAAGAGAAAAGAAATCCATCCATGGCTAACTAAAGAAATAAAGGATGGTGTCCAATTTAAAAACAAGGGCATACAAAGTGGCAAAAACTAGTGGGAGGACAGAAGATTGGGAAGCTTTTAAAAGCCAGCAAAGAATGACTAAACAAATGATTAAGAAAGGGAAGATAGACTATGAAAGTAAACTAGCACGAAATATTAAAACAGATCGCAAGAGTTTCTATAGGTATATAAAAAGGAAAAGAGTGGCTAAAGTAAATGTTGGTCCCTTAGAGGACGAGACCGGGGAATTAGTAATGGGGAACATGGAGATGGCAGAAACTCTGAACAAATATTTAGTATCAGTCTTTACAGTAGAGGACACTAACAGTATTCCAACAGTGGATAGTCAAGGGGCTATGGGGGGGAGGAACACAATCACTAAGGAGTTGGTACTCAGTAAGATGATGGGACTAAAGGCAGATAAATCCTTGGACCTGATGGCTTGCATCCTAGGGTTTTAAGAGAAGTAGCGGCAGGGATAGTGGATGCATTGGTTGTAATTTACCAGAATTCCCTGGATTCTGGGGAGGTCCCAGCTGATTGGAAAACTGCAAATGTAACGCCCCTATTTAAAAAAGGAGGCAGAAAAAAGGCAGGAAACTATAGACCAGTTAGCCTAACATCTGTGGTTGGGAAAATATTGGAGTCCATTATTAAAGAAGCAGTAGCAGGACATTTGGAAAAGCATAATTCGGTCTGGCAGTCAGCATGGATTTATGAAGGGGAAGTTATGTTTGACAAATATGCTGGAATTCTTTGAGGATGTAACGAACAGGTTGGATAAAGGGGAACCAGTGGATGTGGTGTATTTCGACTTCCAGAAGGCATTTGACAAGGTGCCACATAAAAGGTTACTGCACAAGATAAAAGTTCACGGGGTTGGGGGTAATATATTAGCATGGATAGAGGATTGGCTAACTAACAGAAAACAGAGTGTCGAGATAAATGGTTCGTTCTTGGGTTGGCAATCAGTAACTAGTGGGGTGCCGCAGGGATCAGTGCTGGGACCCCAACTATTTACAATCTATATTAATGACTTGGAAGAAAGGGCCGAGTGTAACGTAGCCAAGTTTGCTGATGATACAAAGATGGGAGGAAAAGCAATGTGTGAGGAGGCCACAAATAATCTGCAAAAGTACATGGACAATCATACATAGACAAGCTAAGTGATTGGGCAAAAATTTGGCAGATGGAGTATAATGTTGGAAAGTGTGAGGTCATGCACTTTGGCAGAAAAAAAATCAAAGAGCAAGTTATTATTTAAATGGAGAAAAATTGCAAAGTGCTGCAGTACAGTGGGACCTGGGGGTACTTGTGCATGAAACACAAAAGGATAGTATGCAGGTACAGCAAATGATCAGGAAGGTCAATGGAATCTTGGCCTTTATTGCAAAGGGGATGGAGTATAAAAGCAGGTACATCTTGCTACAGTTATACAGGGCATTGGTGGGGTCACACCTGGAATACTGTGTTTTGGTTTCCATATTTACGAAAGGATATACTTGCTTTGGAGGCAGTTCAGAGAAGGTTCACAAGGTTGATTCCGGAGATGAGGGGGTTGACTTATGAGGAAAGGTTGAGGAGGTTGGGCCTCTACTTATTGGAATTCAGAAGAATGAGACGTGATCTTATCGAAATGTATAAGATTATGAGGGGGCTTGACAAGGTGGATGCAGAGAGGATGTTTCCACTGATTGGGAGGCTAGAACTAGGGGAAATAATCTTAGAATAAGGGGCAGCCCATTTAAAACAGAGATGAGGGGGAATTTCTTCTCTCAGAGGGTTGTAAGTCTGTGGAATTCGCTGCCTCAGAGAGCTGTGGAAGCTGGGACATTGAATAAATTTAAGACAGAGATAGACAGCTTCTTAACCGATAAGGGATTAAGGGGTTATGGGGAGCGGGCAGGGAAGGGGACCTGAGTCCAAGATCGGATCAACCATGATCGTATTAAATGGCGGAGCATGCTCGATAAGATCACGTCTCATTCTTCTGAATTCCAAAAAGTAGAGGCCTCCTCAACCTTTCCTCATAAGTCAACCCCCTCATCTCCGGAATCAACCTTGTGAACCTTCTCTGAACTGCCTGCTCCTATTTCATATGTTCTTATGTAAACACACGAGAAGTTTGGGATTCCATGTGGCAAGGGGGGGAGGGAATGGCTTGGTACAGTTAACTCACCTACTGATCGAGCCACCAGTTCACCACCCCTCAACACAAGATACAATTATTGACTTTGTTCGAACTATGATTCCAAGGCACGAATAGCACAGCAAGTAATGTGCCAGGTGAGTCATAATTCGCATGGCTTTTAACTGACCATTTGATTGACGTAAACTCCAGTGTCAACAAATAAAAACAGATGGCTTTGTGCATCATTGGAACGGGAGTAGGCCAATCATCCCCTCAACCCTGAAATTAGATCATGGCTGATCTGCATCTGCATTTAACTGTCTTGATTCCATATCCCTTAATACACTTGCCGAACAAAAATCTATCAATCTCAGTGTTATGTATGTAACCCTTAGCAACCTGTATCGCACCACTACCTGAAGGCCTACCTGTTGTGGAGTCCCAAGAGATCCCAGCATCCTTTGGGAGTACTGTATATAAGCAGGCCTCCCACGCTGTACCTGCTCTATGGAGTTTAATTAAAGAAGCTAAGGTCACACTTACTCATTGCATGCAGTACTCAGTTGTATCCTTTATTATCAGCATAACAATTGGCGACGAAGTAACGAACAAACACGTGAAAATGCAAAGAACTGTTGGTATCCTGGAGAAATTCTCAGAAGGGGAAGATTGGGAGGCCTTCGTGGAGCGACTCGACCAACACTTCATGGCCAGCGAGCTGGAAGGGGATGAGAACGCTGCCAAATGAAGGGTGATCCTCCTTACCGTCTATGGGGCAACAACCTATGGCCTCATGAAGAATCTTCTATCTCCGGTGAAACCAACAACCAAATCCTATGAAGGACTGGGTACGCTGGTCCAGGAGCACCTACATCCGAAGGAAAGCATTCTGATGGCAAGGTATCAGTTTTACACGTGTCAACGATCTGAAGGCTAGGAAGTGGCGAGCTACGTCGCCGAACTAAGGCGCTTTGCAGGACATTGCGAATTCAATGGATTCCTTGAGCAAATACTAAGAGACTTTTTTGTGCTTGGTATTGGCCATGAGGTTATCCTTCGCAAACTATTGACTGTTGAAGCACCGAACCTGAGCAAATCCATAACGATAGCCCAGGCATTTATGTCCACTAGCGATAACATCAAACAAGCTTTGCAGCATAAAGAGGTTTCGGCAAGTACTGCACACAAAGAAACGTTGTTTTCAGGCAGGAATGCATATGGCAGACTGTACACACCGGCAGCTGCACGACCTCAGATGACACAGAGTCTGCCATCAATCGTTAATGCGAGGCAGTTAACACTTTGTTGGCGCTGCGGAGATGATCATCGAGCCCATCAATGCCGCTTCAAACACTATGTGTGCAAAGGCTGTGAAAGAATGGGACACCTCCAGTGAATGTGCAGACGAGCTGCAAACCGTGCAAACCACCACTAGGCAGAGGAAGACCGATCCACGGTGGATCAGGCTGAACGAGAGACTTGAACCGAGGAGGCAGACGTGTACGGGGTACACACCTGCACCACGAATGTCCACCGATCATGTTAAAAGTTGAACTGGACGGAATTCCAGTATCCATGGAACTGGACACGGGTGCGAGTCAGTCTATCATGAGCAAAAAGGCCTTCGACAGGCTGTGGCGCAACAAGGCACACAGGCCCAAGCTTAGCCCCATTCATACCAAGCTCAGAACTTACACCAAAGAGCTGATCCCTGTAATTGGCAGCACAGAAGTAAAAGTCTCCTATGATGGAGCAGTGCACGAACTCCCACTCTGGATTGTATCACGAGATGGCCCCACACTGTTCAGCAGAAGCTGGCTGGGAAAAATCCACTGGAACTGGGACGACATCCGAGCACTTTCGTCCGTCGACGACGCCTCATGTGCCCAGGTTCTGAGCAATTTTCCATTGTTGTTTAAGCCAGGCATCGGAAATTTCTCGGGGGCGAAGGTGCAGATCCACCTGGTTCCCGGTACATGACCCATCCACCACAAGGCACGGGCGGTACCATATATGATGCGAGAGAAAGTGAAAATTGAGCTGGACAGGCTGCAGCGAGAAGGCATCATCGCACCGGTGGAATTCAATGAGTGGGCCAGTCCGATTGTTCCGGTACTTAAAGAGGACGGCACGGTCAGAATTTGTGGGGACTATAAAGTAATGATTAACCGTTTTTTGCTACAGGACCAAGTCTACCCAAGGCAGACGACCTATTTGCGACCCTGGCTGGAGGAAAGAAGTTCACCAAGCTGGACCTGACCTCGGCCTACATGTCGCAGGAGTTGGCTGAATCTTTGAAAGGCCTCACCTGAATCAACACGCACAAAGGTCTGTTCATCCGTTTGGGATTCGATCGGCCACGGCAGTTTTCCAACGGAACATGGAGAGCCTGCTAAAGTCGGTTCCGCGCACCGTGGTTTTCCAAGATGACATACTGGTCACAGGTCGGGACACCGTCGAACACTTGCAGAACCTGGAAGAGGTTCTAAGTCGGCTAGATGTCGTGGGACTCAGGTTGAAACGCTCGAAGTGTGTTTTCCTGGCGCCAGAGGTAGAGTTCTTCGGGAGAAGAATTGCGGCAGATGGCATCAGACCCACCGACGCCAAGACGGAGGCCATCAATACCGCACAGAGACCACAGAACGTGACGGAGCTGCAATCGTTCCTGGGACTCCTCAACTATTTCGGTAATTTCCTACCCGGGTTAAGCACCTTGCTAGAACCTCTACACGTGTTGCTACACAAGGGAGACAACTGGGTATGGGGGAATTCACAAGAGGGTGCTTTTGAGAAAGCCAGAAATCGGTTATGTTCCAACAAACTGCTTGTTCTGTATAACCCATGTAAACGATTAGTGCTAGCTTGCAATGTGGCGTCATACCACCAAACAGTAGTAGTTAGTTTGGGGACAGCATCAAACAAGAAATTAGGGATGTATGCAATAAAGGTACAGCAGTTATCATGTGCGACTTCAATCTACATATTGGCTAGGCTAACCAAACTGGTAGCAATGCGGTGGAGAAGGATTTCCTGGAGTGTATTAGGGATGGTTTTCTAGACCAATATGTCAAGGAACCAACTAGAGAGCTGGCCGTACTAGACTAGTTGATGTGTAATGAGAAACAACTAATTAACAATCTTGTTGTGCGAGGCCCTTTGGGGAAGAGTGACCACAATATGGTAGAATTCTTTATTAAGATGGAGAGTGACACGGTTAATTCCGAGACTAGGGTCCTGAACTTGGGGAAAGGTAACTTCAATGGTATGAGATGTGAATTGGCTAGAATAGACTGGCGAGTGATACTTAAAGGGTTGACGGTGGATAGGCAATGGCAAACATTTAAAGATCACATGGATGAACTTCATCTGGAGTAAAAATAAAACAGGGAAGGTGGCTCAACGATGGCTAACAAGGGAACTTAAGGATAGTGTTAAATCCAAGGAAGAGGCATATAAATTGGCCAGAAAAAGCAGCAAACCTGAGGACTGGGAGAACTTTGTAATACAGCAGAGGAGGACAAAGGGTTTAATTAGGAGGGGGAAAATAGAGTATGAGAGGAAGCTTGCTGGGAACATAAAAACTGACTGCAATATGTGAAGAGAAAAAGATTAGTGAAGACAAACATAGGTCCCTTGCAGTCGGATTCAGGTGAATTTATAATGGGGAACAAAGAAATGACACACCAATTGAACCAATACTTTGGTTCTGTCTTCACGAAGGAAGACACAAATAACCCTCCGAATGTACTAGGGGACAGTGGGTCTAGTGAGAAGGAGGAACTGAAGGATATCCTTATTAGGCGGGAAATTGTGTTCGGGAAATTGATGGAATTGAAGGCCGATAAATCCCCAGGGCCTGATAGTCTGCATCCCAGAGTACCTAAGGAAGTGGCCCTAGAAATAGTGGATGCATTGGTGATCATTTTCCAACAGTCTATTGACTCTGGATCAGTTTCTATGGACTGGAGGGTAACTAATGTAACACCACTGTGTAAAAAAGGAGGGAGAGAGAAAACGGATAATTATAGACCAGTTAGCCTGACATCAGTAGTGGGGAAAATGTTGGAATCAATTATTAAAGATGAAATAGCAGCACATTTGTAAAGCAATGACACGATCGGTCCAAGTCAGCATGGGTTTATGAAAGGGAAATCATGCTTGACAAATCTTCTGGAATTTTTTGAGGATGTAACGAGTAAAGTGGACAAGGGAGAACCAGTGGATGTGGTGTATTTGGACTTTCAAAAGGCTTTTGACAAGGTCCCACACAAGAGATTGGTGTGCAAAATCAAAGCACATGGTATTGGGGGTAATGTACTGACGTGGATAGAGAACTGGTTGGCAGACAGGAAGCAGAGAGTCGGGATAAACGAGTCATTTTCAGAATGGCAGGCAGTGACTAGTGGGGTGCCACAGGGCTCAGTGCTGGTACCCCAGCTCTTTACAATATACATTAATGATTTAGATGAAGGAATTGAGTGTAATATCTCCCAAGTTTGCAGATGACACTAAACTGGGTGGCGGTGTGAGCTGTGAGGAGGATGCTAAAAGGCTGAAGGGTGACTTGGACAGGTTAGGTGAGTGGGCAAATGCATGGCAGATGCAGTATAATGTGGATAAATGTGAGGTTATCCACTTCAGGGGCAAAAACACGAAGGCAGAATATTATCTGAATGGCAGAAGATTAGGAAAGGGGGAGGTGCAATGAGACCTGGGTGTCATGGTTCAACAGTCATTGAAAGTTGGCATGCAGGTACAGCATGTGGTGAAGCAGGCAAATGGTATGTTGGCCTTCATAGCTAGGGGATTTGAGTACAGGAGCAGGGAGGTCTTACTGCAGTTGTACAGAGCCTTGGTGAGGCCTCACCTGGGATATTGTGTTCAGTTTTGGTCTCCTAATCTGAGGAAGGATGTTCTTGCTATTGAGGGAGTGCAGCGAAGGTTCACCAGACTAATTCCCGGGATGGCGGGACTGACATATGAGGAGAGACTGGATCAATTGAGCCTTTATACAATAGAGTTTAGAAGGATGATAGGGGATCTCATAGAAACTTGTAAGATTCTGACGGGATTGGACAGGTTAGATGTGGGAAGAATGCTCCCGATGATGGGGAAGTCCAGAACCAGGGGACACAGTCTTAGGATGAGGAGTAGGCCATTTAGGACTGAGATGAGGAGAAACTTCTTCACTCAGAGAGTTGTTAACCTGTGGAATTCCCTACCAGAGAGTTGTTGATGCCAGTTCATTGGATATATTGAAGAGGGAGTTAGATATGACCCTTACGGCTAAAGGGATCAATAGGTATGGAGAGAAAGCAGGAAAGGGGTACTGAAGGAATAATCAGCCATGATCTTATTGAATGGTGGTGCAGGCTCGAGGGGCCGAATGGCCTACTCCTGCACCTATTTTCTATGTTCCTATGTTTCATACGGAGTCGGTGTTACAACAGGCAAATGAATCGGGAACATTGCAACCGGTTGCCTATGCGTGCAGGAATTTGTCCAAGGCCAAAAGGGCCTACATCATGATTGAAAATGAAGCTCTGGCATGCATTTACGGGGTGAAAAAAATGCACCAGTATCTGTTTGGTCTCAAGTTTGAGCTAGAAACTGACCATAAGCCGCTCATATCGCTATTCTCAGAGAGCAAAGGGATTAACACCAATGCCTCTGCCCGCATCCAAAGATGGGAGCTGACGCTGTCTGCATACAACTATGTAATCCGGCACAGAGAACTGCACTGATGCTCTCAGTTGGCTACCATTGCCCACCACCGGGGTGGAAATGGCACAGCCTGCAGACTTGCTCTTGGTGATGGATTCATTCGAAAACGAAAAGTCACCCGTTACGGCCCGCCAGATCAGGACCTGGACCAGCCAGGACCCTTTACAGTCCCTGGTATAAAACTGTGTCCTCCATGGGAGCTAGTCCAGCGTCCCAGTGGAGATGCATGAAGAGATCAAGCCGTTCCAGCGGCGCAAAGACGAAATGTCCATACAGGCAGACTGTCTTTTATGGGGTAATCGCATAGTTTTGCCTAAGAATGGCAGGGAAACGTTCATACGCGATCTACACAGTACCCACCCAGACATAGTAATGATGAAAGCTATAGCCAGATCCCATGTGTGGTGGCCCGGCATCGACTCAGACTTAGTCATGCGTGCGCCAATGCAACACTTGCTCTTTCCAGAGAGGCACCGCTGAGTTTGTGGTCAGGGCCCTCCAAACCGTGATCTCGGATCCACGTTGACTTTGCGGGCCCATTTCTATGCAAAATGTTTTTGGTTGTTGTGGATGCTTATTCAAAATGGATTGAATGTGTAATAATGTCTGTAAGCACGCCCACTGCCACCATCGAAAGCCTACGAGCCATGTTTGCCACGCTCGGCCTGCCTGATGTCCTTGTCAGCGACAATGGGCCATGTTTCACCAGTGCCGAATTCAAGGAATTCATGACCCGCAATGGGATCAAGCATGTCACATCTGCCCCATTCAAGCCCACATCCAATGGCCAGGCAGAACGGACAGTTCAGACCATCAAGCAAAGCTTGAAACGTGTGTCGGAAGGCTCCCTGCAGACCCGCCTGTCCCGAGTCCTGCTCAGCTCCTGCACCAGATCCCACTCACACACCGGGATTCCCCCAGCCATGAAAAGGGTGCTCAAAACAAGGCTCTCTCTTGTCCACCCTGATCTCCATGATCACGTCAAGGACAGGCGGCATCAACAAAGCATGTACCATGATCGCGCAAACTTGTCACGCGATATTGAAGTCAATGACCCCGTATTTGTACTCAACTATGGACATGGTCCCAAATGGCTTGCTGGCACTGTCGTAGCCAAAGAAAGAAGTAGGGTGTTTCAGGTCAAACTGGCCAATGGACTAACGTGCAGAAAGCATTTGGACCAAACCAAATTGCGATTCACAAACAGCCACGAGCAACCCGAAGAGAACACCACCAACTTCCACCCACCAACACACACACACACAAGTGACAACTGACATCATGGTTGACCACGAAAGCTGAACTCACCATCCCCAGCAGCCTAGCAAGGCCAGCTGCCCAGCAGCCCAGCGATGAACCAACCAACTCACCCACACCTGCATTTGTACCAAGACGATCGACAAGGGAGCGAAAAGCCCCAGTTCGTCTCACCCTGTAAATAAGTGTACTATTGACTTTTGGAGGGAGTGATGTTATGTTTGTAACCCTTGGCAGCCTGTATCATACCACCGCCAGAGGGCTTACCTGTTGGCGTCCCAAGGAATCCCAGCATCCCTTTATTATGAGCGTAACACTCAGCTTTGACATTTTCAACCCAGCCTTGACAGCTTTTTGAGGGAGAGAGTTCCCGATTTCCACTACCCTTTGTTTGAAGTAGTGCTTCCTGACATCACCCCTGAACGGCCTGGCTATAATTTTAAGCTTCTTGTTCTGGACTCGCCCACCAGAGGAAATAGTTTCTCTTGATCCACCCTATCAAATCCTTTACTCTTAAACACTTCAATTAGATCACCCCTTAATCTTTTATACTCAAGGGTATTTTTATTTTTTTTTTTATTTTTCGTTGCCAATCTTTCCAATTCTTTGTCAAATCACAAACGCCAGAGGTCACCTTGCACACATCAAGGATCACTCTGCGCCAATGCTCTTAGCCAAAAGGCCGAGAGCCATTGCACCGTTCCTGGAAGTACTGCAATACCAGGTTCGTGCCATGGAGGTGGATGGGTCAGGCCCCCCACACACCTCCGTGGAGGTGGATGGGTCAATCCACCCCACCCACCTCCTATTTCCAAAAAAGCATAGGAGAATCACCTTCCTGATCCAGGGAGAACCACTTTGGGGTCATGGTTACTCCCCTGTTAGGTCAGTTACGCATGATCTTAGCCAAGGGTATACAAGCCTAGTCTATGCAATATTTCCTCATAATTTAACCCTTTAGCCCCGGTATTCTGGTGAATCTGCTCCAAGGCCAATATATCCTTCCTGAGGTACGGTGCCCAGAACTGAACACTGCACCCCAGATCCGGTCTAACCAGAACTTTATACAAGTTAAGCATAACTTCTACCCCTTTGTATTCCAGCCCCCTTGAGACGATGGCTAACATTCCATTAGCCTTTTGCTAAACACATGCCAATTGAGAATGCAAAAAGCATTCTGTTCAATACAACTAGCAAGGCAAATCTGATGTGTTTACTCTTTGGAGAATTCAATGTCTGAGCTTACTCTATATGTGCCGAGATTTCTCAGATAGACTGAAGTATAATCTCTGGACTCCTGTGACTAAGGCAGCTGTACACAACAATACTTCTGATGCTTTGGATCAAGCAGCTTCAAATCTGTTGCACGTGATGCATCAAGAATACAAAGGATAGAGACATAAAGGTGATGCATACAAGTGTCTAAAATAGCTGCTAAAGTGTGGCTTTATACTTCTGCTGCTGACTGACCATATTCAGTCTTCAGGAAGAACAGATTCAATTCAAGGACTACGCTATCCCACTTCATTAGGTGAACAGAGAGTTGCCATGTACCACTGTTTCATGCATTACATGGGTACGACGCAAGTTATATAAAAAAAAGAAAGACTTGGATTTATATAGCGCCTTTCATGACAGCCAATGAAGTACTTTTGAAGTGTATCACTGTTGTAATGTAGGAAATGTGGCAGCCAATTTGTGCACAAGCTCCCACAAACAGCAATATGATAATGACCAGATCATCTGGTTTTGTTACGTTGATTGAGGGATAAATATTGGCCAGGACACCGGGGACAACTTCCCTGCTCGTCTTCGAAATAGTGCCATGGGATCTTTTATGTCCACCTGAAAGAGCAGACGGGACCTCAGTTTAACGTCTCATCCAAAAGACGGCACCTCCGACAGGGCAGCACTCCCTCAACACTGCCCTAGAGTGTCAGCCTAGATTATTGTGCTGAGGTCTCTGGAGTGGGCCTTGAACCCACAACCTTCTGACCCAGAGGCAAGAGTGCTGCCCACAGAGCCACAGCTGACAAAAGGAAAGAAGTTTCAAATCACAGCAAAGTAGAGAACTTATCCAAATGTGCTAACAGATAAAAACAAACTGAAGTAACAGATATTGGTAGAGATAAAAAAAAACCATTGCAAATGCTGGAAATGGGGTGTGGACCCTGCTCCCCAAGGTACAATAATTGGGGGCCAAAATTCAGCCCCGCCAGAAAGTTGACGCATCCACCTTTTTTTAGATGTTTTCACCATCGGGTCCTATGAGACACCCTCTTTGGCAATTTTTTTGGAGCAGACCGGAAGTCGATCATAATGGGGGCAGAAGTGTGGTGGTAAGTGCTGGTGAAGGGCGGACGTGGGGGTGGGATAGAGTCGACAGCGGCGGAGTGGTGGTGACGTCAGTGCACATGTGCGTCACCACGTCTCTCCTCTCATTTAAAGGGGAGAGAAGCAGCGATTTTCTAGCTTCTGCCACTAGGCCACCAGGGAGGGTTTCGGCCAGGCCAGCGGCCTGGCACCCAAGAAGGGGTGCCAGGGTGCCTGTTGGCGGCCAGGCCGAACCCGGGGCCATAATTGTCTGGCCAATTGGGAAGTCGGCTGGCAAAAAGAGACATGGCAGCCGCAGCAGTACGTCCTCCCCTTGAAAGGCCGCTGTGCTGCCGTGGCTCTGACACAAAAAACAAGGTGCACCGACAGAAAAAGCTGTCGGGGGCACCACGCAGTGGCTCGTGGAATTTTTGAGATAAATTTCGCGGGGGGTGCCAAGGAGGTGCGGGAGAATGACGGTGCGTGATTTGATTGACTCGCTTGGGGTGGTCGGCAGCAGTGGGGCACAAGTGGGGACCGCCCGAAAAATCCCCAAGGTGAATTTGGATCGTGGCGGCCACTCGATTCCGCCGCATGGCCGCCGCAAAACAGCGGTTACGGGCCTTAACCAGACCCTGAATTTCGGCCCCTTGTAGTCTACAGAAAACAAATTGTTGAGTGTGCAGGCCTCAATTCAATTCAAGCGAACGAGTGCCAGGAGGGAACATATCTGCAGCTTACCGTCGACTGATGAAATGTTCACCCATCAAGTAAAACCAGTCATTTTACAGATGCCAATTGGCTCAAGTCTAATCAGCCATTGCCTTAAATACCAAACACATTTTAGATGGATGGGCCTGTGCCAGAAGACCTTGTGGAACCTATTATAGTGCAAAGCACCGTGGATTAAAATCTCCTGGTAATGTGTTGAATTTGTGAATTGATGTGCAATGTGGTGGCAAACTAGAATTGTGTTTTAATGTGCTCTTAGTTGAATTGGATGTGATTGTTAATGATGAAACGCAGATTGAAATGTACTATAGTATATTCTATTTATGTTTAATCATTTTTCTGATCATAAAACAATTCTTAAATATGTCTACATTTCATAGGCACTAGAAGCTCAAGTGCATAGTCATAGAATTTGAAATCCCGATGTTCTATTTTGGTTAGTTTAGGGTAATACAAAAATATGAACACAGCTTAAATGTGTGACTTCTTGAGACCCTAATTTAACTTGGAAAATCAATATGAATTGGAAGAAATCAGAAACTATTTGCAGCTTCCGTGATGTGCCCAAATAGAGATAGAGTTCCTAAAAGTTCTGGGGTTTAGACTTATGAATCACATACAGCTGGATGGGATTGTCATTGATTAAGTTTATTACTACGCTAATCTGTCAGGGATTTAACAGTAACAGACGAAGAGCACATAGTGGTGATTATTTTATGCTTAATTTTACACACTAGATAGTGTGTATGCCTTTATGTTAGTGGATTTCCCAGTGGCGACAATAATTCTGTTCAGATTCTAGCCCGAGTAGTTTTTATAACCAACAAGTTTTATTTACATTGACAAGTAACAGTATTGGGCCTTATATAACTGTTCTACAGTATTATATTAAATGGCAAAATAATACAACCTGGTTCCCAAGGCTCTCTAGGCTGCCTGCATGGCTGTTGGCTTCCAACTGTCCATGAGAGCGCTCCGACCCCCAAGAGAACAACACCACTGGTTCCTAAGGCCAGGCCGTCTGTGCGACAGTGTGGCTCCTGTCCTGACCACCCCGAGGAACGCCAATATTACCGGATCTCCCCATGATAAGTCTGACGACAATACCTCCGCATGATTCTATCCTGAGTAGTTTTGTAATGAACAAACTTTAATATACATTGACTAATAACAGTTTGGGGTTTTATATAACTGCTCGACAGTAATACATTAAATGGCAAGCAATTAATACAACCGGGTTATCTTTCCACAAAGTCTCGTCAAGTTGATCATGTTATGTATGTAAACATTATAACTGTGTAAGACTTGCCAACAGAGGGCGCAACTGTTGGAGGCCCAAGGGTCATCTGCACACCTCGTGCAAGGGAGTATAAACGGTTGTCTGCCATGCTGCTTGGGCACTCTGGAGTTGTATTAAAGAGACTGTCACATCAGGTTTAGCTTACAATACTCAGTCTTGTGGAGTTCTTCCATACTTAACAATTGGCGACGAGTAACATTACAAACTTTCACGTGGTCATGGCTGCCGTTGGTATTTTAGAGAGATTTGTAGAGGGTGATGATTGGGAAGCCTTCATTAAGCGTCTCGACCAGTACTTCGTGGCCAATGAGCTGGATGGGGACAGCACAGCGATCAAGCACAGGGCAATTCTCCTCACCGTGTGTGGGACCACAATATACAGCCTCATCAAAAATCTGCTAGCACTGGAGAAACCAGCGGAGAAAACATATACAGAGTTGTGTACGCTGGTTCGGAACCACCTCAAGCCGAAGGAGAGCGTTTTAATGGCCAGGTATCGCTTCTACACGCACCACCGCTCCAAGGACCAGGACGTGGCGAGTTATGTCGCGGACCTGAGAAGTCTTGCGGGAACTTGCGAATTTGCTGGACTTTTGGGGGAAATGCTGTGGGACATTTTTGTGCTTTGCATCAATCACGAGGTCATTCTTCACAAGCTGCTGTCCGCCGAATCCCTAGACCTGAGCAAGGCCATCACGATAGCCCAGGCATTCATATCCATGAGCGATAATACCAGACAGATATCTTCCCAGCATCGAAGCTCACCGGCAAGTACTGTGCATAAAATAATGTCGCTAGCAGGCAGAACTGCATATGGCAGGGCCTACACGTCTGCAGCTGTAAGACCTAGGATGAATCAGCGTCCGCCATCAGGCGTGAATGCAAATCCACTCGCAGCATGTTGGCGCTGTATGGGTAATCATCGAGCCCATCAATGTCAATTCAAGCACTACGTGTGCAAAGGCTGCGAAACAATGGGGCACCTCCAGCGAATGTGCAAGAGTGCTGCGACTCACCACGTGGCAGAGTGGGCAGAGGATGATCGATCCGGCGCGGATCACGCAGAACAAACAAGAGAGGCAACTCAACCTGAGGAAGAAGTGTACACACCTTTACCACCAAGAGCCCTCCTATTATGCCGAAAGTCAAATTGAACGGTATTCCGGTATCAATGGAGTTGGACACGGGGGCGAGTCAGTCAATTATGAACCAGATGGCTTTTGAGAAACTGTGGAGCAACAAGGCACAAAGACCCAAACTGAGCCTGATTCAGACAAAGCTGCGCACCTACACTAAAGAGCTCATACCAGTCATTGGCAGTGCGGCAGTTAAGTTATCGTACGATGGAGTTGTGCATAATTTATCACTGTGGATTGTACCAGGCGATGGCCCAATGCTATTCGGCAGAAGCTGGCTGGGAAAGATTCGATGGAACTGGGACGACATCAAAGCACCATCTTCAGTGGATGATGTCTCATGCGCCCAAGTATTGAGCAAGTTTCCGTCGCTATTTGAACCAGGCATCGGCAACTTCACAGGCGCCAAGGTGCAGATCCATCTAGTCCCCGATTCAAGGCCCATTCATCACAAGGCTCGAGCGGTTCCCTATATGATGAGGGAGAAAGTCGAGATCGAACTGGACAGACTTCAACGAGAGGGAATCATATCGCCAGTCGAGTTCAATGAGTGGGCCAGTCCAATTGTTCCGGTGTTGAAAAGCGATGGCACGGTCAGAATCTGCGGAGACTACATGGTAACAATCAACAGAGTCTCTTTACAGGACCAGTACCCACTACCTAAGGCGGATGACCTGTTCACAACATTAGCAGGGGTGATGTCGTTCACCAAGTTGGACCTAACCTCCGCTTACATGACACAGGAGCTGGCTGAATCTTCGAAAAGATTGACGTGCATCAACACGCACAAAGGACTGTTTATATACCACAGGTGCCCTTTTGGGATTCGCTCGGCTGCTGCCATCTTCCAAAGGAACATGGAGAATCTGCTGAAATCGGTTCCCCGCACCGTTGTGTTTCAAGACGCCATTCTGATCACCGGTCATGACACCACCAAACACCTGCACAACCTGGAAGAGGTTCTAAGTCGACTAGACAGAGTAGGACTCAGGCTGAAATGCTCCAAGTGTTTTCCTGGTGCCAGAGGTCAAATTTTTGGGGAGAAAAATTGCCGCAGACAGCATCAGACCCACGGACTCACAGACAGAGGCCATCAAGAACGCACCCAGACCACAGAATGTGATGGAGCTGCGTTCGTTCCTGGGACTCCTCAACTATTTTGGTAACTTTCTACCCAGGTTAAGCACTTTGCTGGAACCGTTGTACATGTTGCTACTTAAGGGTGACGACTGAGTTTGGGGTAAATCTCAAGTGACAGCCTTTGAAAAGGCCAGAAACCTACTTTGTTCTAATAAGTTACTTATACTGTATGACCCGTATAAACAATTAGTGCTAGCTTGTGATGCAACTTCGTACGGGGTCAGCTGTGTGTTACAGCAAACCAATGTATCGGCTAAACTTCAACCGATTGCATACGCATCTATAAGTCTGTCTAAGGCTGAAAGAGCCTACAGTATGGTTGAGAACGAGGCGTTAGCATGTGTATATGGGGTTAAGAAAATGCACCAATATCTATTTGGACTTCGGTTTGAGCTTGAAACCGACCACAAACCGCTCATTTCACGGTTTTCAGAAAGCAATGGTATAAACACCAATGCTTCATCCCCCATCCAAAGATGGGCACTAACATTGTCCGCCTATGATATGTTATCCGCCACAGACCAGACACGGAGAACTGTGCTGATGCCCTCAGTCGGCTACCATTGCCCACTACCGGGGTGGAAATGGCACAGCTCGCAGACTTGCTTCTGGTCATGGATGCTTTTGAGAGCGAGGGGTCACCCGTCACTGCTCACTGCTATCACTTGTAAAAAGTTGCGTCCTCAATGGAAGCAGGTCGGCCGTTCCCGGGGAGATGCAAGATGAAATTAAGCCGTTTCACCGACGCAAAGATGTAATGTCCATCCAGTCGGATTGTCTCTTATGGGGTAATCATGTGGTTTTGCCAAATAAAGGCAGGGAAACATTTATACGCAACCTACACAGTACCCACCCAGGCATAGTCATGATGAAGGCTATAGTCAGGTTGCATGTTTGGTGGCCCGGCATTAACTCGGACTTATAGTCATGAGTACACCAGTGCAACACATGCTCACAATTGAGCAATGCACCAAGGGAGGCTCCATTGAGTCTGTGGTCATGGCCCTCCAAACCGTGGTCCAGGATCCATGTAGATTTTGCTGGCCCCTTTCTCGGAAAGATGTTTTTAGTTGTAGTGGATGCTTACTCTAAATGGATTGAATACGTCATCATGTCATCCAGCACATCCACTAGCACTATTGAAAGCCTCCGAGCTATGTTCGTCACCCATGGCTTGCCCGATGTCGTTGTCAGTGACAATGGACCGTGTTTCACCAGCTCGGAATTCAACGAGTTTATGACCCGCAAGCATGTCAGGTCTGCTCCATTTAAGCCTGCATCCAACGGTCAAGTAGAACAGGCAGTCCAAACTATCAAGCAGAGCAGAAAACGCGTGACGGAAGGCTCCTTGCAGACCCGCTTATCTCGGGTTCTGCTCAGCTACCGGACGCACTCCCACTCGCTCACTGGGGTTCCCCTGCAGAATTTTAATGAAGAGAGCACTCAAAACCAGGCTATCCCTAGTCCACCCGGATCTAAATGATCATGTGGAAACCTGGCATCACCGGCATAACATGTACCACGATCGCGCGGCTGTATCGCGTGACATTGATGTAAACAACCCTGTGTTTGTCCTGAATTATGGCCATGGTCCTAAATGGGTTGCTGGCACTGTCTTGGCCAAGGAGGGGAATAGAGTGTTTATGGTCAAACTATTGAATGGACAAACATGCAGAAAGCATTTGGATCAGACCAAACTGCGGTTCACCGACAACCAGGAACAACCTGAAGAGGACATCACCATCATCGATCCACCAACACACACCCAACCAGCAATCGACCTCACTGTCAATCAAGAGGATGAACCCACCATTCCCAACAGTCCTGTCAGACCAGCCGCACCGCAGTGCAGCAATGGTCTGACCAACTCACCCATACCAGAGTTTGAACTCAGATGATCAACCAGGGAGCGTATGGCCCCGGATCGTCTCAACTTGTAAGTAATTTGTATCACAGACTTTGGGGGCAGTGATGTTATGTATGTAAACATTATAACTCTGTAAGACTTGCCACCAGAGGGTGCAACAGTTGGAGGCCCAAGAATCACTTGCACACCTCGTGCAAGGGAGTATAAAAGGTTGTCTGCCATGCTGCTTGGGCACTCTGGAGTTGTATTAAAGAGACTAAGGTCTCTTTAAAACATCAGTTTTAGCTCACAGTACTCAGTCTTGTGGAGTTCTTCCATACTAAACAGATCAGACGTAATCTTTCTTGGATGGGCTTCTGACTACCAGTAAGATGTTTCTGACCTTTGAAAACATGTGCATTCTTATACCATTTGGCAACCTTTGGCTACATCTACACACAACACAATGTGTCGATGCACATTTACTGAGGTGGCCTTTCTAGGCGTTTACCCCACTTCTAATCTTTTTGGCCACCTACTCTGTTCTACAAGCTTTGTTTATTGTGCTGTAAGTGCGTAGGCCAGTCTTTACTTTTTACCTTTTGCCTTTTACCTTTTACTGTGTCATGTCGTGTCTTGGCAACTGGTCTCTTCTCAGGGTAGTCTTGACCTGAGTGTTTATCATTCTCTGTCTTTGTGCTTCCAGACTGTCTTTTTTTCATATATAGAGACAAGATTCAAGATTCCCTTTCCTCCACATTCGCCCCAACGCTAAAAATGCTGATTTAATCAAAAGTGTCTAATTTATTAATGCCGTTGTAAGCATTTAGAATTGTTTGCTTATTGGGATAAGGTTAGAGTGTTGTGGTATGATTGAAGACTATTTGTTTGTATCATCAGACTAAGAAACGTGGTAAGACACTACAAGCTCTAGTACAAAATATTTACAGCACAGAAACAGACCATTTGGCCCAACAGGTCTCTACCATTGTTTATGCTCCACACAAGCCTCCTCTCACCAGTCTTCATCTAACCTCCATTAACATATCCTTTTATTCCTTTCTCCCTCATGTGCTTATCTAGCTTCCCCCTTCTTCTCTTCTTTCATATGGTAGTAGCAAAGCAAATCACATGTCAATATCTAAGTTGAATATCCAGGCTTCCGGTGTAACACCATGGATGTCTTGTAGACTGCCTGCAATTTTCCTCTGAAGGCAGTGCTCAATGCTATGCTCCAGGGTCTGATCAGGAGCTCCACAGTCACATGATGCTTCCCCCTTATATGCATCTATGTTATTCCATGTGCTAGTGAGTTCTACATTCTAACCACTCTTTGCGTAAAGAAGGTTCTCCTGAATTCCCTGTTGGATTTCTTAATGACTATCTTATATTTGTGGTCCCAATTCTGGTCTCGCCCGCAATTGGAGACATTTTCTCTACGTCTACCCTATCATAATCTTAAAGACCTCTATCAATACAGCGATATCGCTCATGGAATATCTTATATATGCAGACTATAGATATACTCTCTGTGTAATCACTGTATAGTTGCATCATCATCATAAGTGGTCCCTCGAAAGAGGATGACTTGCTTCCATGAGAGTTCACAGATATTTCAATGAAGGGCCCAATATTCCAGTCCTGAACTCCAGTTGAAGGGGTGGAAGATGCCTGTGCGTGGATTTTTTTAACATGTGGTGACCGTTGCACATCAGCCACCACATGGGCTTGACAGAGCTAGGCCTTTATCCAGTAGCAAGGGTTAACCAGGACGACTGGAGACCTGTTCTGCTGCATGGACCTAGAGCGCACACATATCACAGTGTGGGCAGGCCTGTGCTGCCCCTGGGCCCTCGGCTCTTCTGGGCCCCGTAGTTGCATAAGATGGAGACTTGTTACCTGATGTACTATCAATAAGGTTTACACTGTGTATATACTATGCTGGCACCACTAGAGGGTGCAATTGGTGGAGACTGGGATTTCCTGCCCCTGTGGCAGAGGCTGTCCACCAGAGGGCACTGCGGTGGGAGACCTGAGGGTCATCTGCATAGGTGCGCAGGGCCCAGTATAAAAGGCTGCCCGCCATGCTTGTACCTCACTCTGGAGTTACGAATAAAGGACCAAGGTCATGACAGTTTGAGTACAACACATTGCTTCGTGGAGTCATTCATAAGTGCATTACAGACATAACAACTGGCAACGAGAATACGGACTTTCACGCGATTATTGCTACCTTTGGCACACTAAAAGATTTTGGAGAGGGTGATGATTGGGATGCCTTCACGGAAAGGCTCGAGCAATATTTTGTGGCAAACGACCTGGCAGGGGAGACGGACACATTGGCGGAAAAGCGCAAGACTATACTGCTGACCAGTTATCGGCCCTAGGTCGACCATCTTGTCAGGGACTTGCTGGCACCCACGAAGGCCAAGGATAAGACATATGATGAGCTGACTGAACTAATTCACAACCAACTAAAACCAAAACAGAGCATCCTTACGGCCAGGCACAGATTCTACACTCACCACAGACCTGAGGGCCAGGAGATGGCAAAATATGCTGCCGACCTCAGGAGACTTGCAGCACTGTGTGATTTCGACACGCACCTCAACGAAGCATTGTGAGACATCTTCATTATGGGAATTGGCCACGAGGGCCTCCTTCACAAGCTATTATCTGCCGACACCACAGTCAACCTGCAGAAAGCCATCAGCATCAGTCAGACGTTCATGACCTCGACCTGCAGCACCAAGCAAATTATTCATCCTGTGGACTCAAACCCGGCAAGTACTGTACACAGAATGGTGCCTTTCACAGGCAAGATTGTAGAACATGGCTCTGCCCAGGGCAGAGAGTACAGACCTCAGGGTTCCAGAACTCAGAGTCCGCCGAAGGGTGCTAATCGAGTAGCACCATGCTGGCATTGTGGAGGAAACCATAAGGCTCACCAGTGTCGGTTTGTTGAGTACGTATGCAAAGCCTGTAACATGAAGGTCCACCTCCAGCATATGTGTAAAAGAAATACGACTTACCGTCTAGCAGAGGAGTCAATAGATGACTTTGAATCCATAGGGGAGTATAACGATTTGGCCAGAGAGGCAGCTCAGCCCCAAAAAGACAACCTGCACCACAGATTGTCTGCCAGTGAAGATGGAAGTTGATATAAAAAGCGTTCCAGTCTTCATGGAAGTGGACAAGGAGCGAGCCAGTCAGTGATGAGCCAGGATGCCTTTGAGAGGCTATGGAACAAAAAACGACCCGAGCTGGTTCCAGTACAGGAAAAGTTGCGCACCTACACCAAGGAGCTAATCCCAGTCCCTGGTAGTGCGGATGTAAGTGTAATCCATAATGGCGTGGTGCACAAGTTACTTCTGTGGATTGTTGCAGGTGATGGTCCAACGCTACTCGGAAGAAGGTGGATGGGGCAGATCCAATGGAAATGAGAAGACCTCTTCACTTCAGCAATCGATGTCCCCCATGCTCAGAGGCAGAACAAAACCTCACCTTCGCTTGGGCCAGGCACCAGAGAACAGACCAGTGCAGCACCTGAGGCACAGACTGTCCATCATGACTGCGTGGCAATGATCTGACCGGAACGATCTAAAAGTACCTTCCCGCTCCAGTGGCAGGACTCCTGGGGAGGAAGATCGAATTCACAGGCACTCTTCCAGCTTTTGTGGCAGAATTGCAGGAGAGAAGGATCAAGGCAGTCGACCTCGAGGACAGAGGCAAGATGGCGTCCCTGCTGCAGCGAGGTGCAGCGTGACTGAAAAAAAAGATGGTCGCGGCCATATCAGGAGGTGCAACTCTGAGGGACCAACACGTGGTATCTAACAAAGAATTTGATTGGAGTAAAGCCAGCAGGGTTCTCTTAAGGAGACCTGCAACCAACTGAACTTAAAGAGACATTGTATGCATGGCAATCAATGTAATGAACTGATTAAGATTGTGAACAAAATGTTGTTTCGAGATGTCGGTACTAGTCCTAATGTGATGAACAAAATGTTGTTGCGAGATGTCGGGAATAGAGTGTCCCCAAAAGTAGCAAGCGAGGGAATTCGGGAGGGTAAAGGCGCTGATCCTGATGCTCTGCCCCAGGTGTCCCCACAAGTTATAGACCAGCGACCTCAGGAGGGTGAAGGCACTGATCCTGATACCCTGCCCCAGGCCTAGCCCACGCTGCAGGCACCCGATGGCACTATTCGCCATGGACCTGGAAACGAAAATGGCACCAATACGCGCAGTCAGCCGCCGTTGCCCACCACCCAGGTGGAGACGGCGCAGCCCCCAGACCCAGTCGCTACCTCGGCCATGTCTGGAAGCAAAAGGTCAGAACCAACAAGTTCCCCAAACGGAACCTGGAACAACCAGGTTCCCAACACCGTTAGAGAGCAGGCAGAAGATTCTGCAGCCCTCAAAGGAGGACAGGAAGGCCACACATATCTGTGTCTCTGCCCACCACTAGGCAATGGCAAAGGCCCTGAGTCCTGGCAAGGTGAGCGAACCAAGCCCACCCCGCTACAGGGGGCGCAGCGCCGCTATCAGACCACTAGGACCCAGTCTGGTTGCTCTGGAACCTGCGTCCTCGCATACCTGTACTGCTACCTCAGTACTTACCATGACTGAACCATGAATGCAATCTACCCAATCCTGGTGCACGACCGCAAAACTGCATCATCGAACCATCCAAACTGGTAACCGCCACCCAACGTTGTGGCAAAAGGACTTGGGGGTTGACAGGGAGAGAGCCAAGCCAAAGCACAGCCAAGGTGCAAGGACTATTGGCACTTAAGTCTGGGGAGAGCTAAGCTAGATCACATAGTGCAAAGGTTATTGGCCTCCTCCACATTTTGAGAGCTTTCAATAGGGAATCCCATTAAGAAACTGGTCTCTTGTGGCACATCTGGTGAACTGCCAATCCAAACACCTTCTGTGGACTCAAGTATTGAGTAGTGGATGTGTTATCATCCTATTGCGAAACTTACAGAGATGTTCTTCAGGCCGGTGTGCTTGTCCCCGTTGTCTTTTGCCTTCATCAGTAACCTGCTGATGTAATCAAAAGTGTCATTGTTCATCATCATCGGCAGTCCCTGGGAGTCGAGGATAACTTGCTTCCACTCTGAAAGTGAGTTCTCAGGTGACTGAGGAGTCCAATGCGGGACCAACAGTCTCTGTCACAGGTGGTGCAGACAGTGGTTGAAGGAAAGGGTGGGTGGGGAGCCTGGGTTGACGCACGCTCCTTCCGCTGTCTACACTTGGTTTCTGTTTGTTCTCAGCGATGGTACTCGAGATGCTCAGCGCCCTCCCAGATGATCTTCCTCCATTTTAGACTGTTGTGGGCCAGGGATTCCCAGGAGTCAGTGGGGGTGTTGCACTTTACCAAGGAAGCTTTGAGGGTGTCCTTGAAGCGTTTCCTCTGCTCACCTGGGGCTCGCTTGCCGTGTTGAAGCTCCATGTAGAGCGCTTGCTTTTGGAGTCTCGTGTCGAGCATGCAGACGATGTGGCCCGCCCAATGGAGCTGATCGAGCATGGTCAATGCTTTGATGCTGGGGATGTTAGCCTGAGCAAGAACACTGACATTAGTGAGTCTATCCTGCCTGGAGTTCAGCCTCTGTATGTGCGCAGACGCAGGCGTCGTCCATGTACTGTAGTTCGACGACAGAGGTTGGGGTGGTCTTGGATCTGGCCTGGAGACGACAAAGGTTGAACAGGTTCCCACTGGTTCTGTAGTTTAGTTCCACTCCAGCGGGGAGCTTGTTGACTGTGAGCATGGCATCAAGGAAGATTGAGAAGAGGGTTGGGATGATGACACAGCCCTGTTTGACCCCGGTTCGGACGTGGATTGGGTCTGTAATGGATCTAATGGTAAGGATCACGGCCTGCATATCATCGTGGAGCAGTGGAGGATGATGACAAACTTTTGGGGGCATCCAAAACGGAGGAGGACGCTCCATAGACCCTCGCGGTTGACAGTGTCAAAGGCCTTTGTAAGGTTGAAGAAGGCCATGTATAAGGGCTGGTACTGTTCCTGCATTTTTCCTGCAGCTGTCGCGCTGCAAAAATCATGTCTGTTGTGCCCCATAGGGGACGAAATCCGCACTGCGACTCCGGGAGGAGCTCCTCAGCCACGGGGAGAAGACGGTTGAGGAGGACTCTAGCGACGACTTTCCCAGTGGCTGATAACAGGGAGATTCCTCTGTAGTTGCCGCTGTCAGACTTGTCCCTTTTTTTAAAGATGGTCACGATCACTGCATCTCTGAGATCTCCCGGCATGCTCTGCTGCTTCCAGAGGAGAGAGATGAGGTCATGTATTCACGCCAACAGCGCCTTCCACCATACTTCAGTGCCTCAACAGGGATTCCATTCGCTCCCATAGCCTTGTTGTTCTTAGGCTGTCTCATGGTTTTTTTCTACCTCGTGCAGTACTGGGGTTTTACTGAGGTGGTGTCGGGTAGCATGCTGCGGGATGGAGTCGAGAACACTCGAGTCAAAGGCAGAGTCTCGATTGAGGAGATCTTCAAAGTGCTCCTTCCAGCGGGCCTTGACTGCCTCGGTGTTCTTGAAGAGTGTTTCCCTGTTCTTGGCCAGCAGTGGGGTGGGCCTTGAGTGTTTGGACCGTAGGTGGCCTTGACTGCAATGAAGAATCCTTGCACATCATGGCTGTCAACATATTTACTGAGGCATACGAAAGCATGGGCCTTACGCTAAACATCCGTAAGACAAAGGTAAACCACCAGCTTGTCCTCGCTGCACAGCACTGTCCCCCAGTCATCAAGATCCAGGCGCGGCCCTGGACAACGTGGATCATTTCCCATACCTCGGGAGCCTCTTATCAACAACAGCAGACATTGACGATGAGATTCAACACCGCCTCCAGTGCGCCAGTGCAGCCTTCGGCTGCCTGAGGAAAGGAGTGTTTGAAGACCAGGCCCTCAAATCTGCCACCAAGCTCATGGTCTACAGGTCTGTAGTAATACCCGTCCTCCTGTATGGCTCAGAGACATGGGCCATGTACAGTAGACACCTCAAGTCATTGGAGAAATACTACCAAAGATGTCAGCGCAAGATCCTACAAATCCCCTGGGAGGACAGACACACCAATGCTAGCGTCCTCGAACAGGCCAACACCTCCACTGGGCAGGCCACATCGTTCGCATGCCAGACACGAGACTCCCAAAGTAAGTGCTCTACTCGGAACTCCTTCACGGCAATCGAGCCAAAGGTGGGCAGAGGAAACATTACAAGGACCCCCTCAAAGCCTCCCTGAAAAAGTGTAACATCCCCACTGACACCTGGGAGTCTCTGGCCAAAGATTGCCCTAAGTGGAGGAAGTGCATCCGGGAGGGCGCTGAGTGCCTCGAGTCTCATCACCGAGAGCATGCAGAAATCAAGCGCAGGCAGCGGAAGGAGCGTGCGGCAAACATAGAAACATAGAAAATAGGAGCAGTAGTAGGCCATTCGGCCCTTCGAGTCTGTACCCCATTCAATATGATCATGGCTGATCCTCTAATTCAACACCATATTCCTGCTTTTTCCCCATACCCCTTGATACCTTTTGTTTCTAAAAATCTATCTATCTTCCTCTTAAATATATTCAGTGACTTGGCTTCCACCACCTTCTGTGGTAGGGAATTTCACAGGTTCACCACCCTCTGAGTGAAAACATTTCTCCTCATCTCGGTCTAACCTGTCCTACCCACCCTTTCCCTCAACGATTATTTGTCCCACCTGTGATAGGGACTGTGACTCTTGTATTGGACTGTTCAGCCATTTTAAGAATGGAAGCAAGTCTTCCTCGACTCCGAGGGACTGCCTATGATGATGATGAAATCCTGCCCATGGATTTGCAAGATCTTGCGGAGGCAGCGCTAGTGGTATTTCTCCAGCGTTTTGAGGTGTCTGCTGCATATAGTCCACGTCTCTGAGTCATATAGGAGGGCAGGTATCACTACTACTCTATAGACCATGAGCTTGGTGCCAGATTTGAGGTCCTGCTCGTCAAAAACAGTCTTCCTCAGGCGACCGAAGGCTGCACTGGCGCACTGAAGGAGGTGTTGGACCTCGTCGTCAATGTTTGTTCTTGCTGACAGTAGGCTCCCGAGGTATGGAAAATGGTCCACATTGTCCAAGGCCTCGTCGTGGATTTTGATAATCGGGGGGCAGGCTGTGTGGCGGGGTCAGGTTGGTGGAGGACCTTTGTCTTACAGATGTTTAGCGTAAAGCCCATGCTCTCGTACGCTTTGGTGCAGTTGTTGACATTGGCTTGGAGTTCGGCCTCCTAGTGTGCACAGATGCAAGCGTCGTCTGCGTACTGTAGTTCAATGACAAAGTATGGGACGACCTTGGATCTGACCTGGAGGCGGCGGAGGTTGAACAGATTCCCATTTGTTCTATAATTTAGCTCCACTCCAGCGGGGAGCTTGCTAAGGGTGAGATGAAACATTGCAGCAAGGAAGATCGAAAAGAACGTTGGTGTGATGATGCATCCTTGCTTGACCAAGATCCAGACGTGGATTGGGTCTGTGGTGGATCCATTGGTCAGGATCATCATCATCAAGACTTGCTTCCACTCTAAAAATAAGTCCTTAGGTGGCTGAACAGTCCAATACGAGAACCACAGTCCCTGTCACAGGTGGGACAGATAGTCATTGAGGGAAAGGATGGGTGGGACTGGTTTGCCGCACACTCCGCTGCCTGCGCTTGATATGCTATTGGGATTCTGAGAGGAATTTCCCAAAGTTTTCTAGAGTTGGTCACAGTCATTTTTTTCCTCTCCCACAAGATAATATTGCCCGGGGGTGGAGGGCAAGGGGGAGATGAACAGTGTGCGAATCGGCCAATGTATGAGGCAAGCTTGATGGTCTTCTCAAACCATTTTCCATACGTTTGTGTGCACAATGGTTGAAAAGACAGGGAATTGATAGTGGCATGGGTTGGATAACTAACTGGTCACCCTTCAGAAGATGAAGTGGGGGCTTCACAATGGACAGGCTGTTCACCTAGTCAGGAACTGGCCAAGTTGGGATGTTGCCTGAATACGAGCCCAACACATTTGTACCAACATTATCAGGCCACTTGCATTCTAAAATGTTTAAATAAATGAGCTGATTTTTCTGATCCTTGCACTGAAAAGTGAGACTGGAGAGCAGTGAGCTGAATACCTCCCAATATAACCTTGGAGCAGTCTTGCAGGGTTTCCTGATGTTGGCCTCGTTGTATGTTCACAGTGAGCTCCGGCTTGGGTTGGGCCTGGTGGCTTATTAATCCCTTCTCATTACACATCACCCAGTCTAGGATGGCAAGCCCTCTAGTTGGTTCCTCAATATATTGATCTAGAAAATCATCCCTAATACACTCCAGGAAATCTTCCTCCACCACATTGCTACCAGTTTGGTTAGCCCAGTAAATATGTAGATTAAAGTTGTAGCTTTATTGCATGCATCCCTAATTTCTTGTTTGATGCTGTCCCCATCCTCATTACTATTGTTTGGTGGTCTGTACACAACTCCCACTAGCGTTTTCTGCCCTTTGGTGTTCCGTAGCTCCACCCATACAGATTCCACATCATCTGAGCTAATGTCCTTCCTTACTATTGCATTAATTTCCTCTTTAACCAGCAACGCCACCCCACCTCCTTTTCCTTTCTGTCTATCTTTCCTAAACGTTGAATACCCCTGAATGTTGAGTTCCCAGCCTTGGTCACCCTGGAGCCATGTCTCCGTGATGGTAGGAAGGTAAAAAGCAATAGTGGAAGGCCGAGTAAACAAAGGCAAGAAACAAAAAGGGCCACACTACATCATAATTCTAAAAGGACAAAGGATGTTAAAAAAACAAGCCTGAAGGCTTTGTGTCTTAATGCAAGGAGTATCCGTAATAATGTGGATGAATTAACTGTGCAAATAGATGTTAACAGATATGATGTGATTGGGATTACAGAGACGTGGTTCCAGGATGATGAGGGCTGGGAACTCAACATCCAAGGGTATTCAACATTCAGGAAGGATAGAATAAAAGGAAATGGAGGTGGGGTAGCATTGCTGGTTAAAGAGGAGATTAATGCAATGGTTAGGAAGGACATTAGCTTGGATGATGTGGAATCTATATGGGTAGAGCTGCAGAACACCAAAGGGCAAAAAACGTTAGTGGGAGTTGTGTACAGACCTCCAAACAGTAGCAGTGATGTTGGGGAGGGCATCAAACAAGAAATTAGGGGTGCATGCAATAAAGGTGCAGCAGTTATCATGGGTGACTTTAATATGCATATAGATTGGGCTAACCAAACTGGAAGCAATGCGGTGGAGGAGGATTTCCTGGAGTGCATAAGGGATGGTTTTCTAGACCAATATGTCGAGGAACCAACTAGGGGGAAGGCCATCTTAGACTGGGTGATGCGTAATGAGAGAGGATTAATTAGCAATCTCGTTGTGCGAGGCCCCTTGGGGAAGAGAGACCATAATATGGTGGAATTCTACATTAGGATGGAGAATGAAACAGTTAATTCAGAGACCATGGTCCAGAACTTAAAGAAGGGTAACTTTGAAGGTATGAGGCATGAATTGGCTAGGATAGATTGGCGAATGATACTTAAGGGGTTGACAGTGGATGGGCAATGGCAGACATTTAGAGACCGCATGGATGAACTACAAAATGGCGTAAAAATAAAAAAGGGAAGGTGGTTCAACTGTGGCTATCAAAGGAAATCAAAGTATTAAAGCCCCTTCCTTAAGTGGCATACAAATTGGCCAGAAATAGTAGCGAACCCAGGGACTGGGAGAAATTTAAAATTCAGCAGAGGATGACAAAGGGTTTGATTAGGGCAGGGAAAATAGAGTACGAGAGGAAGCTTGCAGGGAACATTAAGACGGACTGCAAAAGCTTCTATAGATATGTAAAGAGAAAAAGGTTAGTAAAGACAAACGTAGGTCCCCTGCAGTCAGAATCAGGGGAAGTCATAACGGGGAACAAAGAAATGGCAGACCAATTGAACAAGTACTTTGGTTCGGTATTCACTAAGGAGGACACAAATAACCTTCCGGAATTAAAAGGGGTCAGAGGATCTAGTAAGAAGGAGGAACTGAGGGAAATCCTTATTAGTCGGGAAATTGTGTTGGGGAAATTGATGGGATTGAAGGCCGATAAATCCCCAGGGCCTGATGGACTGCATCCCAGAGTACTTAAGGAGGTGGCCTTGGAAAATAGCGGATGCATTGACAGTCATTTTCCAATATTCCATAGACTCTGGATCAGTTCCTATGGAGTAGAGGGTAGCCAATGTAACCCCACTTTTTAAAAAAGGAGAGAGAAAACAGGGAATTATAGACCGGTCAGCCTGACATCGGTAGTGGGTAAAATGATGGAATCAATTATTAAGGATGTCATAGCAGCGCATTTGGAAAGAGGTGACATGATAGGTCCAAGTCAGCATGGATTTGTGAAAGGGAAATCGTGCTTGACAAATCTTCTGGAATTTTTTGAGGATGTTTCCAGTAGAGTGGACAAGGGAGAACCAGTTGATGTGGTGTATTTGGATTTCAGAAGGCTTTCGACAAGGTCCCACACAAGAGATTAATGTGCAAAGTTAAAGCACATGGGATTGGGGGTAGTGTGCTGACGTGGATTGAGAACTGGTTGGCAGACAGGAAGCAAAGAGTAGGAGTAAATGGGGACTTTTCAGAATGGCAGGCAGTGACTAGTGAGGTATCGCTAGGTTCTGTGCTGGGGCCCCAGCTGTTTACATTGTACGTTAATGATTTAGACGAGGGGATTAAATGCAGTATCTCCAAATTTGCGGATGACACTAAGCTGGGTGGCAGTG
Organism: Pristiophorus japonicus; assembly: GCF_044704955.1. Classification (NCBI taxonomy): domain Eukaryota; kingdom Metazoa; phylum Chordata; class Chondrichthyes; family Pristiophoridae; genus Pristiophorus; species Pristiophorus japonicus. The sequence continues at coordinate 267,996,863 of NC_091977.1, read as the reverse complement.
TGAGCTGCGAGGAGGATGCTATGAGGCTGCAGAGTGACTTGGATAGGTGACTTGTTGTGCGAGGCCCCTTGGGGAAGAGTGACCATAATATGGTAGAATTCTTTATTAAGATGGAGAGTGACACAGTTAATTCAGAAACTAGGGTTCTGAACTTAGGGAAAGGTAACTTCGATGGTATGAGACGTGAATTGGCTAGAATAAACTGGCGAGTGATACTTAAAGGGTTGACGGTGGATAGGCAATGGCAAACATTTAAAGATCACATGGATGAACTTCAACAATCGTACATCCCTGTCTGGAGTAAAAATAAAACGGGGAAGGTGGCTCAACCGTGACTAACAAGGGAAATTAAGGATAGTGTTAAATCCAAGGTAGAGGCATATAAATTGGCCAGAAAAAGCAACAAACCTGAGGACTGGGAGAATTTTGTAATACAGCAGAGGAGGACAAAGGTTTTAATTCGAAGGGGGAAAATAAAGTATGAGAGGAAGCTTGTTGGGACATAAAAAGTGACTGCAAAAGCTTCTATAGATATGTGAAGAGAAAAAGATTAGTGAAAACAAATGTAGGTCCCTTGCAGTCAGATTCAGGTGAATTTATAATGGGAACAAAGAAATGGCGGACCAGTTAAACAAATACTTTGGTTCTGTTTTCACGAAGGAAGACATCTTCCGGAAATACTAGAGGACCGAGGGTCTAGTGAGAAGGAGGAATTGAGGGAAATCCTTATCAGGCGAGAAAATGTGTTAGGGAAATTGATGGGATTGAAGACCGATAAATCCCCGGGGCCTAATAGTCTACATTCCAGAGTACGTAAGGAAGTGGCCATAGAAATAGTGGATGCATTGGTGATCATTTTCCAACAATCTATCGACTCTAGATCAGTTCCTATGCACTGGAGGGTAGCTAATGTAACAGCACTGTTTAAAAAAAGAGGGAAGAGAGAAAATGGGTAATTATAGACCAGTTAGCCTGACATCAGTAGTGGGGAAAATGTTGGAATCAATTATTAAAGATGAAATAACAGTGACAGGATCGGTCCAAGTCAGCATGGATTTATGAAAGGGTTGACAAATGACAAATGCTTGACAAATCTTCTGGAATTTTTTGAGGATGTAACTAGTAGGGTGGACAAGGGAGAACCAGTGGATGTGGTGTATTTGGACTTTCAAAAGGCTTTTGACAAAGTCCCACACAAGAGATTGGTGTGCAAAATTAAGGCACATGATATTGGGGGTAATGTACTGACGTGGGTAGAGAACTGGTTGGCAGACAGGAAGCAGAGAGTCGGGATAAACGGGTCCTTTTCAGAATGGGAGGCAGTGACTAGTGGAGTGCCGCAGGGCTCAGTGCTGGTACCCCAGCTCTTTACAATATACATTAATGATTTAGATGAAGAAATTGAGTGTAATATCTCAAAGTTTGCAGATGACACTAAACTGGGTGGCGGTGTGAGCTGTGAGGAGGACACTAAAAGGCTGTAGGGTGACTTGGACAGGTTAGGTGAGTGGGCAGATGCAGTATAATGGGGCAAAAACACGAAGGCAGAATATTATCTGAATGCCGGCAGATTAGGAAAGGGGAAGGTGCAATGAGACCTGGGTGTCATGGTTCATCAGTCATTGATAGTTGGCATGCAGGTACAGCAGGTGGTGAAGAAGGCAAATGGTATGTTGGCCTTCATAGCTAGGGGATTTGAGTATAGGAGCAGGGAGGTCTTACTGCAGTTGTGCAGGGCCTTGGTGAGGCCTCACCTGGAATATTGTGTGCAGTTTTGGTCTTCTAATCTGAGGAAGGATGTTCTTGCTATTGAGGGAGTGAAGCGAAGGTTCACCAGACTGATTCCAGGGATGGCTGGACTGACATATGAAGAAAGACTGGATCAACTGGGCCTTTATACACTGGAGTTTAGAAGGATGAGAGGGGATCTCATAGAAACGTATAAGATTGTGACGGGACTGGACAGGTTAGATGCGGGAAGAATGTTCCCGATGTTGGGGAAGTCCAGAACCAGGGGACACAGTCTTAGGATAAAGGGTAGGCCATTTAGGACTGAGATGAGGAGGAACTTCTTCACTCAGAGAGTTGTTAATTTGTGGAATTCTCTGCCGCAGAGAGTTGTTGATGCCAGTTCATTGGATATATTCAAGAGGGAATTAGATATGTCCCTTACGGCTAAAGGGATCAAGGGATATGGAGAGAAAGCAGAAAAGGGTACTGAGGTGAATGATCAGCCATGATCGTATTGAATGGTGGTGCAGGCTCGAAGGGCCGAATGGCCTACTCCGGCACCTATTTTCTATGTTTCTATGTTTCTACTGGCAGTGCATTCATTCCACATCATAACAACTCGCTGCGTAAACAACAAATATCCTCATCTCTCCTCCGGTTTTTTTGTCGATCACCTTAAATCTGTGTCCTTTAGTTACCAGCCCTCCAGCCAGTGGAAACAGTTTTTCCTTATTTACTCTTTTCAAAATCCTTCGTAATTTGGAACACCTCTATTAAATTGTCCCTCAACCTCCTCTGCGCTAAGGAAAACAATTCCATTTTCTCCAGTCTCTCCACATAACTGAAGTCCCTCATCGCTGGTAACATTCCTGTAAATCTCCTCTGTACCCTCTCCAAGGACTTGACATCCTTCCTAAAGTGTGGTGCCCAGAATTGGGCACACTACTCCAGCTGGGGCCTAACCAGTGATTTAGAACGTCCTTGCTTTTGTACTCTATGCCTCTAATTATAAAGACCAGGATACCATATGCTTTTTTAACAGCATTCTCAACTTGTCCTGTCACCCTCAAGGACTTGTGTACTCTGGACCAGGTGTCCTTGTTCCTGCACACCCTTAAAATTGTACAATTTAGTTCTTATTGCCTCTGTTCCTTCTTTCTACCAAAATATATCACTTCAAACTTCATCTGCCATGTATCTGCCTATTTCACCAGTCTGTCTATGTCCTTCTAAAGTCTATTATTATCCTCCTCACTGTTAACTACAATTCCAAATTTTGTGTCATTTGAAATTATGCCCTGTATACCCAAGTCCAGGTCATTAATATATATATATCAAAATGAGCCATGGTCCTAATACCAACTGCTGGGGGACCCCGTGTATATTTCCCTCCTGTTTGAAAACAAGTGTTCACCATTACTCCTTGATTTCGGTCTCTTAGTCAATGATGTATCCACGTTGTCACTGCCACTTTAATCCCATGGGCTTTAATTTTCCTAACAAGTCTATTATGTGGCACTTCATCCAATACCTTTTGAAAGTCCGCATACACATCAATCACACTACCCTTGTCAACCCTTTTGTTACTTCATCAAATAACTCAATCAAGGTTGTCAGACATGATTTGCCTTTAACAAATCCATGCTGGCTGTCATTTATTAACCCATATTTTTCCAAGTAGCAATTAATTTTGTCCCGGATTATGGTCTCCAAATGTTCCCCCACCACTGACATTAGGCTGACTGGCCTGTAGTTAGCAGATTTATTCTTCTCCCCCTTTTTGAACAGGGGTGTAACATTTGAAATCATCCAGTCCTTTGGCACCATTCCCAACCCAAGGAGGATTAAAAGATTGAGTCCACAGCCTCTATTTCCACCCTTACTTCCCTCAGTATCCTAGGATGCATCCCATCTGGACCATGTGACTTTTGAGCACTGCCAACCTTTTAAGTATCTCTTCTTTATCTATTTTTATCCTATCCAATTTCTCTATCCCCTCCTACTATACTGTGACATTGGTAGCATTCTTTTTTAGTGAAGACAGATACAAAGTGCTCATTTGGTACCTCAGCCATGCCTTCTGCCTCCTCAAGAAAATCTCCTTTTTGGTCCCACCTTTTCTTTGACTATCCTTTTACTCTTTATATGTTCATGAAAGGTTTTAGTGCTCCTTTTAATGTTACCCCCTAATTTTTCCTTATACTATCTCTTTGTCCCTCTTATTTCCCTTTTTTGTTCACTGCTGCACATTTTGTATTTTGCTTGATTCTTGACTGTATTATGAACCTGACATTTACCATAAGGCTGCTTTTTATGTTTCATTTGAATCTCTATATCTTTAGTCATCCAGGGAGCTCTAGCTTTGGATGCCCTTCCTTTCCCCTCATTGGAATGTGCTTAGTCTGTACCCAAACTATTTCCTTTTTGAAGGCCCCCCATTGCTCATTTTCTGTTTTACCTGCCAATTATTGTTTCCAATCCACCTGGGCAAGATGCCTTTTCAGCTCACTGCAATTAACCCTCTTCCAGTTGAGTATCTTCAGCTTTGATTGTTCCTTGTGCTTTTCCACAACTATTCTAAACCTAATGATATTGTGCTCCCAAATGCTCTCCCACTGAAACATGCTCCAGCTCATTCCCCAGAACTAGATCCAGCACTGCTTCCTTCCTCATTGGGCTGGAATCACTGATCAAGAAAGTTCCCTTGTACACATTTCAGGAATTCCTCCCTCTTGTTTCCATTACACTGTTTTTATCCCAGTCTATATCAGGATCCTCCATTATCACTACTCTATTGCGTTTATATCTTTCTGAAATTTGTGTGCAGATGTGTTCCTCCATCTGTGTCCCACTGTGTGACGATCTACAATATACATACAGCAGCCAACAGCTCCTCTCCTGCTCCTTAACTCTGACCAAATAGTTTATGTCTTTGAACCCTCAAGCCTATCATCCCTTCCAGGGCTGTAATAGTATCTTTGATCAATATTGTCACCATCCCACCTCCTTTTTTCCTTCCCTATTCCTTCTGAATACATTGCAGCCAGGAATGTTAAGTTCCCATTCTTGTCCTTGTTTGAGCTAATTCTCCGTTATTATGTTATATTATAACCCCACGTGGCAACTTGTGCCTACAGATCAACAAGTTGTCAAGCTCCGTGCATTTATGCACATGCACCCCAACCCTGCCTTAGTCTGCTTTGTATTTTGTTGGCCCCACCGTTCCATTGACTATCCTATTGGCTTCTGGTTAAGCAACGCCTCGATTTCAAAATTCTCATCCTTATTTTCAAATCCCTCCATGGCCTCGCCCCTCCGTCTCTGTAATCTCCTCCAGCCCCACAACCCTCCGAGATGTCTGAGCTCCTCTAATTCTGCCCTCTTGAGCGTCCCTGATTATAATCGCTCAACCATTGGTGGCCGTGCCTTCTGTTGCCTAGGCCCCAAGCTCTGGGACCTGCCTAAACCTCTCTACCTCGCTTTACTCCTTCAAGATGCTCCTTAAAATCTACCTAATTGATAAAGCTTTTGGTCACCTACCCTAATTTCTACTTATGCGGCTCGGTGCAAAATTTTAAAAATCTCATAATACTCCTGTGAAGCGCCTTGGGATGTTTCACTACATTCAAGGCGCAATATAAATGCAAGTTTTGTATTTTTCCCGTCTGATCCCTCCTCTTCTTGGACTACTCTTTATTCTAATGCTGTTGTCTCTCCAATCCTCTCTGCTCCTTGTTTCTCCTGGTTTCCCGCCCCTTGCCAAATTAGTTTAAACCCTTCCCCGCAGCACTACTTAAACTTCCCTCGAGCACATTGGTCCCAGCCATGTTGAGATGCAATCCGTCCACCTTGAACAGGTTCCCCCGCCCCAAGAATCTGAAGCCCTCCCTCCTGGCATTAACTTGCTGTTCCTGTATTCACCAGCACGTGGCACTGGGAGTATGCCACAGATTACAACCTTTGGGGGCCGAAATTGCCCCCTGCCCAAAATGGGGCGCATGCACCCCATTTCTATGGTTTTTACTGCCGCGGTGGTTGAGGTGGCCTCTTGAGCGAAATTCCGCTCTTAGTTCTTTTTCATTTGGTTCCGGAAGTTGCTCTTAATGGGGGCGGATATGTGGCAGTGACACCACTCGAGGGGCAGAAGTTGGGGGTGGCGTTGAGTGGCCGCCGTGATGACATCATCATGGCGCCACGTCACTACGGCTCTTCCCTTCACTTAAAGGGGAGAGCCTGTGCGATCTTTAAACTTCAGTCAACTGGGCCACCAGGGAGGGTTTTGGCAGGGCCAGCGGCCCAAGAGGGGGTGACAGGCTGCCTGTTGGCGGCCCGGCTGAACCCGGGGGCATAATTGTCGGGCCGACATAACAGTCGGCTGACAAAAAAAGAATGACCGCTGCGACCGTGTATCCTCCTCTTTAATGGGAGCCACACCACCATTGCAGAAGTCCTCAGCATCACTGGACCACCACGAAAAAGCTTGTTTTGGCACCGCCGGGTGGGCCGAAGATTTTCATGGCGGAATTTCGCTGTTGGCGGGGGTGAGGGGGGGATATATGATGGGTGGTGTGCGCTGTGTTGACACACTTAGCACGGTAACACGGGAGCAGAATTTTGATAATGGCGGCCATTACATGATAAGTCGCCGGCCATTGCATTGTGCGGGGTGGCCACCACTTTGCGATATTAAGTGGCCTTAAGGAAAGCGGCAATTTCGGCCCCTTTAGTCTTGCTCTTTAGTCACCTCCTTTTTCTTTCCTATGTCATTGGTTCCTTCTGGCTGTTCCGCTTCCCTCTGCAGAATGTTTTGTGCCCAATCCTTAAGTTTACTCTTGATAGTCTTACTTATACTGTGTAAAATTGATTAACGGATCTGTGGCTCTCTGTATCTGCTTTGTTGTCCTTTTTGAAAAGGGATACTATGTTAGTCTGTTTTCAATCCAGTGGCTCCCTCTTAATGTCTGTCTAGGTCTTACAAAGCTCTCCAGTCTTACTATACTGGGATATATACGTCCTGTCACTGGGGTTTGCGTGTTTTGAGCTCTCTTACGACTTCCATCTCATTTATACTGAATTCATTAATTCTACTTTGGTTATTGCAACTTGGGGAAGATGCATTGCTCACTCTTTCCTTTGTTAATATTTGGAGGAATTAATCGGTATTAATGGTGCTGCTCATATTGCATTAGCTCTGTCTGCAATTGTCCGACTATCCTCTTCCTGTTCTTACTGTCATGTTTTGTATACTCAGCTATAGTTTCTTCATGTCTCCCTTTGTCCTCTGCCCCCATCCCCCTCCCCACCCCTAACATGTTTCAATATTCATCTCTGTGAACACCTTCCTCTTTGTAGAGTGTGTTCATCCTCCTTATTTCACATTTGATTAATTTTTTAATCTATATAGGATCATGCTTGTTTATACTATGCTGCTGATTCTGGCTATTTTACAACAGTGACTACACTCCAAAAATACTTCATTGGCTGTAAAGGGCTTTAAGATGTTCAGTGGTCGTGAAAGACACTATATAAATCTAAGTCTTTCTTTCTTTATGTCTTTACACCTGCATGCTCTGCATTATGCCTTTAAAGGTGTTCCACTTGGCCTTTAATGAACAATTTGCTTAAGCTGTTTCCTCATACCTGGCTCCTGACCCTTGTTATTTCTCAATCCCAGATCCTATCCACTTGATTATTCTGTTGCCACTTCTCCCAAACATCCTGTATGTCTACCCTGGCAGTGCCTGTGGAGCAATCCACTTACCTGCATGTGTCCATGGACGCACAGCAACTCGAGGGGCATCTACAGCAGATTCCCCAGTGACTGAGGCTCTACACCCAGTTAGAGTATCTCTTGTGAATGTTCTGACTGCTGCTGCAGAGGTTTTCAGTATCTGATCGGAAAAAAAAATGCTCCTGCCTGGCTTGAATCTGCTCCCATGCAGATCAGTGGCTGGATAAGCAATAACGAGGCTACAGCCCCTCAGGGCAATGCCTCATCCAATCTACCCCGCCCCCAAATGATAATAGATGCAGGACTGGGTGAAGAACCATCTCTGGATCCAGCACAAAAAAGTACAAAGATCCTAAGTGATTCCCACTACACTCAGCTGGGAACTAGCTCATCCAATTTTGTTACTGAATCCATAGCCTAAAAAAAATGCACAAGATTTGGATGTAAAACACAAAATGTTTTCACTAAGGCGAAGCCCAAGGCAAAACAAATACTAGCCCCATGCATTAGTCATTGATTGAGAATTAAACTTGGTTGTTTTTTATTTCAATGCAGAACCATCATCATCATCATCATCATAGGCAGCCCCTCGGAATCGAGGAAGACTTGCTTCAACTCTAATAGTGAAGGAAAGGGTGGGTGGGGAGTCTGGCTTGCCGCACGCTCCTTCCGCTGCCTGAGCTTGTTTTCTGCATGCTCTCGGCAACAAGACTCACCTCGCTCAAGGCCCTCCCGGATGCTCTTGGTTGAGTGTGTTGGCCTGATTGAGAACACTAATGTTGGTGCGTCTTTTCTCCCAGGGGATTTGCAGGATCTTGCGGAGACATCGTTGGTGGTATTTCTCCAGCGATTTGAGGTCTCTACTGTTTTTGGTGTCCATGTCTCTGAGCCATATAGGAGGGCGGATATCACTACAGCCCTGTAAACCATAAGCTTGATGCCAGATTTGAGGGCCTGGTCTTCGAACACTCTCTTCCTCAGACGACCGAAGGCTGCGCTGGCGCACTGGAGGCGGTGTTAGACCTCGTCGGCGATGTTTGCCCTTGCTGATAATAGGCTCCGGAGGTATGGAAAGTGGTCCACGTTGTCCAAGGCTGTGCCGTGGATTTTGATGACTAGGGGGGCAGTGCTGTGTGGCGGGGTCAGGTTGGTGGAGGACCTTTGTCTTATGGATGTTTAGTGTAAGGCCAATGCTTTCGTACGCCTCGGTGAAGATGCTGACGATGGCTTGGAGTTCAGCCTCTGAATGTGCGCAGACGCAAGCGTCGCCCACGTACTGTAGTACAACGACAGGATGGGATAGTCTTGGATCTAGTCTGGAGGCGACGAAGGTTGCACAGGTTCCCACTGGTTCTATAGTTTAATTCCACTCCAACAGGGAGCTTGTTGAGCGTGAGATGGAGCATTGTAGCGAAGAAGATCGAGAAGAGGGTTGGCGCGAAGACGCAGCCCTGCTTGACCCCCAGCAGGTCACAGCATTAGCATTAATAAGTTTCAAAAATGTTTTATTTATTCGTTCAGGGGATGTGGGCGTCGCTGGCAATGTTGCCATTTATTGCCTATCCCTAATTGCCCTCAAGAAGGTGGTGATAAGCCACCTTCTCAAACCACTGTCGTCTCATGTGATGAAAGTACTTCCACAGTGCTGACTTTGTTGTAGCAGTTTGGTGTAACTGAGTGTAGAGAGCAGAGAGCAGTTAAGAGTCAACTACATTGCTGTGGGTCTGGAGTCATACAGGCCAGACCGGGTAAGGACAGCCGATTTCCTTCCCTAAAGGACATTAGTGAACTAGTTGGGCTTTTATGTCATTCCGATAGTTTCATGGTCACCCTTACTGACACTAGATTTTTATTCCAAATTTATTTAATTAACTGAATTTAAATTCCCCAGCTGCCATGGTGGGATTTGAACTCTTGCCCGGATCATTAGTCCAGGCCTCTGGATTATTAGTCCAGTAACATAACCATCATCATCATAGGCAGCCCCTCGAATCGAGGATGACTTGCTTCCACGCCAAAAAGTTCACAGGTGTTTCAATGAAGGACCCAATATTCCAGGTCCCAAACTAAAACTTGGAAGGGTGGAAGATGCCTGTGTGTGGCTTTTTAAAAAAACGTGTGGTGGACGTTGCACACCAGCCAACACACGGTCTTGGTCCAGTGGCAAGGATTACCCAAGACGACTGGGGACCTGCTCTGCTGCATGGACCTAGTGCGCGCACATATCGTAGTGTGGGCTGGCCCGTGCTGTCCCTTGGCCCTTGCCTCTCCTGGGCCCCGATCACATCCCTCTACAATCTCTCGCGCTTCTTCCCCCCGACCTCGCCGCTCCTGCAGTACCTGCCCACGCTCCAATCAGCGACCTGGATCTTGGTGATGTCCAATCCAGTCGCCCTCTTCGCTGCTGTTGCTCTCCTGCTCCAGCACGTGCTGCTCCCTGGAGTGGTTTGGGCTAGGCCTCCACGCTGCTCCTTCTGCTCCCCGGCCTGCTCCGATGGTGCTCGCAGGCCGGGGGCGCAGACTGCTGGGCTAGGCCGCCACGCCACTATGCTACCGTACCCTTATTAGTGCAGAAGGTGTACATGTACTATGTTCACATCTGGAGAGGACTTAACACATTGATGTAGCTGAAGGTCTCATCCGACAGCCAACTTGCTGCATACAATCATGGTTCAACAGCATTGTGGTTCTCTGGGCACTACCATTTTGCTCTGCTCTTGGCTGTGAGTTGGAGCCTCCAATATTAGGCCTCTGATTGGCAAAGCCCTGCAGTGTACAGCAGATTACAATAATTTTGGAAAGCCTTTAGAGACTCCTGTGGCGAAAAAAATAAACGGCTGTGCCCTTTCATTCTGCTGCTGGCTTTCCAGAGAAGTGATGAAGTTGCTTGTCTCGGTGGCCATCCTCCGCTTCAGCCCTATTCATACCAGTAACCAACTTCACGTCTCTGTGAACTGACTTGTTGCAGATGCCCCACGTGGCAGCTTGGGAATTAGGCCGGGGCACACCAGAGCTGCGATGACCCTGACTGCCATTGGCAAAGCCATCCAAGTGATGCAAGCTTGTCGGCAGCTCAGGTCTGACACGCAAAATGTCTGCCCCTTTGCAGGCTCTGCTTGAGCAGAGGGATATGTCGGATATTCCTGGGTAGCTCAAAACACGCAACTCCATAGCCACGGCAGTGTGGATGTGGGCAGTCTGCGTTTGGTGCAATTGAACCTATTTCATATCTCTCTTTTGATCCTCATCTTTCTCCAACACAGAAAGAGGAAATCCCCATATCAATAATTTTGATTTTTTGGCAATGATTAGATCTTGCTCCAAGGGATAAAAAAAAAGCTCCCAAAATTAAACAGTCAAGATTCCATGAATCTAATTTTAGAGTCCACTTTCATATGTGCTCCGAGTAAGCTGGTCTCCCTTGAACTACTTAATTCTTTCAGCCCATTTTTTATGGTGACAAACGTGAACACAGGAAAATCAGGTAATTCCTTCTATATGGATTGCTACCTTTGTTAGTATTGAGTTTAATATTAAAATGAAGTGCCTGTATTTTTTGTGCAGAACTCATTGGTGATCCAGCGAGGGATCGCTGTCCAATTACCTGTTCTACCAGCCATGGCAACTGGAAAATCATCCTGTAAAATCTTTCAGGAAAAGTACATTCGAAATGCTTGGAAACTATCCGTGTAGAACTTGAATGAATAGGACATAAAAAGTACTGATGGTCTTCGTAACAAAACCAAGTGAAAAAAAATATGAAAACCAGTTCAAGAATTTTTATTGGAATGATAAGACAGTTAAAATTTACATTGTTTTTAAATGTCTATGAACCAGGAGATGCTGGTTACAGTTTACAGTTATAGAAGCATTGATAATTACACACAAGAACATCAGAAGTAAACATTAAAAATACTACCTCCTAGGACCACTTTGTCACTGGGCCACAGATGTATATGATCTGATAATCTGCTGCTTGTCCAACAGCACTACAGCAAACGCAATACATTACAGTTCAATCACACCTGCATCCAGCAGTTCTCAACTCAAGTCTAGAAAAAAGTGCACAGGATCAAGGCCACTTATGTAACTCAATGCTGCTTAATTTTGAGGCACTGAATACCATCAATTGAAGTGTGGCTTAGACATAGCATCTATCCTTTAAAAACCGTTAGCAGCTGTTCAATTACAAATTGAGATATCTGACTTGCCAGATCTTGATTTTGAAAACAAAACAAAAAAAAAAAATCACGTAGAAGAGCTTTGTTGACAGTAATTATCTGCCTAACCCAAAACCCGCAAAAATCAACCTACGTTGAAGTCTTACGATGAAGCTCTTTTTTGTTCTGTGAAGGGTGACTCATAAGCTTCCATAGGCGGGCAGGAACAGACTAAGTGCTGATCTCCGTAGAGGTCATCAATTCGAGCAATTGTAGGCCAAAATTTGGTTTCTGGTTTCACAAATTGCTGAAAAAAAGCACCCATTTTATATAAATATACGTACAGATACAAACATCTCAATAGTTCAAGACTTAAGAGATTAATGATCAGATATTCCTGGTTCAATATGACCTAAGAACATATAGGAGCAGGAGCAAGCCATTCGGTCCCTCGAGCCTGCTCCGCCATTCAGAAAGATCAATGCTGATCTTCAACTTCAACTCCACTTTCCTGCACTATCCCCATGTCCCTTGATTCCCTTAATATCCAAAAATCTATCGATCTCTGTCTTGAATATACTCAACAACTGAGCATCCATAAGTAGAGAATTACAAAGATTCACAACCCTTTGAGTAAAGAAATTTCTCCTCATCTCAGTCTTAAATGGCTGACCCCTTATTCTGAGGCTGTGACCCCTAGTTCCAGACTCTCCAGCCAGGGGAAACATCCTCCCAGCATTGACCCTGTCAGCCCCATAAGAATTATACATGTTACATTGAGATTACCTCTTAATGAATGACCTCAGTGACAAATATTTTTCTGTTCAGAAATTCAGACAATTACCACTTTTACTAAATACTTGGTGATTAAAACCCACAAATGTAAAGTGCCCACAAGTGAAAAATATAGACGAGTCACACATATAAACCACGTTTTATCCCTCTGCTTTTAAAGTTGTTTAAAGTGTCGGAAAAACTGGACCCTAAACCCTAAACTAAATCCCTTAGAAGATGAAAAGGGGGATTTAATAATGGGAAATGTGGAAATGACTGAGACCTTAAACAATTATTTTGCTTCCGTCTTCACAGTGGAAGACACAAAAACCATGCCAAAAATTGCTGATCATAGGAATGTGGGAAGGGAGGACCTTGAGATGATCACTATCACTAGGGAGGTAGTGCTGGACAGACTAATGGGATTGAAGGTAGACAAGTCCCCTGGTCCTGATGAAATGCATCCCAGGGTATTAAAAGAGATGGCGGAAGTTATAGCAGATGCATTTGTTATAATCTACCAAAATTCTCTGGACTCTGGGGAGGTACCAGCGGATTGGAAAGCAGCTAATGTAACGCCTCTGTTTAAAAAAGGGGGCAGGCAAAAGGCAGGTAACTATAGGCCGGTTAGTTTAACATCTGTAGTGGGGAAAATGCTTGAAACTATCATTAAGGAAGAAATAGTGGGACATCTGGATATGAATAGTGCAATCAAGCAGATGCAGCATGGATTCATGAAGGGGAAATCATGTTTAACTAACTTACTGGAATTCTTTGAGGATATAACGAGCATGGTGGTTAGAGGTGTACCGATGGGTGTGGTGTATTTAGATTTCCAAAAGGCATTCGATAAGGTGCCACACAAAAGGTTACTGCAGAAGATAAAGGTACGCGGAGTCAGAGGAAATGTATTAGCATGGATAGAGAATTGGCTGGCGAACAGAAAGCAGAGAGTCGGGATAAATGTGTCCTTTTCCGGTTGGAAATCAGTGGTTAGTGGTGTGCCACAGGGATCAGTGCTGGGACCACAACTGTTTACAATATACATAGATGACTTAGAGGAGGGGACAGAGTGTAGTGCAACAAAATTTGCAGATGACACTAAGATTAGTGGGAAAGCGGGTTGTGTAGAGGACTCAGAGAGGCTACAAGGAGATTTGGATAGGTTAAGCGAATGGGCTAAGGTTTGGCAGATGGAATACAATGTCGGAAAGTGTGAGGTCATCCACCTTGGGAAAAAAAACAGTAAAAGGGAATATTATTTGAATGGGGAGAAATTACAACATGCTGTGGTGCAGAGGGACCTGGGGGTCCTTGTGCATGAATCCCAAAAGGTTAGTTTGCAGGTGCAGCAGGTAATCAGGAAGGCAAATGGAATATTGGCTTTCATTGCAAAAGGGATGGAGTACAAAAGCAGGGAGGTGTTGCTGCAACTGTATAAGGTATTGGTAAGGCCGCACCTGGAGTACTGCGTGCAGTTTTGGTCACCTTACTTAAGGAAGGATATACTAGCTTTGGAAGGGGTACAGAGACGATTCACTAGGCTGATTCGAGAAATGAGGGGGTTACCTTATGATGATAGATTGAGTAGACTGGGTCTTTACTCCTTGGCGTTCAGAAGGATGAGGGGTGATCTTATTTAAAATCATGAAAGGGATAGACAAGATAGAGGCAGAGAGGTTGTTTCCACTGGTCGGGGAGACTAGAACTAGGGGGCACAGCCTCAAAATACGGAGGAGCCAATTTAAAACCGAGTCGAGAAGGAATTTCTTCTCCCAGAGGGTTGTGAATATGTGGAATTCTCTGCCCAAGGAAGCAGCTGAGGCTAGCTCATTGAATGTTTTCAAGTCAAAGACAGATAGATTTTTAAGCAATAAGGGAATTAAGGGTTACGGGGAGAGGGCGGGTAAGTGGAGCTGAGTCCACGACCAGATCAGCCATGATCTTATTGAATGGCGGAGCAGGCTCGAGGGGCTAGATGGCCTACTCCTGTTCCTAATTCTTATGTTCTTATGATCATAGAAGTTAGAGGCAGGACTATCTAATGCTCTACTATACTGCCACTGCATGTTATATACTAAAATTAATCAACAACAACTTGTATTTATATAGCACCCTTAACATAGTAAAATGTCCCAAGGAATGTTATAAGACCAAAAAAAATTGACACTGAGCCACAAAAGAAATTATGGCAGTGACCAAAAGCTTGGTGAAAGAGGTAGATTTTAAGGAGCTTCTTAAAGGAGGAAAGAGAGGGAGGGAGGTGGAGAGGTTTAGGGAGGGCGTTCCAGAGCTTGGGGCCCAGAGAGCTGAAGGCACGGCCACCGATGGTTGAGTGATTATAATCAGGGATGCTCAAGAGGGCAGAATTTGAGGAACACAGATATCTCATTGTTATCAGATAATCATCGCTAGAGCTAGAAATTGTTGCAAATGATTTAACTCAAGATCCTTACAACAGCCTGAAATGGGCTTTCATAACTGCAATCTGCTGAAATCAGTCATTCAGTCAGCCAAGAATGTTTAGACACATGGGCATACATAATCGCAGGAACCTACTTGGCAGAGTTAGTGAGAATTCCAACAAGTGACAAGTTCCTGAACTGCTACGCCATTTCTAAACATTGCGCTAACAGGACACGCACAATCCAAGCAAGCACAGTTTTAAGAGGAATAAAATGTTTGAGAAGGCAGGTTAAAAAATCTGAGAAACATTGCAATGACAAGTTTGTGTTCAAAAAACGGAAACATGGGTTGGAATTTTCTGCAGGGAAGCGGGTTGGGAACGGCGGGCCTCCGATGCAGGCAGGGAGGCTGGGTTTCCCGCAGGCCTGCCGACTTTAACGGCAGGGCCCGAGTTGCATGCGAGGCCTCGGTTTCCCGTCCGCAGCCAGCTAGGTTGAGAGGGATCGGTTGGGGAATACAGGGGAGTCAGTTAAAGATCACGGAGTCGGCCAGGGATCGGCAGGCAGGTGTTGGCCAGGGTGGGTGGGCGTTAGCTGGAGGATCGGCCCGGGTGGAAAGAGAGGATCGGGGCCAGCCACCGGATGGTTGTGGCTGGCCTCAGTATCATCGATCATCGGGTGGTGTGATGGGGAGGGGCGGGTTGAGATCTCATGGTGGGGATCGGAGGCCTCGTGGGGGGGGTGGTGTTCAGTGGGGACCCTGGATCCAGTTGGTCGGTGTAAAGCCACTTACTTCCTGAATCCACCAGTCCCTGCCTCGATTTAACTGCTGGGTTTCACGAATTGTGTGAAGCCTGTCCACATGCAGTTAAATTCAAAATGGAGTTTGAAAATTAGGTTTCCTGCGTCATTATAACATTTAAATTGATATTCCATCCCCTGGGAGCGGGTTGGTCATCCCGATCTCAGAAGTGGGCGGGATCAGGTCTGGAATCCCATTTTTAACAATTTAACTGCCCCACACGCTCCAAACTCACCCGTATTTTTACCGGAAAATTCCGCCACTGCCAATTTCTTTTACTGGTGGAGTTTTCTCTGCTCTTCAAATTTCAACAAAATTAAAGTTTGAGAAAATAATGGACAGAGAGAGGCAACACACATTAAATCAGTCATGTGGATGATTACTGAAGTCAAGAGTTGGTTAAAAATGGATAACAAAAAGGGAAGAGCCAGATAATGTGCTATGCTCACTTTGTGGAAATAGGCTACCGCTGCGTTGAAACAACCTCGTGCACTATACCCAGATCCAACCTAACACTAATATAATGGCCCTTAACTTTTTGTTAAGATTAGAGATCGACTTACCATTGGAAATGCAGCTTGTTCTCGAGAGTATGGACGGTCCCATATAGATGCAGAAATGCAGGCCAATGTGTGTGGAGACATCTTTAAATGAAAATAAACACAGGATTTTACTTCATAAAAAGATCATGCCTCATTAATAAGGAAGAAAGGCTGCACCGGAGTCAGTGGAAATTCACACACATACACAACTGCTTAGTTATAGGGTCTCTGCACATTCTTCCAAATGAAGAACAAAATTGTACAAAGTAAAAATAGGTGATAAGAGTCCCAAAAACAATGGCTAAATCTGCAGATGATACAAAGCTAATGAAGCTGGTAGACTCAAAAAACTGAACAGGATGGGCTGCAGGAGGATTTGAATACTTGGGGAATTGGGCAGGTGGCAGGTGAAATTCAATGCAGAGAAATACAAAATGCTTCACATGGGAACCACAAATCCAGGAAGAGAATATTACTTTACATATGATTACATAGGATATCCCGCACAGAAACAGGCCATTCGGCTCAATCAGTCTATGCCGGTGTTTATGCTCCACTCGAGCCTCCTCCCGTCTTTCCTCATCTAAATCTAGGGGGTACTGAAGTTGCATGTTCAGCCATGAACTCATTGAATGGCGGTGCAGGCTAGAAGGGCCGAATGGCCTACTCCTGCACCTATTTTCTATGTTTCTATGTTTCTATGTTTCCCTTCTCCCACATAAGCTTGTCTAACCTCCTCTTAAATGCATCTATACTATTCGCTTCAACCACTCCCTGTGGTAGTGAGTTTCACATTCTCACCACTCTTTGGTTAAATAAGTTTCTTCTGCATTCCTTATTGGATTTCTTGGTGACTATCTTATATTGATGGCCTCCAGTTATGCTTTTCCCCACAAGTGGAAACATTCACACTGTATCCACTCAATCAAAACCTTTCATAATTTTAAGGACCTCTATTAGGACACCCCTCAGCCTTCTTTTTTCAAGAGGAAAGAGACCCAGTATCTATCTTCCCTGATAGATACACCCTTGCATTTCTGGTATCATCCTTGTAAATCTTCTCTGCACCCTCTTCAGTGCCTCTATATCCTTTTTACAATATGGCAATCAGAGTTGTATGCTCAGTGTGGTCTGACCAAGGTTCCACATAGCTTTAGCATAACTTCCCTGCTTTTCAATTCTATAGCTCTAGAAATAAACCCCAGTGCTTGGTTTGCTTTGTTTATGACCTTGTAACCTGTGGAAAGAAAATGTGGAAAATGAAAGATCTGGAGGTCCTGATCAATAATAAATTGGAACTATCGCCAAAATGCTCAGCAGCAATGACTAAATAATCTATTGAATAGATACAGAAGAAATGATCGAGGGGATGGAGGGAATGGATTATGAGAAGCCAATATGTAAATTGGACATGTTTACACTGGAAAAGAGGAGATTCAGGCGATACAATTGCTGCTTTTAGGATTATGAAGGATCTAGATAATGTAGGCCATGACAAGCTGTTTCACCTTGGAGGGTAAATTCAAAACTAACCTGTGGAAACAACAGTTCAGTGAGCAAGTGGACATCTGTGGAGCAGGATCTCCAGGAAGTAGTTACTGATTCATTCAAATGCTAATTAGATCAATTTCTTTCAGAAAATAATGGGTCAAATCTTCCTGAGTTCATGATGCATAGCGTAATTAATCTGCATGAGACCAGCATCCTCAGGGGATGAAGTCTTGCGCCGCGAGTTGCGAATTTCCAGAACTTGCTGGCTGAACGCTGCTCCACCATTTGCCCCGCACAAACGGCACCTTGCCCTTAGCATCCCCTTTATTTTTAAGAACTTGCTGGATTTGCACATTGATTGCCCATTAAACTTATCGCAGAACGTTAGGGCTCATAATTAACAATGCAAGTCATTATCATCATAGGCAGTCCCTCGGAAACGAGGAAGACTTACTTCCACTCTTAACATAAGTTCTTACGAGAACCAGTCTCTGTCACAAGTGGGACAGATAGTCGTTGAGGGTAATGGAGGGGGGGGGGTCAGGTTTGGCGCACGCTCTTTCCGCAGCCTGCGCTTGATTTCTGCATGTTCTCGGCAACGAGACTCGAGGTGCTCAGCGCCCTCCCGGATGCACTTCCTCCACTTAGGGCGATCTTTGGCCAGGGACTCCCAGGTGTCAGTGGGGATGTTGCACTTTATCAGGGAGGCTTTGTAACGTTTCCGCTGTCCACCTTTGGCTTGTTTGCCATGAAGGAGTTCCGAGTAGAGCACTTGCTTTGGGAGTCTCGTGTCTGGCATGCGAATGATGTGGCCTGCCCAGCGGAGCTGATCAAGTGTGGTCAGTGCTTCAATGGTGGGGATGTTGAGCTGATCGAGGACGCTAATGTTTGTGCGTCTGTCCTCCCAGGGGATTTGTAGAATCTTGCGGAGACATCGTTGGTGATATTACTCCAGCGACTTGAGGTGTCTACTGTTATGTCTTAAATAAAGAATCTGACCAGATACTGTAAGCTTAAAGTAATGTGTGACCGTAGTCCTTTATTACAGGTCTCCAGAGTGCCTCTCCAGTGTTTGAGGCCTCCTTATGTACATGTGCTTCCAAGGGATTGTGGATCCCTTGGGACTCCAGGGGATGAGCCCTCCGGTGGTTAAACAAGGTATTTACAGGTTTACATATATAACACCCTCCCCCCCCTCCCCCCCAAAGTCAATAGTATAACTATTTACAATGTGAGTCGATCTGGGGCCTTCCTTTCCCTGGTTGATCTTCTCGGTGCAAATGCTGGTTTTGGTGACTCATTTGTTGGGCCTTCGCTGGGCTGCTGCGCAGCTGGCCTTGCTGGGCTGCTGGGGGTGGTGAGTCCTGCTGGGAGGCTGTAGGGTTCTACTTCGTAGTCAACTGCTGGATCGGTTGCCACTTGTATGTGTGTCGGAGGATTTATTGTGGGTTGTTCTGGATAGTCCGCGAATCAGAGTTTGGTTTGGTCCAAATGTTTTCTGCAGGTGAGTCCATTTGAAAGTTTGACCAGAAACACCCTACTCACCTCTTTGGCCACGACAGTGCCGGGAAGCCACTTGGGACCTTGTCCATAGTTCAACACAAATACAGGATCATTAATCTCGATTTCACGTGACACATTTGTGCGATCATGATACGTATTCTGTTGAAGCCGCCTGCTCTCTACCTGTTCGTGTAGATCAGGGTGTACGAACAAGAGCCTTGTCTTCAGCGCCCTTTTCATGAGCAGTTCAGCAGGAGGGACCCCAGTAAGCGAGTGGGGTCTTGTGCAGTAACTAAGCAGGACTCAGGATAGGCGAGTCTGCAGTGAGCCTTCAGTTACCCTCTTCAAGCTCTGCTTGATTGTATGCACTGCTCGCTCTGCCTGACCATTGGACGCTGGTTTAAACGGGGCAGATGAGACATGTTTGCTCCCATTGTGGGTCATGAACTCTTTGAACTCGGCACTGGTGAAGCACAGCCCATTGTCACTCACAAGAATATCAGGTAGGCCGTGCGTGGCAAACATGGCCCACAGGCGTTCAATGGTGGTAGCGGACGTGCTTGCCGGCATTATCTCATATTCAATCCATTTGGAGTACGCATCTACAACCACAAGGAACATTTTTCCCAAGAATGGGCCTGCATAGTCGACATGGACCCTGATTCACGGTTTGGAGGGCCAGGACCATAAACTTAGTGGCGCCTCCCTGGGTGCATTGATTAACTGTGAACATGTGTTACATTTGTGCACGCAGAACTCTAAGTCTGCATCGATACCGGGCCACCACACATGGGATCTGACTATCGCTTTCATCATTATAATGCCTGGGTGGGTGCTGTGGAGGTCACTAATGAAAGTGTCCCTGCCCTTTTTTGGCACCACTACCCGATTACCCCATAGGAGGCAGTCTGCCTGTATGGACATGTCATCTCTGTGCCGCTGGTACGGCTTTATTTCTTCCTGCATCTCTAACGGGACACTAGACCAACTACTGTGGAGCACACAGTTTTTTACTAAGGACAGTAAGGGGTCCTGGCTCATCCAGGTTCTAATCTGTCAGGCGGTAACAGGTGATTGCTCACACTCGAATGCTTCCATTACCATAACTAAATCTGCAGGCTGTGTCATCTCCACCCCTGTGGTGGGCAATGGCAGCCTGCTGAGAGCATCGGCACAGTTTTCTGTGCCTGGCCTGTGGCGGATGGCGTAGTTGTATGCGGACAACGTGAGCGCCCATCTCTGGATGCAGGCCGATGCATTCGTATTTATCCCCTTACTTTCAGAAAAGAGGGATATAAGTGGCTTATGGTCGGTTTCCAATTCAAATTTGAGCCCAAACAGATATTGATGCATTTTCTTTATCCCATAAACACACGCTAAAGCTTCTTTTTCAATCATGCTGTAAGCCCTCTCAGCCTTAGACAGACTTCTGGATGCATAAGCAACCGGTTGCAATTTCCCAGATTCATTAGATTGTTGCAATACACACCTGATCCCGTATGACGACGCATGACATGCTAGTACCAAACGCTTACATGGATCATACAACACAAGCAATTTGTTTTGAGCAAAACAATTTCCTAGCTTTCTCAAATGCATTTTCTTGGCTTTTATCCCATACCCATTCATCTCCTTTATGCAATAGAGAGCAGTGATTCTAACAGTGTGCTAAGACCCGGTAAGAAGTTACCAAAGTGGTTCAGGAGTCCTTGAAACGACCGCAGCTGTGTCACGTTGTGTGGTCTTGGTGAGTTCTTGATTGCCTCCGTCTTCAAATCGGTGGGCCTGATGCCATCCGTCGCGATTCTTCTCCCCAGGTACTCCACTTCAGGTGCCAGGAAAATGCACTTCAAGAGTTTTAGCCTGTGTCCCACATGATTAAGCCGACTAAGAACCTCCTCCAGGTTCTGCAGGTGCTCGACGGTGTCCCAACCTGTAACCAAGATGTTATCCTGGAAGACCACTGTGCACGGGACTGACTTCAGTAAACTTTCCATGTTCCTCTGGAATATCGCAGCGGCCGATCGAATCCCAAACGGGCATCATTGTAGATGAAGAGACCTTTGTGCGTGTTGATGCAGGTGAGGCCCTTCAATGATTCCTCCAGCTCGGCAACATAGCTCGCAACTTTCTGGCCTTCAGACCTCTTGTAAGTGTAGAACCGATACCTCGCCATCAGAACGCTTTCCTTTGGGTTTAGATGCTCCCAGACCAGTATGCACAACTCATCGTACGACTTGTCTGTGGGTTTTGCTGGAGTGAGCAGATTTTTCATGAGACCATACGTTGGTGCCCCGCAGACGGTGAGGAGGATCACCCTTCGTTTGGCAACATTCGCTTCTCCTTCCAGCTCGTTGACCACGAGTTATTGGTCGAGTCGCTCCACAAAGGTTTCCCAATCATCTCCCTCCGAAAATTTCTCCAGGATGCCCACTGTTCTCTGCACTGTTGCGGTGGGGTTCGTCATCTGTATCTCATCGCCAGTTGTTATGTCTTGAATAAAGAACCTGACCAGATACTGATACCGTAGTCCTTTATTACAGGTCTCCAGAGAGCCTCTCCAGCCTGTAAAACCTCCTGATGTACAGGTGCTCCCAAGGGATTGTGGGATCCCTTGGGACTCCAGGGAATGAGCCCTCTGATGGTTAAACAAGGTATTTACAGGTTTACATATATAACATCTACTGTACATAGTCCATGTTTCTGAGCCATACAGGAGGGCAGATATTACTACAGCCCTGTAGACCATGAGCTTGGTAGCAGATTTCAGGGCCTGGTCTTCAAACACTTTTCCTCACACGGCCGAAGGTTGCACTGGCGCACTGGAGGCGGTCTTGGATCTCGTTGTCGATGCCTGCTCTTATTGATAGGAGGCTCCCGAGGTATGGGAAGTGATCCATGTTGTCCAGAGCCGCACCGTGGATCTTGATGACTGGGGGACAGTTTTGTGCGGTGAGGACAGGCTGGAGAAGGACCTTTGTCTTGCTGATGTTTAGCGTAAGGCTCATGCTTTCGCACGCCACAGTAAATACGTCGACTATGTCCTGGAGTTCAGCCTCTGTATGTGCACAGAAGCAGGCGTCGTCCGCGTACTGTAGCTTGACGACAGAGGTTGGGGTGGTCTTGGACCTGGCCTGGAGATGGCGAAGGTTGAACAGCTTCCCACTGGTTCTGTAGTTTAGTTCCACTCCAGCGGGGAGCTTGTCGACTGTGAGGTGGAGCATGGCAGCGAGAAAGATTGAGAAGAGGGTTGGGGCGATGACGCAGGATGTGGATTGGGTCTGTGATGGATCCGTTGGTAAGGATTACAATGCAAGTAACTCCTTTAACGACGTGATAATTGTTAATGCAATGCCTGTCAACCTCTCTTGCCCAGAAAGGGAACAATTTAAACTGCTCGAGTCTCATTCCCTTCTTAAACATTTAAAACATTTCAAATTTGAGTCTTTTTTCTTACTTTTACTTGGTCTTTTTTTATTTTGCGCTCTCTCTTAATCCAATCTTTCATTCCCTCTTTTTATTTCTCTTTCTGTATCTGATTTGACTCTAATTCACCCTCCTTCTCAGTCCTTCCTCTGTTTCTTTCTCAATCCTTAAATCTCATTGGTTAAAGAGATACACTGTTGATTCCGTCATTCATGAAGGTTCCAGATGGCTCGTTACTCTCGCCGCGCAATTATCAGTTTGCACTTCCAGCAAGTTAAGGTGCAAATTATATTTGAGCTGAAAGTCTAACAGCATACGTTTCGAGATGCCCTACTCCAATATTTTGGGACACAATGCATGAGTAATTTGAGACATGACATGTGGTGAATGTAGTGTGCTTGGGAGGAACAGGTGACTTTGGGCCTGTGGTTCCCAGAGCTCTCCACCACTGGGGTTTTCCTCGCCTCATGTCTGGGTCTGTTGTAGATTCATTGACAGCGATAGATTGCTGTGATTAGTTAACAACTCCATTATCGTTGTATCATGTGACTCCCAGGATGGGAGAAGGCGGACTGGATGGACCTTGGTCTTCTTTTGTCTAGCAATTCCTATGTTCCTAATTATTGTTTTAGCGTAACTATTAAACCTCTATTATTTTCCTATCTAATAAAATACCTTGGTGTCTGCAGCACTATAGTAACCAATGTGCAGTCATGTGGACACATTCATTTTACACTGACCCTTTGTAAAATGACCACCAGTTACAGGTCACAACATATCATCTCATTTGATACTTTGACCCAAGCTGGCCATTTATGTTACTTAGTCACTAACTCCATAGTTAAAACATCCATGATTGGTAGTCTGTGACAACCCTTCTCTTGCCTCTGCCCCTCGCATTAGGGTAAGGTTGTCAATCCCTTTGGAGCTGGAATCAGATACAAGTGTTGCAACCAATGAATTGACTACCGATTGTTTTGCAGAAATATCTAACCTCCTATACACAAAAGATCCATCCCCTCCCATACAAATATAATTCAAGTCCCCGCCCCCCCCCCCAAGGCTTGACAACTTCTAATCTTCAGCCTCAGCACTTTAAAATTCCCGACCCGGAAAGAATGGGAAAGGTTGACTCCTGAATGGGGCAAAAAGGCTGCTCCCTGATTGACCTGAATCTACCAATCAGACAGCAAGCAGTCTTTTTCAATCCTCCAAGCCTGGGAAGTTTAAAGAGCTGAAGTTGAACTTCAGTTCAAGTAAGTTTGTGTGGAAAAATGAAAAGGACACATTTACGGATTTATGGTCTCGATTTGGCCCATGGGCTGAGCGTTGGACACCCATGCATTAGGATTCAACGTAGAATGTCCACAATTCATAAAACAGCAGTATCGAGGTTCTGGAGCAAGGAAACTCTATGGCCGCCTGAGCCATATGTAGCAAAAAGCCTCAGGTTTGATTCCAGGTCTATTGTGAGTTAGCTGATCATAGGGGCAGCACCTCAGTACTCCTGTGATGGGGGAAATCAGCCAGGGCTACAATCACTGATCATTCTCTAGTGACCTTGTGTTTATGTGGACATCGGGTGAGTTGGGCAAAGTATCGGGAGAATTGCTGGTCCCCGTCAGATGAACTCAACCTCTCATTCAGAAAAGAAACAAATTTGTAATATAGCTATCTAATCCAGTAGTGACTATGAAGTTTCTAATTTAATAAATGACATAACTTGAGTGGATTGATGTGCTGATTATTGACTATACATAAAGTACATTGGCTTCGTCAATGAGAAAAACACTCGAGTGTGAGAAAATTCTCGGCAGGTTTCCACAGCCCCCGTCCATCACACAGGAACTTGGTAGTACTTATACTAATAATCAGAAACGGCCATTATAATTCCATTGATAGCCTGATTGTTTTGTGCGCGCTGAAACCATCTGAAATCCTGTGTAGTATTAGCTAATTACAGCATGAACAGTATTGCATTGTAGAAGGATTTGTTTTTGCAGTATTCCTAGGTTTCCATTCAACACATGGTGCTTTAGCACAACAAGTGTTTTGTCAAGCGCTTTCGAGTGCCAACTATATGGAGTTTGTTTTTATGAAGCCTCACAAGTTTCATAGTCTGGTTGCCTGGTAGTTCTATTAATTTACTACTGGAACTATGGCCGCAAAATGGTGAGAGCCTGCTCCACAATGGAAAAGAAAATCAGGTGGGGTATTGGTGCACTATCGCTGTTTTGTGCTATCCTCAGATTAATTTCACCCCATTTTAGTTCCCCAATGAACTGAGTAGTCAACTTGTGGGCACATCCTACCTACAATCAATAGTGAAAGCCTGGAAATTGAGTCAGGGGTTTTCCGAGTTAATTTAAACATAAGAATTAGGAGCAGGAGTAGGCCATTCAATAAGATCATGATCTTCAACCTCAACTCCACTTTCCCGCCCGATCCCCGTATCCTTTGATTCCCTTAATATCCAAACTGAACTTGCAGACTGGTAAATCACATCAATCCCTTTTAAGCACAGTATTTGTTTAGGGAGGGGACAGGGGTGAGGGGGGGGGGGCACTGTTTAGCTTGCATGAGGATTCAACTTTAATAGATGGTGAGAGAGCACAGATGGAGTTTTTAAGCTGGCTGTTTTTAAGATGTCACTTTCAGCTGTTTTGTCAGCACTAACTGGTTGTTAGTTGATGTACAGTAACACTTGTGTCCAAGAGAGTAAATAAATACTTTTCCCTCCACGTGCAAGCAGCAAGTATATTTTTCAGTGCTTGGACCCATATCCAGAAGCAGATGTCACCAGTCACAGCAGCTGGATAGAAAGGATCACACCAGATACATTGTCTGGGTAGGTAGCTACAGGCTAGGTGACCCATGAACCTTAAGACTCTGCTTTTGGATAGATCTCTTGGAGAGAACGACCCCAAAATTCCAGGAGACAGCTAGGAACCTCAAAGAAATGACATAAACCGCCATTTTGAGCCATGTACACCATTTCCCCAGTGAAAGAAAGCAAATAAAATCGGGGATATATAACTAAGGGTGTGACTTACAGGACTCGGACAGGGATGTTGAAGTTGTATCTAGCCTGGAAAGGCTGCGGCCGGAGTATTGTATTCAGTTTTGTCTCCACATTACAGGGTAGGGAGGTTGGAGAAGTATTGGAAGGAGGGCTATGATGCTGATCCCAGAAGTTGGAGGGCTGAGTCTTGAGGACAGATTGTCTACCCTGGGGACTTCACACTCCTGAAAATAGGGGAAGGGACTTGATAGAGGTCTTTAAAGATTTTCAAAGATATGAAAAATGTTGATGATGGAAAGTATTTCTGCCAGCCTCCATAGTTCTACCCTCCATAAACTGGAGGTCATCCAAAACTCTGCTCCCGTGTGCTAACTCGCACTAAGCCCCGCTCACCCATCTCCACTTCTCTTTCCTCCTTTAAGACGCTCCTTAAAACCTACCTCTCTGACCAAGCTATTGGTCACCTGCCTTAACAACTCCTTATATGGCTCAGTGTCAAATGTTGTTATTTTTTGGTAATGTTCCTGTGAAACGCCTCGAGACGTTTTGTTATGTTAAAGGTGCTGTATCAATATAAGTTGTTGTTGAGAGGACACAATATAAAGATCACAGTGTTGAAAGAAAATAGCAAATTTAGCCAACTTTCTTCTTGGTAGGAGCGTGGTAACATTTGTGGAACAGATTACCGGGTTTGGGGGGGGTGGGGGTTACTTGAGCTGAAAGCAGGGACAGGGTTTCAAAACAAGATTGGAAGAATGCCTAATAAGAAAGGCAATGCAGGGCTATTAGTTCCAAAATCATATAAGGAACCTGATGGGTGGTCCTGAAGGATAGGCTTGGACAACCAATCACCTGCTGTCCAAAGTGTTACAATGTATGTAACTCCGGATCAGTTTTGCAGCTTGGTGTAAGTGCTTAATGACCTGCAAGATTCAATACTGTGGGCATCGGATGCAGCACGAGAACGGTGGTTGAACCTGAGGTCAGTCAAATGTTACCAGTAATATTTAGAGGCAATCAAAGTAGGGCTGTTATTAAGTTTAACAAGAAACCACTGGTTTCACTGCAAGCCATCGGTACTGATTAGTACTGGCAATAAGCAGCGCTGTGAGGTATAAATAGAACAAGGTTCTGCTTTCAGCTAATAATTAGCTGAGATACCTTACACTAGATTTATATTAAAAAAATAAAAGTACTGCACCCAACTTCTGATTTGAAGCACTGGTATTGTTCAAGAGTTTGAACCCTGCCATTTTATTTGTGCCAAGAGATACTGTTAGAAATTTGAGTCTGCAGTCGTCCCCATAAGTAGTCTTCGAGTATTTTACTTTTAAGGAAGTTAATTCACATTGACCCGGGGACGTGAACAATAGCACCCCCTTGTGGATAGTAGTGTCTTTTGCACATTCTTAAGTCACTCACTCGGAAGGTGGACATTTGGTGAGACGAGGCCACGGCCAGAAGACAGAAATTACAACACGGAAACGGGCCAGTACTCCTAATCCCATCTGTCTGCCCTGTTCCCATATTCCTTTATCTCCAGTTTCCTATCGAACATCTTAAATGTTGATATGGCCTCCGCTTTGAACACTAACTCCGCTAGTGCATGCCACAGCCTCACAACTTCTGTGGAAAAGTTTCTCCCACTCTCTGTCCTAAATCTCATAGCACGCCTCCATCGTTCCATGACACCCCCCAACCCCGTGCAATAGAAGCAGTGTGTTTCTATCCGCCCTGTCCATGAATGTCCTGGAGTCTCCAGGAATTAAAGATTCATCTCCTGCACACTTGCTGCGAGCAACTCGAGAGAGAAAAAATCAAAGGGACATTTCAAAAAATGGCGCCTTTTCAGTTTCTTTGAATACTTTTGTTCATTAGTCACAAAAGTATTGGATGGAAAAAGAGGCTGTTTGATTGGGCGAAATGGAGAGGCAGAAATCCATGTGATGAATCCTCCAGGAATACAGCCAGCCAAAGTTGGCGAACTTAACCGTGTCCCATTCCTTCACCATTTTAAACAACTCTATAAAATTTGTATTTCCTCAAAACACTGGAGAAGTACCACCAACGCTGCCTCCTGCAAATCTACTAGCAGGATAGGCACACCAACGTCAGTGTTCTCACTCAGGTCAACATCCCCAGCATCGAAGTACTGACCACGCTCGATCAGCTCCGTTGGGCGGGCCACATCGTCTGCATGCCTGCTACGAGACTCCCACAAGCGCTCTACGTGGAGCTCCGACATGGCAAGCGAGCCCCAGGTCACCCTCAAGGACACCCTCAAAGCCTCCTTGAAAAAGTGCAACATCCCCACCAGCACCTGTTAATCCCTAGCCCAAGATTGCACAAAGTGGAGGAAAAACATCCATGATATATCGTTTTGGATACTGTTGGGGGAGATGACTCACCAGGGGAAGGCACCAGCAGCCAGGTTCATGGCACCATGGGTGGCTCTGCTGCACAGAAGGGAGGGAAAAAGAGTGGGAGAGCTATAGTGATAGGGGACTCTATTGTAAGGGGAATATATAGGAGTTTCTGCGGCCGCAACCGAGACTCCAGGATGGTATGTTGCCTCCCTGGTGCAAGGATCAAGGATGTCTCGGAGCAGCTGCAGAGCATTCTGGAGAGGGAGGGTGAACAGCCAGTTGTCGTGGTACATGTAGGTACCAACGATATAGGTAAGAAGCGGGAAGAGGTCCTACAAGCTGAATTTAGGGAGCTAGGAGTTAAATTAAAAAGTAGGACCTCAAAAGGTAGTAATCTCTGGATTGCTACCAGTGCCATGTGCTAATCAGAGTAGAGGGAGCAGGATAGTTAGATTAAATACGTGCCTTGAGCAGTGGTGCAAGAGGGAACGATTCAAATTCCTGGGACATTGGAACCAGTTCTGGGGGAAGTGGGACCTGTACAAAAGGGACGGTCTGCACTTGGGCAGGACAGGAACTGATGTCCTGGGGGTAACATTTGCTAATGCAGTTCGGGAGTGTTTAAACTAATATGGCAGGGGGATGGGAACCTATGCAGCGAGACAGGGGGAAGTAATATGGAGTCAGAAACAGATGGTAGAAAGATCAAAAGCAATAGTGGAAGGCCGAGTAAACAAAGGCAGGAAACAAAAAGGGCCACACTAAATCATAATTCTAAAAGGACAAAGGGTGTTAAAAAAACAAGCCTGAAGGCTTTGTGTCTTAATGCAAGGAGTATCCATAATAAAGTGGATGAATTAACTTGTGCAAATAGATGTTAACAGATAGGATGTGATTGGGATTACGGAGACGTGGCTCCAGGATGATGAGGGCTGGGAACTCAACATCCAAGGGTGTTCAACATTCAGGAAGGATAGAATAAAAGGAAAAGGAAGTGGGGTAGCATTGCTGGTTAAAGAGGAGATTCATGCAATAGTTAGGAAGGACATTAGCTTTGATGATGTGGAATCTATATGGGTAGAGCTGCAGCACACCAAAGGGCAAAAAACGTTAGTGGGAGTTGTGTACAGAACTCCAAACAGTCGTAGTGATGTTGGGGAGGACATCAAACAGGAAATTAGGAGTGCATGCAATAAAGGTGCAGTAGTTATCATGGGTGACTTTAATATGCATATAGATTGGGCTAACCAAACTGGAAGCAATATGGTGGAGGAGGATTTCCTGGAGTGCATAAGGGATGGTTTTCTAGACCAATATGTCGAGGAACCAACTAGGGGGGGAGGCCATCTTAGACTGGGTGTTGTGTAATGAGAGAGGACTAATTAGCAATCTCGTTGTGCGAGGCCCCTTGGGAAAGAGTGATCATAATATGGTGGAATTCTACATTAGGATGGAGAATGAAACAGTTAATTCAGAGACCATGGTCCAGAACTGAAAGAAGGGTAACTTTGAAGGTATGAGGCATGAATTGGCTAGGATGATACTTAAGGGGTTGACAGTGGATGGGCAATGGCAGACATTTAGAGACCGCATGGATGAACTACAACAATTGTACACCTGTCTGGTGTAAAAATAAAAAAAGGGAAGGTGGCTCAACCATGGCTATCAAGGGAAATCAGGGATAGTATTAAAGCCAAGGAAGTGGCATACAAATTGGCCAGAAATAGCAATGAACCCGGGGACTGGGAGAAATTTAGAACTCAGCAGGGAAAATAGATATGAGAGGAAGCTTGCAGGGAACATTAAGACGGACTGCAAAAGCTTCTATTGATATGTAAAGAGAAAAAGGTTAATGAAGACAAACATAGGTCCCCTGCAGTCAGAATCAGGGGGAGTCATAACGGGGAACAAAGAAATGGCAGACCAATTGAACAAGTACTTTGGTTCGGTATTCACTAAGGAGGACATAAACAACCTTCCGGATATAAAAGGAGTCAGCGGGTCGAGTAAGAAGGAGGAACTGAGGGAAATCCTTTAGTCGGGAAATTGTGTTGGGGAAATTGATGGGATTGAAGGCCGATAAATCCCCAGGGCCTGATGGTCTGCATCCCAGAGTACTTAAGGAGGTGGCCTTGGAAATAGCGGATGTATTGACAGTCATTTTCCAACATTCCATAGACTCTGGATCAGTTCCTATGGAGTGGAGGTTAGCCAATGTAACCCCACTTTTTAAAAAAGGAGGGAGAGAAAACAGGGAATTATAGACAGTCAGCCTGACATCGGTAGTGGGTAAAATGATGGAATCAATTATTAAGGATGTCATAGCAGTGCATTTGGTAAGAGGTGACATGATAGGTCCAAGTCAGCATGGATTTGTGAAAAGGAAATCATGCTTGACAAATCTTCTGGAATTTTTTGAGGATGTTTCCAGTAGAGTGGACAAGGAAGAACCAGCTGATGTGGTATATTTGAACTTTCACAAGGCTTTCGACAAGGTCCCACACAAGAGATTAATGTGCAAAGTTAAAGCACATGGGATTGGGGGTAGTGTGCTGACGTGGATTGAGAACTGGTTGGCAGACAGGAAGCAAAGAGTAGAAGTGAATGGGTACTTTTCAGAATGGCAGGCAGTGACTAGTGGGGTACCGCAAGGTTCTGTGCTGGGGCTCCAGCTGTTTACATTGTACATTAATGATTTAGATGAGGGGATTAAATGTAGTATCTCCAAATTTGCGGATGACACTAAGTTGGGTGGCAGTGTGAGCTGCGAGGAGGATGCTGTGAGGCTGCAGAGCGACTTGGATAGGTTAGGTGAGTGGGCAAATGCATGGCAGATGAAGTATAATGTGGATAAATGTGAGGTTATCCACTTTGGTGGTAAAAACAGGGAGACAGAGAGACATCTGAATGGTGACAGATTAGGAAAAGTGAAGGTGCAACGAGACCTGGGTGTCATGGTACATCAGTCATTGAAGGTTGGCATGCAGGTACAGCAGGCGGTTAAGAAAGCAAATGGCATGTTGGCCTTCATAGCGAGGGGATTTGAGTACAGGGGCAGGGAGGTGTTACTACAGTTGTACAGGGCCTTGGTGAGGTCACACCTGGAGTATTGTGTACAGTTTTGGTCTCCTAACTTGAGGAAGGACATTCTTGCTATTGAGAGAGTGCAGCGAAGGTTCACCAGACTGATTCCCGGGATGGCGGGCCTGACATATGAAGAAAGATCGGATCAACTGGGCTTGTATTCACTAGAGTTCAGAAGAATGACAGGGAATCTAATAGAAACGTTTAAAATTCTGACGGGTTTAGACAGGTTAGATGCAGGAAGAATGTTCCCAATGTTGGGGAAGTCCAGAACCAGGGGGCACAGTCTAAGGATAAGGGGTAAGCAATTTAGGACCGAGATGAGGAGAAACTTCTTCACCCAGAGAGTGGTGAACCTGTGGAATTCTCTACCACAGAAAGTTGTTGAGGCCAATTCACTAAATATATTCAAAAAGGAGTTAGATGTCGTCCTTACTGCTAGGGGAATCAAGGGGTATGGCGAGAAGGCAGGAATGGGGTACTGAAGTTGCATGTTCAGCCATGAACTCATTGAATGGCGGTGCAGGCTCGAAGGGCTGAATGGCCTACTCCGGCACCTATTTTCTATGTTTCTATGTTTCGTGGAAGGAGCTGAACACTTCGAGTCTCTACGCCGAGTGCAAGTTGAAACCAAACATAAACAACGGAAGGAGCGCGTGACAACCCAGGCATCTCAACCACCCATTCCTTTAACTCCTGTCTGCCCCACTTGTGACAGAGACTGTAGGTCCCACATAGGACTCATTAGTCACATGAGAACTCATTTTTAGCGTGGAAGCAAGTCTTTCTCGATTCCGAGGGACTACCAAAGAGAGATAAGATTTCCTCATTGCAGGCAGCATCTTGGTGAATGTGCACTGTACCCTCTCTATTGTCTCCATTCCTTTCCCATAATGTGTAGTCCAAAACAGTAGCTGACTGTAGTCTTACTGAGGTTCTATGTCGATTCGTCATTACATCTTGAATTTTATAGTCTGTGGGGCCGAAATTCGGTAGTGCCCCGTTTAGAGGCGGTAACCGAGGCTAGGCTGGACTTCCTGCACCCGGCACAACAGCA
This sequence comes from Pristiophorus japonicus, assembly GCF_044704955.1. Classification (NCBI taxonomy): domain Eukaryota; kingdom Metazoa; phylum Chordata; class Chondrichthyes; family Pristiophoridae; genus Pristiophorus; species Pristiophorus japonicus. The sequence continues at coordinate 267,964,769 of NC_091977.1, read as the reverse complement.
AAGGCACTTTTAGCCAGGTAGGAGATGCCCTCATCAATGTTCTCCCCATCTCTTATGATGGAACTGACCCCTACTAAGGTACAATTCCAAGGGAGTCAGCATCTTTCCAGTGTCAGCAGTGGCTCAGTGTGTAGCAACTCTCGACTCTGAGTCAGAAGGTTGTGGGTTCTCCAGGGACTTGAGCACATAAACCTCAGCTGACACTCCAGTGCAGGGCTGAGGGAGTGTTGCACTGTCGGAGGTGCCATCTTTCAGATGAGACGTTAAACCGAGGTCCCGTCTGCTCTCTCAGGTGAATGTAAAAGATCCCATGGCACTATTTTGAAGAAAAGCAGGGGAGTTATCCCTGGTGCCCTGGCCAATATATATTCCTTAATCAACATAACAAAAACAGATTATCTGGTCATTATCACATTGCTGTTTGTGGGAGCTTGCTGTGCACAAATTAACTGCCACATTTCCCACATTACAACAGTGACTACACTCCAAAAGCTTTGGCTGTAAAGTGTTGTGAGACTTCCAGTGGTGGTGAAAGGTGCTATATAAATGCAAGTCTTTCTTTTGCTTCACTCAAGTAGCTTTTATTAAAAATTGTAAAGCTGGATGATGAGTTGCCAGGCTGTTCCAGAGCAGGCAAACCCGATCCTGTCCACAAACACCATTCACACACACAGGAGTCAGTGGACAGCCAATTTCCTTCCCCAGTGCAGAGGTGAGCCAATTGAGGCATCCTAATTGTCACCGGCTGACATCAGCAAACAAAGCACAGACCACGTTTTTAATCTTCTTTAAGAACTAACACAGCGGTTTAGTTCCTAGGAGAACTGAAATAGGTGGAACTGCATTTCTTTACATGGGGGTAAAGGTGATGTCATACTATTTTTAGTCTCGTTCCAATGTGTGAAACCTGACAGATCTGGGGACGGCGATCTGATGAGAGCTTGAGAGAATTCACCGAGGGCGTATTGAACTGTCCAGAACCCTGCAATGCTTTTAACAAAGAAAGTGCTACTGTGCCAGCCCATGTGCTCGATAAAGCTAAAAAGCTAAACACTGCAGTTGCTGGAAAACAGAAACTGCTGAAAACACTCAGCAGGTCAGACAGCATCTGTGGAGAAACAGGTAAGTTAATGTTTCGGGGACGACTTCTCATCAACCAGGATCAATATATGAAATGTTAACTTGTCTGTTCTCTCCACAGATACTGCCTGACCCGCTGAGCATTTTCAGCATTTCCTGTTTTCTGTGGCAGATAAATCTGCGAGCTACTAATTGCCAGCCTGAATTTTAATGGCATCAAATTGCAAACTTAAAAAAAATCAAATAGATTGAACAACTGGAAAGGAAATGTAAGATATGCAGTTACAAGCGTAGTGGCGCCACCAGCAGGCTATCGCTGGTACTGTCTACAATGCAGATTTCGTCCCCTACAGGGCACAACGGACATGATTTTTGCAGTGCGACAGCTGCAGGAAAAATGCAGCCCTTATACATGGCCTTCTTCGACCGTACAAAGGTCTTTGACACTGTCAACCGCGAGGGTCTATGGAGTGTCCTCCTCAGTTTCAGATGTCCCAAAAGTTAGTCACCATCCTCCGCCTGCTCCTCGACGACACGCAGGCCGTGATCCTTACCAACGGATCCATTACAGACTTAATCCACGTCCGGACCGGGGTCAAACAGGGCTGCGTCATCGCCCCAACCCTCTTCTCAATCTTCCTCGCTGCCATGCTCCACCTTACAGTCAACAAGCACCCCGCTGGAGTGGAGCTAAACTACAGAACCAGTGAGAAGCTGTTCAACCTTTGCCGCCTCCAGGCCATGTCCAGGACCACCCCAACCTCAGTTGTCGAGCTACAGTACACGAACGATGCCTGTGTCTGTGCACATACAGAGACTAAACTCCAGGACATAGTTGATGTATTTACCGAGGTGTACGAAAGCATGAACCTTACGCTAAACATCCGTAAGACAAAGGTCCTCCACCAGCCTGTCCTCGCTGCACAGCACTGCCCCCCAGTCATCAAGATCCACAGCGTGGCCCTGGACAACGTGGACCACTTCCCTTATCTCAGGGGCCTCCTATCAACAAGAGCAGGCATTGACGACGAGATCCAACATCGCCTCCAGTGCGCCAGTGCTGCATTCGGCCGTCTGAGGAAAAGAGTGTTTGAAGATAATTCTCTCAAAACTGTCACCAAGCTCATGGTCTACAGGGCCGTAGTAATACCCACCCTCCTGTATAGCTCAGAGACATGGACCATATACAGTAGACACCTCAAATCACTGGAGAAATACCACCAACGATGCCTCCGCAATATTCTTACAAATCCCCTGGGAGGACAGATGCACCAACATTAGTGTCCTCGACCAGGCCAACATCCCCAGCATTGAAGCACTAACCACACTTCATCAGCTCCGCTGGGCAGACCACATCGTTCGCATGCCAGACACGAGACTCCTAAAGCAAGCGCTCTACTCGGAACTCATTCACGGCAAATGAGCCAAAGGTGGGCAGAGGAAACGTTACAGGGACACCCTCAAAGCCTCCCTGAAAAAGTGCAATATCCCCACTGACACCTGGGAGTCCCTGGCCAAAGACCGCCCTAAATGGGGGAAGTGCATCCGGGAGGGCGCTGAGCACCTCGAGTCTCATCGCCGAGAGCATGCAGAAATCAAGCGCAGGCAGCAGAAGGAGCGTGCGCCAAACCAGTCCCACCCTCCCCTTCCCTCAACGACTATCTGTCCCACCTGTAACTGGGACTGTAGCTCTCGTATTGGACTGTTCAGCCACCGAAGGACTCATTTTAAGAGTGGAAGCAAGTCTTCCTCGATTCCGAGGGACTGCCTATGATGATGGCTCGTACTGTAGTTCTATATTTGGTTTGATAAAGTCAAAACCGTGATCCAACAGCTCTCTGTAGTGTCACTAGCAGGCACTTAGTTGTGGTGCAATATGAATCGAAATTGACATGGGCTAAATTTTCCTGCACTGTAGTTTTAGTGAAAAAGTAGAGACAGTTGCAGAATGATAGAGTTAACGTACCATATAAAAATCTATCAAATAATTCTACCAATTTTACCACAGCTCGCTAGACAAATAATTGTTTTGCACCCCATTTATTCGATAGTAAGTATCGGTGCAAGTGAAAGTCATTTGGTTCTGTAGGTGTAGATGTAAGTAACTGCACATAATAGCAGACACAAGTCTAACATTTATTGCTTGACCTGCTTACTTTGGGGACTTTTACAATACATCAAATGGTTTCACCTTGCACTGACACTGAAGTTATGCTATATATAAATCTGGAGTCAGGGCCTGACCTGGAGGAGGAAGTCCCAATCCGTTTTGCTCCGGACTCTGACTAGGCTAGGACTCTGGGTCTATACTAAGCCATCTTACATAGTATTTACAGCACAGAAACAGGCCATTCAGCCCAACTGATCTATGCTGGTGTTTATGCTTCACACGGGCCAGCCTTCATCTCACCCTATCAACATATCCTTCGACTTCTATCTCCCTCACGTGTTTATCTAACTTCATGGATAGAGGATTGGCTAACTAACAGAAAACAAGAGTCGGGATAAATGGTTCATTCTCTGGTTGGCAACCAGTAACTAGTGGGGTGCCGCAGGGATCAGTGCTGGGACATGAACTATTTACAATCTATACTAACGACTTGGAAGAAGGGACTGAGTGTAACGTAGCCAAGTTTGCTGACAATACAAAGATGGGAGGAAAAGCAATGTGTGAGGAGGGCACAAAAAATCTGCAAAAGGACATAGGCAGGCTAAGTGAGTGGGCAAATATTTGGCAGATGGAGTATAATGTTGGAAAGTGTGAGGTTACGCACTTTCGCAGAAAAAAATCAAGAACAAGTTATTATTTAAATGGAGAAAGATTGCAAAATGCTGCAGTACAGCGGGACCTGGGGGTACTTGGGCATGAAACACAAAAGGATAGTATGCAAGTACAGCAAGTGATCAGGAAGGCCAATGGTATCTTGGCCTTTATTGCAAAGAGGATGGAGTATAAAAGCAGGGAAGTCTTGCTACAGTTATATAAAGGTATTGGTGAGGCAGTTTTGGTTTCCATATTTACGAAAGGATATACTTGTTTTGGAGGCAGTTCAGAGAAGGTTCACTACGTTGATTCCAGATTTGAGGGCATTGACTTATGAGGAAAGGTTGAGTAGGTTGGGCCTCTACTCATTGGAATTCAGAAGAATGAGGGGTGATCTTATCGAAACCTATAAGATTATGAGGGGGGCTTGACAAGGTGGATGAGGAGAGAATGTTTCCACTGATGGGGGAGACTAAAACTAGAGGGCATGATCTTAGAATAAGGGGCCGCCCATTTAAAACAGGGATGAGGAGAAATTTCTTCTTTCAGAGGGTTGTAAATCTGTGGAATACGCTGCCTCAGAGAGCTGTGGAAGCTGGGACATTGAATAAATTTAAGACAGAAATAGACAGTTTCTTAAACGATAAGGGAATAATGGGTTATGGGGAGTGGGCGGGGAAGTGGAGCCGAGTCCATGATCAGATCAGCCATGATCTTATTGAATGGCAGAGCAGGCCCGAGAGGCCGTATAGCCTACTCCTGTTCCTATTTCTTATGTTCCCCTTAAATGCATCTACGCTATTTGCTTCAACCAATCTCTGTGGTAACAAGTTCCACATTCTAACCACTCTCTAGGTAAAGAAGTTTTTCCTGAATTCCCTATTGGATTTATTGATGTCTATTTTATATTTATGATCCCTAAATCGAACTTGAGACTTAGAGCTAAAATTCTATGCTCAAACCTGGAAAAATTATTTTGAACATGTGAAAACTTCAGATTTGCCATTTTACTTCTTTTATCTAGCCTTTCAGATGAAATACCTTCTTACATAGTATTTACAGCACAGAAACAGGCCATTTGGCCCAACTGGTCCATGTTGGTGTTTTTGCTTTACACGAGCCTCCTCCCACCTTACTTCATCTAACCCTTCATCAACATATCCTTCTCCCTCAGTTATTTACCGAGCTTCTCCTTAATCTATGCTATTCAGTTCAACCACCCCCTGTGGTAGCGTGTTCTATATATTCACCACTCTGAGTAAAGAGGTTTCTCCTGAATTCCCTATTGGCTTTTTTTGTGACTATCTTATATTTATGGACCCTAGATTTGGACTACCCCACAAATGGAAACATCTTCCCTATGTCTACCCTATTGAACCCCTTTACAATTTTGAAAATTTCTACAGGTATCAGGTCACCTTTCAGTCTTTTTTCTAGAAAAGAGCACTATTTAGTCATTCCTGATAGTTGTACTATCTTAGTTCTGGTATCATCCTTCGTAAATCTTTTTTGCACTTTCCCCAGGGCTTCAATATCATTTTTGTAATTTGGAGACCAGAACTGTGCACTGTACTCCAAGTGTGGTCTAACCAGGATTCTATTTAAGTTTAACATAACTTCTCTGCTTTTTAATTCTATTCCTATAGAAATGAACCCCAGTGCTATGTTTGCGCTCATTATGGCTTTGTTAATCTGCATCGCTACTTTGTGAATCTGTACCCCCTCGGCTCCTCGATCCCATTTAGACTCTATTATCCAAATGTGGCCTCCTTATTCTTCCTACCAAAGTCCATCACCTCACACTTGTCTGTATTGAAATTAATTTGCCATTACACACCCATTCAGCAAATTTGCTAACGTCTTCTTGTACTTTTTTTTTTGCAGTATTAACTATACCCTGCAATTTGATGCTGTCCGTAAATTTAGATATGGTACTTCCGGTTCTCAAGCCCAAACCTTTTATGTAAATGGGGAACAACTGTGGCCCCAGCTCGGATCCCTGAGGAGCTTCACTTTCCACCATGAAGCAAGCCTGCTTTGTACCCATGCTACAGCGGCACTGTGAGTGCAGAGAGGAGCAGAAATCCCCATGGCCCAAAATGGAAATCAGCTGCTGTTCGGGGACATAATTTGGAGTTTCGAAATGGCAATCAGCATGCTTTTATTTTGAATTCATTAATTATCTTTCCTAGTTAACTCCCTCGTGACATTCCCTGGCCCCTTTTGGTGCCTTCCTCACTAGAATGTCCCATTCTTATTGATGCCGAGCAGTACTTTATTTTTTGAAGCATCATAGTTACAGATCAAGCTCCAAATGCCCTGTTGGTTTAATTTGTTTCACTTAGTGCACACCCCGTATCCATGCAACCTCCTTCAGCTGGTGAGCAGAGTAAGCTAGGCTCAGCACACCTCATCTCGTTTCTCGTTCTGTGAAAATCTGACTAAATAAATGTTTGCCACACCTAATTCAATGTAATGGTGACTGTTAAATCCTCTCAGGCTAAGGCACAAAAGATCTTTGCTGCAACGTGCTGGTGATGAATCAGCTAAATGGTGCATTACAGCGAAAACTGCACCCATTCAATCAACTCATTGGACAAGCCAGACACAACTCCAATCATACTACACATTACAGTCTCCGTGGCTGGAATTTTCCAGGGGGTCAGCGGGCGGGATCGATGGCAGGTCGGGTGGGAAATGTAATTTTTTTGACAGCGCGTCAAGAACCCCATTGTCAACCCGCCACCACGCATCTTTCCCAAAGTCGGGTCTGTCAGCGTTGAGCAGACCTGACAGGCAGCGACGGGGGACCCCATTAAACTCACTATCATCTAGTTGACTGATCATTAACAGGCTTTTCACCTTAACTTCACGACCACGGGAACCACGGCTGTCAATCTGAGGCGGGAGTTCAGTGGCCATTGCTCCAGCTGAATACTTGACAGCTTCAAATGTACAGTAAAAGCTCCCACCTGACAGATCATCACTTTCCTCAGCCACAAGCTGTTTCTCAGTACATTTCCAGCACAGATTCTGCAGGCTTTCCACCTTTCACTTTCCATCCACTCTCACCTCATTGGAAGAACTCTCTCACCATTGACAGAATGCTTCTGTCATCTCTACATTACCTGTCATCTGTTCCATCAACATGGGGGTCCTTTACACTATCTCACCTTAGTCCTCAGAATCCAATCACGATCAGCCCCAACACCAGCAGCACCAGGCACACCAGCAGCACCAATAACAACACCAACCATTTCGCAATCACCTGATGCTGCACACACAGCGCAACAGCACCCGACCACACTGCTGCCCGGAGGCCAGGGATGGCCTCACCATGGCCAGATTTACTTCACTTGATGCTGTACACCTTGGCTGCCACATGATGCGCCAGGTTGGTACCACCCCACACCAACACATAAAGCAATCCTACAATGCCCAAGCCATTCCTTTCACCATTGCGGGTGTATCGTTAAGTGTCACCATTCACTGCAACTCACTAAGCCACTTCCAAAGGTGCACACGAATCTGTCCGAGAAGGCAAAATGTTGAAAATAAAGGTTTCAATGTTTGACAGGACACTAAAAGAAACTTTATATGAACATTGGATAAAACACCCAGATGGCAACCCTTGTGTGTTGTTAGTTGGTATGATTGGACTAAGATGAGGGTGAGCGGTAGCTAGTGAGATGGGGAAGTGATAATGTAGATACAGAGGGCTGGGTGGAGGTGCAAGGTAAGTTGCTATGAGTAAGGATGTGAGGTTGGGAAGGCAGAGTGAGGGGGATGTGATGAGAGGCACAACAGGGTAAGGTTGAGTGTGGGTTTGCATAACATTTCGGGATCCACTGAGATCATGGAAAGGTTTGTACCACTGCAGCCTGGTCCTCCTGATGACATCCCTGCTTATGCCCTCCTGTACAATGTGCAAACAGGCTGTGTTGATGTTCTGGAGTGGTCTCTTCTGCCCATAGGAAGGGAAGAGAACCTTCCTGCATTCTGAGACTCCTTCCATAAGCAAATGGAGTGAGTCATGGGAGAGCCTCTGTGCAGTGCTTGCCAGAACACTGACAGCACAAATGTCAAAATGAATGGGGACATGATCCCTTTAAGGAAACCGGCTGATGACGTGTCATTAATTGATGTCAGCAGACCCACTTCCTCTAATTGGGCCGGGAAACGCGTTGGGCGGAGCTTAACAAGCCCTATCATCGGAAAATCATTTTAGGCAGCGGGTTGGAGCCAGCAGTGAGATCGGGACATGTCACCGACGTTGCCCCCACGGGCCCGCCGTGGTGAGGAAAATACCAGCCGATGTATTTCGCTCTGATTCAAGCTTTCTTTCATTAACCTCCACCCACATTCACTTCTCCACTCCTATTTACTTCACTTTGTTGCTCACTTCCACTGCTCCATCCGTTGACCATTACAATAAGGTTTACTGAGTTATTCAATGAGGAAAAGGATTTTCCCACCAGACTCCTGCGTATACACAGCTTTTGTATTATTTTGTTAGCTGCCCGGAGTTACTTTTTTTCTTCGAGGTTCATTGTTAAAATCAATATTTTCCTGACTTTCAAAACACTACGGGGCTGAAATTGGCCCACGCCCCGATCAAGGACAGTAACCTTCCGGACCGGGACTTTTCTTGCCCAGCACGGAAGTCCCGCCTCCAACACAGAATTGGCACGTGCACCCCTCCAAAGTGGATCGCTGTCTCCGACGCTCCGCTCGCTTGCAGGAGCGCTCCTGGAGTGGGAGTGCGGCGCTGAATCCAGTAGCCCTTCCCTTCATTTAAAAGGGGAAGGCCGCTGAGCATGCTGCAGGCCCTTTAGTGGCCAGCCACTGGGCCACCAGGGAAGCGATCGATCAGGCCAACGGCCCGGCACCTGAAACGGCATGCCGGGCTGCAAGAGTTGGCCCGATAAAATAAAATGGCGCCCTGGTGGCGGATGTCCAACAGCTTCGTGCCCCACTGGGCGCAAAGGTGTCGGCGCAGTAAGAGGCCGCGCTATCAGGACCGCCCCACAAACCTCCGGGGCAATTTCCTGGGAGGCGCAATCACCCCCCCCCCTTGCCTGGGAGAAAACTTCATTGCGCCCCATTAGCCACCCCCTCCCCTCCCCAGAGACGCTAACGGGACATGAAAGGAGCAATTCTGGCTCCTACATGTTGAAGGTCATTCTCTCTCATCTTCTCAATACTCATTCCTGCTGGCTACTCTATCCTGAAAACACAGCCTCTCATCTCTTGGACTTTTCTCTCTGTTAACTTGGCCAAAGAACTCCCTCCCTCTCACTTAAAGCAGTGAATAACGCTGATGCTTGGAACGGTTCGATAAACCACTTATGTCGACTAATGCAGTAAGTAGGAAAATGGTGGTCTGATACAGAGCGTCTTTGATATACCTTTAGATTTAATTATTACAGGCTCCTCTGGCAAAACAATCGTTGTTTTTTGACTTACCTTAAGTGGGTTTACTCGGATGTCCATTCTACCCTCCTCAATGTCTGCTATTTCTTGTCGGATGTTTATCATTGCATCACAGAATCTATCCAGTTCAGCTTTATCTTCAGATTCAGTTGGCTCAATCATTAACGTGCCAGAAACAGGCCAGGACATAGTTGGAGCATGGAATCCTGTAAGATATAAACGTACTGTAACTTCATGGGGTACAAGAAAGCCCTCATAGTCAGTTACGACCTTTGTTGCATTAAGTAGTAGAATTTCATGTACAACACGGAATTCTGTGAATCTTTGCAATTCACAAATAAATTCATATTCAGATCTCAAACTTAATTTTTGCATTATCAGTTACTATTTAGGTTAGTCACAGGATGTTACAGCACAGAAACAGGCTATTTGGCAAATTCTTTTCTCCATATGAGGCAGCTAGTCTCCCTCACTAGCTTCCCATTCCCATTATTATTCTTTTATCTCCCCAGAATCTAATTGGCACCCCATCCACCACCTTAAAAATTCACTTCCTCCACCACCGGCACACCGTGGCTGAAGTGTGTACCATCTACAAGATGCACTGCATCAATTCACCAAGGCTTCTTCGACAGCACCTTTCAAACCCGCGGCCTCTACCACCTAGAAGGACAAGGGCAGCAGGTGCCTTCCTAGACACCAACACCTCCAAGTTCCCCTCACACATCATCTTGATTGGAAATATATCGGCGTTCTTTCATTGTCGTTGGGTCAAAATCCTGGAACTCCCTCTCTAACAGCACTGTGGGAGGACCTTCACCACAAGGACTGCAGAGTTCATGAAGGTGACTCACCACCACCTTCTCGAGGGCAATTAGGGATGGACAATAAATGCTGGCCTTGCCGGTGACGCCCACATCCCATGAATGAATAAAAGACTATCCCCTTTTAAAAGACTGCTTCAATAATAGTTTCTGGCAGAGAATTCTTTTCCCAACCTCCCCTTTAATTCTTTGTGTGATTATCTTGAATTTGTGTCCTCTCGTTACCATCTCACGAACCAGTGGAAACAATCTCTCTTGTAACAGACCCTTGAAACACATTTAGCTACACATGTTGATGGTACTGATCCTATACCCACGGTGTGAGAAGCAGTAATGGACAGTAATTTCTTCAGTTTACAATTCAACCAAACAGAAATAGAAAACTAAATCTCCTTACCGTAATCTTGCAGCCTCTTGGCAACGTCCACAGCCTCAATGTTTGCCGTTTTCTTGAATGGTCGCACATCCAAGATGAATTCGTGAGCTACATAACCTGTTAAAACATAGTAAAACATTCATGATATTGAAAAGTAATTCTCCTCCAGCTTGACACTGTAGTAGCACAATGCAAAAAAAAAATCAGTATGATCACGAAGATTATCCAGTAGCAGGAAATCACATTGGCATATCCAAGAACGTACTCACTGTCACGCTTAATGGGTTTCCTGCTCCTGTGGGGTATAAGGCACTTAAAAAACTTGCAGTTTCAATGAAATGCCTTTGTTCGCTATTTTAGCCAAGGCGCTATCCCATTTAATTTTTTAAAAATTTATTTGTTCATGGGATGTGGACATCACCGGCAAAGCCAGCATTTATTGCCCATCCCTAATTGCCCTTACGAAGGTGGTGGTGAGCCGCCTTCTTGAACCGCTGTTCTTTTTGTAGCGGTTTGATACAACTGAGAGGCCATTTCAGAGGGCAGGTAAGAGTCAACCACATTGCTGTGGGTCTAGAGTCACATATAGGCCAGACCAGCTAAGGATGGCAGATTTCTTTCCCTAAAGAACATTCGTAAACCAGATGGGTTTTTAACCACAATCCAGTGAATAAATAGTTTAGTGTCTCTATTAAATTTCATAAAAACTTTTTAACTGCTCACTTTCAAGGCACTGGACTAGAATTCTTCCTGATCGGCATGCATACAGCAGAGCAACAACTAAAGACAGACTTACGTGCATGGAGCATAAATGCCACAAGAATAAAGGTGTTCGTCCCTAAAAGCTTTTAATTTTAATCCTTGTTCAATTATCACTCACATACAATAGCAGAGGAAACAGAGGAGTGCAATTCTATGAAATGATCCCACTGCAGATTTTACCATCAATGCACCAAGAAGTGCATGGTGCTGAGAAGACATATACACAGACTGTATCATATGGCTGCTTTATAGATGGAATCTGAAGTAACATTTTTGATCTTGGCCCATTAAATGGTCACAGTTTAAGAGGAACGATCTTTTTTCCCCCTCACTGCAGTCAGGCTCAGACATGAGCAATTGCTATGGGAATAAGATGCCAGAGGACTGCCTGCACCTGTGGAACTAAATACTAAGATGATTCAATTTGGGGCCAAAATTGGCCCTTTTATTAAGGCCCGTTACCATCTCTAATGCCTTTCCAACCAGGAGCAGGCCCCTCTGAAATTTCCCCCGGGCCGGTGGAGATGGAAACGAGTGTCCGCCGCTCCCTATGTTTCCGCACTGCCCAGCGCTCCGACCCATTGTCGGCCGCCGCTGACCCCTTACCGACCGGCGCGAGCCCTTTTCCGCCCCCGTGGGGAAAATTGCCCCAATGGAGCGCAGTCAACGCCACCGACAGCTTCGCCCAGCGGGAAGCTGCCAGTGGCTGGGCGGCAGGTCTGCTCTTAAAGGGGAGGGCGCACCACTACGGTCACCATTTTGTTTCAATTGTCGGCCGACTCTGCAATCGGCTGACAATGATGGCCGCTGGTTCGGCTGGGCCACCAGCAGGCAGCCCAGCACCCACTCTTGGGTGCTGGCTCAGCCGAAGCCCTCCCTGGTGGCCCAGTGGATACCAAGGAGGCCTTGCAGCATCCCTCTCCTTTAAGTGAAGGGGAGGGACGTTGATACCCGTAGTGTCACCTCTGTGTCGCGCTGACGTGCTCAGCATGGCGCTAAATGATACCGCCCGCCTTTCGCCCCGAGAGGAGTGCATTGGAATAGTCAAGTCTGGAGATAACATAAGAACATAAGAAATAGGAACAGGAGTAGGCCATACGTCCTCTCAAGCCTGCTCCGCCATTCAATAAGATCATGGCTGATCTGATCATGGACCAGGCTCCACTTCCCTGCCTGCTCCCTATAACCCCTTATCTCCTTATCGTTTAAGAAACTGTCTATTTCTGTCTTAAATGTATTCAATGTCCCAGCTTCCACAACTCTCTGAGGCAGCGAATTCCACAGATTTACAACCCTCAGAGAAGAAATTTCTCCTCATCTCTGTTTTAAATGGGCGGCCCCTTATTCTAAGATCATGCCCTCTAGTTCTGGTCTCCCCCATCAGTAGAAACATCCTCTCTGCATCCACCTTGTCAAGCCCCCACATAATCTGATACGTTTCGATAAGATCATCTTTCATTCTTCTGAATTCTAATGAGTAGAGGCCCAACCTACTCAACCTTTCCTCATAAGTCAATGCCCTCATCCCCGGAATCAATCGAGTGAACCTTCTCTGAATTGCTTCCAAAGCAAGTATATCCTTTCGTAAATATGGAAACCAAAACTGGACGCAGTATTTCAGGTGTGGCCTCACCAATACCTTATATAACTGTAGCAAGACTTCCCTGCTTTTATACTCCATCCTCTTTGCAATAAAGGCCAAGATTCCATTGGTCTTCCTGATCACTTGCTGTACCTGCATACTATCCTTTTGTGTTTCAGGTACAAGTACCCCCAGGTCCCGCTGTACTGTAGCACTGTGCAATCTTTCTCCATTTAAATAATAACTTGCTCTTTGATTTTTTTTCTGCCAAATCACACTTTCCAACATTATACTCCATCTGCCAAATTTTTGTCCACTCACTTAGCTTGTCTATGTCCTTTTTCAGATTTTTTGTGGCCTCCTCACACATTGCTTTTCCTCCCATCTTTGTATCATCAGCAAACTTGGCTACGTTACACTCAGTCCCTTCTTCCATGCCGTTAATATAGATTGTAAATAGTTGGGGTCCCACCACTGATACCTGCGACACTCCACTAGTTACTGGTTGCCAACCAGAGAATGAACCATTTATCCCGACTCTCTGTTCTCTGTTAGTTAGCCAATCCTCTATCCATGCTAATATATTACCCCCAACCCAGTGAACTTTTATCTTGTGCAGTAATCTTTTATGTGGCACCTTGTTAAATGCCTTCTGGAATTCCAAATACACCACATCCACTGGTTCCCCTTTAATCCACCCTGTTCGTTACATCCTCAAAGAACTCCAGAAAATTTGTCAAACATGACTTCCCCTTCATAAATCCATGCTGACTCTGCCTGACCGAATTTTGCTTTTCCAAATGTCCTGCTGCTGCTTCTTTAATAATGGACTCCACCGTTTTCCCAACCACAGATGTTAGGCTAACTGGTCTATTGTTTCCTGCTTTCTGTCTGCCTCCTTTTTTAAATAGGGGCGTTACATTTGCAGTTTTCCAATCTGCTTGGACCTCCCAGAATCCAGGGAATTTTGGTAAATTACAACCAATGCATCCACTATCCCTGCTGCTACTTCTCTTAAGACCCTAGGATGCAAGCCATCAGGTCCAGGAGATTTATCCACCTTTAATCCCATTATCTTACTGAGTAGCACCTCCTTAGTGATTGTGATTGTGTTAAGTTCCTCCCCCCCATAGCCCCCTAGACTATCCACTGTCAATAATATAACAACAGCATGGATGAGGGTTTCAGCAGATTAGCTGAGACATGAGCATAATATACTGGACCAGACACTCTAGGAGAGGCACTTTTATATTACAGAAGGGAAGCTACCAGGATATGGTCTCTCTCTCTCTCTCTGTCTGTCAGCTGAACTCCATACTTTAAATATCCAATGTTCCAGGGAATCTACTGCATTGTAGACCCATGAAAATGCGAGTCTACAAATGTGGCGTCAGATTAAGGAAGCCGCTTTCAATAAAGTAAACACAGATTGCACATCCTTGCATTTGCACTCTTACGATGCAATTGAGTCTTTGCACAAGCTGGAGCTGAGGGAAATGTGAAAGGGGCAGAATGACACACAGAAGTCCCTCTCTCCATATAGGACCAGCGGAAATTAGTCAGTGTGAAAATGCCCGGGACCTTCACTAGTAACACAGCAAATAACAGTCACCCAAGAATCCCCTAGAGAGGCATCATTCAGTGACAAAACAACAACGCAGACAATTTTCTTGATGACAGTCAAAATAAGAACATTGAAAATAATACAACATGCCTCAATGACTACTGACGAAACCAAGACTCACGAAATAGTTCTTCTCCATAATATTTAATGCTTTGCTACACTCGCATAATTATCCATAAGCACTAAACATAAGTTATTAAAAAAGAAACCTTAAGCCTAAAACAAATGTGAAAAGGAACATGACATGGTAAATTGGCAAATTGTGCCAACAAGACAACCCAGGCATCATAATTCACAATGTGGCTAAGCACTAAGTCACACTCTTACATGCAAGGTCACAGAACACAGTCTAAACAAGGGGAAAATATAACTTCAACTACAGATAAAAATGGACAAAAATACTTGGGAACATATAACACGATGAGAAATAAAAGCAAGGACTGGTACAATTACAAAAGAGACTTGAGTAATCAAACCATGAGCGCTTGCAACAGAAGCTAAGGGGTCAAAATTGTCGCTTTTTGCGACGCCCGTTAGTGCCTCTTAGAATCAAAGAAAATTACAACACAGGAGGCCATTTGGCCCATCACGGCCAGTTGAAAAAAAAGTTTCCCAGCCTAATCCCACCTTCCAGCACTAGGTTCGAAGCCCTGTAGGTCACAGCTCTTAAAATGCACATCCAAGTACCTTTTACGTGCGATGAGAGTTTCTGTCTCTTCCATCCTTTCAGGCAGTGAGTTCCAGACCTCCACCATCCTCTGGGTGAAGAAATGTATCCTCTAATCCTTCTCCCAACTGCTTTAAATCTATGCCACCTGGTTATTGACCCCTCTGCTAAGGGAAATAGGTCCTTCCTATCCACACTATCTAGGCCCCTTATTATTTTTTACACCTCAATTAAATCTCCCCTCAGCCTTCTCTGTTCCAAGGAAAACAACCCCAGCCTATCCAATCTTTCCTCATAACTAAAGTTTTGCAGTCCTGGCAACATCCTCGTAAATCTCCTCTGCAGCCTTTCCAGTGAAATCACATCCTTCCTGTAATGTGGTGACCAGAACTGTACGCAGTACTCTAGCTGTGGCCTAACTAGTGTTGCATGTCCGACTATCTTTAAGATGTTTACAAAAGATTTGCTAATTCAAAAATAACTTTGCCTATTTCTCTAAGACATCTTGGCTGGGGTTTGTGGTTCTACGGTATTCCGTCGATTCAGTTTAATGAGCAGAAAAAGTTGCTCCCCAGCTACTTTCTTGCCCGGCAGGCAGTCAGCCTGTCAATCTGGTCGTCTATCGGGCGGGACACTTGTTGAGACAATTTAAAAGACTTCATACAGTCATTGCCGCAGGACGTTCAGGAAACCCGTACTTCCGGGTTTCCCATCAGGAAATCCTCCCCCTGCTCGCTCCATGGCCCCGAATAAATATTGCGGCCTGTGACATTGGAAGTACCGGCAGTTATTAAGTTTGTCACTGGTGGTGAAAGCAATTTCAGGTGATGAATTAAAATCATCACAAACCACAATAAAGTTCAGTGGCACAACATTAAAAGAGTACTGACGCAAGTGTGATGTTTTTCCGACAGTGCCTTGATACCAATACAATGAATAAGTCTGGTGACAACATCAATCTCAAATATACAAAGAATACCCACTAATTAAAAATAAGTTTTCTTTGAATTCTGTAACTACTGCTGGTACACTCAGCATGAACAGTTCATTTAGACTGCACACACCAGCACATTTTTGGAAATCCCCCCTCAGCAGAAGACAAGTAAGCTATAAATCTGCTTATAAAGCAGAGAGTAACAAGAATGGGGCAAATATATAAACGTTCCTGTTCCTTTCTTGATATTAATACTTTAATAAACATATTTTGAGAATCAGAAACATTTCCTCAAAAATATGCGAATCATCCCGATTTTGCCTACGGCCTCAAAACTGATTTCAGGAAAACGAGCAGGTCAGATGCATTTTTTCCCCACTAACTCCTTAGTATACTTGAATGGTCATAACGTAGCACTAAATAATTTAAAAAAGCTTTTATCTGTTGTGTACATCTACAAAAATTGCTACCCTCGGTGTACATCTACTACCTAAATAGGAGTACATGGCGAGCCTGCTGTTTTAAGGGAAGTAAAGTGCTACTGTTGTCAATGTAATTCATGAGCACCTGTGGTTGGTGCCGCTTCTAATTTATCTTCTGGATGCCGTGAGTCCCCATGTCCTCCATGTATTTATTATCCAAATGGATGGTGTAATCTGGGTTAATTTGCAGGAAGGAAAAACAGTTTCACTTCAGAGGAAAGTACTGAAATAATTAAGGTGGCAATTCAGTTTAACAGGGAAAACAAAAACTAGGGACTCGTGGTAACTCTCGGATTTGTAGCACCTGGAGCTTGATTCGGGAATTTTCTGAAAGGCATTCCTCCATTGTAACACTTGCAGCCGCTCCCTTTGAAAATGGCTAATGAAAAAGCCGAGAGCAAGAGGGTGAGGGAGATTCCACATTTTTAAGGATGTTGAACATAATTTTAAAGAACAATGTCAGCCTGCTGTTGGTTGCTGGATATGAAGAGATAAAGGATAAAGGCATGTAAAAGATAAAGGAATGCCAGTTTACAACTTCGATCCAGCATTGTGACTCCTAACACCAGGCCAAAGAACCTTGGCCAAGGGGGAGAAAAAGTAAACGTCCTCATGGAGAGTAGTAAAATTACATAGGATATACGGCACAGAAACAGGCCGTTTGGCCCAACCAGTCCATGCCAGCGTTTTATGCTCCACTCGAGCCTCCTCCCGTCTTTCCTCATCTAAATCTACCAGCATAACACTCTATTCCCTTCTCCCTGATATGCTTGTCTAGCCTCCCCTTAAATGCATCTATACTATTCGCTTCAACCACTTCCTGTGGTAACAAGTTCCACATTCTCACCACTCTTTGGGTAAAGAAGTTTCTTCTGAAATCCTTATTGGATTTCTTGATGACTATCTTATATTGATGGTCTCTAGTTAGGTTCGTCCTCACAAGTAAAACATTCTCTCTGTATCGACTCTATCAAAACCTTTCATAATTTTAAAGACCTCTATAGGTCACCCCCTCAGCTTTCTCTTTTCAAGAAAAAAGAGACCCAGCCCGTTCATCCTTTCCTGATATATATACCCTCGCATTTCTGGTATCACCCTTGTAAGTCTGGGGCTTCAGCTAATAGCTAGCATGGTACCCGGCACTTTCATCAACTTACCCTTTGCTCCCCTGAAGACGATTTTGTAGAACGTTTCTAACCTCTTGGCCATGTAATTCGCATTTAGAATGGCAATCTCTGTAGCATGGCGAAGCCCCTTTGATCCCATCAACTGTGTGAAGAGAAACAGAATCACTTTTGGAATGCAGCATTGCTAAACTTGCAGCAGACAAGGAATTCTGGTCTTATAATTTTATTCCAAATACCAACAGACTATCGCTGCCATTTGATCATTTCTGCCCCAATCACCCTAAAAAATCCCCATTTCTAAAATCAGTCTAAACATCTTAGAAACCATCTCATGAAATTACAACATAGTGCAGTTTGAACTGCAGAATTGTGTTATAAATGTTTATTTTACATTAGTCACCTTTTAGGATCATGCCCCATTCCTGTAAGTCACCCCAATTCATCTGGCTAAATTCAGCCGATGTCACAAGATTGAGGTTCATACTGCATTTATTGCATGCATCCTACCTTCAGACCTTAGTTTAAGGGGAAAGAACAGTTGATTGAAAAACCTCAGGCATTTTATTTTTTTTTTTAAAACCAGATTTCGTTTTGCTTTCATATTGCTAGTAACAAGTGTATAGGTGCCCACAGTACAAAGTTGCAAAATCTCAGGAAATTTATGGCACTCAGCTTATGATGAATCTGTTTATTCATAGTACAAATTGCGTGGTTGCATAAACCACTCCTCTTCATGCTTACCAAGAGCAAGAGGGAAAAAAACGGCCAGGAATTTCCTCGAAGCAGTTCCTTCTCCGCCATTAGAAGTGCGGCGGAATCCCTGTTCACGCGTGTAAATGGGGTTTCAGCCCAACTTCCGGTGAGGTTACAGCGGTGGAGCGGGAAATTCACAACCATGAAGATATGTTGGATATCGAGTCAAACCCATGCCCCATGAGGCTGGCACTGAACACTGGTGCTCTATCATGGAATTTTAAACTACCATTCAGCTCATTATACCTGCTCTTTTCAGGAACCATACTGCCTAATCCTAGCAGAAGTGTCAATCAAAACTAATATTTCATCCATCTTTACATTCCAGTTAAAACTTTCAAAAGTTGTGCTGGCTCAGATTAAAACTCTCAGGTGGTTTTGTAAATAATGCCTTTTCATATTTTTTGATTTTCAAAAGGTTGAATAACTTAAAATGCATATTAGCAATAGCACGGCTTTGTATCGGGATCTTCTAGATGCCCAAAGCATTACAAAGCTCCACATTACAGCTAATTATTTCTCTGATAAGTGACCTTCTGTCTAATTGCAGGATAACTAAGATCTGACCTAAAGAGTGAGGACTATTGCAGTTTGCTCCAACAGCTTGTAGTATTTGTGGGACCAACGTTTTTTCTCTGCTGGCTATGTCCACTCTTTTTAACAAGCAAATGCACCCTGATGCAATAAAAGGAAATAATATCCTTAAACAAACATTTGGGTCCTGCAGCCAGTGTAGGATAGTTTGAAGCCTGGTTCAGTACAAAGTTCAGTTCTCAGTCCAACAGGTCAGATACCATCAGCCACTTTGAGATTTTTCTTTGAGTGAGTCTCTAAGTGGCCAAGTGAATAAATGCATTATCCAATGCGGGTAGTAAGTCACACAGTCCAGGAAGGAACGAGATTCCATTCCTGATTTGTGCTGATTCAGCTGATCTCATCCAGAGCAATAGTTGGATCCCAATGTCTCTGTGCAAACAAGGGGAAATCCGGTCGAAATTCCTACTCCGCATTACGATCCAACGACTCCTGCTCTGTGTCTGTGTGGACACTGGATTAGTATAGGGTTGGGTATGGCTGTGATTGTCCTTCACAGTTCAATAGCCCACTGACACTACCTTTTAGACTGGCAACTCGAGTAAGGTTCTGGAGGACTGTTGGTCTCCACTGACACGTGCCCCAGCACAAAATGGCACGCAGGGAAAGGAAAAGGAAGCAAGCTGAGGGAGAGCGGGCAAGTTGCCAATTGACTAAAATGTGAATCTAAGCTTACGGAGAGTTAAAAAAAAACAAACACGAGGAGCAGGTGCACATTGTTTTAAACACTAATGCAAAAGCTGACATAGAACTGCATGAGTTAAAGATCCAGAATTGCACTGTACCTTAATATAGGCCAGGGAGATTGGTAGAATCGCACTGGAGCCCCAAGGGGCAGCACTGATTGTGCCCAAAGAACGAGCGTCGCTATCGGACACTGGAGGGATCACTGGATGGCTGGGTAAGTATGGAGCAAGATGTTTCTTCCTAAAAATATACATTTAAAAAAAAATAAACTTACTCAAGTTGGCATAAATCTCACAGCTGTTCAGAACAAGAGCACCTAATTTGTTGCATTTTTAACATATTTCACCACAGATTTCTCTCAAAAGTCTAACAAGCAAAGAAAATGTACTTAAAAAAATTAACTAAAAAAAAATATAACTTCTAGAAGTTGGCTTCTCTTTTTCACGAGTGCAGTTGGCCCTACTTTAGAGAGGAGCACAGCCATGCCCAGTTCTGTCCCAACCTAAGATCTGCACATGGTCAGTTCCAGAAGGATAGCAAACAGAAGTGTGAACCGGGTCTGATTTTTCTAGTTCCCAAACCCAAGGTGCTGAGGACCTACAGCCACACTGCCTGGGATCAGTTAACACAGCCAAGAACCTGAGGCCTTCCTTCCATGAGACCTTCATCCGCTGAGCCACTGGAATTTTGTTTTTGCTTAACAGAACTATCACCCCCCCAAAAAAGTAAAGCTAAAATAACTAACCCAATTCAACTATAATTTCAAAAGTGCAGTGAGCAACTACGAAGGCAGTTTTCAAAACTGCCATATGGGGAAGGCCTCTTTTGGTGACATTACTTTTTCCAAGGACAGTAGAGTTGAGGCTGAGATTTTCAGTGCAGTGTTTAGCATTTGATAAGTACAATGATAAGCCCTTCCCCTCTAACAAAATAATAATTTGGTATCTTCAATAGTTGATGAAGGTACTTTATACTATAAAGAAAGAAAGACTTGCATTTATATAGCGCCTTTCACGATCACCGGACGTCTCAAAGCACTTTACAGTCCATGATGTATTTTTGAAGTTGTAATGTGGGAAACACGGCAGCCAATTTGTGCACAGCAAGCTCCCAAAAACAGCAATGTGATAATGACCAGATAATCTGTTTTTGTTATGTTGATTGAGGGATAAACATTGGCTAGGACACCGGGGATAACTACGCTACTCTTCTTCAAAATAGTGCCATGGAATCTTTTACATCCACACTGAGAGAGCAGATGGGGCTTTGGTTTAACATCTCATCCGAAAGTCAGCACCTCCGACAGTGCAGCACTCCCTCAGCACTGCACTGGAGTATCAACCTAGATTTATGTGCTCAAGTCCCTGGAGTGGGACTTAAACCCAAAACTCTGACTCAAAGGTGAGTGTTTTTTTTTCTTTATGGACCACTTTGTTACCGACAGGCCACATACAGCCCCGATCTTAGCCTGAACCACCTGGCGGAAATGGAGTGGATTACGGTGCGACGCTTGTTTTACACCTCGCACAATGTTGCGCTGTGTTGACGTCAATGGAGTGTAAATGTGGACGGGGTGTAGAATGGGTGTCAAACTCGAAGCTGCCCCGTCCCCGCTGGGGCTATAATGTTTAAACTAATGCTTCCTTCGACTTGCATTCGTTTAGAGTTGTGGAGAACAAAAGGTCTTGGTGTTCTGATTGAGGATTTATCCACCTGTGAGGCAACTGCATTATGAGCAGCCCTTTCCAATCCTCCAGGCCCACGGCATCCAAACTGGACAAAACAGCAAGAAATCCAGGTAAAAATAGAATGGAGTTGCTGAAGTTATGTGTACTGGCTTGTGGTCCAGCTACACTGTATTAATTTTAGTTCTGGAAAATGGAATTGCACTCCGTCTAAACAGCTGGCTATTTAATTTACTTCTATGAAGTGTCTTGTTTGTACAAGGAGTTTATATGCGTTCTCAGGGTTGAGACAGAGTACATGCTGCAGATTAACTGCTACTTGCAGATACATACAGTGAGAGTCAGTTAGTTGTGCCGTTCTATACATTAACGTGGGGTGAAGCTTTGAAAAGGTCAGTAGAAATAAAAGGGTAAAATGGAAATGTCAGACCAACTTTTGAGTCTGAGGACTCCCAAGAGATCAGAGACAAAGAATGCCTGCACTAGTCTGTGTGCTGACCCAAAAGCTGATGACTTAGTTTGAGCATGATAGCTGCGAAAGAAGGTTGATCTTTTGCTAGCTGTCAAACTATTGGGGGTGGAGGTTTTAATAGAAAGGATCCTCATTCAAGGATTTCACAACACAGCTTCAAGCAAACGCTGGTACTTATATTGGGCCCAAGTTTCAGTTGAGGATTAGAACCTTAGAGATCCGCCGATTTCCTGGGATAAAAAGCACGTCTGTTTCCTACCTTGCTATTCTCGACTTCCATGAGGCCTCCTGTGGCCTCGACGCAGCGTAGCAGCAACAGCGGGGCGTGGAGCTACAGCCCTGCGCCTAAAAGACTGCCGACAGCTGAGCGCGTGCGCAGTGGAGTCTGCACGCATGCGCAGTAGCTCCTGGCCCCCAGATTCTGTGTGGAGTGCTGCAGGCTGTGTGGGAGGGGCCCGAAGCACACCGCCCCTAGCCCTGGCCAAATGGGCTCCTGGAGCGGGTGACCAACTATGCGGAGAAGGAGATCCTGAGCTCGGACCTGGAGACGGCAAACAAGAAAGGGAGAAGGAGCTGGCAAAATGACCATCAAGAAGGAAGATGTCGATTGCTCTCACTCACTGAGGCCATCGAGTGTTCCTTGGGATTTTCTCGGAGATGCGGAGGGGCAAGACGTGAGTCGGATGGGATCTGGCCAGGCTCGTCTGTTTAGCGTTGTCGCCTCTCCCCCTCCCCTCCCTCCCCCCCTTATGGTCACTCTTCCCCAAGGGGCCTCGCATGACCAGATTGCTAATTAATCATCTCTCATTACACAAGCCCCAATCTAGGATGGCCTGCTCTCTAGTTGGTTCCTCGACATATTGGTCTCGAAAACCATCCCTTATACACTCCAGGAAATCCTCCTCCACAGTATTGCTAACAGTTTGGTTAGCCCTATCTATGTAGATTAAAGTCACCCATGATCACTGCTGTACCCCTTTTGCACGCGACCAGGAGCCGAACCTGAGACCTTCAGGTCTGTGTTTGCTATTATACCCATCAGCTGTGATCGGCTAACTCGGCACAGACCAGGAACCGAACCTGGGACCTTCAGGTCTGTGTTTGCTATTATACCCAACAGCTGGTCTTATTGCAATGCAACAGCAAGCACAAGAGATGCAACACCTGCCCTTTTACCTCCTCCCTTCCCACCGTCCAGGTCTCCAAACACTTCTTCCAGGTGAAATAATGATTTACTTGTACTTCTTGCAATGTGGTATACTGTATTCGCTGCTCACGATGTGGTCTCCTCTACATTGGGGAGACCAAATGCATATTGGGTAAATGCTTTGCGGAGCACCTCCGTCCAGCCCGCAAGCGAGACCTTGAGCTTCTGGTCACCTGTCACTTTAATTCTCCACTCCACTCTGACCTCTCTGCCCTCGGCCTCTAACATGGTTCCAACGAAGCTCAACATAAGCTCGAGAAACAGCACCTCATCTTTCGATTAGGCATTTTACAGCCTTTTGGACTCAACATCAAGTTCAACAATTTCAGACCATAACCTCTGCCCCTAGTTTCTCACATGGCAGCAGTTGATGATTCTGCCATTCCCATTTACACCCTATCTAGACCCATCTTTTGTTTTTTTACTTGTCCCGTTACCATCTCCTTTTGCCTTGCAGCAACATCTCTTTTGTCATTTAATCACTCCTGCCTTCCATCCTATCACAGACCTTAACTTTTGTTCTTTCCTCCCATCTCCCTTTCCCAGCCCCTGCACTTGCTTAAAACTTGTTACATCTCTAACTTTTTCCAGTTCTGACCTGAAACGTTAACTCTGTTTCTCTCTCCACAGATGCTGCCTGCCCTGCTGAGTATTTCCAGCATTTTCTGTTTGTAAGTCATAAATTTGGGGTGGAAATAAATGCTGATCTCTACCTTCTCTCTTTTTTTTCAGTTACTGAAAATAATGAAAGATATATTGAAGACAAACACATTTTGGCCTGCCTTCAATCCAGTTTTCTGCCACTGGCAATTTCAAAATGACCAGAACAGAACAAAACAATTCTGTTTTAGAATGGCCACTGTAAATTTCAGCTTGGGCGGGCAAGCTTCGGGTCCTCAGCTCAAAAATGATATTCTTTGCATTAAATCAAGGTTAGAAGCTGTAACATGTGACAGCAAATTTCTGTCCCAAATCTAATGCTTTATCAAATACCAGTACGTCTCCAATCAGTGAGCAGTGTTCCAGGCTTGTGCATCTGGCAGAATACATTTGTCTTATTACTTCACCGAGGCCAGAGTATATGATATTTATGTGTTTTCCTCAACCTTATTAATACAGAAAAAAAGCAGTCACAATAATGCCCCAGTGAGTAGCAGTTGGGAAGATATAGTGGTCATAAAACATCAATAGGTACACATGTTATTGGTACTGCAGCACATTTAAAAATTTACAAGTGGCCTTCAATTTAAATCCCCATTCTGCTCTAAAAAGATCAGCATCCTGCTTCAACACTGTAAACAAATAAGACAATTTAAACCTACACTCCAATCGGTCCCATGCCAGGTCCGCCTCCTCCATGGGGAATACAGAAAGTTTTATGCAGGTTTAAGTGAGACACATCAGATCCATAGTCACCAGGACGACAGAGGCCCACCTGAAAAATTGCACCATTAGGGGAGAAAGTACCATAATATTGGAACATTCAAAAACAATCTTTTTATTACATGGGTTAGGGAAAGGACAAGGTAAAATCACCAATAGGCAATTCGCCCTCGACATACCAACTCGGGTCACAAGCTTCATTTAGGGTGGTGTTTCTGTCCTTTGGACAGTTGCTGTGGATACATTCTAGCTTGGGGAATGCTTACTGCCCACTTGTTATCAGGAGGAGCTTCACCCTTGAGAATGTTACCCCAGTGACCTGCTTTCAGACCTCCACCAAGGTCCAGGAGATACAGCGAAGGAACCGGAGGCAACTGGTTCTCCAAATTTCCCCCCTTTATGGAGAAGCACTTGGCCTCTACCCACAAAGCCGCAACTGAGATCATGAAGTTAACCCTATAAAAAAAAATCATGGACACGAGCTCAAACACACCCCAGTCCCATTTTTTAAATGTTGTTTTTAAACATTTTGCTGTTAAAGAGGCGTATTTTGCTTTAAGTAGGTTAAGTGCGATTTGTAAACATGATGGATATATGTAGTTCTATCATCGATCTTGACTCGTCCAGGTTAGAGGGCTTCTGCCAGCAACTTGGCTGGCATTGTACGCCCCAGTCACCCCACTAACTGTTACAATGGGCAGCTCTAATTATACCACTGCTGAATTGGGAAAAGTCGAGCCCCATGTCGGTGCGCCTCAGTGCGTGCCAGGAGCTCTGTTCAGCAGTGTCTGACTGCCAATTAAATCGATAGAATCATAGAAATTTACAGTACGGAAGGAGACCATTTCGGCCCATCGTGTCTGTGCCGGCCGACAAAGATCTATCCAGCCTAATTCCACTATCCAGCTCTTGGTCTGTAGCTCTGTAGATTACGTGCACATCCAAGTACTTTTTAAAATGTGGTGATGGTTTCTGCCTCTACCACCCTTTCAGGCAAGAAATTTCCCCTCAAATCCCCTCCAAACCTCCTACCAATTACTTTAAATCTATGCCCCCTGGTTGTTGACCCCTCTGCTATCCACTATCTAGGCCCCATCATAATTTTATACACCTCAATAATGTCTCTCCTCAGTCTCCTCTGTTCCAAAGAAAAAAATGACATCAAAAAATCTGGCTATCCTCAGGCTCTTCTGTATCATCAGCAATTTGAAAAGGCAGTGCAGTGGACTGCCCAAGTATGAAAGGGTTGGCAACACGAGCCATGCGAAAACGACCCTTTCAGGTCGTCTCGATAAAGACACCAAACTGCTAATAGTACAGAAATCAACAAGCTTGTATTGGACTTTTAGTATTGGTATGGTGCAGAAGGTGCAGCGACCAATGCCAAATGATTAGTCTACCTGGGGTTTTATACAATCCTATGCATACCAAGTAATCTTAATTTTAATAAAAGCTCCAACTTAACATGCATGAATGTACTAACAGCATTATGATTTCACTAATTGAAATGTAAATAGTTTTATGATGACTGACAGAGGGACAGAAAGGAATAGCAGTCCCCGAGATCAATCAGAAGAGCATTGGATGCCTATGATGAAGACCTGAAACCAAATGCCACTTTTAACTAATATTCGTTATTACAGATGGCACAATCTCAGGGGAGGAAACAGCTGTGGAGACTTCTCTAGACTATACTCAGCCACTGTTTCAGAATAAGGGGTTGCCCATTTAAAAATTTCTTCTCTGAGGGTTGTGAATCTTTGGAATTCTCTACACTCGTGAGCTGTGGAGGCTGGGTCATTGAATATATTTAAGGTGGAGATAGACAGATTTTTGAACGATAAGGGAGTCAAGGGTTATGGGGAGCGGGCAGGAAAGTGGAGTTGAGGCCAAGATCAGATCAGCCATGATCTTATTGAATGGCGGAGCAGGCTCGAGGGGCCAAACGGTGCTATTTCTCCTGCTCCTATTTCTGATGTTTTTTTGTTCTGTCCTGGCAGAAATTGTGTTTAGCAGGAGTGTAAAGGATATAAGTGAATATATTAGAGGGAGATTTTCCACTTCTGTGCTCCCAGCATTGGAAATTGCAAATTCCTAGCCTGGATTTTCCATTCATAAATGAATGGCTGGAAAATCCTGGCTAGGGATGTGCACAATTTCCGGATACGTAATCCTGGCGTGTGCCAGGAGTACTGGCGCAGGGAAATCTCTGTTTAAACTTCAACCTTTATAGGACCAATTTGCATGTGGGTAGCAACTTAATTTTTTGCTTCCATTAGCAATTTGTACACCAGTACTCAAAATCTGTGAAAAAAAATGCTCTTTTCAGACACTGGTTTCCTGGCTGTGTGGTATTGTCAAGTGACCCAGCAATTTCCACAGGCACAGGTAGCTATGGTTATTCAGTATGTGCACTTGGTTCAAGTGCATTGCAGACGCAGATAAATAAGGTTTCTTACCTGTGCATTCATGTTTGCCCCATCGAGGTAAACTTGTCCGCCGTGATTATGGATCAGGTCACACACATCACTAATGTTCTCCTCAAACACACCGTATGTGGATGGATAGGTGATCATTATGGCCGCCAGGTTATCTTTATTCTTGTCAGCCTTCAGTAAAAATAATGTTGAACAAATGAATCAACCCTTTGCAGATTTGAAATTTGCCAAGCTTTATTTATTCACCTAATTGAACTCTGGTAAAAGTACTTAACTAAAGATTGGCCAAAATTTGTATATATCCAAATTTTTACAATGTAACACAAAGGATCTTACTCTGTTTAACAAAACCTATTACTGAGGAGGAGTTGAACCCAACAACTTACATTTGTATAGTGCCTTTAGTAAAACGTCCCAAGGTGCTTCACAGGAGCTGTCATGTATCCTACATGGCTACTGTTGGTACTATTACAAGGTGTGCCACCAGAGGGCACAGCAGTGGGAGACTTGCAGGTTACCTGGACAGGTGTGCCTGGCCTAGTATAAAAGGCAGGCCACCAGGTGTGATCCTTACTCTGGAGTTAACTAATAAAGGACTAAGGTCACTACAGTTCAAGTACAACACATTGCCACGTGGAGTCAATATTAGAGCATCTAAGGACACAACAATTGGCGACGAGATTACGAACTGTCACGCAAAAATGGCTACCCTTGGTACATTGCAGTCGTTCGCCGATGGTGATGATTGGGATGCCTTTGTGGAGAGGCTCGACCATTTCTTCACAGCAAACGACCTGGCAGGAGACGACCCGGCCGGCCACACTGACTGATAAGCGCAGAGCTATCCCGCTAACCAGTTGTGGGCCCACCGTCTATGGCCTCGTCAGGGACTTGCTGGCACCCGCGAAGACAATGACCAAGACGTACAAGAAGCTCGTAACCCTGATCCATGAGCAACTCAAGCCCAAGGAGCGCATCCTCACAGCCAGACACCGATTCTATACCCACCGACGGCCCGAAGACCAGGAAGTAGCGAAGTACGCCGCAGACCTCAGGAGGCTGGCAGCACCGTGCGAGTTCGGCACCCACCTCAACGAAGCGCTGCAGGACATTTTTGTCATTGGAATCGGTCATGAGGGCCTTCTTCATAAGCTACTGTCGGCGGATACCACAGTCACATGCAGAAGGCCATCTCTGTGAGCCAGGCATTCATGAACTCGACCTGCGGTTCTAGGCAGATGACTCACCCTCAGGACTCAAACCTGGCAGGTACTGTGCACAGAGTAGTGCCGTTTAGGGGCTGGACTGTAAAGCGCAAACCCTCCCAGAGAAGAGAGAACTGGCCCCCCCCCACCCCCACCCCCACCGAGTCCCTTAACTCAGAGTCCGCCGAGAGGTGCTAATCGAGTAGCACCATGCTGGTGTTGCGGAGGGAATCACAGGGTTCACCAGTGCAGCTTTAAAGACTATGTATGCAAAAGCTGCAGCACAAAGGGCCACCTCTAGCGAATGTGTAAGAGAAATATGACTCACTGTGTTGATGAAGAGTCTGCAGATGGCCATGAATCCAGCGCGGATTATGAATCGATAGGCAGCTCAGCCCCACGATGAGGTATATAGCATGTTTACCTGCACCACCGAGTGTTCCCTGCTGAAGGTGGAAGTCGAGATAGAGGGCGTTCCAGTCTTCATGGAAGTGGACACGGGGGCGAGTCAGTCAGTGATGATCAAGAAGTCTTTGAGAGGCTATGAGACAATCAAGCTGAACGACCCAAGTTGATACCAATTCAGGCAAAGCTGCCACCTACACCGATGAAATCATCCTAGTCGTTGGTAGCGTGAATGATGGTATGGTGCACAAGTTACCTCTGTGGATTGTTGCAGGTGATAGACCAACGCTGCTCAGCAGGTGGATGGAGAAGATCCATTGGAAGTGGGAGGACTTCACCCCTCCAGCTCAGAGGCACAGCAAGCCCTCACATGAGGGTGGACCTGGCACCAGAGAGCAGACCAGCATGGCACCCGAGACACAGGCTGCTCAGCACGACTGCGTGGAGATCATCCAGTTGAGACGACCTGAATGCACCTTCCAGGCTCCAGTGGCAGGTCTCCGGAGAAAGAAAATCGGATCCAGAGGCGACTTCCCAGCTTCGGAGGCAGAACCTGGGGAGAAGAGGATCACCAGTCGCCATCGTGGATGGTGAAAAGATGGCGCCCAAACCACAAGGTGAGGCGTTGAAGAAAAAGATGGTGGCGGCCAGACCACGAGGTGCAGCGCTGATGGAGCAACACGTGGCACCAAATGGAGAAGAGGATTGGGGTAAAGATAGCAAGGCTCTCTTAAAGGAGGCCTGCAACCCACCACAATTAAAGGGACAGTTCCACACACGATGATCATGTAAAATGTGCAACTGATAACGTGAATTGTGTACATACAACCAGCGAGAAAAAGTCACGCGATCGCAATCAGACCCATAGTTGTGTCCAGCATCAGTATTGAAAAGTTGTGCAATGCAGGGTTTCAACTGCACACAGCCAATGCAGCAGGCAGACATCCATCGGGAGCACACAGGTCCAGCGAGCTACCCAATGCTGTAGCCTGCGTCCCGGGAACCAGAGTCATGCCCCATGGAGTGTGGCCACAAGCAGCCAGTACACACGAGCTGCAGAGCAAGCGATCTCAGCAGGGCAACGGCACCGGTATCGATACCCTGCTCCTGATTGGTTCCAGCTCTCAGGCACCCGATGGCACCAACTGCCACGAGCCTGAAAGAGCAAACTGTGCCGAGGCGCAGTTCCCAGACCCCATCGCTACCAAGGCCATACCCGTAAATGTAGTGTCACCTGCCACAGTTCCCCCAAGGGGAACCGGCATTAGCCAGGATCCCAAATCAAACAACGCCCAGGGCAGCGAGTCAGCAGTTCCCTGTGCACTGCTAGACAACAGCTCCTCAGGAAGTAGCAGCGACCAGGGCACAAAAAAAGAATAGGGAGGTCAAAGGCATCTGTGAGTCGGCCCGATGCTAGGGACCACGGCAACAGCCCCAAGAGCAGGCAACTCGAGCCAACTGGGTTCCCACTGCCAGCACCAGGCATTGAGCTGCCACCAGACTGCAGGGACACAATCCAGCAGCTCTGGAATTAGCTTGTCCTCACGCACCGGTCACTGCATCGTTAAGGCATCTAGCGTACTTGTCAATCAACAGAATCAGAAATGTAATGCAAAACCCATTTTCCTGAACTTGAATGTACATGAATGCTAGGAGCCCCCGCCACAATCGATGTGGGGGGGGGGGGGGCGGGGAGAATGGAGTGGTCAGGGACACAAACACAAACAGCAACCACCAGCACTCTACTGCACCAACCACTTACCCAAGATTGAAATGACCTGCCATGGGTCAACCAGACAGAGCCCACATGGAGCTAAGCCCAGAGCACAGTCAATACAGAGGCGACTTGCACTAAAGGCTCAGGGGAGAGTGATGTCATGTATCCTACATGACTACTGTTGCTACTATCACAAGGTGTGCCACCAGAGGGCACAGCAGTGGGAGACTTGTAGGTTACCTGTACAGGTGTGCCTGGCCTAGTATAAAAGGCAGGCCACCAGTGTGATCCTCACTCTGGAGTTAACAAGTAAAGGACTAAAGTCACTACAGATCAAGTACAACACATTG
This sequence comes from Pristiophorus japonicus, assembly GCF_044704955.1. Classification (NCBI taxonomy): domain Eukaryota; kingdom Metazoa; phylum Chordata; class Chondrichthyes; family Pristiophoridae; genus Pristiophorus; species Pristiophorus japonicus. Next base: position 267,934,218 of record NC_091977.1, on the reverse strand, counting down.
CCTCGTGGAGTCATTACTGGAGCATCGAAGGTCACAACAGGAGCATTGATCAAAAAGTGTCAGATAAAGAGATATTAGGACAGGTGACCAAATGCTTGGTCATAGAGGTAGGTTTTAAGAAGCGACTTAAATGAAAGGGTGGAGTGGCGGAGAGGTTGAGGGATGGAATTCCAAATATTAGGACCTAGGCAGCTGAAGGCATGGCCACCAAGGGTGGAGCAAAGAAAATCCGGGTTGCAGAAGAGACCAGAATTGGAGGAGCGCAGAGCTCTAGGAGGGCTGTTGGGCTGCAGGTTACAGAGATGGGGAGAAACAAGGCCATGAGGGATTTGAACACAAGGATGAGAATTTTTAAATCAAGGCGTGGCGGACCAGGAGGCAATGTAGATCAACAAGCACAGGAGGTGATGGGTGACTGAGAATTAGAATACAGGCAGCAGAGCTTGGAGTTCGGCTGAGGAGCCGATCAGGAAGGCACTGGACTAGTCAAGTCTGAAGGTAACAAAGACATGGTTGAGGGTTTCAGCAGCAGATGGGCTGTGGCAGGGTGGAGCCAGCCGCTGTTATGAGGTGGAAGTAGATGGTCTTGGTGATGGAGAGCTCAGCTCAGGGTCAGATAGGACGGCGAGGTTGCAAACAGTCTGGTTCAGCCATAGACAGTGGCCAGGGTGGGGAATGGAGTTGATAGCCAGGGAACGGAGTTTGTGGCAGCAGCCGAAGACAATAGCTGTGGTCTTCCCAATATTTCATTGGAGGAAATTTGTGTTCTTCCAATACCGGATGTGGGACAAGCTGCGTGACAAATCAGAGACAGAGGCGGGGTCGAGAGAGGTGGTGTTGAAACCTTAGGGTGTTTTCGGATGACGTCGTCGAGGGGCCGCATGTAGATGAGAAATTGGAGGGGGCCAAGGATAGATCCTTGAGGGACGCCAGAGGTAACGGTGCAGGAGTGGGAAGATCAGCCATGATCATATTGAATGGTGGTGCAGGCTCAAAGGGCCGAATGGCCTACTCCTGCACCTATTTTCTATGTTTCTATGAAAAGCCATTGCAGGATTCTCTGGCTGTGACTGAATAGCTAGGAATGGAACCAGGCGAGTGCAGTCCCACCCAGCTGGACAATGGAGAGGTGTTGGAGGAGGATGGAGTGGTCAACCTTTGGGCTGCAGACAGGTCGATAGTTCACCATGGTCAGTCACACAGGATGTCATTTGTGACTTTGATAAGGGCTGATTCAGTGCTGTGGCATGGGGAGAAACCTGATTGGAGAGGTTCAAACATGCAGTTGTGTGAAAGATGCGCACGGATGGAACCCAGGCACTCCGCATTTACAAAGTGGTGTATATGACCGTTGACATTCCCCAGTTCCTGCGTTATACCTCATACATAAGTACTTCTAAGATTAATAACTGTGTGGAGCATCATGGGGAAAACTGATGCTACAGCACAATTCATTGTTAAGTTGTACAATCCAAGAGACTTGAGAAAACCTCTCCTTATTATGTTTTTAGCAGATGTTTCCCCACAGGTGTGGCAACAAGAGTGATGAGATGACCAACCATGTTGCACTTTTGAACTGCTTAAAGACAGATGATACTCTTTAAAAAAAAACTCAGCATTGATCAACATGAATATCCCTTTTGTCTCCTTTTTTTTAACAGCTTATTCAGAAAATTGAGGACCGTATTTTGTGGTAGTGGAAAATAGCCATGAAGGAGTTGGAAAGTTTAACAGCATCAAAACATTGTTGAAATATACACTGAAAGTTACTTAAATCACAAAAGTATTCTGAGTTATTAACTATCTCAAGCAACGTAAATGTTCTTCAAAACTCCTACACCTCCAGCATTGATCATTAACACTTCTCTTCAACATGGGAACAACATAGAGACAGTGGTAATAAAAACAGAAAATGCTGGAAATCTCAGCAGGTCAGGCAGCATCTGTGGAGAGAGAAACTGAGTTAACTTTTCAGGTGGATGACCCTTTGTCAGAACTGGTGAATGTTCGAAATGAACAGATTCTTAAGGAGCACTGAAAGGGGAGGGGAGGAAAGAACAAAAGGGAAGGTCTGTGATAGGATGGAGGACAGGGAGATTTGAGAGACAAAAGGGATGATGGGCCGACTTGAGATAGCAATGGCAGAAGTTAGAAAAAGGTAAGTCTAGATCGGGTGAAAATGGCAGAATAATTAGCATCTGCCATTTGAAACAGAGAGAAAAAAGATACATAAAACCGGGGTGGGTGGGGGGGAGGGGTTAAAAAAGAGGAAAGGTAGCAAAATTTGGGCAGAGGTTATGGTCTAAAGTCGATGTTGAGTCCAGAAGTCTGTAAAGTGCCAAAACGAAAGATGAGGTACTGTTCCTTGAGCTTGCGTTGAGCTTCATTGGAACAGTGCAGCAGGTCGAGGATGGCGAGGTCAAAGTGGGAGTGGAGTGGAGAATTAAAGTGGTGTGGTGGTTCTAGCAACCCAGAGGTTGATTTCAAAATCTCGACACGGCAAGATATGAAACTCAATTCAATAAATTGGGTAATTCATGGGCTAGTGCCAGAAAAATTATGAAAGGTACTGTACTGTTGTTATTAACTCAATTAGTTCACTAATTGTTCAGGGAAGGGAACCATTCCACTCTTACCTGTCCTGGCCTACACACGTCATTATTCCACACTATGTGGTTGACAATGCCTTTTGGAGTGGCCTCGCAAGTGTTCTAGCAAACCACTCAGTTGTACAAACAAATCGCTTCAAGGCGGCGGCCCATCACTACCTTCTCACAGCAACGTGCTGTCATGTATCCTACATGGCTACTGTTTGTACTATCACAAGGTGTGCCAGCAGAGGGCACCGGAGTGGGAGACGTGTAGGTTACCTGTACAGATGTGCCTGGCTGAGTATAAAAGGCAGGCGACCAGGTGTGATCCTCACTCTGGAGTTAACAAATAAAGGACTAAGGTCACTACAGTTCAAATAAAACACATTGCCTCGTGGAGTCATTATTAGAGCATCCAAGGACACATGAGCAATGGGCAATAAATGTAGCTTTGGCAGTGTCACCCACAGCTTATGAACAAATAATAATTTTAAAGATCCTCCTCCAAAAAAATCCCGACCAGAATTAGACCATCAACAGATGCAGAGAGTCCGTTTTCCCTGAACCAAACATTTATTAATTTTTCAGATCACACACTGTTTCTGAAACACCAACATAGTTACTCAAATTTCATGGGGTAGCTTCCTTGGTGTCACAATAACTCGTGCAAATGGAAACAGTTGAAATACGAAATTAAATAATTTTAAAAAGATCTACTTCTGCTCATCCAGTCCACCATTGTTCCTCATTTTCCCTTCCTTTTTGTTGTCACATTTTTTATTTTTATTATTTTACTTTATTTCTATCTACCACATCCTACGTGTGCCCTTTTGCTTAAAAAGGTTAAAATATTATGATTATCCATTTCCTTCTGCCTCCAAGATCTCACCATCCATTTTGGAGGTGGAAGTTTGGTTAAAAATGAGCCAGGACCTGTGTTTTCTCAGCCAACTGAACCCCAAAACTCTGACCAGGTTAACGTTTAACACATTATCCTTCCGTCAAAGGAGAGCAACCCCGCACCGGAAAAGTTATCTAGTCAGTGACAACAGCAGCATCATGAATTGCTTGTTTACAGTACTTGGATTTAGAAATAAATGGATTCAGTTGTCAATCGTCTCTCAAGGATTGCACAACCTTACATTGGGCCCAGGTTTCGGGCTGTGCCTAGAATGGCACAGCCCCGACCTGGACGCCTGTTTTTCGCGCCACAAAGTGCGCCTAAAAAAAACTTACCAATTCTCCGGCTCCCTGCAGGTCCTCTGGAGCTGGGCGCGGCACAACACGAGCTATGGGGAGCGGAGCCAGGTCCCTGCGCTGAAAACAGTGCCGGGACGTCTGCACATGCGCGCTACAGTGGGCGCGCATGTGCAGTAGCTCCAGGCGCCCAAAACTGTGTGGGAGGGGCCCGAAGCACGCAGCCCCTAGCCCTGGCCGAATGGCCTCACTGGGGCTGTGTGAATAAGGGTCCTCCCACGCCCAGCTCCTGCTTCCTCCCGACCCCACTCCCGCTCCCCCCCCCCCCCCCACCCCCGGACCGGACCCGCGCTCCCCCGTCCCCCACCCGACCTGACCTCCCTCTCCCTCCCTCCCTCCCACCCGACCCGACCCACGTTCCCGACGCCCCCCCCACCACCCGGACCCGACCCGACCTAACCTGACCTCCCGCCCCCGACACGAACCAAACCGACCCGACCTCCCTCCCCCCTCCCGGACCCGAACCAACCCGACCTCCCACCACCCCCGACCCGACCCGTGCTCCCGACCGACCCCACCCCCGGACCGGACCGGACCCGACCTCCCTCCAACCTCCCGACCTGACGCGCACTCCCGACCCGCGCTCCCGACCCCGGACCCAACCCGACCCAACGCCACCTACCTGTAAATCTGGTGCTGGGGACGGGCCCTGCCTGAAGTCTTGGGCCCGGCCGGGCCCGGCCCGTTCAGCCTCCCTTCCCCTTCTCCTTCTCCCCCTCCCCCCCCCACCCCCCTCTTCTCCCCCCTACTTCTTCTTCCCTCCCCCTCTCCCTCCCTCCCCTCCCCTCCCTCTGCCTCCCCCTCTACCCCTCCCTCTCTCCCTCCCCTCACTGTCAGAAACACAGACACTGACAGACAGAGAGTGAGAGACACACACAGACAGACAGACAGAGAGATAGAGACACTGACAGAGACACACTGGGGGGGGGGGCATCCCAGCACGCTGTTGGAGGGCTCCCGGTGCTGCAGTCGGTAAGTAGAAAATGTTTTATTTATTGATTTAAAAAAAAAATGATTTCTTATTAATTTTTTTTGATTGATTTATTGGTTGATTTATTCATGTTTTTATCATTTATTATTGATGATGGCTCTTTATTTGTAAAACTGAAGTGTTTAATGTTTGTAAACTTCCCTTTAAACCCACCCCCTCCCCCACACATTCCCTACACCCGATTTGTAACCTACGCCTGATTTTCTAAGTATAGACAAGGTTTTTCTGAGCGTACAAAAATCTACACTTACTCCATTCTAAGTTAGTTTGGAGTAAGTTTTCACTGCCTAAACTTTCAAAATAGGCGTAAGTGGCCGGACACGCCCCCTTTTGAAAAAAAAAAATCTGTTCCAAACTGAAACTGTTCTAACTGACTAGAACTGGAGCAAACTAAATGCCGAGAATTGCAATTTCTAAGATACTCCATTCTAAACCAGTTGCTCCAAAAAAACAGGAGCAACTCAGGCCGAAACTTGGCCCCAATGAGTTGTTCTGCTACACCCACATAGAATATGACAACAAAATGTGGTGCAGCATCTGTCAAGGCAATTAGCATAAACTAACGATTGGTTAACAAGTTAGAAGATGCTCATTTATGAATAAATACCATACATGCATACGATGGCAATATCTGGTAGAGTATCTACCCAGAAGTCACCATACTGGAGCATCTGAGCAAAGATTTTAAATTGAAGAAATTCTTATCAAACTAGGAAAACATTTTGTATGTTGGAAATGTACTGGAACACACAGCCATTGGGTACTGTTGACTATGAGAACAGAAGCTTTGTAACTTTGTTCTGAAGTTTGTTTACCTTGGTATCTTAAAAAGGAGACTGCATTTTGCTCAAAGTGCTCCTTATTTTTTAATAGGTAAAAAATGTCAGTAACTTATGACGAGTCTGACATTTTAGTAATAACATCAATTTTTTTTTCAGCAAAGACAAAACTGGAAGTTCCAACTTCAAACAAGCCTAGAAGGCACTCTGGAGCTATCAGATCCTGGCAAACCACTCTGGTCTCTTGAGCCTGCTCCACCATTCAATACGATCATGGCTGATCTGATCTTGGCCTCAACTCCACTTCCCCATCCGCTCGCCATAACCCTCAATTCCCTTATCATTCAAAAATCTGTCTATCTCCACCTTAAATATATTCAATGACCCAGCCTCCACAGCTCTCTGGGGTGGAGAATTCCAAAGATTCATGACCCTCAGAGAAGAAATTCCTCCTCATTTCGTTTTAAATGGGCGACGCCTTATTCAGAAACTATGGCCCTTAGTTCTAGATTCCCCCCACGAGGGGAAGCATCCTCTCTGCATCTACCCTGTCAAGCCCCCCATCAGAATCTTATACTCTCCCTTTTGCTGATAAGCTTATCAGGATACTACCAATCAGTGACTTCACCAGAGTGAAGGATTCCCCAAGCAAGCATCTCCATGTTGGTAATAAAATGTAACATTTTTGCTATAACAATGACATTTTTGGTAAATCTAACCTTTTTCTTTATAAATAGGGAGTACTTTGAAGAAAGTTCACTCCTTTTGACTTCCTTTCCCCACTGTACAAATTGATGCAGCATTTTTCCTCTTGTAGTCTCTTCAGCTGTGCACAGCCTTTACAGCTATTGCCTATAAGTGTCCAAACTGGTAAAACATTCAGAAAAGCAACCCAGATGGAACCTCTGCCAATTGTGATCACTCTTTACTGTCAAGAGGATAGGTCACCATCCATATATTGATTTCCTTGCTCGCTTGGCCAAGACCAGAGAGTTGACCAGCAAGACCAGCCAACTTGCTGGTGGGGAAATCCAACTTTCATTGCATAGGGGGTCTTCAACAGCTTCTAAATACATGAAACACAAATGTATTTTTCTTATAAAATAGCAGTGTAATTCCATGTTTTATGATTTGCATTCATGGCTATTCTTCCTACCTATACTTTAAATCGGTTTTTTTATATAGGAATGTTCCTCGTTTATTTATTTGGCAGGAAGATGAACTGGCAAATAGAAGGTCCTCTAATGTCACAAAGAAGAAAGATTTGGATTTATCTAGCGCCTTTCACGACCACCGGCGACTCAAAGTGCTTTACAGCCAATGAAGTACTTGGAGTGTAGTCACTGTTGTAATGTGGGAAATGCGGCAGACAATTTGCGCACAGCAAGCTCCCACAAACAACACTGTGATAATGGCCAAATAGTGTTTTTTTGTTATGTTGATTGAGGGATAAATATTGGCCAGGACACCAGGGATAACTCCCCTGCTCTTCTTCGATATAGTGCCATGGGATCTTTTACGTCCACTTGAGAGAGCAGGCGGAGCCTCGGTTTAAGGTCTCATCCAGAAATTGACAGCTCTGGCAGTGCAGCACTCCCTCAGCACTGTACTGGAGTGTCAGTCTAGATTTTTTTTGTGCTCAAGTCTGGAGTGGGACTTGAACCGACAACTTTCTGACTCAGAGGAGAGAGTGCTACCCACTGAGCCACAGCTGACATTAAAGAGGTAAACATATGTTTTTTTTCCCAAAAAATAAAAACACAGCATGCTACATTTAAAAAAAAATAATACTGCATCAGGAGCCATTGTTCACTAGAAAAAAAAACTGCATTTGTTTTTTTTACTTCCGAGATATTCGTGGAGCAATTGCAAACCACCTTGTTTGTGTCGGTACCTTATCAGCACATCTTTTAGACGACAAGGTATAAACCCACATGAATGTCAGAATGCAAGGAGCATATAGGTGGGAGGTTGTAGGTGGCAGCACTCTGCAATTTTCCCAGTACATGCAACACACGCTGCGAGTCTTGGTGACAGTGGAGATGGTGGAGAATGCAAACAGATATTTAAGTCAGTTTGGATGAGTGTAAAGGGGCAATTAGTGTGTAGGTGTAAACTGAAAGGTAGCGTTGATGGGGACAATGGTCTCAGCCTGCAATAGTTCCTGTGGATAAAATTTATATTGTTCCATTTAGATTATATGTATGGACCTTGCAATGGTAATAGCTCTGAAATTTGAAGTGGTTCCCCTTGTGGTGAATACACCTCATTTGTACTGAGGGGTGACTTCAGCACATTTGCCAGAACACAAATTTGAAAAATTTGCACGCGCACTGTTACTGCAAAGTTACATTTGACCTTGTATGATTTTGGCCGGAGAGGGGAAAATTTCTGCCAAGGTCAGTAATGTTACAATCTCACAGGTGGCCTGTGCAAGTGCACCGAGCTTGAAGCTTGACCAAGGCTGGAAAACACGGAGGCTCTGACAGAAAGCAGTGCTAGCAGTAGCCATTTACCTTTGCTACTGGTAGTGTTTCACCTCTAGCGTCAGACCTATACAATTTCCTGGGATGATGTTCCTCATCTCTGAAAGTGTGTGCACTGCCTCACTGATTTAAATGGAGCATCAAAGAACTGCTCCATGAATCAGTTTTCCAGTGACGGGCATCACTTCTGCTACTGTAGAAACCCCCACCATTGTATTAATAATAGTAGCGTGTCAGCTGTGGCTCAGTGGGTAGCACACTCGCCTCTGAGGCAGAGGGTTGTGGGTTTAAGTCCAACTCCAGGGACTTGAGCACATAAATCTAGGCTGACACTCCAATGCATTGCTGAGGGAGTGCCACATTATCGGAGGTGCTGTCTTTTGATGAGACGTTAAACCGAGGTCCCGTCTGCTTCCCTCAGGTGGACGTAAAAGATCCCTTGACACTATTTGGAACAAGATCAGGGGAGTTATCCCCGGTGTCCTGGCCAATATTTATCCCTCAATCAACATCACTAAAAACAGATGATCTGGTCATTATCACATTGCTATTTATGGGAGCTTGCTGTGTGCAAATTGGCTGCCGCGTTTCCTGCATTACAACAGTGACTACACTCCAGAAAGTACTTCACTAGCTGTAAAGCTCTTTGAGACGTCCGGTGGTTGTGAAAGGCACTATATAAATACAAGTCTTTCTTTTTGCTAAAGTTCCTTTAAAACTGCATTCTAGCAGTTCAATGGAATCTGCGCCTACCCCAAAGGTTTAGTTTGTTAACAGCCACTTATTTGGCCATCTCCTCCTCTGATAGACTACTTGGCATATCTGCTTCCAGTGGAGACGGCAATGTGGGTTATTTATGTGGGGTGGCTGTCTCTGGAAGGCAGTCATGTCACTATATTTATAGTTGTGGCTTGCTACTAACTTTGGCAGCAAACTTTAACTACAAAAAAGCTGTTACATAATGAAATGAAATTCAATCTGTGTTTTAAAAAAAATAACATAATATAAATGTGTACGCCAGTCTGTGCAATGTGGTGGGGACAGTAACCTGGTCCTTACAAAAGGAATTCAATTAGTATTGTACAGTATGTTAGATTGCAGTTTCATGACTCGACGTATATTAAATTATTGCCTTTTAAAAAAAAACAAGTCTTTAGGTGGAGCAGATAATTTGCTGACACAGTATCATGTACTCATGTTTCTATAATAGCAGGTTGGTGTTACCTGTTGGCCAAAAAGTCTATCAGAGTCCACTTCAACCGTTTCAGTCTTGTGCTTTAAAGCTTGCACTTCATAAATCACTGACTATTTATTGTTATCTCGCCCCCTCATCCCTATACTTGCCTTACAGGGTTCTGATGGCATGATTTCCATTAGCAATGTCCCTGTACTGTAAACAGCTCAACATTAGTGCCAATGGCTGACGTCAATCTGCATACAGCACTTCCCAACTATTTTGATTCAGGCCACCGGGTCTCAGCAATGTGCTGGCATGTACATTTTCCTCGCCGGCATTGCAAGACTTGGCCAACTTGACACAGTTGTTCCAATATTGCTGAATCTCCTAAGGTATAAATGGGGCAAATTGAGCAACACAGGAACTGGTGCAAAGATGAGCCACTTCCATCGGAAGATAATCCTTAGTATAAAGATGGGAACAAGCACAATTTTCCCCCCTCGCCTTACCTCGTGAAGAGTTAGTGAGGAGTAAAGTAAAGAAACAAACATCATTGTGGAAGCACCATCAGCAGAAGGAGTGCGATGGTTCAAGAAGAACCACCATCTCCTCAGGCCAAGTTGGGAGCGAAAGAAATGCCAGCCTAGACAGCGTTGCCCGCATCCCGCCAACAAATTTTAAAAAGCAGCCAACATAGTAGAAAAGGCGAGAAAGAAAATGACCCTTAAAACTACAAGCATTAATGGACAGGCAACAATGAGATGGGTGGTGGGGGTGAAGTGGACCTCAACAAACTGACTTCAAATGCAGATCAAAGCACCTGGGAAAAGTAACAAACACTGGGAACCTCAAGATTGAAAACATCTTAAAAATTGTGATAATGGACCATTTCTACACTGTAGAATGATGGTACTAATGTTTCCTGCAACGTTCAGTACAGATTTTATCGTCTTAACTTTGTGGGTACAGTGTTTTTGGAAAAGTACGTACCATTGCTTTTAAATGTGCAACATCTATGTTTCCATTCTTGTCCACTTCAACAGGTTGGATTTTCATCCCTGCCATTTGTGCACTGGCTGGGTTGGTGCCATGAGCTGACTTGGGGATAAGGCAGACCTGGACAGGAGGAGGAAACAAATAGTCAAAAGGTCAGGATCAATTGTCTACTCAAAACATCTTTCTTGGGAGATGGCCTGAGAAGCAGGACCTTGCTAGTGCTGACTGGCTGGTGCTGACTGGCAGGTCAAGTGCCAATACTGCAAGAATCAGTTTTAAATGAGCAACAAGATCTCCAGAGACAGCAGAAGAAACAGCTAAATGTGGATGAGCTTCGACTGAACACTCAACTCGTATGAGGTTGTCTTATGAGGAAAGGTTGAGCAGGTTGGGCCTGTACTCATTGGACTTTAGTAGAATGAGAGGTGATCTTGTTGAAACATATAGGGGGAGAAATTTGGTTAGTTAGTGCCACCCATTAGAGCCCCATAGGGGCACTAAGCACCTCCTGCCCAAGCACCGAACTTCAGTGAAGGTTTAATGGCGACGCTGAGAGTTTGCGCAGCGCTCACTAGTGCCACCCACTTGGTGACGTCACCGAGTGTGCAATGCCCCCGTAGCGCCGCAGTACCGCGGTACCGCAGTACAGACAGGGAAAGCGGGCATCATGGAGAAGCTGCCGGGGCGATATGTCCGAGGGAAGCAGGTGGGCATTTGAAATGAATTTTTTCCCATTAATGCATCTCTCCTAGATGTTGGACACCGTTGTTTAGCTGCTTTGGCTTTTCTTTAACTTTTTGGGTGGGCCAGCTGACCTCCCCGTTAGGCGCTAGAATGCAGGTTTCCTAGCGCCAGAACTTCAACAGTGCTCCCACAATAGCGTCCCAGGAATTAGGGTTATCGTTCCAAGTGAGGTGTGGAATACTTCCCTTAGCGCGCCACTCCCCTCTTGAGGCACTAAAAGTGAATATCCCGGTTAGAGGCGGTAAACATTGGCCGGCGCTAAAGTTAGTGACCAGGCAGTGTCACCGCCTCAAATCGGGCTATACTGAATTTCCACCCCATACGATTCTGAAGGGGCTTGACAGGGTAGATGCTGAGAGGATATTTCCCCTCATGGGGGAATCTATAACTAGGTGGCATCATTTCAGAATAAGGGGTCGCCCATTTAGGATGGAGATGAGGAGGAATTTCTTCTCTCAGAGGGTCGTGAATTGTTGGAATTCTCTACCCCAGAGAGCTGTGAAGCCTAGGTCATTGAAAAAATTCAAGGTTGAGATAGACAGATTTTTCAACTATAGGGGAGTCAAGGTTTATGGGGAACGGGCGGGAAAGTGGAGTTGAGGCCAAGATCAGATCAGCCATGATCTTATTGAATAGCGATGCAGGCTCGAGGGGCCGTAGAGCCTAATCCTGCTCCTATTTCTCATGTTCTTAGGATCTCAGCACAGATGAACCCTACGTCATTGGCTACAGGTCAATGGAAAGACCGTGTCATTTTTATCCCCATTGGAAGGGAGACTGCGAGAGTGCACAGAGATGAACAACACTATCCTATTGTACACCGACAATACAAATAAATGAATACAATCCAAACTGAAAGCTTGCTTCATGATGCATGACTGCTAATTGAAGCACTCTGTCATGCTCCAACATCAACAGAAATACCAGTTACTAATTCACTGTGGAATTAGCCCAACAACAGCAAAGGCCCACTGACCAATTCGCCACAAAGACAATTAACAAAGTCTTGACAGATTAATTTGAATGAACACTAGTTCGACTAAAAATCCATAATTTAGTGTAGCATCTGCACTGTGGCAGCAGAAGATACAATCTAAACGTTACCTGGGAGCAAAACAAAGCTACGCAAATAGATACCTGAGCAATTAGCTCAGGATAACCGCCTTGCAACAGCTCCGTCTATTTGTTCATCACTTAAAACACCATGCAGCATTCACAGAATGATATGATAAAATACAAGTTTGGAATATTTGATCTGTTAAATGAGAGAAGGATGATGTATATTTTCGAGTGTGAGACGCTTCCATATTGAAAACTGTCCCACATGCTCTGTGTAATACTAAGCAATACTGTGACAGTTTATTAACATTAAACCATTGCTGACTTTTTCCTACTTGGATTCAGTAATGTATTTGCTTCACGGGTTCTTTGCTTAACAATTCATAACACATTACCGGTTCATCCACTAGGCTCGCAACTGCATATCTCATCATGGATGACTTAGACCCAGCTGACTGGGGTTTTATTGAGTCTTGTGAGCATCACGTGACTGGCTAAGTCACTCACAATGCAATAGCTCTACAACTATTTTTAGTTGATTTGTAAATCAAATGCCCCCTTATTAAAGGTGGCACTAAAACCGACAAATAAACAAATTAACTTTTTAACCGTAAACTTATATCAAATTAAAATTTGGTTGCCGGGGGTGGTGATGCACTCCAGTCCCTTTGGCGCCCACCTCTCGCGGAAGGCCATGAGCGTACTGGTGGACACGGCGTGCTCCATCTCCAGGGACACCCTGGCTCGGATGTAACCGTGGAAGAGAGGCAGGCAGTCGGGCTGAACGACCCCCTCGATCGCCCGCTGCCTGGACCGGCTGATGGCCCCCTTGGCCGTGCCCAGGAGCAGTCCCAGGAGGAGGCCTTCTGACCTACCCGCTCCCCTCCGCACAGGGTGCCTAAAGATCAGGAGTGTGAGATTGAAGTGCAACCAGAATTTGAGGAGCAGCCCCTTCAAATATTGGAACAGGGGCTGCAACCTCGCACATTCAATAAAAACATAGAACATGGACTCTTGCAGACCGCAGAAATTGCAGGCGGCCTGGGAGCCCGTGAACCGATTTTAAAACTTCTTGAACGGGACTGCTCCGTGCACCATCCTCCAAGCCAAGTCCTCAATAAATAGAGGGAGGACTCCCGCGTAGAGTGCACTCCATTGGGGACCCCCGCCTCCTCCGGACGGCAAGATGGTACGCCATGGCGTGTCCGGATGGCGTGTCCGGATGGCAAGGTTGAGAGTGTGCAGGAGCAGCCCGTACAGGAAACCCCTCCGCGCAGAACTGAAAGGCAGGGAGGGGATTTCCCCGAGGTGGCTCAAGTTGTGAGGCGCCGGCTCCCAAGGGAGGTTTCGGGGCTTGGCGCCGATGAGGAATTCCGTCCGGACATGGGTCAGTTCGGACGGGATCTCCCCACGTGCTTGAGCCTCCTCGATACACCTAACGGAGTCAGTGCTGTTTTTAGCGACTCGATGGCATTGGAAGCACGCTGGACGTCGGCCCGGTTTAGGCGCTGTGCGTGCACGTCTGGCGCCATCCAGCTCGCTCCTCCGCCATCGAGCAGGTCCCTGACCCTGGTCACCTCGCCAGCCACAGCCCTCTCATCTGTCTGCCACCTAAAACCGTGGTCGTGGAGGTACAGATTGAGCAACGGCTCCTGCAGGACAGCCGCCACTCCAGACTGGGGAGAGCTGTGCTTGGTGGCGACTCTGTTCCAGACCCTGATGAGTTCCTGGTAAAAGACAGACAGCCCCCACATGGCGGTCCTGACGCCCCCCAAGCTCACAAACAGGAGCTGCGTGTCGTAGTTGAGGCTGTACTGCTGGCGGAAGAAATACATCGCCAGCGCACACCACCTAGGAGGGGGCTCAACATAGAGGTATCTCTGCAGGGTCTGAAGACGGAAAGTCGCGAGCTGGGCGCTGACGCACACCAACGACTGACCGCCCTCCCTAAGCGGGAGACTCAAAACTGCAGCAGAGACCCAGTGCTTCCTGTTGTTCCAGAAGAAGTCCACCAACTTCTTCTGTATCTTGGCGACAAACGCAAGGGGAGGGGTCAAAGTGACCAGCCGGTACCACAGCATAGCAGCCACCAGCTGGTTTATGGTTCGCGCTCAACCCCTGTAGGACAGCACTCGGAGCAGTCCTGTCCAGTGTCCTAGGGGAGCCTCCAGCTCCTGCCAGTTTGCCGGCCAGGCTTCCTCGTCTGGGCTAAGGTAGCCTCCCAGATAGAGGAGATGGGTCGTGCTCCAGGCAAAAGGCCTGGACTTCTCCGCCAGGGAGTCCATACGCCACTGACCCGCCAGGAGTCCGGAACATTTCTCCCAGTTGATCCTGGATGCGGCCGAGTAAATCTTCTGGCACTCACACATCCTCCGCAGGTCAACGGGATCCTCTACTGTGAGGAGCACGTCATCGGCGTAAGCCGAGAGGACGATCTCCACGCCCGGCCCTTGCAGAGCCAGTCCCGTCAACCTCGTTCGCAGGAGGCGCAGGAAAGGCTCCACGCAGATGGCATATAACTGGCCGGACATGGGGCATCCCTGGCGCACCCCTCTCCCAAAGCGAAGGGGCGCCGTCAAGGACCTGTTAACCTTAATCAGACACTCCGCGGTGGCCTACAAAAATCCGGGCGACAAAATGCGTCCTGAACCCGTAAGTGTGCAGAGTTCCGAACAGATACTCGTGATCCACCCTGTCGAACGCCTTCTCCTGGTCTAGGGATAGGAAGACAGACCAGCCTCCTGGGAATGGTGGACCAGGTCCCGGACCAGATGGATGTTATCGTGGATTGTCCAGCCTGGGACTGTGTAGGACTGGTCAGGGTGGATCATGTGGTCCAGCACGGCGCCAAGGCGAGCAGACATCACCCTGGCAAAAATGTTGTCATCTGTGCTGAGGAGGGAGACCGGACGTCAGTATTTTAGTAGGCGGAGATCGCCCTTGTTAGGCAGCAGGACGATGACTGCCCTGCGCCAAGAGAGGAGCATCTCCCTCGTCGCCAGACTTTCCCCCAGGACCCGCACGTAGTTGCCCCCCAAGACGTCCCAGAACGCCCTGTGGAACTCCACGGTCAGCCCGTCCAGCCCCGGGGACTTTCCCCTCAAGAGCTGGTCGAGGGCACTGGTCAGCTCCGCCAGTGAGCATACAGATACCTCCCAGTCATATCCAGCCCAGCTCTAACTGGATGTTAAGCCTCCAGATTTCCAGGGGAGCCACGCTCTAATGTGCCCATAATTGACACCAGTGGGTCAGCAATCCTGGCGCAAGAGGAGGCCTGGATTTGACTCATTTCTTTTGTATATCACTTTTTTGGGAGGATGAGCATAAGTACTTCATATACTCGTGCTCAATCCTACCCTCTTCAATATTCCTTTCATCATGTAATGTTGCCGTTGAGGGATCTGTGGGTTGAGGTCCTTCCTGTCAGTAGTAAATGCTTAATATGTGTTTCGTTATAGTCGCGGTCAGAGTCGCTGTTTGGGAATTGTTCCTATATCATATTCTTCTGCGTGATCTAACTTTATGGGCTGTATTTTCTGCTGTCCTTTTTAGAGTCCCAGAGGGCGGCAATGGCGGCGTAAATATCTCCGGGCGTACAGACAGCTGGCTTCCAGCATCCCGCCGGGACATTCGGTGCCGGTTTCGAGGAGGCGCGGAGCATTACCGCCCGGAAGTGACGAACTGGTGTGCAACGCTCCTGGTTGCGGCACCAGCTCGATATTTGGATTGCGCCTGACCTAGAACGCTCCTGGTGGGACTGCCTGTGGTAGCTGGTGACCCAAGCTGCAGCGACTGCAATGAGGTAAGTAATATCAACCTCAGATAAGTGTGATTGGTTTTCATTTTTTTTGCGATTTTGTTGTGGGTGGCGCGAGTTATGTATTGGGAATGTTTTTGGTGTTTTTTTTCAGATCCCCCCCCCGGATCTTCTCTTCGAGTGCTCCGAGGCCGGCTGTTTAGCTCGGGATTTTCACCTGCTCAGCAGGCCTAGCGCCGTAAAAGAGGTGTGCAACGCCTCCCTTAGCGCTGCGCTCTACACTCAGGGCCCGGCAGATGAATTTTGCGGCAGCAGACGCAAACCATTGGCCGGCGCAAAATTTACCGCTCCACCTTGGTTAACGCTGCTACAGAGGAGCGACCCAATTTCATCCCCTATGTATTTTGATTGCTAGGAAAATCTTTAAATAAAGGGCGCTTCTAAAGATAACCCCCAGGAGAGACTCTTATCACAATCTGTTAAAGGATTTTCAGATTGCACTTGTATTTCCTGAATATTTTTTCAATTCTTTTTCTTAGAAAAGAAAAGAAAAGAAAAAGGGGTTAAAAGTACCTATCTTGAATGCAGTATTTTCTTGAAACTATTTTGTTATTCATTACAACTGAAGGGCTGCCCAAACCACATTCTGGCTTGTTGAAAAGCTACCCTCCCACACAGTGACCAGACTGCACGTAGGGTCAGCTCATTGGTCTAATTATTCATAACTGTCTTTGCTTTGTCCTTGTGTGTGGAGCTAGGGGGCGGTGGGGACACACACACAGAAATCACACTTCACCTGAAATTGAAAGGGCAGCAGGCATTTAAAGGCAAGAGGCTTTACAGGGGAGCAAAAGCTCTCGGAATCTTTTGACAGTGAGCACCTCCTTTAGTGAAGTGGAGACATCACATGCACTGTTCTTCGCTGAGGTTGAGATAGGAGAATTGCTCTGTAGAACCTGAGTGGATATGGCCTCCCGATGAATCCTTCTCCTCCTCCTCTTCGGGCAGCTTGTCCTGCTCTGTGTCACCTCTGCTCATTCTCCCTGTCATGTTGCAGGCCAAGGGGGATATTGCACCATGTCTGGAAGCAACTGGTCTGAGCAGAAGCCTTTAAGTAACCTGCCACACCAACTCCCTGGAGACTTCAGCAACTGCAAATAAGACAGCAAACCACCAAACACTTGTACAAACTCACCAAGAGCCAGTAGAAATCAATTAGCAAAGCAGCTGATGATCTCTTTAAATAGCGCTGGTGAGGGGGTAGGTACTTCCTACTGCTGAACGCATGTTCAACTGTACATGTTTAAAAGAGGGCATTAGCTGCATCGTTGAGGTCGAAACTGGTCGCGCTGGCGTCAAATCAGCGTTGCACGCTGACTGATGTCATGATCTGCGTACTCTGCATAATTCAAGCACACGCTCCCAGCGCCCACTAGCGACCTCACCAAGATGGCATCCAGTGCAGCCTGAAGCAAAAGTGCGCACGCATGCCATTTTGGGCACAAAACGGCACCCGTAGAGCCGTAAAAAAACAGGCGCTGCGGAGCTGAATTTCGCGGCACAGGCGCTTAAGTCGTTAAATTCCCTGCAACGGTAGGTGGTGAAACAGAAATGAAATAAAAAAAGGGGGAAAGAATGTAAAACAAAACCATGTAACTACTTAAGTGCAAGAGAAATCAATAATATCTCCAATACTCCCAAAACAAATCAATGTATCTTTAGGAAAATTGACTTAAAGGACAGAAAGTGAAGTTCAAAACATGGTAGGTTTTCACTTGTTTAGAATAATGAGGGTAGGAAAACACACCCTCCGCATCAGCGCAATTCAAAAACCGAGGAATTTACTGAGGGAGACTGACTATTTCTGTAAAATATCCATAACTTTGCATTAAAAGCCATGGGTTACAATTCAGATTTACTGTGGTAAACAAGTTGTTGCAAGTTTCCACAATCGTTCCCGTGTATGACCATAATTTTAATCCCTTGCCAACGCCTCCTATCTATACACAGATGTACAAGTGCCAACAGAAGCTCCAGGTCATGTCACTTTCACATTTGTTGATCCAGTGACCCTGATCTCAAATGCAGTGCATAATCAATACCATTTAAAACCACCAGGGGGAAGCACACTTTTAACAAGAACTGACACCTTATTCTGGATGACAAATTTGCATTTTACAATAACGTTTTCCAGATAAAAGTAGTCTGGAACGTACTTGGTAAATCAGTGTGGTTTAATACTATCAAATAAGTTTTGCCGAGATTAGTTTTTGTTTGAAAAATTCTGTAAATCATCGATACCTGTTACTTCTTCTAAGATAGTTTGTTCACGGTGGTGGGGGAAGAGAGGGGGGAGATTTCTGTGGGGTTCTCCCACTTGTCTGCGATAACACCAGTCGAAGAGCCAGGGAAACTCAGCAAAAAACGGAGTACAGGGCGCAGTCACTGGTTCCCCTCGGGTTTCCACGGCTCCATTACTGAAGTTACAGTGGGCAGCAAGGAGAAACACCGTGCAAATTCACCCCCAGCATTTGCTGAAAGTCTAACCAACACCTGCTACCTCTTACTCTTGAAAGCTCCACTGCAGCAGCTTAGCTATGGGGAATTTAGGCATTGTCCAACTTATGGCAACAAAGGTCCCAGCAAACCATTGATATGATATTCTACGAGTAATTCAAGTCGTCACCTTGTTGTAAATGCTGCTGCTCCAATCACCCCAATGGACGCAGTGTTGAATCATTTGAGAGAGGGGCACAGGACTGTACATTTAGAGGTTCACCCTATGCCTGTTCATGCTTAGGGGACGAAATTGCACTACGCCCCGATTGGGGCTGGTAACCTTCCGGGGCCGGGAGTTTTAGCGCCTGATGCGGAAGTCCCCCGCCTGCCACGGAATTGCCCTTACCGTGCCCGCGCTCCACTTCCTTCGGGGGCGGTAACCAGGGCGCTACTGGGGCAGGGAGTCAAGCATGTCGCGATGTTCCGCGTAGCACTAGTGCACTTCAACTTAAACTTATTCCCCTTGGCTTAAAGGGGAGGGCCACTGTGTACTCTGCACGGCCTGACATCCTCCACTGGGCCACCAGTGCGGCGTGCGACCAGGCCAGCAGCCCGGCAACCAAGACGGAGTGCCGGGCTGCCATGCTAGGGTCTCTATCATTGAGCCGTCCCGAGAGTCGGCTGACAAAAAAAATGGTTGCTTGGGGCGCTGGCGCCCTCCCCTTTAAGCATCGCCCCGAGAGCGGATGTCAGACAGCTTCGCGATCCGCGGGGCGGTGAGGGGTCGCCGCGCACAGCGATGACATCATCGCCAGTTGCACGGTGGTCCAGGGTGCTAACTGTGAGGCTGCCATGGCAACGCCTCCGCAAACTCCCGGGAAATTTCCCAGGAGGCGGTGGCACCCCCCCACTCTCCTGGGCGAAAACTGTCTTTCGCCACATTAGCGTCCCCCAGAGGCGCTAAAGGGGCTATAGAAAGGAGCAATTTCGCTCCCTGTTTCTTACTGTTATTCCAATCACCTTTTTTTGGTAGCCGATCTCCCTCGTAGCATGTGCCTTAAGGCTTCGCTGCTCTGCTCATATCTGACTGCTAACATGGGGAAATCTAGCTATATTCCTCTAGTACTGCGTTCACAGGCACAGACTGGAGGGAGGGGTGGGTTGGGGGGGCCTGGCCCACCTGCGGCTACCCCACCCCTACCCTGTTCCACTCTTAGTCCTTTTCCCTCTATTAATGCCCTTAACCTTGCTGTCATCCCTGATCGTAAATGGAACTCACATCTTTTGCATTGTTTAAGCTGCCTCTAATGAGCTCAGTGTCCTCTTTTCTCTTCAACACGTTCACCTTCTACAACTCGCAATGCTCTTCAACACCCAGGTCTGTTGAAGTCTTGAATAACCCTCAGACCTGGGGATGCATCTGCTCACACTCCTGGGCAGATGCAGCAAACAACTTGTCGTTCATTAGATGTTTATTCCTTCACTTCCACTGTCCAATCTCTTTCTCTCCATTCACCCTCATCTTGTCTTGTGTCTCCACTTTATCAACATGAATGATCATTGCTCCTCAAGCATTTTCTCCCTTGCCCCTTCTCACAAGCACATTCTCCCACATCCTCAATATTTGCAAATCATAACTTACCATAATCCACTAACCCTAAATCATTCTTTCCCACTACCTAAACACTTTAGGGGGCCGAAATTGTCCCTTTCTGTAAGGCTCTTTCAGGCGGCCATGGGTCGGTGAGGACTGGCCAGTGAGTTGCTGTGGAGGGGCTGCCATTTGTGATATTGCTCTCCTTTACTTTTGGAGCAGTGTAGGGGACCGCTCCGCCCGTTTTCGCGCCGCAGCGTGCATGTGCTGACCCCTTACCGACCGGCGGTGACACTTTTCCAAAATTGCCCCGCAGGAGCGGCGCCGCCACCGGCTGGTGCCACTGACAGTTTTTTCTGTCGGTACCTTTTCTGTGGCTAGGCAGCACAGCTGCCCTTAAAGGTGAGGTGTCAGCCGACTACCAGGTCGAGCCGACAATTATGATCACGGGTTCGGCAGGGCCGCCAACAGGCAGCTGGCACCCCCCTTGGGTGCCAGGTCTCTGGCCCGGCCTAAACCTTCCCTGTTTGCCACTGAAGTGGCTGCAGAGTTCGCAGCGGCCCTCCCCTTTAACTGAAGGGGAGGGACGTTGTGACACGCCAGCGCGATGATGTCATTAGCACGGCGCGCTAGTGGCGGCCACTCCGATCCGACTGCACTCCCCACCCACTCCCCACACCAACACTGCTCCAACCGGAAACAGCAACCAAAAAGCTGAAATTCTCCGGATTGTCCACCCCATGGAACACTTCAGGATCGGTCGGTGCGACCCGCTTCGGGCAGTGGGCAATTCCGGCTCCGAGAACTCTTTGCGCCTTTTGCTCCTCATGCACCTTCAGGCTTTTCAAACTGAAGTTTGCATTACATAAGAACATAAGAAATAGGAGCAGGAGTAGGACATACGGCCCCTTCAAGCCTGCTCCGCCATTTAATATGGTCATAGCTGATCCGATCATGGGCTCAGGTCCACTTCCCCGCCCACTCCCCATAACCTCTTATCGTTTAAGAAACTGTCTATTTCGGTCTTAAATTTATTCAATGTCCCAGCTTCCACAGCTCTCCGAGGCAGCGAATTCCACAGATTTACAACCCTCTGTTAAGAAATTTCTCATCTCAGTTTTAAATGGACGGCCCCTTATTCTAAAATTATGCCATCAAGTTCTAGTCTCCCCCATCAGTGGAAACATCCTCTCTGCATCCACCTTGTCAAGCCTCCTCATAATCTTATAAGTTTTGATAAGATCACCTCTCATTCTTCTGAATTCCAATGAGTAGAGGCTCAACCTACTCAACCTTTCCTCATAAGTCAAACCCCTCATCTCTGGAATTAACCCAGTGAACCTTCTCTGAACTGCCTCCAAAGCAAGTATATCCTTTCGTAAATATGGAAACCAAAACTGCCTCACCAATACCTTTATACAGCTGTAGCAAGACTTCCCTGCTTTCATACTCCATCCTCTTTGCAATAAAGGCCAAGATTCCATTGGCCTTCTTGATCACTTGCTCTACCTGCATACTATCCTTTTGTGTTTCATGCACAAGTACCCCCAGGTCCTGCTGTGCTGCAGCATTTTGCAATCTTTCTCCATTTAAAATAACTTGCTCTTTGATTTTTTTCTGCCAAAGTGCATGACCTCACACTTTCCAACATTATACTCCATCTGCCAAATATTTGCCCACTCACTTAGCCTATGTCCTTTTGCAGATTTTTTGTGTCCTCCTCACACATTGCTTTTCCTCCCATCTTTGTATCGTCAACAAACTTGGCTACGTTACACTCAGTCCCTTCTTCCAAGTCATTAATATAGATTGTAAATAGTTGGGGTCCCAGCACTGATCCCTGCGGCACCCCACTAGTTGCCAACCAGAAACTGAACCATTTATCCCGACTCTCTATTTTCTGTTAGTTAGCCAATCCTCTACCAATGCTAATATATTACCCCAACCCCGTGAACTTTTATCTTGTGCAGTAAACTTTTATGTGGCACCTTGTCAAATGCCTTCTGGAAGTCCAAATACACCACATCCACTGGTTCCCCTTTATCCACCCTGTTTGTTACATCCTCAAAGAATTCCAGCAAATTTGTCAAACATGACTTCCCCTTCATACTGACTCTGCCTGACCGAATTTTGCTTTTCCAAATGTCCTGCTACTGCTTCTTTAATAATGGACTCCAACATCTTCCCAACCACAGATGTTAGGCTAACTGGTCTATAGTTTCCTGCTTTTTGTCTGCCTCCTTTTTCTAAATAGGGGCGTTACATTTGCAGTTTTCCAATCTGCTGGGATTTCCCCAGAATCCAGGGAATTTTGGTAAATTACAAACAATGCATCCACAATCTCTGCCACTACTTCTCTTAAGACCCGAGGATGCAAGCCATCAGGTCCAGGGGATTTATCTGCCTTTAGTTCCATTATCTTACTAAGTACCACCTCCTTAGTGATTGCGATTGTGTTAAGTTCCTCCCCCCCATAGCCCCTTGACTAACTACTGTTGGAATATTGTTGGTGTCCTCGACTGTAAAGACTGATACTAAATATTTGTGCAGAGTTTCTGCCATCTCCATGTTCTCCATTACTAATTCCCCGGTCTCGTCCTCTAAAGGGCTAACAGTTACTTTAGCCACTCTTTTCCTTTTTATATACCTATAGAAACTTTTGCTATCTGTTTTTATATTTCGTGCTAGTTTACTTTCATAGTCTATCTTCCCTTTCTTAATCATTTTTTTAGTCATTCTTTGCTGGCTTTTCAAAGCTTCCCAATCTTCTGTCCTCCCACTAGTTTTGGCCATGGTGTATGCCCTTGTTTTTAATTGGATAGAAACATAGAAACATAGAAAATAGGTGAGGGAGTAGGCTATTCGGCCCTTCTAGCCTGCACCGCCATTCAATGAGTTCATGGCTGAACATTCAACTTCAGTACCCCATTCCTGCTTTCTCGCCATACCCCTTGATCCCCCTAGTAGTAAGGACCTCATCTAACTCCTTTTTGAATATATTTAGTGAATTGGCCTCAACAACTTTCTGTGGTAGAGAATTCCACAGGTTCACCACTCTGGGTGAAGAAGTTCCTCCGCATCTCAGTCCTAAATGGCTTACCCCTTATCCTTAGACTGTGACCTCTGGTTCTGGACTTCCCCAATATTGGGAACATTCTTCCTGCATCTAACCTGTCTAACCCCGTCAGAATTTTAAATGTTTCTATGAGGTCCCCTCTCATTCTTCTGAACTCCAGTGAATACAAGCCCAGTTGATCCAGTCTTTCTTGATAGGTCAGTCCCGCCATCCCGGGAATCAGTCTGGTGAACCTTCGCTGCACTCCCTCAATAGCAAGAATGTCCTTCCTCAGGTTAGGAGACCAAAACTGTACACAATACTCCAGGTGTGGCTTCACCAATGCCCTGTACAACTGTAGCAACACCTCCCTGCCCCTGTACTCAAATCCCCTTGCTATGAAGGCCAACATGCCATTTGCTTTCTTAACCGCCTGCTGCACCTGCATGCCAACCTTCAATGACTGATGTACCATGACACCCAGGTCTCTTTGCACCTCCCCTTTTCCTAATCTGTCACCATTCAGATAATAGTCTGTCTCTCTGTTTTTACCACCAAAGTGGATAACCTCACATTTATCCACATTATACTTCATCTGCCATGCATTTGCCCACTCACCTAACCTATCCAAGTCGCTCTGCAGCCTCACAGCATCCTCCTCGCAGCTCACACTGCCACCCAACTTAGTGTCATCCGCAAATTTGGAGATACTACATTTAATCCCCTCATCTAAATCATTAATGTACAGTGTAAACAGCTGGGGCCCCAGCACAGAACCTTGCGGTACCCCACTAGTCACTGCCTGCCATTCTGAAAAGTACCCATTTACTCCTACTCTTTGCTTCCTGTCTGACAACCAGTTCTCAATCCATGTCAGTACACTACCCCCAATCCCATGTGCTCTAACTTTGCACATCAATCTCTTGTGTGGGACCTTGTCGAACGCCTTCTGAAAGTCCAAATATACCACATCAACTGGTTCTCCCTTGTCCACTCTACTGGAGACATCCTCAAAAAATTCCAGAAGATTTGTCAAGCATGATTTCCCTTTCACAAATCCATGCTGACTTGGACCTATCATGTCACCTCTTTCCAAATGCACTGCTATGACATCCTTAATAATTGGTTCCATCATTTTACCCACTACCGATGTCAGGCTGACCGGTCTATAATTCCCTGTTTTCTCTCTCCCTCCTTTATTTCTTTAGTTAGCTACGGATGGCTATCTTTTCTCTTACACCCTTTCCTCCTCACTGGAATATATTTTTCTTGAGAGTTGTGAAATATCTCCTTAAATGTACACCACTGTACATCAACTGTTCATTACCTAATCTACCTTGGCTTCTCTTGCATGGTCAATCTTGCTAGACTTCTTCTCGTGTCTTCTTGAGTTCCCTTTGTGGAACAGTGTGAAGTAGTGGAAGGATTCGTAGGTTGATTAATAGTCTGACTGACCGCGTTAACACTCCTTCCATGGCCGTAATCATCTTTACATCAGCCGATAAGGAGGAGTCAGTCCTATACAGTGGGAGGGTTTTATGGGCTCCCACATTCCATACGATGAGGGGTCGGGGGGGCATCCACACCCACCGGACGCAAGTCTCCTGCTGGATGTCAACCCAGAATTCAAAGCTGCACTCAAAAACTATTTATTTGCGTGAAAATGCCACATTTTGGCCAATAAGGCGCTATATAAATGCAAGTACGATTTTTAAAAATGTAATTGTTCCTGGGATGTGGGCGCCGCCGGCAAGGCCAGCATGTATTACCCATCCCTAATTGCCCTCGAGAAGGTGGTGATGAGCTGCCATTTCAGAGGGCAGTTAAAGAGGCAACCACATTGCTGTGGGTCTGGAGTCACATATAGGCCAGACTGGGTAAGGACGGCAGATTTACCTCCCTAAAGGACACTAGTGAACCAGGTGGGTTTTCAGGACAATCCGGTAGTTTCATGGTCACCATTACTGATACTAGCTTTTTATTCCAGAATTATTTATTAACTGAATTTAAATTCCCCAGCTGCCGTGGGGGGATTTGAACTCACATCTCCGATCATTAGTCCAGGCCTCTGGATTACTGGTCCAGTAACATAACCACTATGCTACCATACCCATTACCGTCTCAATAATAACGATTTAAAAAAAACCTTTAAATAGCTTCGAGTACAGGAATATCAGGAACAAAAAAAATAATTCAAGGGCTGTACATCCATTTCTTTCCCTTCTTTTTCGAACTGCAGTGACTCAATTCTTGGGCACAGCAACTCTAGACAATTGCCCAAGTGACAATTCTCTGCGTGTGAATGTCTGCAGGCTATTCAACTATTGGAACATCACAGCCAAGCCAGCTCCTGTCCTGAAACTGTGTCCACATTTTTTTATAGGAGTCACTGGACAGTGATCAGGAATGGGAAGCGGAGTTAATTTTTAGGTGCCCTAGGTTGGAGGACCGAGTCCAATTGTATCATCCTCACTATTGCTTTGGGCAAATATCAGCTAACTGCACAAAGGTTCCAGGGTCAACCCCTACTCTGTTTTGTGTGGCAACAACTCCAAAAAGTGATTCCTCATGCATAGAATTTTCTATTTGTGGTAACTAATCCTGCTGCCTTATTCTAGCAGCCATTTTCTGAAATCATGAGCATGTTTTAATTTCAACAAATTAGTAAAAGAAGTGAAACAGGAATGGATAAAACCTCAAACCCTTTATAAATATGGGAAGAATTACATTTAGATACCGTGAGTACAATATCTTAAATGGAATGGAAAAAAGAGCAGTGGATCAGAAGATTATGGAGACCTCAATTATTTCATATAATTTGTTCAAAAAACACTTATGCTGTTGAATTATTTTTTTAAAATTGTATGCACATATATAACTGGAATGGTTTTCTTTTCAGGCAAACATTACACTTCACAATTAACAGGACTTTTATAATTCTTTAATAATCAGCGAATTGCCTCATATAATCAATGTGATCCCATCCAAAGGCTATCAATCTGTTCCCACTATAACATCGCAGAATGTTAGAAGTAACTTCAAACTAATTTCTGTTGGCCATCTATCTCTGGTCCACTTTTAGAAGTTAATCAAACTCACAACTAAAACAGCTATGCAGAGCAGACAAAGCTGCCTGAGCTATGTCTAAACGTCACCACGATAACCTTGACATGACTGTTGACAATATTAGTGAATACTTAACGTGTCCATATGACACACTTCTGTCAGCAACAGTAATTTCTGGGCTACTTATCACCGTCAAAAAGCGGGGATTAAGATCCCAACAAAAACCTCAATTTTATATTTTGATTTTTTTTTGCCATTTTCAAATCATTCACTTCCACAACATCAGTTAGCTACTGAATATCGTCAAGCACGTCCATGGGTTAGTGAAAGATTATGCATGTATCATTGATACTTGCTGCAATCTTAACACTTTCCTGCCCAATCTTCACATTCTTAGATTCTCCTAGAATCCAAAGATCTGTCTATCTCAGTCTTGAATATACTCAACAATTCAGCATGCACAGCCCTTTGGGGCAGAGAATTCCAAAGAGAAGTTCCTTCTCATCTTAGTCCTAAATGGCCCATCCTTTATCCCGAGACTACGCCTCCTAGTTCTAGACTCTCCAGCCAGGGAAAATAATCTCTCAGCATCTATCCTGTCAGCCCCCTCAGAATCTGATCTTTCAATGAGATTACCTCTCATTCTTCTAAACACCAGAGTATAGGTCCTCCTTTAAGTCACTTAAAACCTTCCTCTCATCTGCCCTAATTTCACCTTGCGTTAAAGGCTCCATATAAATGCGAGATGTTATTGTTGTTGTATTGTAAAATAACTGTTGAAGAAATCCTCAGCTCTCTTCCTCCCTCCAACTCAAGGGCTCAGTGGGTAAATGCAGCGCATGTTTTTTTACTAACCACACAGACCAGATTCAGTTGTTGAATCAGCTGAGAGGGCAAGTAGGAGATTGCGCTAGGGAATTTGGGTGAGGGGGGTGTGGCTGTGTATGCGGGAAAAAAATCATACCAAAATCCTGCTTCTGACGGATATCCAGTGAGCCTTGCTGGAAAGTGCACACTGGATGCGGATCTGTGTATCATCCCTCCCCCTTAAAAATAAACCTTTATTCACTTTGTTACTTACAGTTCTGTGGTGCTCTCCTTTTGAATTTAAATAAGCCTTGATTGCTGCCAATCCAGCATATTCGCCCTGGGCACCACTACATAACAGAAAGTAAAAGCATGTAAATAATACTAACCAGATAAGAGGTGTCAACAATGCGCTATTGTTTTTTTCTTTTTAAAATCCTCCCACCTTTTTATTACTCATCCATAAACAAAGCAATTCCCTTTCTTGGAGGGCAACTTCTACTTCTTAAATTGAGGCAGGAACCTAGTTGGGAAGTGTGCAAGAGTGTTGTGGGTTGACAATTCCCCCACTACCAAGGATTCAAGTGTGGCAGAGCAAGAGCTATGTTTGCCAAAATCACAAGAGGCTGATCCCAACAGAAATGCTGGCATTGGCTAAGTTAAATAATGCTGGCAGGACAGAGGTACGAGTCTTGCCAGAAGGTTGGCCAGTAACCCAGGAAAATCGTGAAGGGGACAGAGCCGGTGGAATGAGGCTAGGCTACGACTGTGAGTCAGACCTCCATAACCCCAATGACCCCCTCCTGCAGTGTTGGAAGAAGTTTAATGACCTCATCAGGTTAGCAAAGATAAGTGTTTTCAGATGAACAACAGGGCAGACAACAGAATCACAGAAGAACATGAGTATTCTCCAGAACAAGTCAAGTGCTGCCCTTTAGGGTATTACATACACCATTTCCCTTGTTCCAAAAGCAAAGTCACATTAATTGTCTCATATTTTGTAATTCATGTCAGCACACTCAATTGCCTTAACCTAGGCCCTTGCTCCACCACATCCATAGTTACCACCCATTCCACAAAACCTGATTGCTTGCGACTGCCAAACTTGGTGACTGCAGCAGCTAGTTAGTATTATGAATTCCTCCTACAGGAGAAGACAACACACAATGCCAGGACATACCAACATCTATTATTAACACCATATGAATAGGTAACAAAATGAACAGGTAACAATAAAGAAAGAAGGAAAGACTTCGATTTGTGTAGCGCCTTTCACGACCACCGGATGTCTCAAAGCGCTTTACAGCCAATGAAGTACTTTTGAAGTGTAGTCACTGATGTAATGTGGGAAAAGCAGCAGCCAATTTACACACAGCAAGATCCCAGGAACAGCAACGTGATAATGACCTGATAATCTGTTATGGTGATGTTGATTAAGGGATAAATATTGGCCAGAATACCAGGGATAACTCCCCTGCTCTTCTTCGAAATAAGTGTTATGGGATCTTTTACATCCACTTGAAAGAGCAGACGGGGCCTCAGTTTAATGTTTCATTCGAAAGACAGCACCTCTGACAGTGCAGTGTTCCCTCAGGACTGCCCTGGATTGTCAGCCGAGATTTTTTTTGTGCTCAAATCCCTGGAGTGGGACTTGAACCCACAACTTTTTGACTCAGAGGCGAGAGTGCTACCCACTGAGCCACAGCTGACATTTGATACAATGCCAATAATTGGCTTCCACTCTGGCCCGGCAGTTTGGGATGGAGATGTACGAGTCTTTGTACCTTCAGTGGGTTTGGGAGAATGTTCACCTTTCCTTATTTAATGTTTCTACATATTCTTCAATCTATACTCTTCACCCAATACTGTATTTGTCTCATGAGATCCACAAAGTAGCTCATTAAGATAGAATGCTTCTCAAGCAGATCATTAATGGTACTGTTTATTTCCTCCAGAGACTACAAGCCAGGAGACAGCAGCGAACACTGAAGAGTAAATACCTTGCAGTCCCCTCTACCTCTGGCAATACTGGTGACCACTCTCCCACCCATTCGTTCTCTCCCTTGCACTCAGTAGCCCAGAGACATCCACTCGAGAAGGAACAGATGGCGTAGATGAGAAATTTACAAGTGATCAGGCACAGAGCACAAGGACACCAGAGGATGCAGATGTGGAGGAACCTGATGTAGTTGAGTGAAACTGAGAGACCTGTCAGCCCCTGGCTTCAAACCAAAAGATTGATCATCTTCAGGGCTCCTGCTATGAAGAAAATATGCCATCAGAGCAACAGGCACATGAGGTCCTCTGTGGCCTGACCCAGGATGTCCAGCAAATGGCTGTGATAGAGATGGAGTCCACTAGATGGTGTGCCAAAAGGAGGAGGGTTCAACTCAATGAAGAGCAGCCTGGGGAAGGTGCCAGTTGCAGGACCATCTGAAAATCTTACCCTGCTTCATGAGTACTCCAGGCAATTCAGTCAACTCAATAAGGAGGCATTTAATGAAGGATTGCAGGTCTTGCGGGACCAAGGAGAGATCATTGTCAACCAGACAGCAGCATCTAAGGGATTAAAGGATATTTAGTTGCCTCTCACCCTGGGATTTTAGGATTGGTTCTGTTTCCATGAGGTCTGTTCTCCAACTCATCACTGGTAACTAGATTCCTGTTCCCAGTATCAATCGAGAAGCTGGTGTGCATGCCTCAGAACTTGTTTTCCCTCATGGCAGAAGCAGAGGAGCACTCCAACCACTCCACAGAAAAACCTTTAACTCTGCAGGACCAGCCTGTCCCATATCTATTCCAGGACTTGGGAGTCCCGGACAAACAGGCCACCTTCATCTCAAGAGGTGCATAATATTTTGCAGCAGCCATCTGTACCTTACAACAACAACTTTTATTTATATAGCGCCTTTAACGTAGAAAACGTCCTAAGACGCTTCACAGGAGTATTCTAAGACAACAAAATTTGACTCCAAACACTCAGGAGTGGTGTAGAAGTGAAAGTAATGGAATAAAATAGACAAGACAGATTGACATGCATTTCTATAGCACCCTTCACAACCTCTGGATGTCCCAAAATGCTTTACAGTCAATGAAGTACTTTTGAAGTGCAAGCACTGGTGCAATGTAGGATTAAAACAGGCCCGAGAAATGCTCACTTGGTCACAAGTGCTGTGCAGCGACAGAACCAATAATGCTTTTGTAAACAGTTGTAATAAATAGTGGAACATTTGATGCAGGACTGCTCGGTGTTTGGTTCGCTTGAATGACAA
This sequence comes from Pristiophorus japonicus, assembly GCF_044704955.1. Classification (NCBI taxonomy): domain Eukaryota; kingdom Metazoa; phylum Chordata; class Chondrichthyes; family Pristiophoridae; genus Pristiophorus; species Pristiophorus japonicus. Next base: position 267,904,088 of record NC_091977.1, on the reverse strand, counting down.
TGAGGGACAGATGATATGGAAACTTAGGGTTAGGATGTGATGGCTCAATGCAAGGAGCATTGACCATAGAGTTTGGTTAGTGGAGGAAAATCAAATAGGCTGAGACCTCCAAAGAATAGTGCCCTATTTATTGTGAAGATGTGCATTGAGTCTGTCTCAGGTGTCTCGCTGCTGTTGTCACTACTTTTAATCATGGCCCAGGTTTACAGCATCACCGTGTCATCATCTGGCACCCACTGGTACATATACCCGTCCTTTCCTGATTGCAAAGCTGTTCAACACACAACATGCCCGCACAATTTACACGACAGTGCTGGGCACATACTGCAAGGCATCCCCACCCATCCAGACACTGGAACCTTCCTCTGAGCATCCCAATGGCTTGCTTAATTCTTATTCATGTCTTCATGTGTGCATCTTTCTAGCACTCCTCTGTAGCAATAATGAAGTAGCGACATGAACCATGGGAGTAGCAGGTATCCATTGTCACCCAGCAGCCATCCTGCGTCTTGCCCCACTGTTGAAATAGAGCTGAGACATTACTGATGAAGTATAAAACCATCATGATAGCTCCCAGCGTACAAGCTGTGCCTGTCATCAAAAATGAACTGTACACAGGGAATGGAAGCCTTTGCGGTTCATATAAATGGGATGGGGGGGGGGGGATTATATTTGAGGAGTAAAAATTCCAAATATGTGCAATCAATAGCCCCACAATCCTGGACTACCGAGCAATTCTAAAAAAAAGCCATGGTCCTCTCAGTCATCTGTGTGGGAGCATTGTCAAATGGCACAAATTGAGCTGCGCTAAGAGTGACTTGCCTTATAGAGGGTCTGTCAAAAGTCCCCTGTGGCTCTCTGGAATGAGCTTGCATCGTAAAAGTTAAAGCAGCGTAGCCTTAGGGGAGATCTGATTGAGGTTTATAAGATAAGGGAATGGATGGTGTTCTGACAGTTTAGCTGACAGTTTATTTCAATTAAATAGGTTAGGCAGGACCAGGAGGCACAAATTTAAGTTGTATAAGGCTAGATCTAGGTTAGATGTCAGGAGGTGGTTCTTTTCCCAGAATATAGTAGACCTCTGAACAAACTGCCCTTTCATGTGGTGGATGCAGACTCAGTGAATTCCTTCAAGCGAAAGCTAGATTTGTTTCTGGCTGCGGCAGAGATCACCTCTTACAGAAGGTTGGCACTGCAGGGAATTTAATGGCCAGAGTCAAACAAGAAATAAGGGATGTGAGCAATAAAGGTGCAGCAGTTATCATGGGCGACTTTAATCTACATATTGATTGGGCTAACCAAACTGGTAGCAATGTGGTGGAGGAGGATTTCCTGGATTGTATTAGGGATGGTTTTCTAGACCAATATGTCGAGGAACCAACTAGAGGGCTGGCCATTCTAGACTGGGTGATATGTAATAAGAAAGAACTAATTAGCAATCTTGTTGTGCGAGGCCTCTTGGGGAAGAGTGACCATAATATGGTAGAATTCTTTATTAAGATGGAGAGTGACACAGTTAATTCAGAGACTAGAGTCCTGAACTTAAGGAAAGGTAACTTCGACGGTATGAGACATGAATTGGCTAGAATAGACTGGCGAGTGATACTTAAAAGAGTTGACGGTGGATAGGCTATGGCAACCATTTAAAGATCACATGGATGAACTTCAACAATTGTACATCCCCGTCTGGAGTAAAAATAAAACAGGGAAATAGGAGGTGGGTGGGGTGGATTGACCCATCCACCTCCATGGCACGAACCTGGTATTGCAGTACTTCCAGGAACGGTGCAGTGGCTCTCGGCCTTTTGGCTAAGAGCATTGGTGCAGAGTGATCCTTGATGTGTGCAAGGTGACCTCTGGCGTTTGTGATTTGACAAAGAATTGGAAAGATTGGCAACGAAAAATTTAAAAAAATAAAATAAATAAATAAAACAGGGAAGGTGGCTCAACTGTGGCTAAATTAAGGATAGTGTTAAATCCAAGGAAGAGGCATATAAATTGTCCAGAAAAAGCAGCAAACGTAAGGACTGGGAGAATTTTGTAATACAGCAGAGGAGGGCAAAGAGTTTAATTAGGAGGGGGAAAATAAGAGTATGAGAGGAAGCTTGCTGGGAACATAAAAACTGATTGCAAAAGCTTCTATAGATATGTAAAGAGAAAAAGATTAGTGAAAACAAACGTAGGTCCCTTGCAGTCGGATTCAGGTGAATTTATAATGGGGAAGAAAGAAATGACGGACCAGTTAAACAAATACTTCACAAAGGAAGACACAAATAACGTTCAGGAAATACTAGGGAATCGAGGGTCTAGTGAGAAGGAGGAACTGAAGGAAATCCTTATTAGACGGGAAATTGATGGGATTGAAGGCCGATAAATCCCCAGGGCCTGATAGTCTGCATCCCAGAGTACTTAAAGAGGTAGCCCTAGAAATAGTGGATGCATTGGAGATCATTTTCCAACAGTCTATCGACTCTATGGACTGGTTCCTATGGACTGGAGGGTAGCTAATGTAACACCACTTTTTAAGAAAGGAGGGAGAGAGAAAACGGGTAATTATAGACCGGTTAGCCTGAAATCAGTAGTGGAGAAAATGTTGGAATCAATTATTAAAGGTGAAATAGCAGCACATTTGGAAAGCAGTGATGGGATCGGTCCAAGTCAGCATGGATTTATGAAAATACATTTTTTGAGGATGTAACTGGTAGAGTGGATAAGGGAGAACGAGTGGATGTGGTGTATTTGGACTTTCAAAAGGCTTTTGACAAGGTCCCACACAAGAGATTGGTGTGCAAAGTTAAAACACATGGTATTGGGGATAATGTATTGACATGGATAGAAAACTGGTTGGCAGTCAGGAAGCAAAGAGTAGGAAATAACGGGTCCTTCTCAGAATGGCAGGCAGTGACTAGTGGGGTGCCGCAGGGCTCAGTGCTGGGACCACAGCTATTTACAATATACATTAATGATTTGGATGAGGGAATTGAGTGTAATATCTTCAAGTTTGCAGATGAAACTAAGCTGCGTGGCAGTGTGAGCTGTGAGGAGGACACTAAGAGGCTGCAGGGTGACATGGACAGGTTAGGTGAATGGGCAAACACGTGGCAGATGCAGTATAATGTGGATAAATGTGAGGTTATCCACTTTGGTGGCAAAAACATGAAGGCAGAATATTATCTGAATGGCGGCAGATTAGGAAAAGGGGAGGTGCAACGAGACCTGGGTGTCATGGTACATCGGTCATTGAAAGTTGGCATGCAGGTACAGCAGGCGATGAAGAAGGCAAATATTGGCCTTCATAGCTAGGGGATTTGAATATAGGAGCAGGGAGGTCTTACTGCAGTTGTACAGGGCCTTAGTGAGGCCTCACCTGGAATATTGTGTTTAGTTTTGGTCTCCTAATCCGAGGAAGGATGTTCTTGCTACTGAGGGAGTGCAGCGAAGGTTCACCAGATTGATTCCTGGGATGGCAGGACTGACATATGAGGAGAGACTGGATCGACTGGGCCTGTGTTCACTGGAGTTTAGAAGGATGAGAGGGGATCTCATAGAAACATATAAAATTCTAACAGGACTGGACAGGTTAGATGCAGGAAGAATGTTCCCGATGTTGGGGAAGTCCAGAACCAGGGGACATAGTCTAATGATAAGGGGTAAGTCATTTAGGGCTGAGATGAGGAGAAACTTCTTCACTCAAGAGAGTTGTTAACCTGTGGAATTCGCTACCGCAGAAAGTTGTAGATGCCAGTTTATTGGATATATTCAAGAGGGAGTTAGATATGGCCTTTATGGCTAAAGGGATCAAAGGGTATGGAGAGAAAGCAGAAAAGGGGTACTGAGGGAATGATCAGCCATGATCTTATTGAATGGTGGTGCAGGCTCGAAGTGCTGAATGGCCTACTCCTGCACCTATTTTCTATGATCTCCTGGACTAGTTTCGATCGCCTAGATGGGTCGGAGAGGAATTTCCCAAATTGTCCTGTTTTTTTAAATCTGTTTTGCCTCTCCCAGGAGATCACATGGTTTGGGGTGGAGTGGAGTATATATGTTGTGATACACAAGGTATCGCAATTGTGTGGGACAGGCTGGATGGACCAGATTATCTTTACCTGTCCATCATTATTTGCGTGTTCGTAAGTTGAAAGCTATGGTCACTTTCTGAGCTACAGTCAGAACTGTCAAAGCTGTCCGTGCTGTGGACCAGGTCTGGCTGTTGCAGTGAACAGTGCTCCTCCAAATCTTCATGACTGATGCACATCCTGAATGTAGGGGAAGGGTCCCCAGGTACAACAGTGGGAATTTGTTTTACAATACTTGCAGTGAATCCCAAGAGTATGACCCAAAGGTTCTGCAAGCAATGTCAGTGAGCAGTGTCCCTTTCGCAAAGCACTTGATGAACAGGTCCTGGCAAACCATGCTTTTAAAATCAGTCTTTAGGTCCGGTGGAAAAGCACAGAATTTAGGACAGCCAATGTAATTCCATGCTAATTCCATCATCTGCATGTAGCTGCCTCTGCAAAGGTGGGCATTTTTTCAGTGCGCTCTGAAGCTCAACAGAATTTCTGCTGGGGTGCTTTTTCAGTGTAACCCTGGTGTAAATTAGCGCTGTCATACATTCCTGGCCCCACAAAGGCACACATTCCAACTTATGCCCTCTCCCAATTTCAGGGCCAGTATCTGCTTGTATAGAGTATTGACCCAAATGAGTTTGGGAACTCACTGGCTGGAATTTCCCCTTTAAAAAAAATGGGGGGTGGAGGGGGGAGGCAGTTAAATTGTTAAAAAAAATGGGCTTCCTGATCTTATCCTGTCTCCATCCCGCCCACTTCCGGTTATAACAGAGACAGGGCCAGTGCGGGTGGCAGGCGACCAACCCGCTACCAGTAGGCGGCACCTGAATGTAATCAGGCTGAAAGCCTCTTTTCCGCCCTGTCCATTTTGATTTTAAATGCCTCTGGATGTTAAACCGAGGTGGGGACTGTTGGATCCAGGAGGTAAGTGGCTTTATACCTTCCTCCTGGATCCAGGGTCCCTACCTAATGCCCTCCCCCCCATGAGGCTTCCGATCCCCACAATGAGGCCCCATCCCCCTCCCCCACCAATGATGCTGAGGCCGGCCACAAGTCTCTTTACCCCCACCCCCCCATCAACACCCCCTCGGATGATCCCCGACCTAGTCCCTGCCAATTCCCAACATCCCTTCAATCCCTGGCCAACCACCTCTCCACTCCTCCAACCTCCTACTGATTCCTGACCCCCCCACGACCCTCGATCCCAGACCATGCCGACTTCCCCGCCCCCCCCCCCCCCCCAATCATGCTGAACCCACGATCCCTCACCCGGACCGATCCCTCGCATCTGAGGCCTACCCGGCCACAGCCAGCCAGCTTCTCCATCTGGCTGGCCGAGGGCAGGAATCCAAAGCCTCACATTCAGATCAGGCCCTGCCGTTAAAAGTCAGCAAGGCCTGTGGCCTCCCAGGCTTCCCGCTCGCCTCGGAGGCCACCCCGCCCCCAACCAGCCTCCCTCGAGAAAATTCCGTCCAGAATTTAATAACAGGCGCACTCCCATCCTACTGCTGTGTAGCACTCATTAGTCTGTTGACAAGTTATGACAAAAGATCACAATGATTCGCTTATTAAAGATGCAGTAATGGGCCTTCCAATGGCCAACTGGGGTACAGGCACAGACTAAGTCAGACAGACTAGATGGTCCCATCTGTACTGAGTTGGTTAACCTCAGCTCTGAGGGGATGGGGAGAAGGATTCAAGCAGGATGTGTGCACTTCATCAATGTCTAGAAACCTCTGCTGGAAAAAAGGTTTAAACGGTAAGACTAAAATAGGAAGACACTGAGTCATCCCACAAGAATGGTTAATATTTGGAAGTATCGAACAAGACCGAACATGGGTGTGAATTGCAGAGATTAGTTTTGCTGAGCGAGGTTATCAACTACTCAGTTTATTATTGCCACCTCCATTCCTCAATATTTTGCTAGTACAATATCCAACCAGAGAAGTTAGTTAATTGACGTTGCTGCAAGATTTTGCCACATGCAAAATGTGGCAAAAAGCTACACGATTAAACCACATTTTAACAGTGCTTTAATTTACCCAACTTATTGCAAAAGTCATAGTTCTGTAAAGATAAGCCATAAGAACACTTAATTGGTGCACAATAAAAGCACTACATTGAAAAGGAGATAATGAATTTATTTGGTCTTATGTGCAGCTCGAGCAGGTAGTCAGATTAGATATCATTAAAAAGATGCAATACTCTACACAGGGGGCGTCTCATCAATAACTGCAAGATACTGGTGTTTGTTTTCTCCACAAATGTGGACAACCATTGGCAGAGAAAAATATTGAATCAGCATTTTACACACTAACTAATTAACCGGAGTAGTGAAGACCTGATACCACTGCTGGCGCACTGAACTCCTGACATGTTACAACAAAAACCCAGGCTGGATCAACATGATCATTTGGCTTTCCGCGAGAAAGAAATTTGCCATTTTTGGGTGGATATTGTGCAATGGAAGAGAAAGCTTTTTTCTCTCTGTATTTTCTTTCCTCTTTTCTCAATAAATTTCGCCTCTCACCTCCTGAAGGCACTGACTCTTTCCTGCAGCATAGGTCCACAGATCCTGGCTGCTCTCTGGTGTAATGTATGCACCGGTGAACATGCTCACAGGTTTGTAGAGCTGTTGCATTATTAGTGGCTTAGCCAATCACGTGATGTTCACAAGACTCAATAAAACTCCAGTCAGTTGAGTCTAGGTCATCCACAATGAGGTATGCAGTTGTGAGCCTAGTGGATGAACTGGTAATGTGTAGTGTTAAACCTTTGTAAATAAAGCAACTAGTTCTTAATAGCAATGTGTTGCCATGACATCTTAAGCAAATAACACATGAAGCAAATACATTACTTCTGGCAACTTGCGGGCTAGCAGCTAATTAGTTTGACTGGGTGTAGCCAATCACTCAACATCCACATAGGTACATCTCCAGCAGCGTATGTTAGACAGTGACCAAGAATGGGAACTGACTGCTTTTTCCTCCCAAAGCCCGAGAGTTCTTTCAGCCATCTCCAAGGCTTGGCTAACTTTACCACAGGGATATGGAGATCTAGTTGCGTCTTTTCACCCCTCGACTCTTGATGCTTCATTTTTGTATGCTTGTTGATTTATTGATTCCTTCATATTTACTACCTCTTTTTTCTGGTGACTGATGTAATTGTTGATTCTGATTACTGATGTAATCGAGAGAGTTGTTTGATATTTTGTTGGGGCTCTACAATATATCGGATTCTTTTGGAAAAACTCTGAAATTTTACATGAAGCGATGGTTTAGCAGTTTACTGACGACCACGATGCAAAGTTTATCTCATTAGAGTAAAAGTCAGAACAGTTTTTTAGCTCATCAATGCAACCACCCAGGCATCAACATCTGAATAAATGGAGTTTAAAAAAAAATTGAATAGTTCAGTTAACTGTTCAAAAAAACGTAAAACGCTAACTAGAGGTTCGAGAAATCATTTGTTAAAAATGGGAACACCTGAATCTTTTCTTTCTGCAACTCTAGTCAGAAGTATAATCAGTTCCAAAGTACATCATTTGAGTTGGTACCTATCCATATGGACTTTCAATGGATCATTTCTTATCGAGTCCCAGTTATCTTAATTCTGCACATATCATAGTTATTGTGCTAAATCAACATGTTCCTTTCCAATTAAACAAAGTCAACCAATTCCCTGAAGAGCGGATCTGTCCAAAGTGTGGTTTAATTCACAGATTGCAATCATTTTATTACATGCACAGTGCAAGAACACCCTTTGAACATTTAGGAATTAGGTGAGAGCAGAATCAGGTTTTAATATAACGCTCCCTGTAAGAGAATAGCCTGCTGACGATCACTGTCTAGGATCACCCCCGGGAATGATTACCTAGCTGTTGTAACACTGAGCCTTTGTTGGATGTTGAATTGTATTGAGTCAGCACATTCAGGGGAGAAAATGCAAACCCCACTATATCACCAGTGTGAATTTCCATTTTCTGACAATGGCACCCCTGTGGCCGAAAGTAGTTATGCTTTGTGTTCCCATGCGGTCCATGATCCTGTAATTACAATTAAGTGAGCCCAAGCAAATGTAGTCTAGCAACAGACAATCGGCCTTTTAGAGTCAAAAAGATACAACAGCAGCAGGCAATTGGAGGGTTTCGCTTTTTTATTTCCAATCAGAGAACAAATCTAATTGGTCAAGTTGCTGTTTTTTTTTCCAATCATTTCAACCAGCATACTTGCCATAGAGGGAGTGCAACAAAGGTTCACCAGACTGATACCTGGGATGTGGGGATTGTCCTATGAGGAGAGATTGAATAGACTAGGCTATATTGTATATTTACAAGAATGAGAGGTGATCGCATTGAAACATACAAAATTCTTACATGGCTTGAAAGGGTAGATGCAGGGAGGATGTTTCCCCTGGCTGGGGAGTCTAGAACCAGGGGTCACAGTCTCAGAATCAGGGGTCGGCCATTTAGGACTGAGATGAGGAGAAACTTCTTCACTTAGAGGGTGGTGAATCTCTGGATTCTCTATCCCAGAGGACTGAGGAGGCTCAGTCTTTAAGTATATTCAAGACAGAGATCGATAGATTTTTGGATATTAAGGAAATCAAAGGATATGAGGACAGTGCAGGAAAGTGGAGTTGAGGTAGATCAGCCATGATCTCACTGAATGGCAAAGCAGGCTCGAGGGGCCGAATGGCCTACTCCTGCTCCTAATTCTCATGTTCATCCAGAGCAGCATACGTTAAATGTGGTGCAGCATGGTGAACATGGTAACATGAATCACACGCACAATAGCAGTTGTTTCACTGGAGGGACTGCATTATTGATGTGACTATTCTACTGGGACTAACAGCAATGATGGGTAGACACAGGAAGCTTGAAAAAAAAACGACTGAATATTAAAAAGTTGAAGGCCTACCTATTTGGCTGGAAAGAGATTTTGTCATAGCCTGTTATTTCACACAAGTCCCGTTCCAGTTCGTGGAATAACTGCTGGTAGCCTTGAGCCTGATCCAGAGGTACAAAAGGATGGACATTTCCAAATTCCAGCCAAGTGATTGGCTGCAGACAAAGTATTGGGAGCGGGGAGAAGGGAAGAAACACAACGCCCGTTATAAAATCTATCGTATAACTGAAAGTTATGCATATTCGTACGACTTCAAAATACAAATGGGTGACTTACATACTGGATTATATGGTAGCTTTACCCATTTAATATCCTAATAACAATCCAGATTATTAGCTGTACGTTCAGAATGGTTTTGTATTCTGTGGCTTTAGGTTTTATGTGCCTTAGGACAGACCCACTTTCTAACCCATGAAAAGGTGTGGTTGGGGTGGAGCTCCGACTCCAGTGTTTGGAGACTATTATTTGCTTTTGGCATATTATTGTGGGACCACATTTTCCTCTGATGAACGATGGACATTCTCTCGAGACCATGGTGGACAAATCAGAAAGAAATCTAACTTACAGACACCCGAGTGTTTCATTATCTGTACCTGCGTTGCCCTTAGTGACCCAAATATTCAAACCTTCACTGCACAGAAGTGCTGAACTAGAATATAATAGATATTTCACTTTATTTTTCTTCAGGGGCTTCTTGTGAATATGCAGCCTCCATAAACTCGGAGATTAGTGGTGGATGAGCAGAGTGGCCATGTACTGGTGCAGTTCATGATGGGTGGCCAGTGTCCTTTGAACACATTCAGGTAAGTATATTTTAAAATCCTCCCTTTGAGGACTGCCTGGTAGACTTGGTTATCCCAAGTACAGCTAGTGCCAGCTGCCTCAAGGCAAACCAATCTTTGCGTATGCAAAGGTCCCAACACCTGTGTCAGGCGTCGTCACAGCACGCTGATTTTCTGGTCTTTACAAATGTGGCGGGCGCGTGTTTCCAGCACTTAATGAACGGGCTCTTCCTGCCCACCATATTGGAGGCTCAGGTGGCCGTTTAGCTTCTGCGCAATCAACTTTCCAGGCCTGAATGTCTCATTAGGAACCCAGTGCTACAAGCACAAGCCTATAGACCATGCCTTTGCACCAAAAGCATATTTGTGAAAGCAGACTTGAATCAGACAGTTTTGCCCTCCTAAGTAGCTAAGCACTAGTATTATGTTGATTTCTCAGGTAGTTGTATTCAACTTCAAGGAGAGACAGATAGTGAATTTTGTAGTTAGAGTGACGTGAAGAATAAAGCACACTTACAGTAAGCTCCGAGGAACTGTTCAGCTTCATTGTGCAAGACCCCTGGTTCAAATGACAAAAACAAAATGTGTAGTGTAAAACAACTACAATCTGGGGTTACATACTGAAGTAAAATAAATATATAAAAAGAGCAGTCACCTACCAGAGGAATCATGCTGTGAACTAGAGAAATATCTTTATTTTCTAACTTCTTCATGTACCGGACAATATTTGTTTCTGAGTGATAACTGAAATATACAAGTTAATAAATGAAGTGCCTAAAACATGCAATTATGTACAAATGATCAAATTATTAACTGAATATCAAGCTTGACACATAACACACAAAAAATGTTTTGTTTAAGACAGTATAATAAATTCTGGTTATTGTCATATAGCTCAACACACCAAAAAACTATAAGTGTGAATTGACAAGGCTGGTCTCACGCCCGTCTTAAGGCCAGGCCTTTATTGTCGTTTATGGATGTGTTTCCATAAGGGGCAGGGGAAAATGGAATCAGACATCATTAAAATTTTATTAGTAGCGGTGAATAGAATGTTTTGGTATATCTAAGGGCAACCTGATGATGTCCAAATAAAGCTAACAGCAAATAACATCCTGTGACTTTTCAATGGGGACCTGAATGTACTTTGGAAGATCAATTTAAAGACCTTAAGATGATTTATGAAGGTGGAAAAAGAGAGGGGAGAAAAGCAAAAACCTCCCAATTTTTTCCCACTCAAGTGTACACAGGGTTTTAAAATGTTTAGATATCCCGTCTGACATAAAACGTGATGCTCAAGATGAACCATATTTTGCAATTATATCGATTGGTATCTTAGAGGGAACGACAAGCACTTTAACAAGGAAGGGACAGATACATGTACAAAGTCATCTTCATAAGCAGTCCCTCGAACGAGGATGACCTGCTTCCACGAGTTCACAGGTGTTTCGATAAAGGACCCGATGTTCCAGTCCTGAACATCAATTGAGGAGGTGGAAGATGCCTGTGCCTGGATTTTTTTAACATGTTGCACATCAGTCACCACATGGGCTCGACAGAGCTAGGCCTTTATCCAGTGTACAAAGTGTGACAAGTGAACCCATTGTATTGAGGCTCATTTAGCTGTATGCTTGCACAGAGCTTTACGTCAATCGATTAAGCTGCAATCTCAGCACTAAGCTGGTTACCAACCTGTTGAAGACTGGATGTGAAAGGAATTTGCTTGTCCTCTTAAACTGTGTGGCCAAGATACCCTTCGGCTCATCTCCCATGCTCTCAGCTATCAACTCCTTAAAAAAAAACATTTATTACAGTAACTCCTGAAGATTGCACCAAACTATTTTAAAAAATAACATAAAAGGGCTGTTATCAAGTATATTTTGATTCTACTTCACATTCACAATCGGAAACTTAGCCCACTATAAATAACTAAAATTGTACAGTATGACCCAACTGGATAAACCGCATTCTCAAACGTTATCCTATTCAGAGCTAGAGCAAATTTATATCAATTTCCTTCGTCTCTTTTCCCATCCTAAGTTAATGCACCTACGCAGGCCACAGTTAAACTTTCATTCTAAACAATGGTACTGTCACTAACATATCTGCTTAAGGCCTTAATCTTTCTTCCCACCAAAGCCAAGTGTGATCTTGGCTCAGACATGGCACTCGCATTTCAGTCAGTAAGTCATGGGTTCAAGCCCCACTCAAGGGGGACTTGAACATATAATTTGTGTGCTGATAAGTGGCAAGTAACATTCGTGCCACAAAAGTCCCAGGAAGTGACCATCTCCAACAAGCGAGAGTCTAACCACTGCCCGTTGACACTCAATGGCATTACCAATGCCGATTCCCCCACTATCAACACCCTGGGTGTCACGATTGACCAGAAACTTAACTGGACCAGCCACATAAATACTGCGGCTACAAGAACAGATCAGAGGTTGGGTATTCCGTGGCGAGTGTCTCACCTCCTAACTTTCCACCATCTACAAGGCCCAAGTCAGGTGTATCATGGAACATCCACTTGCCTGGATAAGATCAGCTCCAAAAACACTCAAGAAGCTTGACATCATCCAGGACAAAGCAGCCTGCTTGATTGGCACCACATCCAGCACCTTAAACATTCACTCCCCCCACCACCAGCGCACTGCAGCAACTCGCCAAGGCTTCTTCGGCAGCATCTCCCAAACCCGCGGCCTCTACCACCTAGAAGGACAAGGGCAGCAGGCGCATGGGAACACCACCACTTCCATGTTCCCTTCCAAGTCAGACACCATCCTGACTTGGAAATATATTGTCGTTTGTTCACCGTCGCTGGGTCAAAATCCTGCAACTCCCTCACTAACAGCACTGTGGGAGTACCTTCACCACACAGACTGCAGCGGTTCAAGAAGGCAGCTCACCACCATCTTCACATGGGAAATTCAGGATGGGTAATAAATGCTGGCCTTGCCAGCAACGCCCACTTCCCAGGAGCGAATAAAAAAATCCATGCTGATATTTCAGTGCAGTATGAAGTGAATGTTGCATTGTCAGTGGTGCCATCGTTTGGCTGAGACCCCGTCTGCAGTTCAGGTGGACCTAAAATATCTCATGGTGCTATTTGAAGAAGATAGGGGAGTTTTCCCAGTGTCTTTGCCAACACTCACCTCAATCATCACTACCAAATTAGATTAACTGGTCATTATTCACTGTTATTTGTGGGAACTTGCTATATGCAAATTAGCTGCTGCACATACGTACAGATCAGTGACGACACTTAGAGATAATGTGAAAAACGCTATATAAGTAATTTCTTTCACCATATAATTTAAATTCTCCCCACATCTTCTGCACCATGAGCTGCACTCTGCAATTATGTTTCCTCAATGAGAGTAAGTTGCAGTAAGTTGCAAAGGGATCAAGGGGTATGGAGAGAAGGCAGGAATGGGGTACTAAAGTTGCATGATTAGCCATGATCATATTGAATGGTGGTGCAGGCTCGAAGTGCCGATTCCTGCACCTATTTTCTATGTTTCTATGTTTACATTTGTAGCACAGAATAGTTAAAATATTGCATCATAAGTACTTACGGCAGACGATTCACAGCCAAAAACCCAGAGGAGGTCATCCAAGTCTCTTTCAGTCACTGTTTCATCCAGGGACACCCCCAACTGTCAAATCAAAATTAAATGTTCAATCCAGGTGGTTCAATATCTTGTGCACCAACAATAGCAAACTCACAATCTACCAAAATTCCCTGGATTCTGGGCCGGTCCCAGTGGATTGGAAAACCGCAAATATAACGCCCCTATTTAAAAAAGGAGGCAGACAAAAAGCAGAAAACTATAGACCAGTTAGCCTAACATCTGTCGTTGGGAAAATACTGGAGTCCATTATTAAGGAAGCAGTAGCGGGACATTTGGAAAAGCATAATTCAATCAAGCAGAGTCAGCATGGTTTTATGAAAGGGAAATCATGTTTGAAAAATTTGCTGAAGTTCTTTGAGGATGTAACGAGCAGGGTGGATAAGGGGGAACCAGTGGATGTGATGTATTTGGATTTCCAGAAGGCATTCGATAAGGTGCCACATAAAAGGTTACTGCACAAGGTAAAAGTTCACGGGGTTGGGGGTAATATATTAGCATGGATAGAGGATTGGCTAACTAACAGAAAACAGAGTGTGGATAAATGGGTCATTTTCCGGTTGGCAAACAGTAACTAGTGGGGTGCTGCAGGGATCGGTGCTGGGTCCTCAACTATTTACAATCTATATTAATGACTTAGATGAAGGGACCAAGTGTAATGTAGCCAAGTTTGCTGATAATACAAAAATGGGTGGAAAAGCAAATTGTGAGGAGGACAAATCTGCAAAGGGATATAGACAGGCTAAGTGAGTGGGCATAAATTTGGCAGATGGAGTATAATGTGGGAAAATATTCGATTATCCACTTTGGCAGAAAAAATAGAAAAGCAAATTATGATTTAAATGGAGAAAAATTGCAAAGTGCTGCAGTACAGAGGGACCTGGGGGTCCTTGTGCATGAAACACAAAAAGTGAGTATGCAGGTACAGCAAGTAATTAGGACGGCAAATAGAATGTTGGCCTTTATTGCAAGGGGGATAGAGTATAAAAGCAGAGAAGTCCTGCTACAACTGTACAGGGTATTGGCGAGGCCACACCTGGAGTACTGAGTACAGTTTTGATCTCTGTATTTAAGGAACGATATAATTGCCTTTGGAGGCTGTTCAGAGAAGGTTCACTAGGTTGATTCCGGAGATGAGGGAGTTGATTTATGAAGATAGGTTGAGTAGGTTGGGCCTGTACTCATTGGAGTTCAGAAGAATGAAAGGTGATCTTATCGAAACATGTAAGATAATGAGGGGGCTAGACAAGGTGGATGCATAGAGGATATTTCCACTCATAGGGGAAACTAAAACTAGGGGACATAGTCTCAGAATAAGGGGCCGTCCATTTAAAACTGAGATGAGGAGGAATTTCTTCTCTCAGAGGATTCTAAATCTATGGAATTCTCTGCCCCAGAGAACTGTGGAGGCTGGGTCATTGAAAATATTTAAGGCGGAGATACACAGATTTTTGAGCGATAAGGGAATAAAGGATTATGGGAAGAGGGCAGGGAAGTGGAGCTGAGTTCATGATCAGATCAGCCATGATCTTATTAAATGGCGGAACAGGCTCGAGGGGCCAGGTGGCCTACTCCTGCTCCTATTTTTTATGTTCACACTGCAATTCTACATGGTGAATTACAAATTTTAGTCAAGGCAGCTGAGAACCAGGAGTGGGTGGGGGAGATGGAGAACAGCCCCTTCTTTACTCAGAATGTGAAAGGGAGTCTGGAGTCCTAACAGCAACATACATTTATATAGCACCTTTAACATAGTAAAATGTTCCAAGGTGTTGCACAGGAGCGTTATCAAACAAAACGAGCCACATAAGGAGATATTAGGACATGTGAAGATGTAGGTTTAAGGAGCACCGTAAAAGGAGGAAAGAGAGTAGAGAGGTTTAGGGAGGAAATTCAAGAGCTTAGGGCCCAGGCAGCTGAAGTCACGGCCGCCAACAGTGGAGCAATGAAAATCAGAGATGCGCAAGAATTCGAGGAGCGCAGAGATCTTAAGAGGATTGTAGGAATGGAGGAAGTTACAGAGATAGGGAGGGTTGAGGCCAAGAAGGGATTTGAAAACAAGGATGAGATTTTTTTTTTAAACTTGAGGTGTTGTTGGACCCAATGTAGGTCAGCGAGCACAGGGGTGATGGGTGAACGGAAATTAGTTAGGATACGGGCAGCAGAGTTTTGGATGAGCTCAAGTTTATGAAGGATAGAATGTGGGAGGCCAGCCAAGAGTGCATTGGAATACTCATGTCTAGAGGAAACAAAGGCAGGGATAAAGGTTTCAGCAGCAGGTGAGGTGAGGCGGGGCAGAGACAGGCGATGTAACAGAGGTGGAAGTAGGCAGTCTTGATGATAGAGAGGATATGGGGTCGGAAGCTCAGCACAGGGTCAAACAGGACGGCAAGGTTGCGAACAGTCTGGTCCAGCCTCAGACACTCACTGGCAAGGGAACGACTTTGTGGCAGGGTCTGAAGACAATGGCTTCAGCCTTCCCAATATTAAATGGATGAAATTTCTGCTCATCCAATATTGGATGTTGACAAGCACCGTGACAAAGCAGCTGCTATTAAAGTGCTATAGGCCAGAGCTGTCTAAGCTTTATCCTACACTGTTCCAATGAAGCCCGAGGAACAGCACTTCACCTTTATATTATGCACCTTAAAGCCTTCCAGATAGGAAGGACGTATTTTCTTTAGCAGAGTGGTTAACAACAGGGGGAATAGATTTAAAGTAATTAGCAGAATGTTAAGAGGAGATTTGAGGGGAAATTTCTTCACCCAGAGGGTTGTGGGGGTCTGGAACTCACTGCCTGAAAGAGTGGTAGAGGCAGAAACCCTCACCACATTTAAAAAGTAGTGGGATGTGCACCTGAAGTGCCGTAACCTACAGAGCTATGGACCAAGAGCTGGAAAGTGGGATTAGGCTGGATAGCTCTTTGTCAGCCAGTGTAGACATGATGGGCCGAAATGGCCCCCTTCCGTGCTGTAAATTTCGATGATTCTATACACTCTGGTTTAAGGGGGAGCTCTAACACAGGATCCTGAACTATGGCCACTCAGCTCACCACACAGCAATTACTTACATGTACAACCCCAAACCCTCGTCCTGTACTTTAGCTCCACATCTCTTTTTCAGCTCTTCCATGCCATTTGGCACTCTCCTCAACTAGCACATTTCTCATTAACTCTATTTTCTTGAAGAGATTGGTAAATAATGCATACCGGAGAAGGCATCTCCATGGTGCTTTGTTATTCATGGAGTTTTCAGTCATACAAGAAAGGGTGCACTTATTTGGTGCACTCAGGTGATGATTAGTGGCAAAGTCATGTAGTGGCTAAGAAGGCTTTCTGCAGGGACTAAAATAATTGAATGGATATTTGGCATAATATGTCAAAGCAGCAGGTCATACAAGTGCTCAAATGTCATTTGTTTCATTGTGACAGTTTGCACTGCAGTAAACGTGTTTTAAATCAGATAATTAAAGTTATAGGGCTAGAACCTCCTCTTTTTTTGCATGCTTAACGCCCACTTAATGCCCCTTTTACCGCTGAAATGACATAACGCCCATATATCGCCCATTCTGGCACAAAATGGAAATTGACAGACTTTTTTTTAAGGAGACTTATCGGTGAGCGTTATTTTCCCAATGGGCTTAACGCCGAGAAAAAATATCACCATCCGCCCACTTGTTTTGGGCGGAATCAGCAGAATGGGCGAATTCAACACCCATAATATCGCCCAGCGTTACTTTCCGCATGGAATTAACACCAAGATTCAATATTAACGCCCGCCCACTGTTTTTTGTCGTAAAGACCATACTAGCGGCCATGGAGATCGCCCATCTTCAATTTCACCACCTCGCACACATACCGCCCACAATATTGCTCGCTCAAAAAACTGCCCACAAAAAGTGGAACTAACCGGAACAAACGCCAGCGGTGTTGCTGGGATTTGTTAAATCCCACTCTTAGGTGAGGAGCTGATATCAGAAAGATTTGCCTGAAAGAGCACTGATGTGAGTGACAATGCTGACACACTGCTGTGTGTTTGCAGCTCAGACATCAATGGTGCCCATCACCTTGGTGCCACTTAAAGTTTACGCTGATTGATGTTAAGTTGTATTTAACCCTTTGTGAGACAATGTGCAACAAGGTTATGTTCAATAACAAAAGTTTAAGACCAACATTGGTCTGAAATCATTAAGTATCACAGCCAATAACACCCAACACCCGCCCACATCCCACTTTTTCCATCATTGACATCAATCACATGTTCAACATGTCCACCAATACAGGATACAAAGACAAAGCAGGAGCGTGTTTCCCAGCCCCCATACATTACAACAAATTGCATACACCCAGAAGGAGATATAACACAGCCATCACCTGCACACATGCACCTCACTTTCCTTTCCCCCTCTCCTCCTTCTCCCCACCTCTATCCCTTCCCCTCCTCGCTCCACGGCGCCTGGCCAAGGAGCTCCTCAGGCAGTGTCTCATTGGGGGGATGAAGGCAGATGTGTTGGTTGGACGGGTACGGGAGCAGGCGATGCCAAGGAGGCAACATTTTCTGATGTAGAAGCAGGATCTTGGTCCTTGCTCTCATCTGTCGTTCGCAGTGGTGGTGTGGAACCTAGGGGTGGTGTGCCGCACTCTGGGACCACTCTGTGGCAGCAGTGTTCCTGGCTATCGCATCCAGGGACTCCGCCATGCGCAGAATGTACTCGGTCATGGTGCCAACTGTCAGGATATGCCCCCCAATGCTTTGATAAGCTGGTCACCGATGTCTACAGTCCTCCTGGATAACTGTACCATCTCTCCACTGTCATGTCGCACTCGTGGAACAGACCTGCCGCGTCCACAAGACATCCGTGGGGTCGGCGCCGTCCTGGGGACAAATGGGGTGCCCTGTGGAGAGGTGCTTGGGGCCGGTACCTCCAGAGTGGAGGCGGGAATAACCGAAGGACCAATAGATGGCCTTGGGGTGGAATGGGTTCTGGACCGTGGCGATGCAGGTTCTTCAAAGTCCGCGCTCTCATCCGTGAATATCAGATTGACAGCGGATTGACAGGCGACAATCGGAGCTCCTCAGCACCAGATGTAGGATCATCCGCCGACTCCTGCCTCGCACCCCCACCTTCTGGCCTCTGTGGTCTTGCCTGGGGCTGCGCTGCTGCCTGAGCTGCAAAACACAAATGAGGTTTTTAGAGGAAAAGGGGGTGCTAGGGTGACAAGGTGAGTCCAGCGCTACACACAGCATATGCTTGACAAAAACACCATCACTCTCAAAATCATCGCAGGCATCACATTTCATGACCATCAACACATTGTGGATTGCAATGATTTTCATTAGGCCAGCATTATTTCTAAGACACTTTTAGAAATCATCTATCATATATGATTGGTCGGATATGAGTTGGTGTGGCATCTATAGACTTTACATCACGCAATGGTGTAAGCTTTACTCACGTGGCATCACTTTGGGGTCTGCAGATGCGTCTGTGGCTGTCCGAGTGTGCTTCCCCACGAGTGCGAGCGCTCATTCCTCCATCTCAGTGATGTCACTGGGGACTGGTGGCCCCCCCACGCTTTAACCTCTGCATGAACCTCATCGTCGATAGCTTCTTCTGTAAAAGGTGACAGGACGACATGGCATGTGATGATTGCGTGATATCATTGCTAGGTACTGTCACAGAGACTGATACAACACATAACCAACAGATGTAATCATGATTATTATGATTATTATCACTTTTTACCTAAAGATGTACACAATGACCGCAGGCTTTGAGTAAAACATTCCCGATAAAAGTGCAAGACCTCACATCTGCTAAAAGTCACTTCAGACTGTAACAAATCAAATTATATCAATACATAAGTACATGTAAATCAATGTAATACTTACTCTTGCAGATCCCACAAGGTCGTTCCATCGTTTGTGACATTGGTTGCCCTCACACACCTCGTTGGTTGCCGACAAGACCACCTCTGCTATCTCAGTCCATATTCTCTGGTAGGCCTTTGGAGTGGGCTTCCCACGCCCTCTCTGTGTCAAATCACCCCAGCGTGACTCAACCTCCTGCAGGAGGGAGGCATTTGCCTCGTCCGAGAACCTCCTGGCTCTTTTGCGGCCTCCAATATGCTCCTCTCCCACCTCACTGCTCTCTCTAGCGTCATTCTCCACAGCACGATGTGATGCCTCCTTCTCTTCCTCCATTGTAGGGCAAATTCGGTCAAATATGTGTCTGGTAACCTACTTGCTGTGAAGCTCGAAAGTCTCCCTCCTTCCTCCCAAAGCAGCCACACCACACCCAGCCACATCTTCAGTCCCTCTGAGCTCCCTCTCGCTCTGTCTCCTCTTCTGCACGTCATGATGACCCTTGACCTCCAGCTTCACGGGAATCGAGCGTTGCCATGCCGTTGCTAAGGACGGCCACACTTTACGGCAGAAGGCCAAAAAAATTTAACACTACTGCCCATTTGATATCGCTCGCGGTAACGCCCATTTTCAAAAATGTAAACTAGGTGTTTTGAGAATGGGTGAGAAGCCGGCGATCTGAAAACCCTTTTTTACCGCCCATGCTGGAAATAACGGCCAGTTTTTGGCAATAAGCTAAAAAGTGGAGGTTCTAGACCATAGAATCATAGAATGATACAACACAGGAAGCCTATCATGTCTGTGCCGGCCGACAAAGAGCTAGCCAGCCCAATCTCACTTTCTACCTCTTGATCCGTAGGTTACAGCACTGCAAATGCATAATCCAAGTAATTTTAAATGCTATGAAGATTTCTGCCTCTACCATCATTTCAGGCAGTGAGTTCCAGACACCCGCCACCCTCTGAGTGAAAAAAAGTTCTCCTCAACTCCCTCTAAACCTCCTACCAATTACTTTAAATCTATGCCCCTTGGTTGTTGACTTCTCTGCTAAGGGAAATAGGTCTGTCCTAGCCACTCTATCTAGGCCCCTCATAATTTTATACACCTCAATTTAATCTCCCCTCAGCCTCCTCTGTTCCAAAGAAAACAACCCTAGTCAATCGAATCTTTCCTCATCACTAAAATTCTTCAGTCCTGGCAACGTCCTCATAAATCTCCTCTGTACCCTCACTAGTGCAATCACATCTTTCCTGTAATGTGATGACCAGAACTGTATACAGTACTCTAGCTGTGGCCTAACTAGTGTTTTATACAGTTCTAGCATAACCTCCCTGCCCTTATATTCTATGCCTCAGCTAATAAAGGAAAGTATCACATATGCCTTCTTAACCACCTTATCTAACTGTCCTGCTATCTTCAGGGATCTGTGGACATGCACTTCAAGGTCCCTCTGTCCGTCTACACTTCTCAGTATCCTACTATTTATTGTGTATTCCCTTGCCTTGATTGCCCTCCCAACATGCATTACCCCACACTTCTCCGGATTGAATTCCATTTGCCACTGTTCTGCCCACCTGACCAATCCATTGATATCGTCCTGCAGTCTAAGCTTTCTTCTTCATTATCAACCACAAGGTAAAGTTTTTGCATCATCTGCAAACCTCTTAATAATGCCCCCTACATTTAAGTCTTAATCATGCCCCCTCCATTTAAATCATTGATATATACCACAAAAAGCAAGGGACCTAGTACTGAGCCCTGCGGAACCCCACTGGAAACATCCTTCCAGTGACAACAACACCCGTCGACCATTACCCTTTGCGTCCTGCCACTGAGCCTATTTTGGATCCTATTTGCCACTTTCCCTTGGATCCCATGGGCTTTTACATTTCTGACCAGCCTGCCATGTGGGTTCTTGCCAAAAGCCTTGCTAAAATCCATCAAACGCACGACCCTCCTCGACCCTCCTTGTTAACGCCTCAAGAAAATTCAATCAAGTTAGTCAAACACCACCTTCCCTTAACAAATCCATGCTTGATAAAATGACAATAAAAGAATTTATGCAATGAAATGGTGATGGAAGCCAAACCGATCTGTTTGGTACAAGTTGTTTGAGTGGAATGGAGTGTGGTTAGGCGGAATATTCCTCCTCGGCTCTCATAAAACAGAGGGGTGAGGCTGCTCTGCAACTTGAATGCATGATAGGTGGAGCATTTCTTCCTGGCTGAGATTTAGAGAGGCCACAGTGTATTAGAATTGAGAATCTATCAACAAGATACAGGCATCAGTGGGTAGCACCCTCGCCTTTGAGGCTGAAGGTTGTGGGTTCAAGTCCCACTCCAGAAACCTAGCACATAAATCTAGGCTGACACGCCAGTCTAGTACTGAGGGAGTGCTGCACTTTCGGAGGTGCTGTCTTTCAGATGAGACGTTAATCAGAAGCCCCGTCTGCTCTCAGGTGGATGTAAAACATCTCATGGCACTATTTCCAAGAAGTGCAGCGGAGTTATCCCCGGTGTCCTGGCCAATATTTATCCTTCAATCAACATAATAAAAAGATTATCTGGTCATTATCACATTTCTCTTTGTGGGAGTTTGCTGTGTGCAAGTTGGCTGCCGTGTTTCCTACATCACAACAGTAACTACACTTTAAAAGTACTTCATTGGTTCTAAAGCACTTTGGGATGTCCTGAGGTTGTGAAAGTTCAGAAATGTATTCATTCCCAGAGCACAGAAAGAAATGCTAATGGAGGAAACTGGGCGTGAGCTGCTGGCGCCTGTCACACCCCCATAGACAGCTCATTGTGAGAACTCATTTGAATGTGATTGGCGAGCTGCCAGCGCTTATCTACCCTGACAGGCGTTCTGCTGATCTTTGGGGTTGGTGACGGGGGGAGGGGAAAGTCAGAGGAACCCTGGCTGAGTTTTCCCCCCCTCCCAATCCAAGGAACATGGAGGCTAATTTTACTGCCCTAGCTGACTGATATCACCTGAAGCAATGTGGACCAGAGTTCAAGTCTGGCCTGCCTTGGGAGCACACTGGGGAACCAGTGGATGTGGTGTATTTGGACTTCCAGAAGGCATTTGACAAGGTGCCACATAAAAGGTTACTGCATAAGATAAAAGTTCACGGGGTTGGGGGGTAACATATTAGCATGGATAGAGGATTGGCTAACTAACAGAAAACAGAGAGTCGGGATAAATGGTTAATTCTCAGGGTGGCAATCAGTAACTACTGTTCTTAACCTGGGTGGTGCATTAACCTATCAAGTAATTGTCAGTACTGAACCAGTGTCTCTTTTTAAAGGCTTAGAAAGAACACAGTACATAAATTTTGGAGATATTTTAGAAGTAATGGTGTAAAATTGTTCAATAAACGGTAATATTATAGCCAAGCGTGACCTCACCATACAGTCACCATATCCTCGGAGGTTCATCTGCCGCTGGGCAGCCCTGTCAACTATCTCCCGGGTAGCCACACCACAGTGGATCTTCAGTGTGTCAAAAAATATTTCGTGCTGTACTTTATGCCCAGCACGTTTCAAACCTGATTACAAAGAGATTAGATCAGAACTGCACTTACTGACAAATTTAAAACAAGTTTTAATTTCATTAATACGTCTTACCTTCAGCTAAGATTAAAGTGGCGTTGTGTACTCTCTTTGCAATGTGTTTCAGTCCATTCGGGCCATGGTAAATAGCAAACATTGCAGCCATGTTGGCCAAAAGTGCCTAAAATTACAAGGAACAATTTTAAAAATACATTTCTCAAGAGAAATGGGAGGAATACAAATTTGTTTTGTCAGCAGTCTGTCAAACTCCCATCTAAAAAAAATCATCTGCCAACCAACCACAAATTCATTGGAGAAACTATCATAAATCTTATATAATTTTACATTCCGAAGATGCATGTAGTAAAACACCAGATCTAGTGCGCGTTTTTCCCACACACTTGAGAGTGTCATACCTTCAGCCCATGTTTATGCACATTTCGGTGTCACACATGTACTTGATTAGCTCCAAATTCATAAAACTGGAACACATCATAAATTAAGAAATTGGCAATGCATCAAACAGAAGAATGTATGGGTAAACTCCCAGTGGAAAACTCCTCAAGACATAAGAAAACAGGCAATCCAGAATGAGCAGCCGGCAAAATTTACCAATATAAAAATGAAAGGAGAACCAAAGAGTTTGCGTTATATAATATTTTAAAACCCTTCTGGTTACCATCTTCCTTTCTCATTATGCTGAGAACACGGCTGGAAATACATTTAGAAAACCAATTAATGACATTAAAAAAATTACGGAAAACAAATAAGAACATAAGAACATTAGAATTAGGAACAGGAGTAGGCCAGCTAGCCCCTCGAGCCTGCTCTGCCATTCAAAAAGATCATGGCTGATCTGGCCGTGGACTCAGCTCCACTTACCCGCCCGCTCCCCATAACCCTTAATGGTTAAAAATCTATCTATCTGTGATTTGAATACATTCAATGAGCTAGCCTCAACTGCTTCCTTGGGCAGAGAATTCCACAGATTCACAACCCTCTGGTAGAAGAAATTCCTTCTCAACTCAGTTTTAAATTGGCTCCCCCGTATTTTGAGGCTGTGCCCCCTAGTTCTAGTCTCCCCGACCAGTGGAAACAACCTCTCTGCCTCTATCTTGTCTATCCCTTTCATTATTTTGAATGTTTCTATAAGATCGCCCCTCATCCTTCTGAACTCCAACGAGTAAAGACCCAGTCTACTCAATCTATCATCATAAGGTAACCCCCTCATCTCCGGAATCAGCCTAGTGAATTGTCTCTGTACCCCCTCCAAGGCTAGTATATCCTTCCTTAAGTAAGGTGACCAAAACTGCACGCAGTACTCCAGGTGCGGCCTCACCAATACCCTGTACAGTTGCAGCAGGACCTCCCTGCTTTTCTACTCCATCCCTCTCACAATGAAGGCCAACATTCCATTCGCCTTCCTGATTACCCGCTGCACCTGCAAACTAACTTTTTGGGATTCATGCTCAAGGATCCTCAGGTCTCTCTGCACCGCAGCATGTTGTAATTTCTCCCCATTCAAATAATATTCCCTTTTACTGTTTTTTTTTCCAAGGTGGATGACCTCACACTTTCCGACATTGTATTCCGTCTGCCAAACCTTAGCCCATTCGCTTAACCTATCTAAATCTCTTTGCAGCCTCTCTGTGTCCTCTACACAACCCGTTTTCCCACTAATCTTTGTGTCATCTGCAAATTTTGTTACACTACACTCTGTCCCCTCTTCCAGTCATCTATGTATATTGTAAACAGTTGTGGTCCCAGCACCGATCCCTGTGGCACACCACTAACCACCGATTTCCAACCCGAAAAAGACCCATTTATCCCGACTCTCTGCTTTCTGATAGCCAGCCAATTCTCTATCCATGCTAATACATTTCCTCTGACTCCACGTACCTTTATCTTCTCCAGTAACCTTTTGTGTGGCACCTTATCGAATGCCTTTTGGAAATGTAAATACACCACATCCATCGGTACACCTCTATCCACCATGCTTGTTATATCCTCAAAGAATTCCAGTAAATTAGTTAAACATGATTTCCTCTTCATGAATCCATGTTGCGTCTGCTTGATTGCACTATTCCTGTCTAGATGTCCCGCTATTTCTTCCTTAATGATAGCTTCAAGCATTTTACCCACTATAGATGTTAAACTAACCGGCCTATAGTTACCTACCTTTTGTCTGCCCCCTTTTTTAAACAGAGGCGTTACATTAGCTGTTTTCCAATCCGCTGGTACCTCCCCAGAGTCCAGAGAATTTTGGTAGATTATAACGAATGCATCTGCTATAACTTCCGCCATCTCTTTTAATACCCTGGGATGCATTTCATCAGGACCAGGAGACTTGTCTACCTTGAGTCCCATTAGCCTGTCCAGCACTACCTCCCTAGTGATAGTGATTGTCTCAAGCTCCTCCCTTCCCACATTCCCGTGACCAGCAATTTTTGGCATGGTTTTTGTGTCTTCCACTGTGAAGACCGAAGCAAAATAAGGAAATGACCTATACAATATCATTTTCTCTGTTTAATATAGTCCTCAAAGAAACTCCCATAATTGTTTAATGACAGACAAGGCAGGCAATTGCACAACTTTTGCAAGGATTTACTGTTTGTAATTGTGAGTCAAAGGAAAATTTACAGGCAGCATGAAGATTTGAAAGTCAATATAAATTTGCTCTTTCGAAATTCTACAAAAACCACAAAGCATGAACTTTGAGCGAGCTAATTTTCTGAAGTTTAACTGCACAGTGAAGATAAAAACTTGCTCTCCATATTACATGTAGAATTGTATTTATTTACCATCTGCAATCAGTAAGGAAAACTATTTTACTGGAAGCACTTACTTATCTCAGTCGACAGGGAGAACTCTTACAAACTTAATTTCACATTCTTTCAATGGAGGCGTTCACCTTTCCGCCCACTTCCACTCCTCTTTGTAACAATATAATATTTGATTCACTACAAGTAATGCCATGTACCTCTACTTCCCGACTCCCATTGTCTGCTTTGAAGGCATCCACAGTGTCAGCTGTGGCTCAGTGGGTAGCCTCTGAGTTAGAAAGTTGTGAGTTCAAGTCCCAGTCCAGGAACTTGAGCACATAAATCTACGCCTTGTCCTCCTCTCTTGTTGCTTACCCCTGTGTGTTACGTTCTCTGAAAGTTAAATTCTCCAACCTCCAACTTCTGCTGCCCATCCCTTGCTCCACCCTCCCTGATATACCCAGTGAATCTTTCTGCACCTCTTCTGACCCCAGTCGCCGTAAATCTCCGACTACTGCCCACCTGCTCCACATCACCCAGCAAAATATTAGCTGTCTCTGTATTTACAACCTCACTGTGGATACGTGCTGCAAACATCCCGCGGCTAATTTAAGCTGGCTCACTAAAGTCAACTCCTTCATTTTCAAAGAGTGTGTTCCATGCATCTCTATAATCTACTGTCTCACCTGCCTCAACTGCTGTGACACTCACCTTTTCCTGTTCCCATACCCCTCCCCTGTAGGACTATTTTAATGTTGAAATATCTCAGTCTCTCTCATTATAATCACAAGTATACCAATCACACACTATCTCGTGTGTCAGCTGTGGCTCAGTGGGTAGCACTCTCGCCTTTGAGTCAGAAGGTTTTGGGTGCAAGTCCCACTCCAGGGACCTCAACACAAAAATCTAGGCTGACACTCCAGCGCAGTACTGAGGGAGCGCTGCACTGTAAGAGGTACTGTCCTTCGGATGAGACGTTAAACCGAGGCCCCGTCTGCTCTTTCAAGTGGACGTAAAAGATCCTGTGGCACTATTTTGAAGAAAAGCCGAAGTGTTATCTCTGGTGTCCAATATTTATCCCTCAATAAACATTATCTGGTCATTATCACATTGCTGTCTGTGGGAGTTTGCTTGCTGCGTTTCCCACATTACAACAGTGACTACACGCCAAAAAAAAGTACTTCATTGCCGGTAAAGCGCTTTGAGACATCCGGTGGTTGTGAAAGGTGCTATGTATATGCAGACTTTGCATTGACTGAAATGGCTTTAAATGAAATGTTTTGCACCCCATGAAAAAGCCTTATTCTGTACATTGACGGCTGCATTGCAATCTGGACTAGATTAACACCAAGAAGTGCTTGCTGCAATAAATTGGTCACTGACCCCACATAACATCATTGAATGTCCCACATGAACTGTCATACTGTAAAAATTATATTTATTTTTTTTTGTCATGCACATACAGAATTCAACCAAATATTCCCTTGCATTATCTGACTCAGTTGCTCTAGACTAAACTTTCTAAGCTACTCTAAAGTAGCTAAAGCTTTGCACTACAAACACTGCTTGATATTTTAGTTCTTCACCACAGCAGGCAAGCCTTTCATAATTCTACAGAGGGTGGAGCGAGTAGAATGGTAAATTCAATTTTTTTTTAATAACAGTACAGGGTACAACCAACATTAGTTTATTTACATTCATAGCACTGTATGGTGGACCAAAAGGATCCTTGGAAAAAATGTAGTGTGGCACTGATTCAGTACTTGTGAACACAACAACAACTTATATTGATATAGCGCCCTTAATATAAAAATGTCCCAAGGTGCTTCAAAGGAGCATTATCAAAAGAGAACAAAATTTGACACCGAGCCATCTAAGGAGATGTTAGGCCATATGACCAAAAGCTTGATCAAAGAGGTAGGTTTTAAGGAGAGTCTTAAAGGAGGAAAGAGAGGTAGAGAGGCAGAGAGATTTAGGGAGCGAATTCCAGAGCTTAGGACCTAGGCAGCTGAAGGCACGGTCACCAATGGTAGAGCATTTAAAATCAGGAATGTTCAAAAGGCCAGAATAGGCGGTGCGCAGAGATCTAGGGGGATTATAGGGCTGGAGGAAATAAAATATGACACAGGAGGCCATTCGGCCCATCATGTCTGCGCCATCGAAAAAGAGCCTAATCCCACTTTCCAGCTCTTGGTCTGTAGTCTTACAGGTTTCAGCACTTCAAGTGCATATTACAGAGATAAGGAGGGGCGAGGCCCTGGAGAGATTTGAAAATAAGGATGAGAATTTTAAAATTGAGGCATTGCTTAACTAGCCAATGGAGGTCAACAAGAACAGGGGAGTTGAGTGGGCGGGATTTAGTGAGAGATAAGAAATGAGCGGCAGAGTTTTGGATGACCTCAAGTTTATGGAGGGTAGAATGTAGGAGGCCAGCCAGGAGTGTGTCGGAATAGTCAAGTCTAGCAGTGATAAAGACATGGTGAGGGTTGCAGCAACAGATAAGTTGAGGCAAGGACGGAGACGGGAGATATTACAAAGGTGGAAATAAATGGTCTGAGTGGATAGAATGGATTAAGCTTATTTCAAGATTGAATATAACACCAAGGTGCGATCAGACTTGGTCAGCCTTAGACAGCTGCCAGGGAGAGAGATCGAATCGGTGGCAAGGGAACAGAGTTTATGGCCTGATCCAAAGACAATAGCTTTGATCTTCCCGATACTTAACTGCAAGAAGTTTCTACTCATCCAGTGCTAGATGTCGGACAAGCAGTCTGACAGTATAGAGATGGTGGAAGGTTCGAGATAGGTGGGAGAGAGGTAGAACTGGGTATCATTGGCGTACACGTTAAAACTAACGCTGTGTTGCCGGATGATGTCACTGAGGAGCAGCATGTAGATGAGAAATAGGAGGGGGCCAAGGATAGATCCTTGGGGGACACCAGAGGCGACGGTGCGGAAGCGGGAAGAGAAGCCATTGCAGGTGATTCTATGGTTATAGCTGGAAAGATAGGAATGGAATCAGGCGAGTGCAGTCCCACCCAGCTGGACGCCGGTGGAAAGGTGTTGGAGCAGAATTTTGTGGTCAACAGTGTCAAAGGCTGCAGTCAGGACAAGAAGGGATAGTTTACCTTTGTCGCAGTCAATTAGGATGTAATTTATGACCTTGGTAAGAGCTGTTTCGGTACTGTGACGGGGGCAGAAGCCTGATTGGAGGTTTTCAAACAAGGTGTTCTGGGAAAGATGAGCACGGATTTGGGGGGTGACAACACGTTCAAGAGCTTTGCTGATAAAGGGAGGTTGAAGATGGAGATGTTAGTTTGCAAGGACTGAGGAAATTTAAATCAAGGTTTGTTTTTTTGAGAGGGGTGATGACGGCAGATTTGAAGGTGAGGGGGACAATACCTGAGGAGCGAGAGCCATTAACAATATCCACTAACATGGGAGCCAGGAAGGGAAGTTGTGTGGTCAGCAAATTAGTAGCAATACAGTCAAGAGAGCAGGAGGTTGGTCTCATTGACAAGATGAGCTTTGAAAGGGCAAAAGGGAAGATAGGAGAGGAAGCTAGAGAAATATGCAAATTTAGGGTTAGGGTAGGGGGGAAAAAAAAGAGGAAGTAAGGCCAGGTGGGCTAGGGAAAGAAATTACCAGAGGCAGCTGAACGGATGTTCTCGATCTTTTTGAGCTGGCCGCATTTATTGTTGGAGGTGAGGGAGGATGAGGCAGGGGAGGGTGGTTTAAGTAGATGGTTAGTGGTGGATGATCTTGGAATAGTGGACAGTTTTAGCGATGAAGAGCAGGACCCGATAATGCATCCAATATGATCTAGCCATATCTGGTGATGGATGGTTACACCAGTTGTCCGCCTAAGACACTTGGACCCAAGGGAGCGGAGATGAGGGGTATAGCAGGGGAACGACTCGGATGAGGGAGTGTAATGATTTTAGTGGAGACAAAGGCATCAAAGATGGTGGAGAGAGTGTGATTTAGCACATCAGTAGCTGCAGGAATGTCATGAAAAGTTGTAGGCCAAAGGCTAGATAGTTGGGAATTAAACCGTGGGTATGGTTCTTAATGAATACTTTGTGTCAGCTTTCATAGAAACATAGAAAATAGGTGTACTAGTAGGCTATTCGGCCCTTCGAGCCTGCACCACCATTCAATAAGATCATGGCTGATCATTTACCTCAGTATCCCTTTCCTGCTTTCTCTCCATATCCCTTGATCCCCTTTGCCGTAAGGACGATATCTAACTCCCTCTTGAATCTATCTAATGAACTGGCATCAACAACTCTCTGCGGCAGGGAATTTCACAGGTTAACAACTCTCTGAATGAAGAAGTTTCTCCTCATCTGTCCTAAATGGCCTACCCCTTATCCTAAGACTGTGTCCCCTGGTTCTGGACTTCCCCAACATCGGGAACAATCTTCCCGCATCTAACTTGTCCAGTCCCGTCATAATCTTATATGTTTCTATGAGATCCCCTCTCATCCTTCTAAACTCCAATGTATAAAGGCCCAGTTGATCCAGTCTCTTCTCATATGTCAGTCCAGCCATACCGGGAATCAGTCTGGTGAAGCTTCACTGCACTCCCTCAATAGCAAGAACGTCCTTCCTCAGGTTAGGAGACCAAAACTGAACACAATATTCCAGGTGAGGCCTCACCTGCAGTAAGACCTCCCTGCTCCTATACTCAAATCCCCTAGCTATGAAGGCCAACATACCAATAGCCTTCTTCACCGCCTGCTGTACCTCCAACCAATATTCTGCCTTTGTGTTTTTGCCCTTAAAGTGGATAACCTCACATTCACAAAAGAGAGGGGTGATGCAGACATTGCAACCAGGGAGGAGTGTGAAATATTAGATGAAATAAACATAGTGAGAGAGGAAGTATTAAGGGGTTCAGCAGCTGTGAAAGTGGATCGAATCACCAGGCCTGGATGAAATGTATCCCAGGCTGTTAAGTGAAGTAAAAGAGGAAATAGCAGAGGCTCTGACCATAATTTTTTAATCCTCTCCGGGTACAGGTGTGGTGCCGGAGGGGACTGGAGGACTGCTAACCTGGTACCCTTATTTAACAAGGGAGAAAGGGATAGACCGAGTAATTACAGGCTAGTCAGCCTAACCTCGGTGGTGGGAAAATTATTGGAAATAATTCTGAGCAACAGGATAAATCTTCATTTAGAAAGACACAGATTAATCAAGAACAAAAAGCATGGATAAGGTGGTTAAGAAGGCATATGGAATACATGCCTTTATTAGCCGAGGCATAGGATACAAGAGCAGGGAGGTTCTGCTTGAATTGTATAAAACACTAGTTAGGCCACAGTTAGAGTACTGCGTGCAGTTACGGTCACTACATTACAGGAAAGATGTGATTGCAGGAGAGAGGGTACAGAGGACATTTATGAGGATGTTGCCTGGATTGGAGTATTTTAGCTATGAGGAAAGATTGGACAGGCCATGTTTGTTTTCTTTGGAACAGAGGAGGCTGAGGGGAACATAAGAACATAAGAATTAGGAACAGGAGTAGGCCATCTAGCCCCTCGAGCCTGCTCCGCCATTCAACAAGATCATGGTTGATCTGGCCGTGGACTCAGTTCCACTTACCCGCCCGCTCCCCATAACCCTTAATTCCCTTATTGGTTAAAAATCTATCTATCTGTGGCTTGAATACATTCAATGAGCTAGCCTCAACTGCTTCCTTGGGCAGAGAATTTCACAGATTCACAACCCTCTGGGAGAAGAAATTCCTTCTCAACTCAGCTTTAAATTGGCTCCCCCGTATTTTGAGGCTGTGCCCCCTAGTTCTAGTCTCCCCGACCAGTGGAAACAACCTCTCTGCCTCTATCTTGTCTATCCCTTTCATTATTTTAAATGTTTCTATAAGATCACCCCTCATCCTTCTGAACTCCAACGAGTAAAGACCCAGTTTACTCAATCTATCATCATAAGGTAACCCCCCCTCATCTCCGGAATCAGCCTAGTGAATCGTCTCTGTACCCCCTCCAAAGCTAGTATATCCTTCCTTAAGTAAGGTGACCAAAACTGCACGCAGTACTCCAGGTGCGGCCTCACCAATACCCTATACAGTTGCAGAAGGACCTCCCTGCTTTTGTACTCCATCCCTCTCGAAATGAAAGCCAACATTCCATTCGCCTTCCTGATTACCTGTTGCACCTGCAAACTAACTTTTTGGGATTCATGCACAAGGACCCGGGGCTGGACGGGCTGACTGTGGAGTTCCACAGGGCGTTCTGGGACGTCCTGGGGAGCGACTACGCGCGGGTCCTGGGGGAAAGTCTGGCGACCGGGGAGATGCCCCTCTCTTGGCGCAGGGCAGTCATCGTCCTGCTGCCTAAGAAGGGCGATCTCCGCCTCCTTAAGAACTGGCGCCCGGTCTCCCTCCTCAGCATGGACTACAAAATCTTCGCCAGGGCGATGTCTGCTCGCCTTGGTGCCGTGCTGGACCACATGATCCACCCCGACCAGTCATACACGGTCCCGGGCCGGACGATCCACGACAACATCCATCTGGTCCGGGACCTCATCCATTGCTCCCAGGAGGCTGGTCTGTCGGTCGCCTTCCTATCCCTCGACCAAGAGAAGGCGTTCGACAGGGTGGATCACGACTATCTGCTCGGAACTCTGCGCGCTTTCGGGTTCGGGACGCATTTCGTCGCCCGGATCCGACTTTTGTACGCCGCCGCGGAGTGTCTGATTAAGGTTAACGGGTCCTTGACGGCGCCCCTTCGCTTTAGGAGAGGGGTGCGCCAGGGATGCCCCATGTCCGGCCAGTTATACGCCGTTTGCGTGGAGCCTTTCCTGCGCCTCTTGCGGACGAGGTTGACGGGACTGGCTCTGCAAGGGCCGGGCGTGGAGGTCGTCCTCTCGGCTTACGCCGATGACGTGCTCCTCGCGATAGAGGATCCCGCTGACCTGCGGAGGATGCGTGAGTGCCAGGAGATTTACTCGGCCGCGTCCTCCGCCAGGATCAACTGGGAGAAATGTTCCGGACTCCTGGTGGGTCAGTGGCGGGTGGACTCCCTGCCGGAGGAGCTCAGGCCTTTTGCCTGGAGCACGACCCATCTCCTCTATCTGGGAGTCTACCTTAGCCCCGACGAGGGAGCCTGGCCGGCGAACTGGCAGGAGCTGGAGGCCAAGGTCGCCGCTCGCCTAGGGCGCTGGACAGGACTGCTCCGAGTGCTGTCCTACAGGGGTCGAGCGCTAGTCATAAACCAGCTGGTGGCCGCAATGCTGTGGTACCGGCTGGTCACTTTGACCCCTCCCCCTGCGTTTGTCGCCAAGATACAGAAGAAGCTGGTGGACTTCTTCTGGAACAACAGGAAGCACTGGGTCTCTGCCGCGGTCTTGAGTCTCCCGCTTGAGGAGGGCGGTCAGTCGTTGGTGTGCGTCAGCGCCCAGCTCGCGACTTTCCGTCTTCAGACCCTGCAGAGATACCTTTACGTCGAGCCCCCTCCTAGGTGGTGCGCTCTGGCGAGGTATTTCTTCCGCCAGCAGCTCGACCTCAATTATGACACGCAGCTCCTGTTTGTGAACTTGGGGGGTGCCAGGACCGCCCTCCGGGAGCTGCCTGTCTTTTACAGGGAACTCATCAGGGTCTGGAACAAAGTCTCCACCAAGCGCAGCTCTCCGCCGGCTGGAGTGGCGGCCGTCCTGCAGGAGCCGCTGCTCGGGAATCCGTACCTCCACGGCCGAGGCTTCATGTGGCGGTCGGAAGAGAGGGCTGTGGCTGGTGAGGTGACCAGGGTCAGGGACCTGATCGATGGCGGAGGAGCGGGCTGGATGGCGCCAGTCACGCTGGCGCGGCGCCTAAATTCTGCCAACGTCCGCCACGCGGCCGATGCCATCGAGTCGCTAAAAACAGCTCTGGGCCCTGACTCCGTTAGGTATATCGAGGAGGCTCAAGCACGTGGGGAGATCCCGTCCGAACTGACCCCCGTCCGGACGGAATTCCTCATCGGCGCCAAACCCCGGAACCTCCCTCGGGGGCCGGCGCCTCACAACTTGAGCCGCCTCGGGGAAATCCCCTCCGTGCCTTTCAGTTCCGCGCGGAGGGGTTTCCTGTACGGGCTGCTCCTGCACACCCTCAACTTTGCCATCCTCGCCGGCCGTCCGGACACGCCATGGCGCACCATCTTGCCGTCCGGAGGAGGCGGGGGTCCCCGATGGAGGGCACTCTACGCAGGGGTCCTCCCACTATTCATCGGGGACTTGGCCTGGAGGGTGGTGCACGGAGCAGTGCCGTGCAATAAATTTTTAAGCCGGTTCACGGACTCCCAGGCCGCCTGCAATTTCTGCGGTCTGAAGGAGTCCGTGTTCCATGTTTTTATTGAATGCACAAGGTTGCAGCCCCTGTTCCACTATTTGAAGGGGCTGCTCCTGAAATTCTGGCTGCACTTCAGTCCCACTCTCCTGATCTTTGGGCACCCTGTGCGGAGGGGAGCGGGTAGGTCCGAAGGCCTCCTCGTAGGACTGCTCCTGGGCACGGCCAAGGGTGCCATCAGCCGGTCCAGGCAGCGGGCGGTCGAGGGGGTCGTTCAACCTGACTGCCTGCCTCTCTTCCGCTCTTACATCCGGTCCAGGGTGTCCTTGGAGATGGAGCACGCGGTGTCCACCGGTACGCTCGCGGCCTTCCGCGAGAGGTGGGCACCGGAGGGACTGGAGTGCATCATCACGCCCGGCAACCAAATTTTAATTTGATTTTACGTTTTAAAGTTTAATTTGTTTTAATTGCCGGTGCTTTTAGTGTCCCCCTTCCCTTTTATAGGGGGCACTGGGGAAAATTGTGATTTTAGTGCCCAAAAAAAAACCAAAAAAAAAAAAGAAAAACACAAAAAAAAACCAAAAAAAAAAAGGGGGGAAAAAAAGGGCCTTGAAAATGTCTGGAGTGTCACCCAGGTCGGGTGGCACCGTTTATTGTTTTTATGTTTTCACAGGTGAACTCAAAAGAGTTTCATGCACAAGGACCCGGGGCTGGACGGGCTGACTGTGGAGTTCCACAGGGCGTTCTGGGACGTCCTGGGGGGCGACTACGCGCGGGTCCTGGGGGAAAGTCTGGCGACCGGGGAGATGCCCCTCTCTTGGCGCAGGGCAGTCATCGTCCTGCTGCCTAAGAAGGGCGATCTCCGCCTCCTTAAGAACTGGCGCCCGGTCTCCCTCCTCAGCACGGACTACAAAATCTTCGCCAGGGCGATGTCTGCTCGCCTTGGTGCCGTGCTGGACCACATGATCCACCCCGACCAGTCCTACACGGTCCCGGGCCGGACAATCCACGATAACATCCATCTGGTCCGGGACCTCATCCATTGTTCCCAGGAGGCTGGTCTGTCGGTCGCCTTCCTATCCCTCGACCAAGAGAAGGCGTTCGACAGGGTGGATCACGACTATCTGCTCGGAACTCTGCGCGCTTTCGGGTTCGGGACGCATTTCGTCGCCCGGATCCGACTTTTGTACGCCGCCGCGGAGTGTCTGATTAAGGTTAACGGGTCCTTGACGGCGCCCCTTCGCTTTAGGAGAGGGGTGCGCCAGGGATGCCCCATGTCCGGCCAGTTATACGCCGTTTGCGTGGAGCCTTTCCTGCGCCTCTTGCGGACGAGGTTGACGGGACTGGCTCTGCAAGGGCCGGGCGTGGGGGTCGTCCTCTCGGCTTACGCCGATGACGTGCTCCTCGCGGTAGAGGATCCCGCTGACCTGCGGAGGATGCGTGAGTGCCAGGAGATTTACTCGGCCGCGTCCTCTGCCAGGATCAACTGGGAGAAATGTTCCGGACTCCTGGTGGGTCAGTGGCGGGTGGACTCCCTGCCGGAGGAGCTCAGGCCTTTTGCCTGGAGCACGACCCATCTCCTCTATCTGGGAGTCTACCTTAGCCCCGACGAGGGAGCCTGGCCGGCGAACTGGCAGGAGCTGGAGGCCAAGGTCGCCGCTCGCCTAGGGCGCTGGACAGGACTGCTCCGAGTGCTGTCCTACAGGGGTCGAGCGCTAGTCATAAACCAGCTGGTGGCCGCAATGTTGTGGTACCGGCTGGTCACTTTGACCCCTCCCCCTGCGTTTGTCGCCAAGATACAGAAGAAGCTGGTGGACTTCTTCTGGAACAACAGGAAGCACTGGGTCTCTGCCGCGGTCTTGAGTCTCCCGCTTGAGGAGGGCGGTCAGTCGTTGGTGTGCGTCAGCGCCCAGCTCGCGACTTTCCGTCTTCAGACCCTGCAGAGATACCTTTACGTCGAGCCCCCTCCTAGGTGGTGCGCTCTGGCGAGGTATTTCTTCCGCCAGCAGCTCGACCTCAATTATGACACGCAGCTCCTGTTTGTGAACTTGGGGGGTGCCAGGACCGCCCTCCGGGAGCTGCCTGTCTTTTACAGGGAACTCATCAGGGTCTGGAACAAAGTCTCCACCAAGCGCAGCTCTCCGCCGGCTGGAGTGGCGGCCGTCCTGCAGGAACCGCTGCTCGGGAATCCGTACCTCCACGGCCGAGGCTTTATGTGGCGGTCGGAAGAGAGGGCTGTGGCTGGTGAGGTGACCAGGGTCAGGGACCTGCTCAATGGCGGAGGAGCGGGCTGGATGGCGCCAGACACGCTGGCGCGGCGCCTAAACTCTGCCAACGTCCGCCACGCGGCCGATGCCATCGAGTCGCTAAAAACAGCTCTGGGCCCTGACTCCGTTAGGTGCATCGAGGAGGCTCAGGCACGTGGGGAGATCCCGTCCGAACTGACCCCCGTCCGGACGGAATTCCTCATCGGCGCCAAACCCCGGAACCTCCCTCGGGGGCCGGCGCCTCACAACTTGAGCCGCCTCGGGGAAATCCCTTCCGTGCCTTTCAGTTCCGCGCGGAGGGGTTTCCTGTACGGGCTGCTCCTGCACACCCTCAACTTTGCCATCCTCGCCGGCCGTCCGGACACGCCATGGCGTACTATCTTGCCGTCCGGAGGAGGTGGGGGTCCCCGATGGAGGGCACTCTACGCAGGGGTCCTCCCACTATTCATCGGGGACTTGGCCTGGAGGGTGGTGCACGGAGCAGTGCCGTGCAATAAATTTTTAAGCCGGTTCACGGACTCCCAGGCCGCCTGCAATTTCTGCGGTCTGGAGGAGTCCGTGTTCCATGTTTTTATTGAATGCACAAGGTTGCAGCCCCTGTTCCACTATTTGAAGGGGCTGCTCCTGAAATTCTGGCTGCACTTCAGTCCCACTCTCCTGATCTTTGGGCACCCTGTGCGGAGGGGAGCGGGTAGGTCCGAAGGCCTCCTCGTAGGACTGCTCCTGGGCACGGCCAAGGGTGCCATCAGCCGGTCCAGGCAGCGGGCGGTCGAGGGGGTCGTTCAACCTGACTGCCTGCCTCTCTTCCGCTCTTACATCCGGTCCAGGGTGTCCTTGGAGATGGAGCACGCGGTGTCCACCGGTACGCTCGCGGCCTTCCGCGAGAGGTGGGCACCGGAGGGACTGGAGTGCATCATCACGCCCGGCAACCAAATTTTAATTTGATTTTACGTTTTTTAAGTTTAATTTGTTTTAATTGCCGGTGCTTTTAGTGTCCCCCTTCCCTTTTATAGGGGGCACTGGTGAAAATTGTGAATTTAGTGCCCAAAAAAAAAACCAAAAAAGAAAAAAACCAAAAAAAAACAAAAAACAAAAATGGGGGGGGAAAAAAAAGGGCCTTGTAAATGTCTGGAGTGTCACCCAGGTCGGGTGGCACCGTTTAATGTTTTATGTTTTGCAGGTGAACTCCAAAAAGAGTTTCATGCACAAGGACCCGGGGCTGGACGGGCTGACCGTGGAGTTCCACAGGGCGTTCTGGGACGTCCTGGGGGGCGACTACGCGCGGGTCCTGGGGGAAAGTCTGGCGACCGGGGAGATGCCCCTCTCTTGGCGCAGGGCAGTCATCGTCCTGCTGCCTAAGAAGGGCGATCTCCGCCTCCTTAAGAACTGGCGCCCGGTCTCCCTCCTCAGCACGGACTACAAAATCTTCGCCAGGGCGATGTCTGCTCGCCTTGGTGCCGTGCTGGACCACATGATCCACCCCGACCAGTCCTACACGGTCCCGGGCCGGACAATCCACGATAACATTCATCTGGTCCGGGACCTCATCCATTATTCCCAGGAGGCTGGTCTGTCGGTCGCCTTCCTATCCCTCGACCAAGAGAAGGCGTTCGACAGGGTGGATCACGACTATCTGCTCGGAACTCTGCGCGCTTTCGGGTTCGGGACGCATTTCGTCGCCCGGATCCGACTTTTGTACGCCGCCGCGGAGTGTCTGATTAAGGTTAACGGGTCCTTGACGGCGCCCCTTCGCTTTAGGAGAGGGGTGCGCCAGGGATGCCCCATGTCCGGCCAGTTATACGCCGTTTGCGTGGAGCCTTTCCTGCGCCTCTTGCGGACGAGGTTGACGGGACTGGCTCTGCAAGGGCCGGGCGTGGGGGTCGTCCTCTCGGCTTACGCCGATGACGTGCTCCTCGCGGTAGAGGATCCCGCTGACCTGCGGAGGATGCGTGAGTGCCAGGAGATTTACTCGGCCGCGTCCTCTGCCAGGATCAACTGGGAGAAATGTTCCGGACTCCTGGTGGGTCAGTGGCGGGTGGACTCCCTGCCGGAGGAGCTCAGGCCTTTTGCCTGGAGCACGACCCATCTCCTCTATCTGGGAGTCTACCTTAGCCCCGACGAGGGAGCCTGGCCGGCGAACTGGCAGGAGCTGGAGGCCAAGGTCGCCGCTCGCCTAGGGCGCTGGACAGGACTGCTCCGAGTGCTGTCCTACAGGGGTCGAGCGCTAGTCATAAACCAGCTGGTGGCCGCAATGTTGTGGTACCGGCTGGTCACTTTGACCCCTCCCCCTGCGTTTGTCGCCAAGATACAGAAGAAGCTGGTGGACTTCTTCTGGAACAACAGGAAGCACTGGGTCTCTGCTGCGGTCTTGAGTCTCCCGCTTGAGGAGGGCGGTCAGTCGTTGGTGTGCGTCAGCGCCCAACTCGTGACTTTCCGTCTTCAGACCCTGCAGAGATACCTTTACGTCGAGCCCCCTCCTAGGTGGTGCGCTCTGGCGAGGTATTTCTTCCGCCAGCAGCTCGACCTCAATTACGACATGCAGCTCCTGTTTGTGAACTTGGGGGGTGTCAGGACCGCCCTCCGGGAGCTGCCTGTCTTTTACAAGGAACTCATCAGGGTCTGGAACAAAGTCTCCACCAAGCGCAGCTCTCCGCCGGCTGGAGTGGCGGCCGTCCTGCAGGAGCCGCTGCTCGGGAATCCGTACCTCCACGACCGAGGTTTTATGTGGCGGTCGGAAGAGAGAGCTGTGGCTGGTGAGGTGACCAGGGTCAGGGACCTGCTCGATGGCGGAGGAGCGGGCTGGATGGCGCCAGACACGCTGGCGCGGCGCCTAAATTCTGCCAACGTCCGCCACGCGGCCGATGCCATCGAGTCGCTAAAAACAGCTCTGGGCCCTGACTCCGTTAGGTGCATCGAGGAGGCTCAAGCACGTGGGGAGATCCCGTCCGAACTGACCCCCGTCCGGACGGAATTCCTCATTGGCGCCAAACCCCGGAACCTCCCTCGGGGGCCGGCGCCTCACAACTTGAGCCGCCTCGGGAAAATCCCCTCCGTGCCTTTCAGTTCCGCGCGGAGGGGTTTCTTGTGCGGGCTGCTCCTGCACACTCTCAACTTTGCCATCCTCGCCTGCCGTCCGGACACGCCATGGCGTACCATCTTGCCGTCCGGAGGAGGCGGGGGTCCCCGATGGAGGGCACTCTACACAGGGGTCCTCCCACTATTCGTCGGGGACTTGGCCTGGAGGGTGGTGCACGGAGCAGTGCCGTGCAACAAATTTTTAAGCCGGTTCACGGACTCCCAGGCCGCCTGCAATTTCTGCGGTCTGGAGGAGTCCATGTTCCATGTTTTTATTGAATGCACAAGGTTGCAGCCCCTGTTCCATTATATGAAGGGGCTGCTCCTGAAATTCTGGCTGTACTTCAGTCCCACTCTCCTGATCTTTGGGCACCCTGTGCGGAGGGGTGCGGGTAGGTCCGAAGGCCTCCTCGTAGGACTGCTCCTGGGCACGGCCAAGGGTGCCATCAGCCGGTCCAGGCAGCGGGCGGTCGAGGGGGTCGTTCAACCTGACTGCCTGCCTCTCTTCCACTCTTACATCGGTCCAGGGTGTCCTTGGAGATGGAGCACGCGGTGTCCACCGGTACGCTCGCGGCCTTCCGCGAGAGGTGGGCACCGGAGGGACTGGAGTGCATCATCACGCCCGGCAACCAAATTTTAATTTGATTTTACGTTTTTTAAGTTTAATTTGTTTTAATTGCCGGTGCTTTTAGTGTCCCCCTCCCCTTTTATAGGGGGCACTTGGAAAAATGTGATTTTAGCGCCCCAAAAAAAACCAAAAAAAAGAAAGAAAAAAAAAACAAAAAAAGGAAAAAAAAAGGGGCCTTGAAAATGTCTGCTGTGTCACCCAGGCGGGTGGCACGGTTTAATGTTTATGTTTTTTTTTCAGGTAAACTCAAAAGAGTTTCATGCACAAGGACCAATTGTGGAGCAGTGGAGGCGTGTCCTGCACAGTTGGAGCTCTGCTGCAGTGAGGAGAGCAGCTACCAACCTTAGCTCCTGCCTGGAGAGCCCTGAGAACAGCCCAGGAAGAGAAGGAAGGAAGGGGCTTCACCACCAACTTTCACCCAGAGGGAGAGGAGGAAAAAGCAGAAAACTTTCACCACTTTAACATTCTACAAAGAGTTGGAGAGAGGGGGAAAGACCAACAACATCCAGTGTGGAATGAGGGAGACTCTACATCTTCTACAAGTGGGTGTGGGTGCATTTCCCAAAAAGACTTTGTTATATCGGTGGGGGGAGGAAAGAAGACTACTGAGGGCCGGAACATCGCGGGGGGTGTGTGTGTGTGGATAGTGTGTGTGGAGGCCTTGCTTACAGCTAGGCCGCACACACAATTGAACCCCCCCCCAACATTTGCCTAGCCTGGGATAGCTGGAGCTACCAGGCTGAAGATTTTTCTTAATCACCCTATTAACATCGTTAGGAATGTGTGCCTG
This sequence comes from Pristiophorus japonicus, assembly GCF_044704955.1. Classification (NCBI taxonomy): domain Eukaryota; kingdom Metazoa; phylum Chordata; class Chondrichthyes; family Pristiophoridae; genus Pristiophorus; species Pristiophorus japonicus. Next base: position 267,863,481 of record NC_091977.1, on the reverse strand, counting down.
GTGGCTCTAGCTGCCCCAGGTGAAGACGTCTTCTCCCCTCACCCGAAGACCACCCCAAAGACTATTTGATTTTTGCCATCTGGGGATTGCACCCACCCACAGCTGCGAGGGGAGACCTGCCCTTGCAGTTCCCCCCCCTTCCCACCCCCCTCTTCCCACCCCCCTCTCTCTATCTCTCTCTCTCTGTCTCTCCCCTCTCTCTCTGAGACCCCTTCCTCCTAATTTAAAAAAAACCAGAACAATTGAGACAACTGAGCAGAGGGAGCAAGGCCCCTCCCCAATTGCCAACTAGGGGAGAGGTGTGCCTCGTTAAGAGCTCCTCTGCTCAGTCAATATACGAGGCCAATAAAGACCATTAAGGCCTGTGACTTTGGGGTGGGTGTAGCCCTTAAAGGGACCCCGTGAAGGCGACCCCATCCACGCCGGTGGCAGGGCCAGCAAGGACAGATGCGCAGGTGGCAACCGCTTCCACGGCACCTCCTGCGCCACCCGCTGCCCTGCCACCATTCAGACTTATAACCAGGAAACACGGGGTCAAGAGCTACACTCACCCCACAATGAGCATCGAGGAGTGCGTGCGGGCGATGGCTGGGGTAGTCGGCCCCTCGGCCATTGTCGCAGCCTCCAAGATGTCTGGGAAGGCTGTGTTCTTCCTGGGGTCGGAGCGAGCGGTGTCCCTGGCCCTCGAAAAGGGGCTCACGGTGGGCGGGACGTTCCTGCCGGTGGATCCTCTTGAGGCCACCGCGCAGAGGGTCATCGTGTCGAACGTCCCGCCCTTTGTTCCCGCTGAGCTCCTCCTCCCTCACCTACAACAACTGGGGGAGGTAAGGTCAGGGATCAACCCCATACCGCTCGGCCTCAGGGAGAACAGCCTGCGCCACGTGTTCTCCTTCCGCCGCCAGCTCTTTGTCCGGCTGGCGCGGGAGGAGACGACGGAGGGGAATTTTAATGTGGTGCACGAGGGGACTGCCTACCGCGTCTTCTGGACGTCGGGCGGCGTGCGGTGCCATGCCTGTAGGGAGGTGGGGCATGTTCGTAAGAACTGCCCCGCCTCCAAGGCCGCCAAACCACCGAAGGCGGCCAAGGCTGGCGCCGCCGCCACCCCTCCCCCGGGTTGCGTCCGCGTGCCGGGAGCCGTAGGTGCGCGGGCATCGTCGGAGGCCTTTGTTTTCAGGGCCTCCGGCGGGGGGGAGGGAGAGCGTCCGAACGGAAAGAAGGCGCGGAACAAGGAGAAACATCTCGAGGCGGGTCCCCTCAGTGCGCCAGAAAGATTGACCACCGCGCTCGGCCCAACCCAGCCACCGGCGAGCGCGGGGTGCCCTGAGCCCGTGCCCTTGAACAACACCGCAGAGGGGCCCGGGCGCGGGCAAGAAAAGGAAAAGGGGGGGGCGGAGCGGGAGGCCTCGGCAGACATGGAGGTCTCCCTGCCTCAGCGCACCTCCAGCAACAAAAGGAGGCGCCGCTCCGTTGAGGCGGAGGGGGAACAACATCCCTCCGCAGAGGAGTCGGTGCCCGCCGCGTGTCCCGCGTCCCCCACCAGCGCCCCCAAGCAGCGCCGTAGGCGGGAGGAGTCTGTCCCCGGGGAGGGTGAGACAGTCGAGGCTGCCCAGCCTCTGCCTCCCGGGGATGGCGTGGAAGATCTGCCTGTCGAGGGGGGCGTGGGGACCGCGGAGGAATGCATTGCCGCCGGGCCGGGCGTCCCGGGGACTGAGGCGGGCAGGGCCGAAAAGGCCGAACCTGAGCCCGCCCAGCCAATACCCAACTTCCCCCGGGAGTCGCTCGACCCGGCAGAAAATGAAACGAATGATTTTTATGACACTGTGGATGCTGGGCCGGGGGGTGGCAGCGGGGAGGGGGAGGAACACCCACCCTCGCCCCTTACTTTGGAGCTGGAGCACTTGGGGAGCCTGGGGATTTCCTATGGCCGGGTCTCTCCTTGTTCCCCGGTTCCTGGGGCGGAGGGGGAACCCCTTCCGCTGTCATTTCCCGACCCAGCACCATTTTTAAAAGAGCCCAGTGGGGACTCCTCTGCCGACGATCCTGGGGGTGGGATCAGGGCAGAGCCAGGGCCGGTTGGAGCGGCCGGTTCATTTGCCGTACCTTGTGCGGTCGATGGGCCGGCTGCTGGCGGCCACCTCCCGGAGGACGGGGACTCGGTGGGGGACGCGGGGGAAAATCTAGAGACCATCCTCATTCCTGCAAAGGAACTCCGGGACTTTTTGGCCCAGAGCCGGGGTCGCTGCAACCAAGCCCGACTGGCCCTGGAAAAATGGTCCGAGCCAGAGCTGATCAAGGGGTCCGTCCGCGCCGCCGCTAAAACCTTGGCCGCGGGCGGGCCCTTGACAAAGGTGCAACACCTTGAGCTGCGCGAGCTCGAGGGACTCCTCGCTGGGCTGCGGAGGGAGTGGAGTTCAACAAAAGACTCCGCTCCCTCCCCCACAATAGGTTAAGGCAGAGGTTGCACTATGCTTTTGCCATAAAGATAACCATAGCCAGCCTCAACATCAACGGCGGCAGAGGGGCACGCCGTAGATTTGACAATTTTTCGCTCCTGCGGGAGGGGAAATATGCGGTGTGCTTCCTGCAAGAAACCCACACCGTTCCGGGAGACGAAGCCACGTGGCTCCTGGAATGGCAAGGAGAGGTCTGCATGAGCCACCTCACCGCCACTTCTAGTGGGGTGGCCATCTTGCTGGGCCTGCATTTTCAGCCGGAGATCTTGGGGGTCGAGGAGCCCGTGCCAGGCCGCTTGCTGCACGTAACGGTTCGCCTGGGGGACGTGCCGCTCCATCTCGTGAACGTGTACGCCCCTCTGCCCGGCCCGCAGCAAACGCGCTTCTTTGAAGAGGTGTCCGCTCTTCTTGGCTCCGTCGACGTCGGCGACTGCATTGTCCTCGGGGGGGATTTTAACTGCACCCTCGAGGCGAGGGACCGCTCCGGTGCCCCGCAGTGCATGATGGCGATGGAGAAGTTGAGGGACCTGGTCGGGTCCTTCGACTTGGTGGACGTCTGGCGAAATCTCCACCCCGACTCCAGCGCCTTTACTTGGGTGAGGCCTGGAGTAGGATGGTCTAGAGTCGACCGCCTTTACGTGTCTCGGGCGTAAGTTTCCTGCGTCCCGGCGGCCTCCATGCGGCCGGTGCCGTGTTCGGACCACCACCTGGTGTGGGTGGAGCTCGCTTCGCTCCGCACGAGGACGGGGTCCGCGTACTGGCACTTTAACAACCGGCTGCTGGAGGACGTGCGGTTCCAGGACTCGTTCCGTCGATTCTGGTCCGACTGGAGAAGGAAGCAGGGGGGCTTCCCCTCCTTGAGGCTATGGTGGGACGTGGGCAAGGCTCACGTCCGCGTCTTCTGTCAAGAGTAAGCGAGGGGGTCGACCAAGAGACGGGCGGCCAGAGTCGGGCGCCTAGAAAAAGAGGTGCTCGACCTGGAAGCCCGTCTCGGTCAAGTCGTCCAGGACCCAGCCCTGCGGACGGTGTACGAAGCGAAGAAGGCCGCGCTGAAGGACCTGCAGCTCGTCGGGTCCCGAGGCGCGTTCGTGAGGTCGCGGATCCGGTTCCTGCGGGATCTGGACCGCGGCTCCCCCTTCTTCTACTCGCTGGAAAAAAGGCAGAGTGTCCGTAAGCAGCTCTTGACGCTGCTGGCCAACGACGGCTCTCTCGTCTCGGATCCGGAGGGCGTCAACAACAGGGCCCGTGAATATTACGGGGCTCTGTTCTCTCCGGATCTGTCCAGCGAGGAAGCGCGTAGAGTTTTGTGGGAGGACCTGCCGAAGGTCAGCCCGGAGGGCGCCGAAAATCTGGAAGCTCCGCTAAGCCTGGCGGAGCTGACCGGTGCCCTCGACCGGCTCTCGAGGGGAAAATCCCCGGGGCTGGACGGGCTGACCGTGGAGTTCCACAGGGCGTTCTGGGACGTCTTGGGGAGCGACTACGCGCGGGTCCTGGGGGAAAAGTCTGGCGACCGGGGAGATGCCCCTCTCTTGGCGCAGGGCAGTTATCGTCCTGCTGCCTAAGAAGGGCGATCTCCGCCTCCTTAAGAACTGGCGCCCGGTCTCCCTCCTCAGCACGGACTACAAAATCTTCGCCAGGGCGATGTCTGCTCGCCTTGGTGCCGTGCTGGACCACGTGATCCACCCCGACCAGTCCTACACGGTCCCGGGCCGGACAATCCACGATAACATCCATCTGGTCCGGGACCTCATCCATTGTTCCCAGGAGGCTGGTCTGTCGGTCGCCTTCCTATCCCTCGACCAAGAGAAGGCGTTCGACAGGGTGGATCACGACTATCTGCTCGGAACTCTGCGCGCTTTCGGGTTCGGGACGCATTTCGTCGCCCGGATCCGACTTTTGTACGCCGCCGCGGAGTGTCTGATTAAGGTTAACGGGTCCTTGACGGCGCCCCTTCGCTTTAGGAGAGGGGTGCGCCAGGGATGCCCCATGTCCGGCCAGTTATACGCCGTTTGCATGGAGCCTTTCCTGCGCCTCTTGCGGACGAGGTTGACGGGACTGGCTCTGCAAGGGCCGGGCGTGGGGGTCGTCCTCTCGGCTTACGCCGATGACGTGCTCCTCGCGGTAGAGGATCCCGCTGACCTGCGGAGGATGCGTGAGTGCCAGGAGATTTACTCGGCCGCGTCCTCCGCCAGGATCAACTGGGAGAAATGTTCCGGACTCCTGGTGGGTCAGTGGCGGGTGGACTCCCTGCCGGAGGAGCTCAGGCCTTTTGCCTGGAGCACGACCCATCTCCTCTATCTGGGAGTCTACCTTAGCCCCGACGAGGGAGCCTGGCCGGCGAACTGGCAGGAGCTGGAGGCCAAGGTCGCCGCTCGCCTAGGGCGCTGGACAGGACTGCTCCGAGTGCTGTCCTACAGGGGTCGAGCGCTAGTCATAAACCAGCTGGTGGCCGCAATGTTGTGGTACCGGCTGGTCACTTTGACCCCTCCCCCTGCGTTTGTCGCCAAGATACAGAAGAAGCTGGTGGACTTCTTCTGGAACAACAGGAAGCACTGGGTCTCTGCTGCGGTCTTGAGTCTCCCGCTTGAGGAGGGCGGTCAGTCGTTGGTGTGCGTCAGCGCCCAACTCGTGACTTTCCGTCTTCAGACCCTGCAGAGATACCTTTACGTCGAGCCCCCTCCTAGGTGGTGCGCTCTGGCGACGTATTTCTTCCGCCAGCAGCGCGACCTCAATTACGACACGCAGCTCCTGTTTGTGAACTTGGGGGGTGTCAGGACCGCCCTCCGGGAGCTGCCTGTCTTTTACAAGGAACTCATCAGGGTCTGGAACAAAGTCTCCACCAAGCGCAGCTCTCCGCCGGCTGGAGTGGCGGCCGTCCTGCAGGAACCGCTGCTCGGGAATCCGTACCTCCACGACCGAGGTTTTATGTGGCGGTCGGAAGAGAGGGCTGTGGCTGGTGAGGTGACCAGGGTCAGGGACCTGCTCGATGGCGGAGGAGCGGGCTGGATGGCGCCAGACACGCTGGCGCGGCGCCTAAATTCTGCCAACGTCCGCCACGCGGCCGATGCCATCGAGTCGCTAAAAACAGCTCTGGGCCCTGACTCCGTTGGGTGCATCGAGGAGGCTCAAGCACGTGGGGAGATCCCGTCCGAACTGACCCCCGTCCGGACGGAATTCCTCATCGGCGCCAAACCCCGGAACCTCCCTCGGGGGCCGGCGCCTCACAACTTGAGCCGCCTCGGGGAAATCCCCTCCGTGCCTTTCAGTTCCGCGCGGAGGGGTTTCCTGTACGGGCTGCTCCTGCACACTCTCAACTTTGCCATCCTCGCCGGCCATCCGGACACGCCATGGCGTACCATCTTGCCGTCCGGAGGAGGCAGGGGTCCCCGATGGAGGGCACTCTACGCAGGGGTCCTCCCACTATTCATCGGGGACTTGGCCTGGAGGGTGGTGCACGGAGCAGTGCCATGCAACAAATTTTTAAGCCGGTTCACGGACTCCCAGGCCGCCTGCAATTTCTGCGGTCTGGAAGAGTCCGTGTTCCATGTTTTTATGGAATGCACGAGGTTGCAGCCCCTGTTTTATTATTTGAAGGGGCTGCTCCTGAAATTCTGGCAGCACTTCAGTCCCACTCTCCTGATCTTTGGGCACCCTGTGCGGAGGGGAGCGGGTAGGTCCGAAGGCCTCCTCGTAGGACTGCTCCTGGGCATGGCCAAGGGTGCCATCAGCCGGTCCAGGCAGCGGGCGGTCGAGGGGGTCGTTCAACCTGACTGCCTGCCTCTCTTCCGCTCTTACATCCGGTCCAGGGTGTCCTTGGAGATGGAGCACGCGGTGTCCACCGGTACGCTCGCGGCCTTCCGCGAGAGGTGGGCACCGGAGGGACTGGAGTGCATCCAAATTTTAATTTGATTTTATGTTTTAAAGTTTAATTTGTTTTAATTGCCGGTGCTTTTAGTGTCCCCCTTCCCTTTATAGGGGGCACTGGGGAAAAATTGTGATTTTAGTGCCCAAAAAAAACCAAAAAAAAGAAAAACACAAAAAAAGGGGCCTTGTAAATGTCTGCTGTGTCATCCAGGGCGGGTGGCACGGTTTAATGTCTTTTTATGTTCACAGATAAACTCAAAAAGAGTTTCATGCACAAGGACCCCCAGGTCCCTCTGCACCGCAGCATGTTGTAATTTCTCCCCATTCAAATAATATTCCCTTTTACTGTTTTTTTCCCCCAAGATGGATGACCTCACACTTTCCGACATTGTATTCCATCTGCCAAACCGTAGCCCATTTGCTTAACCTATCTAAATCTCTTTGCAGCCTCTCTGTGTCCTCTACACAACCCGCTTTCCCACTAATCTTTGTGTCATCTGCAAATTTTGTTACACTGCACTCTGTCCCCTCTTCCAGTCATCTATGTATATTGTAAACAGTTGTGGTCCCAGCACCGATCCCTGTGGCACACCACTAACCACCGATTTCCAACCCGAAAAGGACCCATTTATCCCGACTTTCTGCTTTCTGTTAGCCAGCCAATTCTCTATCCATGCTAATATATTTCCACTGACTCCGCGTACCTTTATGTTCTGCAGTAACCTTTTGTGTGGCACCTTATCGAATGCCTTTTGAAAATCTAAATACACCACATCCATCAGTACACCTCTATCCACCATGCTCGTTATATCCTCAAAGAATTCCAGTAAATTAGTTAAACATGATTTCCCCTTCATGAAACCATGCTGCGTCTGCTTGATTGCACTATTCCTATCTAGATGTCCCGCTATTTCTTCCTTAATGATAGTTTCAAGCATTTTCCCCACTGCAGATGTTAAACTAACCGGCCTATAGTTACTTGCCTTTTGTCTGCCTCCTTTTTTAAACAGAGGTGTTACATTAGCTGCTTTTCAATCCGCTGGTACCTCCCCAGAGTCCAGCGAATTTTGGTAGATTATAACGAATGCATCTGCTATAACTTCCGCCATCTCTTTTAATACCCTGGGATGCATTTCATCAGGACCAGGGGACTTGTCTACCTTGAGTCCCATTAGCCTGTCCAGCACTACCCCCCTAGTGATAGTGATTGTCTCAAGGTCCTCCCTTCCCACATTCCTGTGACCAGCCATTTCTGGCATGGTTTCTGTGTCTTCCACTGTGACCACGGAGACCATATTGAGGTGTATAAAATTATGAGGGGCCTAGATAGTGGATAGGAAGGACTTATTTCCCTTTGCAGAGCGGTCAACAACCAGGGGGCATAGATTTTAAATAATTGGTGGGAGGTTTAGAGGGGATTTGAGGGGAAATTTCTTCACCCAGAGTGTGTTGGGGTCTAGCTCGCGCTGTACTTTGAAGTGGTATGCCACCACACAGCTGCTTTGACCCCGACCTGCTGATGGTCCTTACAGGTCAGGGCCGTCGTGCCAAATGCCAGGTCGGGCCTCCACATGCCGTTCCTTTGAGCTCCAGTCGTCTTGGTTAATCCTTGTCACTGGACCAAGATCTAGCTCTGTCAAGCCCGTGTGATGGCTGTTGTGCAACGGCCACCACACGTTAAAAAAATCCACGCACAGGCATTTTCCGCCCTTCAACATGCATTTTGGGACCTGGAATATTAGGTCCTTCATTGAAACACCTATGAACTCATCCCTTTTTGGCGTGGAAGCAAGTCATCCTCGATACGAGGGACAGCCTATGATGGATGATGATGATGGTGGGGGTCTGGAACTCACTGCCTGAAAGGGTGGTTGAGACAGAAACCCTCACTACATTTAAAAAGTACCTGGACATGCACTTGAAGTGCCGTAACCTCAGGACTACGGACCAAGAGCTGGAGAGTGGGATTAGGCTGGATAGCTCTTTGTCGGCCGGCGCAGACTCCATGGGCCGAAATGGCCTCCTTCCATGTTGTAAATTTCTATGATTCTATAAAAAGTGCAGTGGTCAGAGACTTGGGGGAGAATTTTTTCCAGGGGTGGACACAGACAGAAGTGGGGTTGGGAGGGGGAAGGGGAATGTGGGTAGAGGGTGATATAAGGAAATGGTTGGAGAGTGCCTTATCGGTGATATGCAAGGTAGGGTTAGCGAGACCACGTGATACGACAAGATTGACAGGGTGGCTGTGTATATGGGTGGATGAATTTACATGGAGGGAGAGATTAAGGGAGGAAAGGAGGGCTGTGAACTCAGAGGAGAGGGAGCAAGAAGAGTTGAGGTGGAGGTTGAAATCACTGAGGGTGAGAAGTTGCTCAGTGCAGAGGCAGAAGGAGGAAATCAGAGAAGATATCTCAGTGAGAAAATTGGTGTGGTTTTTGTGTGGGCGGTACAGAACAAGGATTTTAAAAGAGAGAAGCGAGGGGTGGAACAAGGCGAGATGCACGGAGGAGAAGTTACCGGAGGATTAGGGAGATAGAACAAGGTGTGAGTAAATTGTTGAACATAAGTTGTTAGTAAATCTTAGTTCAATGCTGTCGACCAGCTAGTGTTGAAAGTACTGAACAGATTGGTGCTGTCAGCTTTACCTGAGCTGTGCAAATGTTGCTGGTAGCTTTGTCCCTCCTGATGTGCTGTTCCCTTGTCTGTAGTGCTAGACGGTACACCTCCTTCCCTGCAGCATCTCTGTATAATGCAAATCAAAACAGCCATAAAATATACCTACAGCAGAAATGGTCTATTCACTACACCTTCACTGTATATTTGTTTCTCAAGAGAAACTTTCAGAAAATTTTAATCTAGACAAGGTTTTTAACCTTTGCATTGGCCCAGAAGGTGCTGGAGCGGGACATCTCTTAGGTTTTTTTCCTCACCCTTCAGCTCGAAGATTTTCTGCACTGCAAGTGGCTGGATAACAGCAACAGGGTATCTGGGACCTTGGTGAACGACAGGACCAACAGTCTATCTCTTAACCAATGAGATTTAAGGATTGAGAAAAAACCAGAGGAACGACGGATAAGGAAATAGGATAAATTAAGAGTCAAATCAGATTCGGAAAGTGAAATATAAAGTGGGAAAGAAATATTGGATTGAGAGAGAGAAAAAAGACAAAAAGGAAAAGTAAAAAAAACAAATTAAAAAAATTTTTATTTAAAAAATCTCTAAAAACAATTTACTACCTGCAGGAGTGAGACTCCACAGTTACAATTGTTCCCTTCCTGGCTTGGAGAGATTGAGTGGCATTCCAGGAACATAAGTATCATTATCAAAGGGTCCTTACGGTGTTAAATACCAGCCCTAACTTTCTGCGGCGATTTTAATGGGTAATCAATGCGCAAATGCAGCATAATCTTGAAACTCATGGGAGGGTTGAGGGCGAACTGCTGTTTTTGCGAGGCTAATAACGGAGCAGAAGGGGCTTCTCTTCCTCGCCACAATTTGCTGGATGATTAATAATGACGTGCGCATTAATCACACTCTTATTTTCCAACATATTCTGGCCCATTGTGTATAGAATACACAGAGCACACATAAAGCCTTGTCACGGAGGAAAAACACTAACAGATGAATTGCCTAAATAACTGGAACAGGCTTATGGAGTGAAATTGTGCTATATGACATCGGTAATTTAATTAAAAATAGGCGATTTAACACTTTTTCTAAATGCGAGAACAAAGTTTTTTTCATATGATCTCTTTAAATGCAACTTTTACAGCCCAACGGCTCATGTAGCCATTCAATGGTGTCTTAGAAACATAGAAAATAGGTGCAGGAGTAGGCCATTCAGCCCTTTGAGCCTGCACCACCATTCAATAGGATCATGGCTGATCATGCAACTTCAGTACCCCTTTCCTGCTTTCTCTCCATACCCCTTGATCCCTTTAGCCGTAAGGGCCACATCTAACTCCCTTTTGAATATATCTAATGAACTGACCTCAACAACTTTCTGTGGTAGGGAATTCCACAGGTTCACAATTCTCTGAGTGAAGAAGTTTCTCCTAAATGATCCTAAATGGCTTACCTCTTATCCTGACCTCTGGTTCTGGACTTCCCCAACATCGGGAACATTCTTCCTGCATCTAACCTGTCTAATCCTGTGAGAATTTTATATGTTTCTATGAGATCCCCTCTCATTCTTCTAAATTCCAGTGAATATAAGCCTAGTCGATCCAGTCTTTCTTCATATGTCAGTCCTGCCATCCCGGGAATCAGTCTGGTGAACCTTCGCTGCACTCCCTCAATAGCAAGAATGTCCTTCCTCAGATTAGGAGACCAAAACTGTACACGATGTTCAAGGTGTGGCCTCACCAAGGCCCTGTACAACTGCAGTAAGACCTCCCTGCTTCTATACTCAAATCCTCTCGCTATGAAGGCCAACATGCTATTTGCCTTCTTCACCGGCTGCTGTACCTGCATGCCAGCTTTCAATGACTGATGTACCATGACATCCAGGTCTTGCTGCACCTCCCCTTTTCCTAATCTGTCACCATTCAGATAATATTCTGCCTTCCTGTTTTTGCCACCAAAGTGGATAACCTCACATTTATCCACATTATACTGCATCTGCCATGCATTTGCCCACTCACCTAACCTGTCCAAGTCACCCTGCAGCCTCTTAGCATCCTCCTCACAGCTCACACTCCCACCCAGTTTAGTGTCATCTGCAAACTTGGAGACATTACATTCAATTCCTTTGTCTAAATTATTAATGTATATTGTAATATTTGTCTTATAAGGTCAATAACACATTTATTTGCAGTACGTACTTCCTGGTTTTAACTTAATTCCATTCACAATGCAGCTAAGTTAATGTACTGAATGTGGCGTTTTAATGGGTTGGTATAAACATACCTTTTGAAGCTTTTTCAGCTAATGAAAAATCTGTTTGAAAAATACTCCTACCTCTGAAATAGCCAATTGCAGTTTGTTATTCATATCATACATCGTGATTTCAACCCACGGGTTACTTAGCAGATTTCAGACATTTACTGCCGTTGTATAAAGCGGACATGAGAGATCACAAACTAATTTCCCTCAAGATCATGATTAGAAGATGTTTACATTATCTTGAGAAAAATACAAAGAACTTGCATTTATATAGCACCTTTCACCACCTCAGGATGTCCCAAAGTGCTTTACACCCAATGAAGTACCTGGAAGTGTAGTCACTGTTGTAATGTAGAAAGTGCGCAAACTGCGCACAGCAAGCTCCCACAAACAGCAATGTGATCATCTTTTAAAAAAAATAAAAAATGATGTTGGTCAAGGGTTAAATATTGGGTTAAGGACACCAGGTAAAACTTCCCCCTGTCCTTCTTCGAATTAATGGCCATGGGATCGTTTACATTCTACACGGGAGGGAACCCTCTCATTCCATATTGCAATCCCTTTAGGGCTTGGGCGCAAGCTTTGATCACGCACTGGGAGAGTTTCGCCTCTACTCCTGAGGGCACTGACTCCGAAAGGCACACCCAGGAAGCTTGTGTTTTTTTCAATGTTGAAGTTACGGAGATGCAATATATTGACAAACTCACATTATTTCCTGTATATGTATAATGAATAGGAACAAAGTCACATTCGAGACAGCTGCGAGCTTTTTCACACCATCAGTTCCGACTAGTGATGTAATGTTTTGAGAGTTTTAGTCCTCATTTTTAACAGCCCAAGGTAGCATGTCCAGACACCACCTTAACCTCGAGGGATAGTCACCAGGTCGCCAAGCAGAAAAGCAGCTCCGCTCCAAAAAAGAAGTCAGATATATATGAGGAATAGCCACAGGAGTGAGGTACTAAAGGGCTGACAGCATCGGAATCACTGCCTTCAAAAGAGAAATTGTAAAAAGATTCAGCCAGGCAGCTTTGCAGCAAGTATTATTGGAGCTGCTTGTCTGTGCTGTGTTAAGATACATATAAATTGCTCAAATGTGTAACCCCACTCCTCCCAACTGAACAGTAACCCAGTTACTAACACTTCATCCTTCTCACAGCACAAATTCAGCCAGATCCCTCAAGCTGGGGGCAAAGTCAGTCTTCTCCACCCCCACTGAGGACAAACCTGGCCCAGCACTCCACTCCCTACTGAGGACATAGACAAACTTGCTACCTCCTCACCGAAGGCAAACTAGGCTCCCCCCCCACCCTTCTTCACCCTCCATTCCATTCCATCCACCTCCCCATCTCTTTCATCTGCTCTCTCCCTTCATCCATCTCCTCTCCTCTGCCCAACCATGATTCAGCTACCTCACTACTTTCTAACCATCTTGACCTGAACACTGAACTTGGCCTTGACTGCCCGTGTGCAATGCCATTGGGATATTGATTGTGGGATATTGATAAGTTTATCTGCCTTCACAGGCAATGTAATATCTAGGGTAGATATCTGTAATACATTAGACGCATCTCTTTCCAATTCACTCCAGTTTACTTTCACACCATCAGATGGATTTGTGATGAAGGCTGTTAATTGCAACCTGAAAGTATGTTGCGCTTCTGATTCACTAGGGCAAACACAAAGTAGAGGGTTGTTGTGCCCACTGAGAGAAGTGGTCGTCATGTGGCGATTTTGTCTCGTTTTATTTCTCCAGTTCTGTTTTCTCCTTTGCCGAAGGCTTGACATGTGGTGTGGAACAGATTTTAGTAACTGGAGCTCCCTAGTGCCTCACTCAAGAACCCATTCCTTGTGCAAAAGCCTCAAGAGCGGGGCGTTAGCAGGCTTTTCAATCATGGAAGGCAAATCTGATCCTGATCTCACTCCAAATTCACACACACATGCATTTTCCAGTAGGAGTGCGTTGATAACCATCAGAAACCCCTCCCTTAGCAGAGGGGTCAACAACCAGGGGGCATAGATTTAAAGTAATTGGTAGGAAATTTAGAGGGGATTTGAGGGGAAGTTTCTTCATCCAGAGGGTGGTGGGGGTCTGGAACTCACTGCCTGAAAGGGTGTTAGAGGCAGAAACCCTCACCACAGTTAAAAAGTGCTTGGATGTGCACTTGAAGTGCCGTAACCTACAGGGCTACGGACCAAGAGCTGGAAAGTGGGATTAGGCTGGATAGCTCTTTGTCGGCCGGCGCGGACACGATGGGCCAAAATGGCCAACTTCCATGCGGTAAATTTTTATGATTCTATGAGAAATAGGAACGCAGACTGATATTTCCCCCATCCCCCTCCCTTGCTAAATGGTGCTGAGACTAGTTGTAGCATGGCTACCAATGCTGCAGTGGAAATCAGTCGAAACAGGAATTGAACTGGAAGCTCCCTGGCTTGCAGCTTAGGACCACACTGGGCACTTTGGAAATGCGCCATAAGGCAGCGTGATTTTGCAGCTTGCACTGCGACAGCCGCTCCCACCATCTAAAGTGCTGTGCAATAAGTGTTTTGCTGTGGTCTCTGGATGGCAGACCATGAATTCAACATCCTTCTGCAGTGTCAGCCTCTTCAATTTTAAGGAAACTGATGAGATTCCTTTACTGTTAAGTTTAAAACTAAACAATTCTCTTCTGACTTGCTGTGGAGTACAAAGTTTCCAAATAATTGGTTTTCCACTGGTCTGCAAAAAAATCTGGGTGTTTTTTTGGAAGATTTTGAGATACTTCAGGGCCTCACTTCTAAACCCAGTCAATTCTGATTAGGGGAAGAGGGAAGTAGGCAGGCATTAGTGGCTTCATTGGATACATCTTCCAAACCACAATTTCTGCACAAAAGGAATAAGCCAGGAATATTTTGAACTGTATTCTTTTTTGCAGGCATGCACACGTTAATGTTAATCCAAGGACATAATGGAGAGGTGCAGAAGCTCTTGGAGAGTGAGCTAAATCCTACATTTGGAGCTAGGAGTAAGCACGATTATGTCCCCTTTTATATCAAATAAAAATTCCTTCACAGCCTCCTTTGGTAGATATTACCAGCAATTTAGTGACTATGGGTAATGGAACTATTGTTTATCAATTGATGAGCTTAGCACTATCAGGAGAAGGCAGGCAATGTCTTAGCAATTAGGATTCATCTTAACACAGTGCAGACAAGCAGCCCTAATACTTGCTGCAAAGCTGCCTGGCTGAATCTTTTTTCCCCCCAATTTCTCTTTCAAAGGTAGTGACTCAAATTCAGTACATCACTCATGTGGCTATTCCTCATGTATAACCCTAAACAGAGAGTGTCAGCAGGTTCGTCGACTGTGAAGGCATCACAAATGCCATTCTGTCCCCATTTCAAACCCTCCTGAATTTCCTTCTTTATAAGATTAAATCTACCCCAGAGAGCTGTGGAGACTGAGTCATTAATATATTTAAGGTGGAGATAGACAGATTCTTGAACTATAGGGGAGTCAAGGGTAATGGGGAACAGGTCGGAAAGTGGAGTTGATGCCAAGATCAGATCAGCCATGATCTCACTGAATGGTGGAGCAGGCGTGAGAGGCCGTATGGCCTACTCCTGCTCCTATTTCTTATATTCTTAAAAGAATCACAAAAGTACTGATGGTACTAGTCACACATTTGATACCACCCCTATCACCGGTCTGTATTTTCGTACCTGGTAACGCCTACCATTCTTCCTGGCATCAGTCTTACAAGGTTTTCCTTGACGGCGAAAAAGGCAGCATGTGGCCCTCCGTAGGAAAGGGGCACACCAAACCTCTGTGAGCTGCCAAGCACAATGTCCACAGAAAATTCTCCGGGTGGTCTCAGCACACACATTGCCAAGAGATCAGTCGCACAACATGCCAAGGCCTGAAAATAAAAGAAAACAACAAGTTTTACGGAAATAAAAATCTACATTTTTAAATAAAAACTACATTTGTGTCAGAGTGGGCAGGAGAATCAACCTGATTCACTTTTGAGTTCTAAATTTTTCTCATTTTGTATTTTTTGGTAAATATTTGTGCTAATCAAGATGAGAGATGTTAGTGTTGCCATAATTGGCACACTTAGTCAACAACAACAACTTGTATATTTATATAGTGGCTTTAACGTAGCAAAACATCCCAAGGCGCTTCACAGGAATATTATAAGACAAAAAAATTGATACCGAGCCACAAAAGGAGAAATTAGGGCAGGTGACCAAAAGCTTGGTCAAAGTGGTAGGTTTTAAGGAGCGTCTTAAAGGAGAGAGAGATAGAGAGGCGGAGAGACTTAAGACAGGTAATTCCAGAGCGTAGTGCGTAGGCAACAAAAGGCACAGTCATCAATGGTTGAGCGATTATAATCAGGCATCCACCAATGCCAGGCCAGGTGTAGAATGGGCTGGTGCAGAGTGATATCTTAAAAACAAAATTTTTGAATGTGTAATTTTCTGGACATTTTTTTTCCTGCTTTCAAATTAATTATCTCACCAAATGAAAAATTACATTGTAAAATGTGGTGGGGGGAGTTGTACAAAGAAACAGGTTACAGTTCCTCAGCCCAAACTTGATGCCTGGAAAGGAGACACAGCTGCCATTACACGGTCTTGGTCACGACATCACACTCCCTTACATGACTAAGCATTAGCCGTCAGTAGTGCTGATGCAGAAGTATGAGCTTTGTGAGACCCACTAGTATTTATTAGAAACTGCAAAGATCATCAATTATATTCTGTAGGTTAGTGGTTCATAACATGTATGCTAGCACCTGCTAGCACTTAATATTTTTCAACTCTCAAAATGCAGACAAACCAGGTACTGAAGAATGATTCTTGGGCAGGTAGTGGTTTGAATAATTATAATTTACTATGCATTGTACATTCTTTATGCTTCCTATAGCATTTTGATCAGGAATGTTTCAATTCTAAGCCCCCCCCCAGTAGTAACATGATCAGATTTTTTTTTAATTCAAATTATGTCTCAAGCACTCACTTTTTTGAAGCTTCTTCTAAATTTTCCGCAATTTTTTGGACGTAGCAGTAGTATCTCCAGGCTTTTTTTCCTTGCTAATATTTCATGCAATTTTAGAACTGTACATTTTACGCTGAATTCAGATTTGATTTGCTCACGTGTGAGTTAAAATGATAAATTGTTTCCTTTTGCACTTTTCCCATCCCATAGTTATATTCTGTAAATGATCTACAATGTGGGAATTTTTGTCCTGACATTTTGGCCATGTTAACAAAATAAATATTTTTTTCCTTTCAGAAAGATCTTAGTATTAAATGGCATGACTCTGCAATTCAAAACCAAAATCTGGCTCTAAATTAATCGTGTGGAATAATTGGTAACAGTGAATACAAGGTTAGGACAGCCTACATAACAGTTTATAATCTAACCATCTGGGTCAGCACAATGAAATTACTGAGCAGAGTACAGCAGTGAGAACTCTTAAGCCAGGACTAATCAGCATGTTCGTCAGCATCAATCTGACAGGGACAATTTTCTCCAGATACTTTAGACGTTAAAGAGCTTCTGAGGTGGCCAAGATGGGGTGTTGAGCTGCAATGCTGGTTTAGCCCACATCTAGTGCAAGACGCCATTCTGGTAAAGGAGTTGAAGCGTGTATTAGGAATAGCCGTCCGGAGGATGGTTAAGGGTCGAGCAGCGGAAGTCCAGGGTCGGAGCGGCCTATAAAGGCTCGTTGGAGGAGGAGTTCGGGCAGTCGAGCAGTGGGAGTCCGGGGTCGGAGAAGTCAATAAACGCTCATTGGAGGAGGAGTTTGGGCAGTTGAGCAGCGGGAGTCCGGGGTCGGAGAGGCCTATAATGGCACGTCGGAGGAGGAGTCCGGGGTCGGAGAGGCCTTTCAAGGCTCGTCAGAGGAGGAGTCCGGGGTCGGAGAGGCCTTTCAAGGCTCGTCAGAGGAGGAGTTCGGGGTCGGAGAGGCCTTTCAAGGCTCATCAGAGGAGGAGTTCGGGGTCGGAGAGGCCTATAAAGGCTCGTCGGAGGAGGAGTTCGGGTAGTCGAGCAGCGGGAGTCTGGGGTCGGAGAGGCCGATAATGGCTCGTCGTAGGAGGAGTCCGGGGTTGGAGAGGCCGATAATGGCTCGTCGTAGGAGGACTCCAAGGTCGGAGAGGCCGATAATGGCTCGTCGTAGGAGGAGTTCGGGGTCAGAGTCGAGCAGTCAGCTGGTGCAGCTGCAGCAGGGAGGCAAAAAGTTGAAAGAAAGCGAAAAGTGATGTCACAGCCAAGGGGGTAAGTGATTGGTGAGTAGCTTTCCTTTTTCTTTTCTTTTTCAGGTAAGTAACCTTTAGCATTATTGTTGCCAAATTAATCTAGGGGTTAAGTCATGACAGGAGAGCTTGGACAGGTGTTATGCTCCTTCTGTACTATGTGGAAAGTCAGGGAAGCTTCCCGTGTCCCTGACAACTACATCCTGCAGCACCTGACAGACCGCATTGCGGCACTGGAGCTGAGGATG
Source organism: Pristiophorus japonicus (assembly GCF_044704955.1). Taxonomy (NCBI): domain Eukaryota; kingdom Metazoa; phylum Chordata; class Chondrichthyes; family Pristiophoridae; genus Pristiophorus; species Pristiophorus japonicus. Next base: position 267,845,786 of record NC_091977.1, on the reverse strand, counting down.
GATTCACTTTGGAGCATCCACGATGCTGAGAATGACGTGAATAGCACGTTTAGTGAGTTGGCCACACCGCAAGTAAAGGGTCCACAGCCAGATAGGGGATGGGTGACCAACAGGAAGAGCAGTGGAAGGAAGGTAGTGCAGGGGTCCCCTGCGGTCATCCCCCTGCAAAACAGATACACCGCTTTGGGTACTGTTGAGGGGATAACTCATCAGGGGAGAGCAGCAGCAGCCAAGTTCATGGCACCATGGGTGGCTCTGCTGCACAGGAGGGCAGGAAAAAGAGTGGGAGAGCGATAGTGATAGGGTATTCAATTGTAAGGAGAATAGATAGGCGTTTCTGTGGCCGCAACCGAGACTCCAGGATGGTATGTTGCCTCCCTGGTGCAAGGGTCAAGGATGTCTCGGAGCGGGTGCAGGACATTCTGAAAAGGGAGGGTGAACAGCCAGTTGTCGTGGTGCATATAGGTACCAACGATAAAGGTAAAAAACGGGATGAGGTCCTACGAGCCGAATTTAGGGAGCTAGGAGCTAAATTAAAAAGTAGGACCTCAAAAGTAATAATCTCAGGATTGCTACCAGTGCCACGTGCTATTCAGTGTAGGAATCGCAGGATAGCTCAGATGAATATGTGGCTTGAGGAGTGGGACAGAGGGAGGGATTCAAATTCCTGGGACATTGGAACCGGTTCTGGGGGAGGTGGGACCAGTACAAACCAGGCAGTCTGCACCTGGACAGGACCGGAACCAGTGCACCAGTTGCTAGTGCTGTTGGGGAGGAGTTAAACTAATATGGCAGGAGGATGGGAACCTATGCAGGGAGACAGAGGGAAATAAAATGGAGGCAGAAGCAAAAGATAGAAAGGAGAATAGTCAAAGTGGAGGGCAGAGAAACCCAAGGCAAAGAACAAAAAGGGCCACATTACAGCAAAATTCTAAAGGGGCAAAGTGTGTTAAAAAGACAAGCCTGAAGGCTCTGCGCCTCAATGCGAGGAGTATTCGGAATAAGGCGGACGAATTAACTGTGCAGATAGCAGTTAACGGATATGATGTGATTGGCATCTCAGAGACATGGCTCCAGGGTGACTAAGGCTGGGAACTCAACATCCAGGCGTATTCAACATTTAGGAAGGATAGACATAAAGGAAAAGGAGGCAGGGTGACGTTGCTGGTTAAAGAGGAAATTAATGCAATAGTAAGAAAGGACATTAGCTTGGATGATGCCGAGTCGGTATGGTTGGAGCTGCGGAATACCAAAGGGCGGAAAACACTAGTGGGAGTTGTGTACAGACCACTAAACAGTAGTAGTGAGGTTGGGGAGAGCATCAAACAAGTAATAAGGGATGTGTGCAATAAAGGTACAGCAGTTATCATGGGCGACTTTAATCTACATATTGACTGGGCTAACCAAACTGGTAGTAATGCGGTGGAGGAGGATTTCCTGGAGTGTATTAGGGATGGTTTTCGAGACCAATATGTCGAGGAACCAACGAGAGAGCTGGCCATCCTAGACTGGGTGATGTGTAATGAGAAAGGACTAATTAGCAATCTAGTTGTGCGAGGCCCCTTGGGGAAGAGTGACCATAATATGGTAGAATTCTTTATTAAGTTGGAGAGTGACACAATTAATTCAGAAACTAGGGTCCTGAACTTAAGGAAAGGTATGAGGCATGAACTGGCTAGAATAGACTGGCAAATGATACTTAAAGGGTTGACGGTGGAAAGGTAATGGCAAACATTTAAAGATCACATGGATGAACTTCAACAATTGTACATCCCTGTCTGGAATAAAAATAAAACGGGGAAGGTGGCTCAACCGTGGCTAACAAGGGAAATTAAGGATAGTGTTAAATCCAAGGAAGAGGCATATAAATTGGCCAGAGAAAGCGGCAACCCTGAGGACTGGGAGAAATTTAGAATTAAGCAGAGGAAGACTAAGGGTTTAATTAAGAGGGGGAAAATAGAGTACGAGAGGAAGCTTGCCGGGAACATAAAAACTGCAAAAGCTTCTATAGATATGTGAAGAGAGAAAGATTAGTGAAGACAAACGTAGGTCCCTTGCAGTCATATTCAGGTGAATTTATAATGGGGAATAAAGAAATGGCAGACCAATTAAACACATACTTTGGTTCTGTCTTCACAAAGGAAGACACAAATAATGTTCCGGATGTACTAGGGGACCGAGGGTCTAGTGAGAAGGAGGAACTGAAGGATGTCCTTATTAGGCGGGAAAATGTGTTTGGGAAATTGATGGGATTGAAGGCCGAAAAATCCCCGGGGCCTGATAGTCTGCATCCCAGAGTACTTAAGGAAGTGGCCCTAGAAATAGTGGATGCATTGGTGATCATTTTCCAACAGTCTATCGACTCTGGATCAGTTCCTATGGACTGGAGGGTAGCTAATGTAACACCACTTTTTAAAAAAGGAGGGAGAGAGAAAACGGGTAATTAAAGATCGGTTAGCCTGACATCAGTAGTGGGGAAAATGTTGGAATCAATCATTAAGGATGAAATAGCAGCGCATTTGGAAAGCAGTGGCAGGATCGGTCCAAGTCAGCATGGATTTATGAAAGGCAAATCATGCTTGACGAATCTTCTGGAATTTTTTGAGGATGTAACTAGTAGAGTGGACATGGGAGAACCAGTGGATGTGGTGTATTTAGACTTTCAAAAGGCCTTTGACAAGATCCCACATGAGAGATTGGTGTGCAAAATCAAAGCACATGGTATTGGGGGTAATGTACTGATATGGCTGGAGAACTGGTTGGCAGACAGGAAGCAGAGAGTCGGGATAAACAAGTCCTTTTCAAAATGGCAGGCAGTGACTAGTGGGGTGCCGCAGGGCTCAGTGCTGGGACCCCAGCTCTTTACAAAATACATAAATGATTTAGATGAAGGAATTGAATGTAATATCTCCAAGTTTGCAGATGACGCTAAACTAGGTGGCAGTGTAAGCTGTGAGGAGGATGCTAAGAGGCTGCAGGGTGATTTGGACAGGTTAGGTGAGTGGGCAAACTCAGGGCAGATGTAGTATAATGTGGATAAATGTGAGGTTATCCACTTTGGGGGCAAAAACAGGAAGGCAGAATATTATCTGAATGGTGGCAGATTAGGAAAAGGGGAGGTGCAATGTGACCTGGGTGTCATGATTCATCAGTCATTGAAAGTGGCATGCAGGTACAGCAGGCAGTGAAGAAGGCAAATGGTATGTTGGCCTTCATAGCTAGGGGATTCGAATATAGGAACAGGGAGGTCTTACTGCAGTTGTACAGGGCCTTGGTGAGATTTCACCTGGAATATTGTGTTCAGTTTTGGTCTCCTAATCTGAGAAAGGACGTACCTGCTATTGAGGGATTGCAGCGAAGGTTCACCAGACTGATTCCAGGGATGGCTGGACTGACATATGAGGAGAGACTGGATCAACTGGGCCTTTATACACTGGAGTTTAGAAGGATGAGAGGGGATCTCATAGAAACGTATAAGATTCTGACGGGACTAGACAGGTTAGATGCGGGAAGAATGTTCCCAATGTTGGGGAAGTCCAGAGCCAGGGTACACAGTCTTAGGAAAAGGGGTAGGCCATTTAGGACTGAGATGAGGAGAAACTTCTTCACTCAGAGAGTTGTTGACCTGTGGAATTCCCTGCCGCAGAGAGTTGTTGATGCCATTTCATTGGATATATTCAAGAGGGAGTTAGATATGGCTCTTACGGCTAAAGGGATCAAGGGGTATGGAGAGAAAGCAGGAAAGGGGTACTGAGGGAATGATCAGCCATGATCTTATTGAATGGTGGTGCAGGCTCGAAGGGCCGAATGGCCTACTCCTGCACCTATTTTCTATGTTTCTATGTCTGATTGAAAATTAAATTGCCTGCTGGCGTTCATTGAAAGGGCTGCACCGCATTTTGGTGGCTAGCAATTCAATTAACGATCTCTCCCAACAGCGACCAGCTGACCGGGAGTAACCAAGTCGTTGCTGGAGATTTCGAGCGCTACTTGAAGCCATGCTCAGTTTTCATGGTTCACTTGCTGCTGGAGGTTTTAAGAGGACTTTTGAGACATATCGGGAGACTTTCTAGGACACTTCGTCAAGACTTCACCAACACTCGAACAACATTTATTCTGTCAATTTTTCGAGCACTACACCTAACGAGGGAGAGTGCTGTGCTACTCTATGTATGTAGGAGTTAGCCAGAGAAAGTAAGGACTTGGCCATCAGCATCTTGCTAGGGGACCCCTTGGTCTGCAGGAAGAATGGGAGGAGGACATGAGGCCAAGCAGAGCAGCACCAGCTGCTGCAGGAGAGAGGGACAGGAGGGCGAGGTGGCATCCTTCCCCCCATTTGGTTACAGGACACTCCTCCTCCTCTGGACCTCCTCCACCAGGACCTCTAGTGCCATGTTCGAGAACCTGTGCGCCCTCTTATTTGGTTCCTAAGCCATCCTGAAACTTTACGTAGTGTGTCAGTCAGAGTGCTCCACGCCTTCAGTGGAAATGTGTGCTTGGGGGCTACATATACCGCTCCACGAAAATTGCTTCCAATCAGCCCTCAAGTGCTAAACCTGCAGCTGTCTGTTAAATTATGGTAATCATCAATTATCCCCAAAAATGCGGGCAAAACACAGACTTTCAAACAGGCGTGGCTTATTAGCACAGCACCGACTTAGTGCCTGTTTTCACCCTTTCGCCAACATAAACCCCAACCTCTTTTACTCACTCCATTTTGATGCGCTAGGTTAACAAGTTCAGCATAGTCCTCAACTCTTCCGTCACTATCTGGATACTGGAACAATACACCACTGATATCCTTCCTGCTGAAATCCATTTCGTGGGGCAATTTCAGCTCTGTCGTAACTCCTATGTAACTGGAAAAATAGATTCATTGTAAAAATGCAAATCAAATAAAAATTATTTCAAGGTCATACATTATAAAAACAGCTTGCTGCTCTAAAGCATGTTGACCATTTTAATGACCCAATTTTGCAGTACCATTCACAACAAATTACATTTATAAAGCACTCCTTACATAAAAGTATGCTCTACAGCAATTCACAAGGCAAAGAGATGGACAGGCACCAAACACAATGGTTTGAATGGTAGCAAAGAACTACGTTTCAAGGATGCAAGGAGAAGAACAGAGCAAGGCAAAGTGGTATTGGGCAAGAATTCCAGAGGCCAGAACATAGCAACTGAATGACCAATGTTTTGATGGTGGAATGAAGGAACCAAGCAACATGAAATAAAAGTGGTGAGAAGAGCAGAGGACATGGATAGGGCACATGGCTGGAGAGGGTTGCTCAGAGAAGGTAGAGCCAGGCCATGAAGAGATCTGAAGACAAGGATCTTGTCATTGACTAACTCGGCAACGGTGGAGTTTGGCAAGGATATGGGAAGTGAGCCTGCAGAATATTATGTGGGAGAGGGCACAGGCCGTGACATTCTGGATTAGCTGGTTTCTGAAAGGTAGAGATGGGGGAAGACGATGGAGTCAATCCTGAAGGTGGTGCAATATTAAACTTCCAGTGAGGGAAAAGTGAGAGGTAGCAGAGATGTCGGGGCTGAAATTGGGGTAGAGAATTCCATAGTTTTACAACCCTCAGAGAAGAAATTCCTCCTCATCTTAGTTTCAAATGGGTGACCCCTTATTCTGAGGCTATGTCCCCTAGTTTTAATTTCTTCTGAGTGGAAATATCCTCTCTGCCATCCACCTTGTCAAGCCCCCTCATTATCTTCTACGTTTCGATAAGATCACCTCTCATTCTTCTGAACTCCAATGAATACAGGCCCAACCTACTCAACCTTTCTTCATAAGTCAACCCCTTCATCTCCGGAATCATCTGAACAGCCTCCAATGCAAGTATATCCTTCCTTAAATACGCAGACCAAAACTGTATGCAGTACTCCAGGTGTGGCCTCACCAATACCCTGTACAGTTGTAGCAGGACTTTTCTGCTTTTATACTCCATCCCCCTTGCAATAAAGGTCAACAAGAAGCTGATGCAGTCAAAGCCACAGTCATATAGGTGCAAATGTTTGGAAAATTGGGAGCTGAAGACATATCAAAGCGCTTTATAGCCAATGAAGTACTTTTGGACTGTAGTCACCGTTGTAATGTAGGAAACCCGGCAACCGCCAATTTGCGCACAAGCAATCTCCCACAAACAGCAATGTGATAATGACCAGATAATCGTTTTTTTGGTATGTTGATTGAGGGATAAATATTAGCCAGGGCACCAGGGATAACTCCTCTGCTCTTCTACTACCACTTGAGAGCAGACGGGGCATTGGTTTAACATCTCATCCAAAAGACAGCACCTCTTACAGTGCAGTGCTCCCTCAGTACTGCACAGGACTGTCAGCCTAGATTTTTGTGTTCAGCTCCCTGGCGAGAGACATGAACCCACAGCCTTCCGAATCAGAGGCAAGAGTGCTACCCACTGAGCCACAACTGACACACAAGTTGGTGCGATTGGTATACTTGTGATATGATGATGATCATCATCATAGGCAGTTCCTCGGAATCGAGGAAGACTTGCTTCCACTCTTAACATGAATTCTTAGGTGACTAAACAGTCCAATACGAGAACCACAGACTCTGTCACAGGTGGAACAGATAGTCGTTGAGGAAAGGGGTGGGTGGGACTGGTTTGCCGTACGCTCTTTCCGCTGTCTGCGCTTGATTTCTGCAAGATCTCGGCGATGAGACTCGAGGCGCTCAGCGCCCTCCCGGATGCACTTCCTCCACTTAGGGCGGTCTTTGGCCAGGGACTCCTAGGTGTCAGTGGGGATGTTGCACTTTATCAGGGAGGCTTTGAGGGTGTCCTTGTAACGTTTCCTCTGCCCACCTTTGATTCGTTTGCCGTGAAGGAGTTCCGAGTAGGGCGCTTGCTTTGGGAGTCTTGTGTCGGGCATGCAAACAATGCGGCCTGCCCAGCGGAGCTGATCAAGTGTAGTCAGTGCTTCAATGCTGGGGATGTTGGCCTGGTCGAGAACACTAATGTCGGTGCATCCGTCCTCCCAGGGGATTTGTAGGATCTTGCGGCGACATCGTTGGTGGTATTTCTCCAGTGACTTGAGGTGTCTATTGTACATGGTCCATGTCTCTAAGCCATACAGGAGGGCGGTATTACTACAGCCCTGTAGGCCATGAGATTGGTGGCAGTTTTGAGGGCCTGGTCTTTAAACACTCTTTTCCTCAGGCGGCCAAAGGCTACACTGGCGCACTGGAGGCGGTGTTGAATCTCGTCGTCAATGTCTGCCCTTGTTGATAAGAGGCTCCCGAGGTATGGGAAATGGTCCACGTTGTCCAGGGCCGCGCCATGGATCTTGATGACTGGGGGGCAGTGCTGTGCGGTGAAGACAGGCTGGTGGAGGACCTGGGCTGGAGACGGCGAAGGCTGAACAGGTTCACACTGGTTCTGTAGTTTAGTTCCACTCCAGCGGGGAGCTTGTTGACTGTGAGGTGGAGCATGGCAACAAGGAAGATTGAGAAGAAGGTTGGGGCGATGACGCAGCCCTGTTTGACCCCGGTCCGGACGTGGATTGAGTCTGTAATGGATCCATTGGCAAGAATCACGGCCTGCATGTCATCGTGGAGCAGGCGGAGGATGGTAACGAACCTTTGGGGACGTCCGAAACGGAGGAGGACGCTCCATAGACCCTCGCGGTTGACAGTGTCAAAGGCCTTGGTAAGGTTGAAGCAGGCCATGTATAAGGGCTGGCGCTGCTTCCTGCATTTTTCCTGCAACTGTCGAGCTGCAAAAATCATGTCCGTTGTGCCCCCTAGGGGACGAAATCCACACTGCAACTCCGGGAGGAGCTCCATGGCCACAGGGAGAAGACGGTTGAGGAGGACTCTAGCGACGACTTTCCCAGTGGCTGATAACAGGGAGATTCCTCTATCGTTGCCGCAGTCGGACTTGTCCCCTTTTTTAAAGATGGTCACAATCACTGCATCTCTGAGATCTTCCGGCATGCTCTCCTCCCTCCAGATGAGAAAGATGAGGTCGTGTATTCGCGCCAGTAGTGCCTCTTGGCCATACTTCAGTGTCTCAGCAGGGATTCCATCTGCTCCCGTAGCCTTGTTTTTAAGCTATCTTATGGCTTTTTCTACCTCGTGCAGTGCTGGGGTTTTGCCGAGATGGTGGCGGGTAGCATGCTGCGGGGTGGAGTTGAGAACACTCAGGTCAAAGGCAGAGTCTCGATTGAGGAGATCTTCGAAGTGCTTCTTCCAGCGGGCCCTGACTGACTCGGTGTCCTTGATGAGTGTTTTCCTGTTCTTGGCCAGGAGTGGGGTGGGGCCTTGGGAGTTTGGTCCGTATGTGGCCTTCACTGCAATGAAGAATCCTCGCACATGATGCAGCTGCTGTATCTCCTGTGCTTTCTCCATCCACCACCTGTTCTTTAGGTCCCGGGTTTTTTGTTGGACCTCAGTCTTGAGCCGTCTGTAATGCTGGTTTGCTGCTCCCGAGTTGGGTTGTTGTTTAAGGCTCAGAAATGCCCTGCACTTGCGATCTATTAGCTCTTGGATCTCCTGATCATTCTCATTAAACCAGCCCCGGTGTTTCCTGGTTGAGTGACCGAGCGTCTCTTTGCAGACACTGGTTATGGAGGCCTGGAGGCCAGACCAAACGTTGTGGGCATTCTGCGTCTTGGGATCATCAAGGCACGCCAGGTTAGCTGTGAGGCGCTGACTGTATAGGGCTCTCTTAGCTGGGTCCTTAAGTATCCCGACATTGACTTTTTTGCGGCATTGCTTTTGCTGCCCCCTCCGCTTTGGGGCTACGTTGATGTCAATGATACATCGGATTAGACGGTGGTCCGTCCAGCAGTCGTCAGCTCCTGTCATGGCATGGGTGATGCGCACATCCTTGCAATCCCTGGCTCGGACGATGACATAGTCGAACAGGTGCCAGTGTTTGGAGCGAGGGTGTTGCCACGATGCCTAGTATTTGTCCCTCTGGCGGAACAAGGTGTTGGTGATGACAGGTTCATGTTCCAGACATTTTGTCAGGAGTAGGGTACCGCTGGAGTTGGCTTTCCCTAACCCCTCTCTGCCAATCACGCCTCCCCAGAGGGCTGTGTCCTTGCCGACCCGGGTGTTGAAGTCACCGAGGAGGATCAGTTTGTCGTCTGCGGGACAGGGATTTTGAGAGGCTGGAGTAAAAACCCTCTTTGGTCTCATCTGTTGCATCGAGTGTTGGGGCGTACGCACTGGTGACTGTGGCACACTGGTTCCGGGATAGGGGGAGTCGAAGAGTCATGAAGCGTTCGTTAACCCCACAGGGGGAGTCTTTGAGATGATCAACCAGCTCGTTTTTGATGGCGAAGCCGATTCTGTGGATGCGCCGTTCTGTCTCTGGTTTCCCTTTCCAGAAGGTGTAACCTCCATCTTGTTCCCTGAGCTGGCCTTCCCCTGCCCGCCGGATCTTGCTTAGGGCGGCAATGTCGATATCAAAACGTCTAAGTTCCCGGGCAACTATGGCGGTGCCGCTTTCCGATCTGTCGCTGTTGGAGTTGGCCATGAGTGCCCTGATGTTCCAGGTCCCGAACTTCACGTTAGAGGAGTGGAAAATGCCTGTGCAGGAGTTCTTTTAACTTGGGGAGGTCGTTACACACCGGCTACTACACGGGCTTAGCTGAGCACGGTCTTGATCCAGTGGCAAGGAGTCTAGGACAACTGGAGACCAGACACTGCTCGATGGGCCTAGTTGTCTACGGTGAGATGTTGGCAGCAGGTTCGGCACTGGGTAGCGCCCTTGATGGTAGGTGGTCCGAAGCTTGGTTGTGGGCAGGCATTGGGAGGGTCAGTGGCCCACTGGGGGTTCAGAGTGAAAGGTCAGGGGGGCATCACAGCCATAGTATTCACCACGTGCTGGAGGAGGACAAGAGGCCAGGTCACCAGTGGGGAAGGAGAGCTCCAGTTGTCACTGAAGGAGAGGAGACCAATTGCCGTCGTAGGAGAGTTGGACCCGGTCACCGCTGAGGAGGAGGTCGCCTGTCGCCGCAGAAGGTCCAGCCGTCGTCGCGGAGGGGGTGGGGAGTGGAGGCCCGATCGCCAGGTCCAGGTCATCGCCGCAGGAGGCCCAGTCGCCGATGGGTGGTGTGGTGGGTAGCCTGAGATAGGTCTGAAATTGTGGGGTTGGGTTTAGGGTAAGGGTTTAAGTGTTTAAGAACCCCTATTCGGGTCTATTAGGGCTAGGGGAAGTTTAGGCAGTGGGAGGGGGGAGGCTGAGGGTGGAAAGTTGTCAATGGTAGAAGATGGGAGTTGATTAGCGGGGAGCTCCCTAGGGAGCTGCTACCCCGACGGCCATCTTGACCTGAATATTAAAATAGTCATACAGGGGAGGCGTATGGGAACAGGTCAAGGTGAGTGCCACACCACCTTCACAGCAGTTGAGGCAGGTGAGCTAGTAGATTATCATCATCATCATAGGCAGTCCCTCGAAACAAGGCTGACTTGCTTCCACGCCAAAAAGAGATGAGTTCACAGGTATTTCAATGAAGGACCTAATATTCCAGATCCCGACCTACATCTTGAAGGATGGATTTTTTTTTACGTGTGGTGACCATTGCACAGCAGCCACAACACGGGCTTGACAGAGCTAGGTCTTGGTCCAGTATCAAGGATTAACCAAGACTACTGGAGACCAGCTCTGCTGCACGGGCCTAGTGCACACACATATCACAGTGCTGCCCCTGGGCCCTCGCCTCTTCTGGCCCCGAACTCACGCCTCTCCTGGGTCCCGATTACACACCGCTACATTCTCTCGCCGCTCCTTAACCCCGACCTCGCCGCTCCTGCTGCACCTGCCCATGCTCCAATCACCAACCTGGGCCTTGATGACGTCCCTCTTCACGGTCGTCGCTATCCTGCACCAGCAGACACTGTGCCTTGAAGTGGCATGTCGCCACGCTGTCCAGGGGCCGCCGCTCGCCGCTCCTTTTATGGCCCCGACCTGCCGCTGATGATCTCTCGCAGGTTGATGTCGCCACGCTGATTACAATCAGTAGATTATAGAGATGCATGGAACACTCTCTTTGAAAATGAAGGAGTTGACTTCAGTGAACCAGCTTAAATTAGCCTCAGGATGTTTGCAGCACGTATACACAGTGAAGTTGTAAATACAGAGACAGCTAATATTTTGCTGGGTGATGTAGAGCGGGTGGGCAACAGTCGGAGATTTACGGTGACTGGGGTCAGAAGAGGTGCAGAAAGATTCACTGGGTATATTGGGGAGGTTAAGGGGGGTGGAGCAATTGATGGGCAGCAGAAGTTTAAGGTTGGAGAATTTAACTTTGAGAGACAGTAACACACAGGTGTAAGCAACGAAAGAGGAGGATGAGGAAAATCTGATAGCAACTCAAAATGGAGCCAAAGCCAAATTGGTGAAGCACTACAGGGTGCCTTTTACAGCAGTGTGCGATATGAGAAGTTGATGCTGTTTGTTGCGTCCCATTTACCATTGAGTTTCCTTGGCTTGCTGCCAAAATTTGAAATCACAGTAGTGTTCTTTGAAAGTGGCATTTGTATAGAAAAAATTGCTACTGATTTTACACAGCTTCACTGGGATTTAAATCAGCATCATTCTGCATGGATAAAATATTTCACTGAATCATTTGCTATAGATCCTTTGGAAGGGAAAGGAAGACGATAATACACACATATAAAATACAAAGAATTAAAATATTAAATACTTTGCCCTTGTCTGCACAACAGCTATCGTTTGAGGATGACATCGAGCATCCACATAGAACTTTCTTCGCTTGTTGTGTCTGAGCAGAAAAAAAAAAATATTAATGAATACAAGCAGTAATTTTTAAATTGGATAATATTTGGGATTGGTTGTGAGCCAACACAGTGCAGACAACAGCTGGGAACATGCACTAAAATAGAGACTTACAGGTTTTTGTCTTCTGAAGAATGTGATTTACTGCTTGAAAGTGCCTTGGGATGTTTCACTACGTTAAAGCCGCTATATAAATATTGTTGTTGTCTAATCCCAAGCTTACCAAGACTAATTTTAACAAGCTCACAATGATCTGACTAGTCCATAATCACATTATTAGTCATTGAATTATTATGGATCAATCTGCACTCTCCCATTCCCTGTAGGTCTTCTAGTCTCTCTCATTAGGTGCACTCCACACATGCCTCTTGCCTGTACCCCAGTTTCAGCCAACTCAATATGGAGCAGCCTCATCCATTCCCACCTCATTACTGAGCCTCAGCTTTGGTTCAAATCCATTTCCCCCACTGATTCAGTCGTGCTCAGGATGACTGCTAATATCAAAGCAGCAAGGCATGCTCCAGCTCAAGTCCAAGGCCCATTCCCTGCCCCCTCAAGTGTTCCTCTCCCTACTCATGTTCCAGCCTATAAAAGTCCCCAATCAAATCCATGTCCAGTCTTCCCAATTCTTGGCCCTGCCCACCAATAGACTCTGCTTGCCACAACCCACTTACCCAATCCTAAACTCACACTCCCTCCTCAACTTTCCCTGGCTTCCTGCCACAAATCTAAATTTACTGCAGTGACGATGAAAGAAAGACTCGCATTTATATAGCAACATTCACAACCACTGGATGTCTCAAAGCACTTTACTGCCAATGAAGTATTTTTTGGAGTGCAGTCACTGTTGTAATGTAAGAAACGCAACAGCCAACTTGTGCACAGCAAGCTCCCACAAACAGCAATGTGATAATGAATGACCAGATAATTTTTTTTTGTTATGTTGATTGAGGGATAAGTATTGACCAGGATACCGGGGATAACTCCCTTGCTCTTCTTCGAAATAGTGCCACAGACAGGGACTCGATTTAATGATTTATCTGAAAGACATGAACACCGGACAGTGCAGCACTCCCTTAGCCTAGATTTTTTTTCCATATGCTCAAATTCCTGGAGTAGGACTTGAACCCATAACCTTCTGACTCAGAGGCGAGAGTGCTACCCACTGAGCCACAACTGACAAGAGTTAAAGGGACTAAATTGCTACAGTTACCGAGTACCGCAGCTTGTACAAATCTAGCTAAAATGACACTTTTCACTGGTTTAATAGTTCACAGGCAGCACTTCCCCTTTGGACCCATTAGGATCACTGCAGGAGATCAACTCATCTAAAATAAGATGCCAAGTAACACAGCTTTAAATTGGGACGGCAAGGCAAAATAACTAATCTCACCTGTGGCATAACTGCATTGCCTCTGCAGCAGCTGTTCCCTCATCCAATAAAGAGGCATTAGCCACATCCATGCCGGTGAGGTCGCACACCATGGTCTGATAGTTGAGCAAGCTTTCCAATCTGCCTTGGGAAACTTCGGGCTGATAAGGGGTATACTGAGTAACCCTGAAACAGAGATGCAGAAGACACTAGTTTTGGTTCTGAGGCTTGTATCACTTCTCCACCTAGTTTTTAAATTGTAAATACACATCATTTTGTAACTGATGAATTCCTAGTAGCCTGACTCATGGGTAGTATGGGACCTGAACACGTTTTTTTTGTGGCTTACCTCAATTGCAGCAGAATCAAACCACGACAGCGATTTGCTCAATGCTATAAGAGCAAATTTATTGAAATTTATTTACTTTATAAATATTATCGCACCTGATGGGAGGAAGGAAAATGGCAACCAAAAGCAGTTTGAAAAAAATTGTTTAAGCAATTTGGTTCTTTTTGTCAGTTTTTGGTTCCCAGTTGGTAACTTTGGAGAAATGAAATGACCAATGTGTTTGGAAGGATTTTGTAATGTATGCTATGCTCACAGGTTTGTAGAGTTATTGAGTTGGGAGTGGCTTAGCCAGTCACGTGATGTTCACATGACCCAATAAAACCCCAGCCAATTGGGTTCAGGAGATCCACGATGAGGCAGGTGGTTGTGAGTCTGGTGGATGAACTGGTAATGTGTAGTGTGATTGTTAAACCTTTTCTTATAAACCAACTAGTTCTAAATGACAATGTGTTACTACGAATTCTTAAACAAAGAACCCATGAAGCAAATATATTACAGGTTTGTGAAGGTTTCTCCTTGGTAACTGGTAGTCATAGTATTTATTTGAGAAAAACATCAACAGATTTTTTTAATTTAAGCCACTCCAAAAAGTGATGGATGATTTCTTGTACATAGATATGTGTGACACGCACATTATGTACACTACACACAAGACAGATTTTTTTTTAAATCATGGACTACGTACAGCAGTAATAATGAACGTAAACTCAAAAAAAAAAAAAAATTGTACATGGGATTACCAATCACTAAATTTAGTTGATTCCTACAAGTTGAAATATAAGCCTCAAGAACTTTAGTCTCAACTATATTCAAAAAGAAGGAAATAAAGAGGCATATATATTAGCACCTTCGCACTCTCGGGATATTGCATAGAGATTCACAGCAAACAAACCACTAGGAAAAACACCAAGAATAAAACTGGACGGATCGCCTGGCATCAACCTAGGCACTCGATTCGGACATTGCAAAGGCACATTCCCAGTCAACCCCGCAAAGTCCTCCTCACTAACTTCTGGGGACTTGTGCCAACATTAGGAGAGCTGTCCCACAGACTAGTCAAGCAACAGCCTGACAAAGTCATATTCACAGAATCATACCTTTCAGCCAACATCCCAGACTCCTCCACCATTATCCTTTGGTATGTCCTGCCAGATCCACCAGAGATGGAGTGGCCCTGGGAGTCCTCAACATTGACTCTGGACCCCATGAAGTCTCACGGCATCAGGTCAAACATGGACAAGGACATCTCCTGCTGATTACCACCTACCGCCCTCCCTCAGCTGATGAATCAGCACTCCTCCATGTTGAACACCACTTGGAAGAAGCACTGAGGGGGGCAAGGACACAAGATGTACTCTGAGTGAATTCAATGTCCATCACCAAGAGTGGCTTGGTAGCACCACTATTGACCGAGCTGGCCGATTACTAAAGGACATAGCTGTCAGGTCCTGCGGCAGATGGTGAGAACCAACACGACATAAAAACCTACTTGACCACATCCTCAACAATCTACCTGTTACAGATGCATCTGTCCATGACAGTATTGGTAGCAGTGATCCCCGCACAGTCATTGTGGAGACGAAGTCCCATCTTCACACTGAGGACACCCTCTATCATGTTGTGTGGCACTACCACCATGCTAAATGGGATAGATTCAGAACAAGATCTAGCAGCTTAAAACTGGGCATTCATGAGGTGCTGTGGGCCATCTGCAGCAGCGGAATTGTATATCACCACAATCTAACCTCATGGTCCAGCACATACCTCACTCTACCATTAACATTAAGCCAGGGAACCAGCCCTGGTTCAATGAGGAGTGTAGAAGAGCATGCCAGGAGCAGCACCAGGCATATCTAAAAATGAGGTGCCAACCTGGGGAAGCTGCAACACAGGACTACATGCATTCTAAACAGTGGAAGCAGCATACTATAGACAGAGCTAAGCGATCCCACAACGAACAGATCAGATCAAAGCTCTGCAGTCTTGCCACATCCAGTCGTGAATGGTGGTGGACAATTAAACAACTAAGGGGAGGAGGAGGTTCCATGAACATCCCCATCCTCAATGATGGCAGAGCCCAGCAAGTGAGTGCAAAAGATAAGGCTGAAGTGTTTGCAACCATCTTCAGCCAGAAGTGCCAACTGGATGATCCATATCGCCCTCCTCCTGAGGTCCACACCATCACGGAAGCCAGTCTTCAGCCAATTCAATTCACTCCACGTGATGTCAAGGCCCTGACAACATCCTGGGCTGCAGTGTTGAAGACCTGTGCTTCAGAACTAGCCGCTCCTCTCGCCAAGCTGTTCCAGTACAGCTATAACGGTGGCATCTAACGGACTAAGTTGAAAATTGCCCGGGTATATCCTGTCCACGAAAAGCATGTCAAATCCAATCTGACCAATTACTGCCACATCATTCTGCTCATAATCATCAGCAAAGTGATGGAAGGTGTCGTCGACAGTGCTATTAAGCAGCACTTACTCACCAATGCTCAGTTTGGATTCTGTCAGGAACACTCGGCTCCAGACCTCATTACAAAATGGGCAAGAGCTGAATTCCAGAGGTCAGGTGAGTGACTGCCCTTGACATCAAAGCAGCATTTGACTGAGTGTGGCATGAAGGAGCCCTAGTAAAATTAAAACCAATAGGAATTAGGGGGGGAAACTCTCCATTGACTGGAGTCATATCTAGCACAATGGAAAATGGTTGTGGTTGTTGGAGACCAATCATCTCAGCCCTAGGACATCGCTGCAGAAGTTCCTCACGGCAGTGTCCGAGGTCCAATCATCGTCAGCTGCTTCATCAATGACTTTCCCTCCATCACAAGGTCAGAAGTGGGGATGTTCACTGATGATTGCAGCATTCAGTTCTATTCGCAAATCCTCAGATAATGAAGCAGTCCATGCCCACTTGCAGCAAGACCTGGACAACACTTAGGCTTGGGCTGATAAGTGGCAAGTAACATTCACTCCACACAAGTGGCAGGCAATGACCATCTCCAACAAGAGAGAGTTTAGCCATCTCCCTTTGACATTCAACGGCATTACCATCGCCGAATCCTCCACCATCAATATTCTGGTGGTCACCATTGACCAGAAATCTAACTGAACCAGCCACATAAATATTGTGGCTACAAGAGCAGGGCAGAGGCTGGGTATTCTGCAGTGAGCGATTCACCTCCCGACTCCTTCCACCGCCGGCGCACCGTGGCTGCAGTGTGTACCATCTGGGCTTCTTTGACCTCCCAAACCCGCAACCTCTACCACCTAGAAGGACAAGGGCAGTAGGCGCATGGGAACACCACCACCACCTGCAAGTTCCCCTCCAAATCACACCATCCTGATTGGAAGTATATTACCATTCCTTCATCGTCACCGAGTCAAAATCCTGAAACTCCCTCATTAACAGCACTGTGGGAGTACCTTCATCTCACAGATTGCAGCGATTTAAGGCGGCGCCTCAGCACTACTTTCGCAAGGGAAATTAGGGATGGCAATAAATGCTGACCTTACCAGCAACACCCACATCCCGTGAATGAATTAAAAAAACATTTTTTTGAAGTGTCGTCCCAGTTGTGCAGGCAGATGCAGCAGCTAATTTGCACAATGCAAGATCACACAAACAGCAATGAGTTGAGTTATTCTGTTTTGGTAGTGTTGGGTGAGGGTAAAATGTTGGTTAACAATGCTCTTCTATGTCCCCCTGCACAGGCAAACAGGACTTCAGGTTAATATTTCATCTCAGATGATGGCATTGCTGACAGTGCAGCACTCCCTCAATAGTGCACTGAAATGTCAGCTTAGAATATGTGCTCGAGTCTTAAGAGTTGAATCTACAACCTTATGATTCGGAGGCAAGAATGCGACAAGCTAGCACTTCATTCACTTCTTGGTCAGGCTATTGTAGGAGACTCAGGTAATTTAGTGCACTTTGGTGGCCAAGAACTTTAGTCAGGGCCAATCCTGTCCCATAGAAGCACAACTCCCATCAGCCAATATCGTTCACTCATTCTGGAGAATTCCAGGTTGCCCTGCTTAGGCAACCACATCTGTTTTTTTTAATTAAGAGTGGATAGTCCAAGTTAAGATTAATTTTAATTGCTGATGTTATGTTGTGGCTGCCAAGGAAATCACCATTATAAAAAGGAGCATTAGGAGCAACTACATTCCGCAGTCCTTTATTGAGTAATCGATGTGGAGATAGAAGAAGAACAGATACTGCCAGACGATTTTGGTAGGATTTTATAACTGCACACAATAAACATTTCACGAGGGGACAGGGCTACTTTTTATCATAATTATGTTTTCTAGGGCCAAGGCCCCTTACAGTGAGTGCTTTTATTAAATAAAATGAGTGTATGTTGCCTAAAACTCAGTAGCATGCTACAAGAACATTCAAGTACAAAATGAGAAAAGAGTTCTTCAGCTCACTCCTAAAAAACATTTTACAATTAGCGCTGTAATAACCTCCCAAATTAATTAACTTCTTCAACAATATGAACAAGTAAAATTTCCAAGAAAAAAAAACTGGGACATTTCAGGTGGAAAATATCAGAATATCAATCTAATGTTACAAGCTAAATGTTCACTTCGGTTGTATTTTAGCTGTCAAATCTCTGCTGCCAGTGAGGCAGGATTAGGGGTCCATACAATCGGTTTATACCTAGAACTAATAGTTTGTATAGCACGAGATCCCACAACAGAGCAGGAGAATTTCTATACTTACCGTATATGGCGTGATTTGCTGCCACAATATCGTAATTTTTTATAGTCTCAGAAGCTGTAAAAATAATCTACTTGTTGCCTTTAATCCTATTCACCAATTATTCAGCCAGTTACTTCTTCAACAAATTACACAGCATTAACTGGTTTTAATGGATGTCTTTTCTGCATATCTTTCTTGTTCTGTTTTTCAGCTTTACTGAAAGCTTGCGAATTCACTATTCATGCCCTTTATTTTTGTAATTGGTTTAAACTAAATAATCCCCAATATTTGTCGTTGAGCATTACTTCAAGTGGATTATGTTCCAATTTTAACCTCCTTTTTCTCCAATTTTCAGTTGCATGTGCGTCTTATAACTTAAAACCCAAGTCCTCAAATTTGCTCTTGAAGTTACGTTCCCAAGACTACAAGTTAAATATAGCTTTACTAGCAGGTTATATAGGATTAAAATAACTTTGCGTTCCTCCAACTGGCTGTTTGTGCATCCCCACTATTGACAACTCTGCCTTCAGAGCCCCAAGCTCTAAAATTCCCCACCTAAATTTCTCTGCCTCTCCCTGCTCCTTTAAGATGCTCCTTAAAACCTACCTCTTTGACCAAGTTCAATCTAATATCCCTCCCATTTGGCCTGGCCCCAATTTTTGTCTGATTGCAATCCTATGAAGAACCTCGGAATATTTTCCTACGTGGTGCTATTTAAATGCAAGTTGTTGGCCCAGTTGATAACAACTTCATATTGACTGTATATTTTCAATGACTGATTCATAACATCCAAATCCTTTTTTCCTCCTTTGCCAATTAGCATATATGTAGTTTTTAGAAAATGAACCCTTCAACATTATTTGCAAATAACATGAAACATTTATTCACGTTAAAATTCATCCGCCATTTCTCAGCCCATCTTTTACAACTGGTCCACAGATCGCCATGTTAAAATAGGGCCCATCCATAGTGTCCAGCTGTCGGTTCAACGCCGTTGGTAGCACGCTCAACTCAGAGGAAAAAGCTTGTGGATCCCAGCTTGACACAAGGACTTGAGCACAGAATCTAGGCTGGCTGCTCAAGGTAATGCAGCAATATCAAAGGTGCTATTAAGTAAGTCATTTCTGGTGATTTGTTCAAAAGTCCCATGGCATTATAAGCGCAGGAAATTTGCCTGGTGTCATATCCGACATTCCTTCATCAACCAATGCCACCCAAAACAGATTAATTGGCAAGTCACCCCCATCGAAAAATAGGTTTCGGTGTACACTGTTTATAACTTTATTACAAATGTGCATTATGATGCATCTATCCCAACTGCTTAATTCATAAGCATCCTCTCATTTAGTTTCATTGGGCCCAAGTTTCCACATGATTTGCGCCTGATTTTTAGGAGCATGGACTATCTTAGAAATCGCAATTCTCCACATTTTTTTTTCTGCAGTTCTAGTCAGGTAGAACAGTTCTACTTTGGAACAGAATTTTTTCTTCAAGGGGGGGGGGGGGGGGGGGGGAGAGGAGGCGCCCGTTCTTTCCCGCGGGGGGGGGGCGCCCGTTCTTCCCGCGGGGGGGGGGGGCAAGAGGAGGCGCCCGTTCTTTCCCGCGGGGGGGAGGCGCCCGTTCTTCCCGCGGGGGGGGGGGCGGGGGGGAGGCAAGAGGAGGCGCCCGTTCTTTCCCGCGGGGGGGGGGGAGGGGAGGAAGCGCCCGTTCTTTCCCGCCGGGGGGGGGGAGGAGGAGGGGAGAGGAGGCGCCCGTTCTTCCCGCGGGGGGGGGGAGGAAGCGCCCGTTCTTTCCCGCCGGGGGGGGGGGAGGAGGAGGGGAGAGGAGGCGCCCGTTCTTTCCGTGGGGTGGTGGGGGGGAAGGAGACAGTGAGAAGGCTGCAAGTGCTGATGGCAATGTGCTTTTATTAAAAAAAATTTCAAAAATTAAACAGCTACAAAGAACTACAAAAATGTCCGATGCCAATGTTTTTTTTCACACTGAGCATGCGCGAACGCTCCAACGCGCACCGTTACCGGCAGGAAAAAAAACTAATTTAAATAGTACCCGCGCCCTCCCACTTACAAAATCGGCGCGAGTGTAGGCTCCGCCCCCCTGGGCACCGCGCCAGACAGACAAGGAGCTGCAGAACTCTCCAGAATCGCGAGGTTTTTTTTAGGCGCCGTTTTAGGCGCGAAAAACGGGCGCCCAGCTCGGAGGGGCGCCCGTTTTTTATCGTGTGGAAACTTGGGCCCTTTATAACCACTTCAAGAAGCAGCAGTATTCTAATGCCCAAAGCTGACAATCATGCAGGGCAAGTTCCTGAGCACCGCAGGAACAATCAAGCCAACATAGAAACATAGAAAATAGGTGCAGCAGCAGGCCATTCGGCCCTTCGAGCCTGCACCACCATTCAATAAGATCATGGCTGATCATTCACCTCAGTACCCCATTCCTGCTTTCTCTCCATACCCCCTGATCCCTTTAGTCGTAAGGGCCATATCTAACTCCTTCTTGAATATATCCAATGAACTGGCATCAACAACTCTCTGCAGTAGGGAATTCCACAGGTTAACAACTCTCTGAGTGAAGACATTTCTCCTCATCTCAGTCCTAAATGGCTCACCCCTTATCCTTTGACTATGTCCCCTGGTTTTGGACTTCCCCAACATCAGAAACATTCTTCCTGCATCGAACCTGTCCAGATCCGTCAGAATTTTACATGTTTCTATGAGATCCCCTCTCATCCTTGTAAACTCCAGTGAACACAGGCACAGTCGATCCAGTCTCTCCTCATATGTCAGTCCTGCCATCCCGGGAATCAATCTGGTGAACCTTTGCTGCACTCACTCAATAGCAAGAACGTCCTTCCTCAGATTAGAAGACCAAAACTGAACACAATATTCCAGGTGAGGCTTCACTAAGGCCCTGTACAACTGCAGTAAGACCTCCCTGCTCCTATATTCAAATCCCCGAGCTATGAAGGCCAATATTTGCCTTCTTCACAGCCTGCTATACCTGCATGCCAACTTTCAATGACTGATGTGCCATGATACCCAGGTCTCGTTGCACTTCCCCTTTTCCTAATCTGCCACCATTCAGATAATATTCTGCCTTCGTGTTTTTGCCACCAAGGTGGATAACTTCACATTTATCCACATTATACTGCACCTACCCTGCGTTTGCCCACTCACCTAACCTGTCCAAGACAGCCTGCAGCCTCTTAGCGTCTTCCTCACAGCTCACACCGCCACCCAGCTTAGTGTCATCTGCAAACTTGTAGATATTACATTCAATTCCGTCATCTAAATCATGAATGTATATTGTAAGGCAAGAGCAGGAAGGTAGTGCAGGAGTCCCCTGCGGTCATCTCCCTCCAAAACAGATATACCGTTTTGGATCCTGTTGGGGGAGATGATTTACCAGGGGAAGGCGCCAGCAGCCAGGTTCATGGCACCTTGGGTGGCTCTGCTGCACAGAAGGGAGGGAAAAAGAGTGGGAGAGCTATAGTGATAGGGGACTCTATTGTAAGGGGAATATATAGGAGTTTCTGCAGCCGCAACCGAGACTCCAGGATGGTATGTTGCCTCCTTAGTGCAAGGCTCAAGGATGTCTCGGAGCGGCTGCAGAGCATTCTGGAGAGGGAGGGTGAGCAGCCAGTTGTCGTGGTACATGTAGGTACCAACGATATAGATAAGAAGCGGGAAGAGGTACTACAAGCTGAATTTAGGGAGCTAGGAGTTAAATTAAAAAGTAGGACCTCAACAGGTAGTAATCTCTGGATTGCTACCAGTGCCATGTGCTAATCAGAGTAGAGGGAGCAGGATAGGTAGAATAAATACGTGGCTTGAGCAGTGGTGCAAGAGGGAGGGATTCAAATTCCTGGGACATTGGAACCAGTTCTGGGGGAAGTGGGACCTGTACAAAAGGGACGGTTTGCACTTGGGCAGGACTGGAACTGATGTCCTGGGGGTAACATTTACTAATGCAGTTCAGGTTTAAACTAATATGGCAGGGGGATGGGAACCTATGCAGCAGGACAGGGCAAGTAATATTGAGTCAGAAACAGATGGTACAAATGTAAAAAGCAATAGTGGAAGACCGAGTAAACAAAGGCAAGAAACAAAAAGGGCCACATGAAATCATAATTCTAAAAGGACAAAGGATGTTAAAAAAACAAGCCTGAAGGCTTTGTGTCGAAATGCAAGGAGTATCCGTAATAAGGTGGATGAATTAACTGTGCAAATAGATGTTAACAGATATGATGTGATTGGGATTACAGAGACGTGGCTCCAGGATGATCAGGGCTGGGAACTCAACATCCAAGGGTATTCAACATTCAGGAAGGATAGAATAAAAGGAAAAGGAGGTGGGGTAGCATTGCTGGTTAAAGAGGAGATTAATGCAATAGTTAGGAAGGACATTAGCTTGGATGATGTGGAATCTATATGGGTAGAGCTGCAGAACACCAAAGGGCAAAAAACGTTAGTGGGAGTTGTGTACAGACCTCCAAACAGTAGTAGTGATGTTGGGGAGGGCATCAAACAGGAAATTAGGGGTGCATGCAATAAAGGTGCAGCAGTTATCATGGGTGACTTTAATATGCACATAGATTGGGCTAACCAAACTGGAAGCAATACGGTGGAGGAAGATTTCCTGGAGTGTATAATTGATGGTTTTCTAGACCAATATGTCGAGGAACCAACTAGGGGGGAGGCCATCTAAGACTGGGTATTGTGTAATGAGAGAGGATTAATTAGCAATCTCGTTGTGCGAGGCCCCTTGGGGAAGAGTGACCATAATATCGTGGAATTCTACATTAGGATGGAGAATGAAACAGTTAATTCAGAGACCATGGTCCAGAACTTAAAGAAGGCTAACTTTGAAGGTATGAGACGTGAACTGACTAGGATAGATTGCTGATTGATACTTAAGGGGTTGACAGTGGATGGGCAATGGCAGACATTTAGAGATTGCAAGGATGAACTACAACAATTGTACATCCCTGTCTGGCATAAAAATAATAAAAGGAAGTTGGCTCAACCATGGCTATCAAGGGAAATCAGGGATAGTATTAAAGCCAAGGAAGTGGCATACAAATTGGCCAGAAATAGCAGCGAACCCGGAGGCTGGGAGAAATTTAGAACTCAGTCAAGAAGGACAAAGGGTTTGATTAAGGCAGGGAAAATAGAGTACGAGAGGAAGCTTGCAGGGAACATTAAGACGGACTGTAAAAGCTTCTATAGATATGTGAAGAGAAAAAGGTTAGTAAAGACAAACGTAGGTCCTCTGCAGTCAGAGTCAGGGGAAGTCATAACGGGGAACAAAGAAATGGCAGACAAATTGAACAAGTACTTTGGTTCGGTATTCACTAAGGAGGACACAAACAATCTTCCGGATATAAAAGGGGTCAGAGGGTCTAGTAAGAAGGAGGAACTGAGGGAAATCCTTATTAGCCGGGAAATTGTGTTGGGGAAATTGATGGGATTGAAGGCCGATAAATCCCCAGAGCCTGATGGACTGCATCTCAGAGTACTTAAGGAGGTGGCCTTGGAAATAGCGGATGCATTGACAGTCATTTTCCAACATTCCATAGACTCTTCATCAGTTCCGATGAAGTGGAGGGTAGCCAATGTAACCCCACTTTTTAAAAAAGGAGGGAGAGAAAACAGGGAATTATAGACCGGTCAGCCTGACATCGGTAGTGGGTAAAATGATGGAATAAATTATTAAAGATGTCATAGCAGCGCATTTGGAAAGAGGTGACATGATAGGTCCAAGTCAGCATGGATTTGTGAAAGGGAAATCATGCTTGACAAATCTTCTGGAATTTTTTGAGGATGTTTCCAGTAGAGTGGACAAGGGAGAACCAGTTGATGTGGTGTATTTGGACTTTCAGAAGGCTTTCGACAAGGTCCCACACAAGAGATTAATGTGCAAAGTTAAAGCACATGGGATTGGGGGTAGTGTGCTGACATGGATTGAGAACTGGTTGGCAGACAGGAAGCAAAGAGTAGGAGTAAATGGGTACTTTTCAGAATGGCAGGCAGTGGGGTACCGCAAGGTTCTGTGCTGGGGCCCCAGCTGTTTACATTGTACATTAATCATTTAGACGAGGGGATTAAATGTAGTATCTCCAAATTTGCGGATGACACTAAGTTGGGTGGCAGTGTGAGCTGCGAGGAGGATACTATGAGGCTGCAGAGTGTCTTGGATAGGTTAGGTGAGTGGGCAAATGTATGGCAGATGAAGTATAATGTGGATAAGTGTGAGATTATCCACTTTGGTGGTAAAAACAGAGAGACAGACTATTATCTGAATGGTGACAGATTAGGAAAAGATAAGGTGCAACGAGACCTGGGTGTGTCATGGTACATCAGTCATTGAAGGTTGGCATGCAGGTACAGCAGGCGGTTAAGAAAGCAAATGGCATGTTGGCCTTCATAGCGAGGTGATTTGAATACAGGGGCAGGGAGGTGTTACTGCAGTTGTACAGGGCCTTGGTGAGGTCACACCTGGAGTATTGTGTACAGTTTTGGTCTCCTAACTTGAGGAAGGACATTCTTGCTATTGAGGGAGTGCAGCGAAAGTTCACCAGACTGATTCCTGGGATGGCGGGACTCACCTATCAAGAAAGACTGGATCAACTGGGCTTGTATTCACTGGAGTTCAGAAGAATGAGAGGGGATCTCATAGAAACGTTTAAAATTCTGACGGGTTTAGACAGGTTAGATGCAGGAAGAATGTTCCCAATGTTGAGGAAGTCCAGAACCAGAGGTCACAGTCTACGGATAAGGGGTAAGCCATTTAGGACCGAGATGAGGAGAAACTTCTTCACCCAGAGAGTAGTGAACCTGTGGAATTCTCTACCACAGAAAGTTGTTGAGGCCAATTCACTAAATATATTAAAAAAGGAGTTAGATGTCGTCCTTACTACTAGGGGGATCAAGGGGTATGGCGAGAAAGCAGGAATGGGGTACTGAAGTTGCATATTCAGCCATGAACTCATTGAATGGTGGTTCAGGCTCGAAGAGCTGAATGGCCTACTCCTGCACCTATTTTCTATGTTTCTATATAGCTGGGGTCCCAGCACTGAGCCCTGCGGCACCCCACTAGTCACTGCCTGCCATTCTGAAAAGGACCCATTTATCCCGACTCTCTGCTTCCTGTCTGCCAACCAGTTCTCTATCCACATCAGTACATTACCCCCAATACCATGTGCTTGAATTTTGCACACCAATCTCGTGTGGGACCTTGTCAAAAGCCTTTTGAAAGTCCATATACACCACATCCACTGGTTCTCCCTTGTCCACTCTACCAGTTACATCCTCAAAAAATTCGAGAAGATTTGTCAAGCATGATTTCCCTTTCATAAATCCATGCTGACTTGGACTGATCCTGTCACTGTTTTCCAAATGCGCCACTATTTCATCTTTAATAATTGATCCCAACATTTTCCCCACTACTGATGTCAGGCTAACCAGTCTATAATTACCCGTTTTCTCTCTCCCTCCTTTCTTAAAAACTGGTGTAACATTAGCTACCCTCCAGTCTATAGGAACTGATCCAGAGTCGATAGACTGTTGGAAAATGATCACCAATGCATCTACTATTTCGAGGGCCACTTCCATAAGTACTCTGGGATGCAGACTATCAGGCCCCGGGGATTTATCGGCCTTCAATCCCATCAATTTCCCCAACACAATTTCCTGCCTAATAAGGATTTCCTTCAGTTCCTCCTTGTCACTAGACCCTCGGTTCCCTAGTATTTCCGGAAGGTTATTTGTGTCTTCCTTCGTGAAGACAGAACCAAAGTATTTGTTTAACTGGTCCGCCATTTCTTTGTTCCCCATTATAAATTCACCTGAATCTGACTGCAAGGGACCTATGTTTGTCTTTAGTAATCTTTTTCTCTTCACATATCTATAGAAGCTTTTGCAGTCAGTTTTTATGTTCCCAGCAAGCTTCCTCTCATACTCTATTTTCCCCATTCTAATTAAACCCTTTGTCCTCCTCTGCTGAATTATAAAATTCTCCCAGTCCTCAGGTTTGCTGCCTTTTCTGGCCAATTTATATTCCTTGGATTTAACACTATCCTTCATTTCCCTTGTTAGCCACGGTTGAGCCACCTTCCCCGTTTTATTTTTACTCCAGACAGGGATGTACAATTGCTGAAGTTCATCCATGTGATCTTTAAATGTTTGCCATTGCCTATCCACCGTCAACCCTTTAAGTATCACTTGCCAGTCTATTCTAGCCAATTCACGTCTCATTCCATCGAAGTTACCTTTCCTTAAGTTCAGGACCCCTAGTCTCTGAATTAACTGTGTCACTCTCCATCTTAATCAAGAATTCTACCATATTATGGTCACTTTTCCCCAAGGGGCCTCGCACAACAACATTGCTAATTAGTCCTTTCTCATTACACTTCACCCAGTCTAGGATGACCAGCCCTCTAGTTGGTTCCTCGACATATTGGTCTAGGAAACCATCCCTAATACACTCCAGGAAATCCTCTTCCACCGCATTGCTACCAGTTTGGTTAGCCCAATCAATATGTAGATTAAAGTCGCCCATGATAGCTGCTGTACCTTGTTTGATGCTGTCCCCAACCTCACTACTACTGTTTGGCGGTCTGTACACAACTCCCACTAGCATTTTCTGCCCTTTGGTATTCTGTAGCTCTACCCATACCGATTCCACATCATCCAAGCATGCATGCTGCTTCATTTCTGGCCAAATTTGTATGGGTAGGCAGAGCACTCAAACTGGTGGTTACCAGAAAAGCCTGGTGGTATTTTCAGGTGCATCGGAGACAACAATGTTTTATGGCGCTTTGCCTTAAAGGAGGCACAATATTCATCATCTGGCCATGTAGCTTGGTGTATTTCAGAAGTACATTCCCCATATTTTCACATCATCACAGGCAGTCCCTTGAAACGAGGATGACTTGCTTCCACGCCAAAAAAGGTTAAGTTCACAGATGTTCCAATGAAGGACCTAAAATTCCATGTCTGAGCTACATCCTGAAGAGTGAAAGATGCCTGTGCGTGGATTTTTTTAACGTGTGGTGACCATTGCACACCAGCCACCACACGGGCTTGACAGAGCTAGGTCTTGGTCCAGTGGCAAGGATTACCCAAGACGACTGGAGACCTGCTCTGCTGCACGGACCTAGTGCGCATTCCTATCGCAGTGTGGGCTGGCCCCTGGCTCCGAACTTAAGCCTCTCACGAGCCCTGATCACTTCCCTCCAGTCTCTCGCCGCTCCTTCGCCCCGACCTCGCCGCTCCTACTGTATCTGCCCATGCTCCAATCACCGACCTGGACCTTGATGACGTCACTCTTCGCTGCCGTCGCAGCTCGTGCTGCTCCCTGAAGTGGTATATCTCCAAGGTGCTCCCAGGCTGCTGCTCGCCGCTTCTTTTACGGCCCCGACCTGCTACTGGTGTTCTCACGCAGTTAGGGCCTCCATGCTGCTCCCAGGCTGCCGCTCACTGCTCCTTTTATGGCCCCGACCTGCCGCTGGTGTTCTCCCGCATATTTTACAAGTACAGGGTAGTACTCTCCAGTGACAGTGATGCAGTAAAGATGTTGGAGACTTGTAGCGCCCAGAGTAATAATAATCTTGTACTCTTCAAAAACTGATCATTGTACGAGGATAGCTAACAAATGAGGCAAATTAATTGCTTTATAGTCAACAGAGCAGTATAAACAAATAGCGGCCAGCAAGGGTACATTGCACTGTAAGTGACTATTTTAACAGTCCAACATATTTACTTTTTATTTTCTGTACACTGGACAGAAACCAGATGAAAAATTCAAATTAACTATTTTTGCTGATACAATGGGATTAAGTACAACTGGACAACATACATTCTGCAGGGCTGAATTTGCTGATGTAATATTTGCGTCGATACAAGTAAAGCAATATAAATTTAAACAACTGAGCAAGTGGAGTGGAAATGTATCCGAAAGTACCATTTTTCTCCCAAACAACCAAATTATGCAAATTTATTCCAACAGCAAAATTTATTTATGCATTCTTTTCTAAACTTTGCTATCTACTTTTGCATCACACCGGTGTGATTTAAGACGGCTATTAAGTAATCTTACATGATTTTTGCAATAAGGATGTCCCTCGTGCACACGTAGTTCTCCATCTACCACACCTATTTATTTTCTTAGCTCAGCACACAGAGATACACTGAATTATGGTTGTCTGTAACCTATCCCTGCCATAAAACTTTGCTTGAAAAAAAACCATAAATTACAAGGCCATGCACTTGCAGGCACTTCAAAAACAAGGCAAAGAATTCACAGACAGTCTCAGGATAAAGGGTCGGCCATTTAGGACTGAGATGAGGAGAAATTTCTTCACTCAGAGGGTAGTGATTCTTTGAAATTTTCTACCCCAGAAGGCTGTGTATACTCAGTCGTTGAGTATATTCAAGACAGAGGCTAATAGAATTTTGGATATTAAGGGAATCAAGGGATATGGGGATAGTGCAGGAAAGTGGAGTTGAGGCCAAGATCAGATCAGCCATGATCTCATTGAATGGCGGAGCAGGCTCGAGGATCCAAATGGCTTCCTCCTGCTCCCATTTCTTATGTTCTTATGAATAGGGAGTTCAATCTGGTCCTGAGTACATGTGGATAACAGCAGGCAGGGAAGATACTATCTACTCTACTAATTTTCTGGTACGTTTACATTTCTTGTGGGTACACTCAGTGGTTTCCAAAATCTTAATTAAAAGGAACCTCTTATAAGAACATAAGAAATAAAGAACAGGAGTAGGCCATACGGCCCCTCGAGCCTGCTCTGTCATTCAATAAGATCATGGCTGATCTGATCATGGACTCAGCTCCAATTCCCCACCCGCTCCCCAAAACCCCTTATCCCCTTATCGTTTAAGAAACTGTCTATTTCGGTTTTAAATTTAGTCAATATCCCAGCTTCCACAGCTCTCCTAGAGGATTATTTTAACTCTCTCAGGCCTCCAACACTGACTATTACTGCATTAGATTTCAGGGAGTAATTTTGTTAAGTGTGAAAGAATCCACAGTGCAATTGGCACAGTTATAGTGTTATATGCCTTTGTTACCTCTAGACTTCACTATTCCAACGCACTCCTTGCTGGCCTCCCACATTCTACCTTACATAAACTGGAGGTGATCCAAAACTCGGCAGCCTCATCACCTCCATCACCTCAGTGCACGCTGACCTACACTGGCTTCCAGTTAAGCAACGCCTCGATTTCAAAATTCTCATCCTTATTTTCAAATCCCTCCAGGGCCTCGCCCCTCCCTATCTCTAATCTCTTCCAGCCCCACAACCGCATCCTCCCCTCCCCCCCACCCCACCCCACCCCGTCGAGATGTTTGCGCTCCTCTAATTCTGCCCTCCTGAGCATCCCTGATTATAAATCGCTCAACCATTGGTGGCTGTGCCTTCTGTTGCCTAGGCCCCAAGCTCTGGAACTCCCTCCCTAAACCTCTCTGCTTCTCTTTCCTCCTTCAAGACGCTCTTTAAAACATACCTCTTTGACCAAGCTTTTGGTCACCTGCACTAATTTCTACTTATACGGCTCAGTGTCAAATTCTTAGCGCACAATACTTCATACGTTTCATTACATTAAAGGCGCTATATAAATACAAGTTGTTGTTGTAATCATTAGATCTAGTATTCCTTTTGCAATATCAACGGAAAGTCGCTTGAACTCGAAGAGGACTGCTCTGAACCCTTGGGTAATCAGTGACTGATGTATGATGGTAGTCAGCATTACTTCTAGCTGTGGAGTGATCCAGCTAGTTGAGTACATCAGGAATTGTGGAGTGCATACATAGCATGCCATTATGGTCTGACTTCCTGCTTCCAGTCAATTCACTGAAGAGCTCCATTCTGTCGCTCGTGTTAAACAAGACAAATATGAAATCAGATGGATAGCAAACTACAGTTAAAAGGGAATTTCTCCTCCTTCACAAACCATTTCATATTAAAATACCTACACATGTTGACGTCCTTAACAACATCAGCCCTGGGAAGGGAAAAAAAAGGATTTATCCTTACAGGACTGGATGTTCAGCTCCTTGATTCTGTAACATCAGGCTGGAGGAACAGGCTGGGTCGCTTTTCTCTTGAAAAAAGAAGGTTGCGGGGTGACCTAATTGAGGTCTTTAAAATTATGAAAGGTTCTGATAGAGTGGACACAGAGAGAGGGGCCGAAATTGCCCCCCTCTTTAAAAGGTCCATTACCGCCTCTAAGAGGTAAGGCCTTTCGACCGGGGGGCAAGCGGATGGTCCGACCCATCCAAAATTGCCCCCAGGCCGGCAGAAATGCATATCCGCTGCGCCCCATCAGGCACGTGCCGACCCCTTACCGCCCACCGGTGACCCCTTTCTGCCCGCGAGGAGCGGAGCCGCCACCGGTTGGTGCCCCCGACAGCTTTTCCCGGTGGGAAGCTGCCAGTGGCTGGGCAGTGCATCATCCCTTAATGGAGAGGGCGCACCACTGCGGTCGCCATTTTATTTAAATTGTTGGCTGACTCTGAAGTCGGCCCAACAGGCACCTCTTGGGTGCCGAGCCCAGTGGGCACCACTAAAGTCGTAGCAGCCCTCTCTTTAGTGCATTGGCATAAACTCCTCTTCCCTCTTCAGGGGTCCCCTCTACAGTCTTTTGAACACTGGACACCATCTGTGCAAATGATGGGAAACATGGTGGAGGCATTTAGTTATGATGCACCTACTCATCTGCATTTAGTTATGATGCACCTACCCACATATGGGTGGGTACAGTTTCCCAATACCACTGGCCCACACAAAGCAATGAGTAGCTGGAGATACATCTTGGTGGTTTTCTGGCTTAATCTGTCCAGGTCAGAGAGAAAACATGGCTGGCTGGGGTGGGGTGGCGGATGGCAAAAAGTCTAGCTCAAATATCTGAAGAAATGCAATAAACAAGATTTTCTCTGGTGCGGGAAACAGTATTATCACAGGTTTAACATGTCCCTCCCTCGTAAATTCTTTTCACCCGAGTTAGATGGATACACCACAAATCATACCTGAATAGATATTACAATTCTATTTTTGTCAGCTAGCCCACTCTCAGGAGTCTCTCAATATTGAAACCCATCATTATCAACAGTTCCTGGTATCCAGAGTGCTATCAGTTAGTCAAACAAGAACAATATTGTCCATACAGGGAAGGGAAAGATAATTAAATTCAGGGTCTAAATCTGGAATAATAATTTTTTCCAATTATAAGCATCAAGATTAACTGATAATTAATTAGAGGCATGCTGGGGATGAATTCACTGGAAGTCATGGGATTGAGCTTATTTATAAATAGGGAGGGAAGAATGGCTGATGCAACATACCAAACGCTACTTAGCGGCCAAGTTATTTATGCTTGCACCCACTTCAGCTTAATGTTATTTACATCATCCTGTATTGGGTCATGTGATTGGAAGCATGTGATCCAAAGGCATATTATTCAACAATCAGAAACTATAGCCCTCCTGAACTTCCTGCAAGTCTGCAATGAAGTTTCTCTTTTCTTACGGGTTATTTTCTACTTTCATCATTCACCAATTACAAAAACCCTTCCACAATTTTGATTTTCCTCCCTATATTCCACCATAACAAATTACACAAAGGCAAAAGAAAAATTCTCCCAAATACAGCTCCGAACTCATCCTTTTATACACTCCTGAAAAAAAAGAGGGTCACATTAGGTTGGGGTATTGCGATGAAAGGTGTCCCCCAGGACTGAGAGGAGGGCAATAATATCAAGTTATCAGGATACAAAAAGCTACACAAGATTCTGGTAATAAAGAGATTAATTGGTTTGTCAGTAGTTTTAGATAAGTAAAATGAGTCAAAATGGCACATATTTAATGTGAAGTGCTGTGTTATGGACAACGTGCCAGGCAATTCAAATGGCATGCATTCGATGTGACTGTGTGGAAGTGGGAGGAAAACCCATCACTGCGTTAGATTTACTGGGACAGGAGTGGAAGCAAGTTAAGGCAGTCAAAGGTGGGTCAGTGCAAAGTGGAGAGGCAGAGAAGAATAGAGTGTCAGGCAGGACATGAGGTAGTGCACTGTGGTCAAAGCATATCAACAGCACTTGCTGTATAACCAGCTGCCATGCAAGGGAGATTATAGCTGCAGGACCGCCTTTAAAGAAATATGCATTGCAAATCTTCATACTGACTTAATGAGTGAAGGCAATGCTGTAGCAAGTGTACAATGTTGCAAGTGTCGAGACAAATATGGATATATTGTAGGCATAGTCAGAGTGGAGCTCTGATGATTCAAGTGGGATATTTAATGAGTTTCTTCAGACTGAATGCCTTAAAAATATTGAGTTTGAGATGGATTGATAAATCAGGAAATAGTGATTAAACTGACTTTTAAAGAAAACTTCAATAATACTAGAATGACATTCACAGTAATTGTAGCAGATTGTACACTTTGATTCATGTAAAAGAAGCAATCAACAATTACTGTATTAAGTGATTCTAGAAGGCAATTTGGTAGCAAGATGAAAAGGACTCGTGTGCAGTGAGAGGTGGTGATGTGAAATGCCCATCGAAGCAGTGTGCTGTTTTCTTTATCAAAATCCTGACAATAACCCCAAGCTTAGGAGGTATTTGTGCTATTGCTGCACTTCAATCAAGTCAGGGAAACAGTGGGTGCCCTTTTAATGTTGCACAGCACAACCATATTCGGCACCCCATAGATCTGGACTGAGAGAAACCTGAGCAGTTTCTCCCACAACCTAGATCCGTTTGAGACTTCCAGCAGACATTCCCCATGATAACAGGTCTACTCTTGTGCATCATATGGCAATGCCACATGTCATCATACCCACTGTTCGCAGATTAACTCAATATGACGTCTGCACTTAATACAGGTTCCTCCAATCCTGGTCTCCTTTTGGAGCAGTGCAATAAAAGGAGCCTATTAGCAGTTTTTAAAGTTTTACCCCAACTAATCCTCAATACCTGGGAGGTGCGTCAAGAAAAAGAAGTGCAACCATAACCAGGTTTTCTTGATTACAAATTCAAGGGCAGCATTTTTGTCCCTCCCTAGCCCAGGGGTACAGATTCAAATTACTACCCAACCGAGATCAACTAACTTGCCAGATACGAGAGGGTCAAACCTGGGACCCTCTGGTCACTGTGACTCAGTACACCAGACACAGCCTTTTTTTTTAGGATGTTTCCAGTAGAGTGGACAAGGGAGAACCAGCTGATGTGGTGTATTTGGACTTTCAGAAGGCTTTCGACAAGGTCCCACACAAGAGATTAATGTGCAAAGTTAAAGCACATGGGATTGGGGGTAGTGTGCTGACATGGATTGAGAACTGGTTGGCAGACAGGAAGCAAAGAGTAGGAGTAAATGGGTACTTTTCAGAATGGCAGGCAGTGACTAGTGGGGTACCGCAAGGTTCTGTGCTGGGGCCCCAGCTGTTTACACTGTACATTAATGATTTAGACGAGGGGATTAAATGTAGTATCTCCAAATTTGCGGATGACACTAAGTTGGGTGGCAGTGTGAGCTGCGAGGAGGATGCTATGAGGCTGCAGAGCGACTTGGATAGGTTAGGTGAGTGGGCAAATGCATGGCAGATGAAGTATAATGTGGATAAATGTGAGGTTATCCACTTTGGTGGTAAAAACAGAGAGACAGACTATTATCTGAATGGTGACAGATTAGGAAAAGGGGAGATGCAACGAGACCTAGGTTTCATGGTACATCAGTCATTGAAGGTTGGCATGCAGGTACAGCAAGCGGTTAAGAAAGCAAATGACATGTTGGCCTTCATAGCGAGGGGATTTGAGTACAGGCGTAGGGAGGTGTTGCTACAGTTGTACAGGGCCTTGGTGAGGCCACACCTGGAGTATTATGTACAGTTTTGGTCTCCTAACTTGAGGAAGGACATTCTTGCTATTGAGGGAGTGCAGCGAAGGTTCACCAGACTGATTCCCGGGATGGCTGGATCAACTGGGCTTGTATTCACTGGAGTTCAGAAGAATGAGAGGGGATCTCATAGAAATGTTTAAAATTCTGATGGGTTTAGGCAGGTTAGATGCAGGAAGAATGTTCCCAATGTTGGGGAAGTCCAGAACCAGGGGTCACAGTCTAAGGATAAGGGGTAAGCCATTTAGGACCGAGATGAGGAGAAACTTTTTCACCCAGAGAATGATGAACCTGTGGAATTCTCTACCACAGAAAGTTGTTGAGGCCAATTCACTAAATATATTCAAAAAGGAGTTCGATGTCGTCCTTACTACTAGGGGGATCAGGGGGTATGGCGAGAAAGCAGGAATGGGGTATTAAAGTTGCATGTTCAGCCATGAACTCATTGAATGGTGGTGCAGGCTCGAAGGGCCGAATGGCCTACTCCTGCACCTATTTTCTATGTTTCTATGTATTCATTCAACCATTAGGGGACCAATCACTTCTGAATTTAGACCATTTAGGAGGAGTACATTTGAAATTAGAAAGCTTTTGTATTACCATCCTGCATTTTCTAGCAAGTTGCGGAGAATTGCTTGTGGTACTGAGCAGTTGTAATAGCCCATTCCAATGTAAGACCTCCAGATTTTATTCTTGCTTGCAATCTTGTGTAGACTGGCAAGGATTTCATTTTCACCTAAGGGGGGAAAAAAACAAAAGTCGAATCTACTAATCTCACTTAAAGGTTTACAAACAAGTTATTAAAATACCACAATGTGGTAATGAAAGAAAATCAAAAAAAAAGGCTGGTAAATTGTGGTCAAGTGTGCATTCAGTATTTTGCACATGCCTGTTAAATAAACCTCAGCTTATGAATATATTTTGGCAAAACAAAATAGACTTCATCTCCCCTCCCCTTGAATGATGGCTTCAACTCCCAAGTCACATTTATCTCCAAAAACAGCTCTGGATAAAATGAACAACATTTCCAAAGTTGAAATAAGCTAGTTTAAGTTTTAATAGTGGCACTATTAAGACTGGTTGTTCGCGATCCCATCCTAGCTGGTTAATGCAGTGGTCATCAAGTTTTGGATCAATTACAACTTCCTCCAGCTCAATATTCAGAAGATCAAAGTTACAGGGGCCAAAATTGCCCCTTTTACCAGGGCAGAAATGAGTTTCACTCTGCGACGATCAGGACATTGCCCTCTTGTTTTTTTGAGGTGGAGAACCTGACCACCCCACTCCAGTGCGAACGGTGGTAGTGACGTCATCAGAGCTAACTCTGCAATCGGCCCGACAACGGCGGCCACGGATTCGGCCGGGCCGACTACAGGCAGCCTGGCATCCCCTCTCGGGTGCCGGCCTGCTGGCCCAGCCGGAGCCCTCCCTGGTAGCCCAGTGGGCACTAAGTAGGCCTCGCAGCATCCCTCCCCTTTCAGTGAAGGGGAGGGATGTTGCTAAGCGTCAGCACGGCATGTCCACATCACGCTGACATGCTTCTGCCCCGCTCCCGATTCGCTTCTGCCCCTATGATTTCTCAGAAGAGGGCAATTTCCCTCTATTCCCCGCCCCATCGATTGTGGCGGTTATTCAACAAATAATTCTAATTATCCGGGCGGAGGGCAATTTCGGCTCCAGTCTTTGGCTCCCACTGTTCCCTTGCCACGGTTTTCATCCCCTTCCCAGGCAGAACTCGCCTATTCAGACACCAAGGTGAGCTTTCAAACCCAACATACCACCCATCGCAGAGAGTACTTACTTCCACTGTCACTTGTACATGCCTCAGGCCACAGCTGGACTTTACTATTGTGCTCCTTGCTGGCCACACATCCTCACTAAACTCCAACTTATCCAAATATTCTACTGAGTCATAGTCCGGCTTGTCCATCACCCGCCCTTATGAATTACATTGGATCTCTCTGTTAACTGCCAAATTTATCAATAAAGTTATATATGGCCAAGCGCCATAATCTCTTCTAACTATATCCTGTTCCAAAAACGTAGTTGTTGACTCTTTCTGCAATACATTGCACCCCCTCCTCACCCCACCATTAGAGGCAAAGCTTTTAGCCGCCACAGTCCTACAGCTCAACTTTCTACCTTTAAAAACCTTTGGTCATCCCACCTAATGTTTGCTTTCACGGCTTGGTGTCAATTTTCCTCTCATCTGAGAACTTCCTTGGTATGCTTCTGGATGCTAAGACAGCTACATAAATACAAGCCATGATAGAACATTAGTACGAAAGCTCCTCTCTCCTCTACAAGGAGGTGCTGTTGGAGGTTAACCGAATTCTTCAAGCAGGAGTGCACATATACCAACGGTTATTATGAAGAAGGAAAAGCCTATTGGTCGAAAATTAGAAAATACTATGAAGTCAGAAGTAACCAGGACCGTTATCCCATTGCATCACCATTTGGATGCCAGAATTATACATTTATTGTCATAAATTCAACAATATAACTCTTCTAAAGATGAAGTGGTTCCCAAGTTATGTTTTTCATTTTGAGACTTGCAAACACAGGCCTAACTGCACTTATGTCATGTCAGTGTTGGTACAATGCATGGAGTTTATACAGTGTGAGAAGAACTTAAGGGAATCAGTAACTAGCATGAGCTCTCCCTCCCAGGCCAGTAACCAAATTCAACAAGGGCATAGTTGGGAGAACAAATACAGGTCCAATTGAAGAAACATTATAATGGAAGTAATCTTGTGTTATACAACTATTTTAAGTTGAAACAATAATCAAGTGTCCCCTTAGTAAAGGGGCACTTCTTGTGGTGTACAGCAACTGTGACACAATAAGCGCCTTTAATGCGAAAAGGTTCTGCAATGAACAAGTAAAAGATCTTATCTATGAATCCACAGCACCTTAAACACAACTCTTCTATCTTCAATCAATCATTTCTGTCTGCACCATCTGAACAGAGTGACCAACTGCAAGTCTAGCTGTTGAACAATTTGTGCTATGGTCTGATGTCATGGTGTACTCAAGATTGCAGACTCAGGCATACGACTTAACTTCAAGTCCTCCAGTAACAAATACCCTGATTGACTGATTTTTTGGGGGGGCGGAGAGGGGACATTAGGGTGAATAGGGGCTTTGTAGCATGATCCAGGTAGCAAATGTAAAAATGAATTAACTTGGTCTTCTGAATATAACTTCACCATTCAGAAGGGTCTACAATTCAATATTAAAAGACAGTTGTGCAATGCCCATCAGTGATTAATTTCAACCGCATATACTAGAACAGGAAGCACGGGCAGAGTAAGATTTTAATTAAGGAACTGTGCTAAGGCAAAAAAATGCAAATGCTAGCCTAGAATCAGAGAACAGTACAGCATAGGAGCCATTTGGCCCATCGAGTCTATGCCGGCTCTTTTGAAGAGCAATCCAGTTAGTCCCACTCCCCTCGCTCTTTCCCTATATCCCTGCAATTTTTTCTCCTTCAAGTATTTATCCAATTCCCTTTTGAAGGCTACGATTGAATCTGTGTCCAGCACCCCATCAGGCAGTGCATTCCAAATCCCAAATACATCACAATGACTAAGCTGATATCTACAGAAAAATAAAAACACCATTGCATTGGAACAGGAGGGGGAAAAGGCACTAAAGGAAAAACTAGAGGCACCAAAATTACCCTGAATTTTGGAAAGGAAGGGAAAATCCCAGCAGATAGCGATTTACACGGGCATGGGTAAGAAAACTCTCCACTTGATTTCTCCCCAAACTGGCTAGTTGAGTGCAAGTTTTTAAAAATTAATTCACGGGGTGTGGGCACCGCTGGGAAACCCAGCATTTATTTCCCATCCCAAATTGCTGGGCCACTTCAGAGGGCAGTTAAAGAGTCAAGCAAGTTGCTGTGGGTCTGGTGTTACGTATTGGCCAGACCGGGTAAGGATGGCAGATTTCCTTCCCTAAAGGACACTGGTGAACCAGGTGGGTTTTTACAACAATCCACTAGTTTCATGGTTACCATTACTGATACTAGCTTTTAATTCCAGATTTATTTAATTAATTGAATTTAAATTTCCCAGCTGCTATGGTGGGATTTGCACTCTTGTCTTGGGATTATTAATCCAGGCCTTCTGGATTACTTGTCCAATAACATTACCGCTATGCTACCGTTCCCATAAATATTTACCAGTGTCACGGAACCAATTCACAGATCTTGGCTGGCCTAGGAAATAGTTTGCATTGGAGGACAGTATCGCAAACTTTATTTAAAATTAGAATTTGTAATTTAAGGAGAAAAAATGGATAGAAGATTGCAGAGCACTTAAGACAATATTCTAACATAATAAGCACCTTTCACAGCATCCAACTAGAAAAGTGTAGTTGCTGACTGACCAGCTGAGTATTTCCAGCGTTTTCTGTAGTCTAGAGTGAGTATGTTTTGTTCAAAGTTCTTCACATTGGCGCACAATTTTTTATAACGTAAAATGTGACAGTGGCACATGTATTTCCTATTAGCCACATTTCAATTAAAAGTACAAAGGAACTCAGTCAGAATACAAAGTACCAGGGTCAGAATGTCTGCAGTCTCTCAACTGACCTCACTGAGTAATTAGATTTTATAGCTTTAAGAAGGAAACAACTATATATAATTTAGCAGAATAATGCATGGCATTTGACAGAATTCTGACCTTGCCCCTTACCAAAGCCTCACCATGCCTGGCTATACATCCCATTACTTGCCCTGCTCAAACTACTGCAGTAGTGCATGGTTCTAATCATTGTCACTTTCCCTGTTCCTACATAAGAACATAAGAAATAGGAACAGGAGTAGGCCATACGGCCCCTCGGGCCTGCTCCGCCATTCAATAAGATCATGGCTGATCTGATCATAGATTCAGCTCCACTTCCCCGCCTGCTCCCCATAGCCTCTTATCGTTTAAGAAACATTCTATTTCTGTCTTAAATTTATTCAATGTCCCAGCTTCCACAGCTCTCTGAGGCAGCGAATTCCACAGATTTACAACCCTCAGAGAAGAAATTTCTCCTCATCTCTGTTTTAAATGGGTGGCCCCTTATTCTAAGATCGTGCCCTCTAGTTCTAGTCTCCCCCATCAGTGGAAACATCCTCTCTGCATCCATCTTGTCAAGTCCCCTCATAATCTTATACATTTCACTAAGATCACCTCTCATTCTTCTGAATTCTAATGAGTAGAGGCCCAACCTACTCAACCTTTCCTCATAAGTCAACCCCCTCATCTCTGGAATCAACCTTGTGAACCTTCTCTGAACTGCCTCCAAAGCAAGTAGATCCTTTCGTAAATATGGAAACCAAAACCGCACACAGTATTCCAGATGTGGCCTCACCAATACACTGTAAAGCTGCAGCAAGGCTTACCTATGCCACCTTCTCTTTCAAACGCTTCAGCTTGTTCCACCCCTCTCACCTCCCCTTTAGAATCCTTGTTCTCTCCTGCCCCCAAGCAAGCTTCCACCCTCCTTTCGTTCCTCAGTCTTTGCATTGAGAAACAACTCTTCAGTAATGTTAATCTTCATCTCATCTCCCTTTGCTTGTTCTCTCTGAATTCAACGCCCTCCATATAAACTCTCCTACCCATATTTGCGATGACTACTGGACCTCGCCAGCTCGAGGTCTTGATCAACAAAGAAGATATCTAGACCTCTTCCTTGTATTTCGCATCACCCATGTCCCTCAACCCCACCCCTCTGCATCGGCCCCTGGAAGAACCCTACCCCAGGTCGCTTACAATTGCACTTTTAAACTCCTGATTGCCTAGCCTTTGGTACCCCATTCACCATATCTCCTCTGCAGTTGTCATGCTCAACCATTCCCTCTGTTCCATCTTTTGATATCCTTGTTGCCAGTAAAACCTGCTCTGCCTCCCATCCCTGTTCGCCACTATCTCGAGTTGAACCAGGCGGTTTGCAACCTCGGCGTCCTACTCGACCCGAGCTGAGCATGTGACACCATTTCCTCCCAATAAATGACCACCTGCCTACACCTCTGTAACCTTACCCACTTCCGCCCTTACCACAGCCCATCTACTGCCGGAGCCTTCATGCATGCTGTTTCCACCTCCAGATTGAATTATTCCATTGCTCGTTTAGCTGAACTCCCATCTTCCACCCTCCGTAAACCTCAGCTCATTGAAAACTCTGAATAAACCTGGCACACAATAACCTATCCTACCAACTTGCACCCACATGAAACATAAGACTTGTATGATGTTGAAGGAACTAATAAATTATATGGCACAGAATAGTTTCTGTTTCACCTGCATTCATTCCCAGTACTTCAGTGTTGTTGCCATTGTACCTGGTCAGAAACACAGTTTTTTATAAATATGCTCTCTGAATGAATGGTAAATAGTCCTGTCTATACTTTGGTTATCTTCATCTGTGAAACCAGTTATTTCCCACCCTGTGGAACTGCCTGCTATACCTCCTTCTGGAAGCAATACCACTTTGTTCTGAGGGAGTTAAGGCGGGATCAACAGTGCTCCAGTTGTGCAGCACGAGGGGAAGAGTTATCGTGAACAAGTGCTGTGGAGGGCTTTCTGCCTTTAAGTTGGTCAGAATACACAGGGTTCCAACATGAGGAACAACTGCTGGCCCAAGTTCCAGAGGTAGAGTTTCTGTTCAAGTCGCGCTGGTTTTTCGGCACAATTGCCCGAAAATCGGTTTAACCCGCGCTGAAGATCACGGAATTTTAAGCGTAAATTGACTCTCTGCGATCTTTTGCACTTGTCGAAAAAAATATCATGCTAGAAGCCGGCCACGATCAGAAAACTGACAACACCCCCAGGGTGGATTAATCACCACTGGGTGTTTCCGCTAATTATGCTCGTTTGCAGGCCTTCGGGGAGGTTCTAAAAATTATGATTCTTTTGGGCGCCAGGACACTAATAGGCACATTTTAAAAGCTTTTGAATGTAATTTTTTTTTAAATTTACTAAGAAACCGACTATTGTTCCCCAATATAACTAGTAAATGGTTCTGCATAGTTTTTTTAAAAAGAAAGACGTACATTTATATAACGCCTTTCACTGCCACCAAACGTATCAAAGCACTTTACAGCCGATGAAGTACTTTAATGGTGTAATCACTGTTGTAATGTGGAAAAAGTGGCAGCCAACTTGCGCACGAGCAAGCTCCCACAAACAGCAATGTGA
Source organism: Pristiophorus japonicus (assembly GCF_044704955.1). Classification (NCBI taxonomy): domain Eukaryota; kingdom Metazoa; phylum Chordata; class Chondrichthyes; family Pristiophoridae; genus Pristiophorus; species Pristiophorus japonicus. Next base: position 267,804,481 of record NC_091977.1, on the reverse strand, counting down.
TAATGACCAGATAGTCTATTTTTATTATGTTGATTGAGGGATAAATATTGACCAGGACACCAAAAAAAGTCATGTTCAGTAATTTAAAATCGGGTTACTCACAGGTGGCTCCATATTTAAGGAAGTATACAGTTGCATCGGAGGCTGTTCAGAGAAGTTTCACTAGGGTGGTTCCGGAGATGAGGGGGTTGACTTATGAAGATAGGTTGAGTAGGTTGGAGTTCAGAAGAATGAGAGGTGATCTTATCAAAATATTGAGGGGGCTCGACAAGGTGGATGCAGAGAGGATATTTCCACTCATAGGGGAAACGAAAACTAAGGGACAATGGGCCCAAGTTTCCACAGGATAAAAAACGGGCGCCCCTCCGAGCTGGGCGCCTGTTTTTCGCACCTAAAACGGCGCCAGAAAAAAAACACGCTATTCTCGAGCGCTTTGCAGCTCCTTGTCTGTTTGGCGTGGCGCCCAGGGGGGCGGAGCCTACACTCGCGCCGATTTTGTAAGTGGGAGGGGGCAGGTACTATTTAAATTAGTTTTTTTCCTGCCGGCAACGCTGCGCGTGCGCGTTGGAGCGTTTGCGCACGCGCAGTGTGAAAAAAAACATTGGCACTCGGCCATTTTTGTAGTTCTTTTTGGCTGTTTAATTTTTGAACATTTTTAATTAAAATCACATTGCCATCAGCACATCAGCACTGTCTCCTTCCCCTCCCTCCGCTCCGCGGCAACAAACGGCTGTCTCCTTCCCCTCCCTCCCCTCCGCGGCAACAAGCCGCTGTCTCCTTCCCCTCCCTCCCCTGCGCGGCAACAAGCTCCTGTCTCCTTCCCCTCCCTCCCCGGCAACAAGCCGCTGTCTCCTTCCCCTCCCTCCCCTGCGCGGCAACAAGCCGCTGTCTCTTTCCCCTCCCTCCCCTGCGCGGCAACAAGCTCCTGTCTCCTTCCCCTCCCTCCCCGGCAACAAGCCGCTGTCTCCTTCCCCTCCCTCCCCTGCGCGGCAACAAACGGCTGTCTCCTTCCCCTCCCTCCCCTGCGCGGCAACAAGCTCCTGTCTCCTTCCCCTCCCTCCCCGGCAACAAGCCGCTGTCTCCTTCCCCTCCCTCCCCTGCGCGGCAACAAGCCGCTGTCTCCTTCCCCTCCCTCCCCTGCGCGGCAACAAGCCGCTGTCTCCTTCCCCTCCCTCCCCTGCGCGGCAACAAGCCGCTGTCTCCTTCCCCTCCCTCCCCTGCGCGGCAACAAGCCGCTGTCTCCTTCCCCTCCCTCCCCTCCGCGGCAACAAGCCGCTGTCTCCTTCCCCTCCCTCCACGGCAACAAGCCGCTGTCTCCTTCCCCTCCCTCCCCTCCCCGGCAACAAGCCGCTGTCTCCTTCCCCTCCCTCCCCGGCGCGGCATAAAGCCGCTGTCTCCTTCCCCTCCCTCCCCTCCCCGGCAACAAGCCGCTGTCTCCTTCCCCTCCCTCCCCTGCGCGGCAACAAACGGCGGTTTCCTTCGAACGATGGCTGAAGCACTTTCACACAGGTAGGAAGATGGTTTATTTAATTTTTTCTTTGCTTATAAATGTTTATTCAGGTTGGATTCATTTGTATAATATTTGTAGAAGTATAAATAAGGATTGATTGTAGAATTTAATGAGTTCCCTTCCCCCCCCTCCCCCCCCTCCCCCCCCCCCCCACCTCGTTCTGGACGCCTAATTTGTAACCTGCACCTGATTTTTTAATGTGTAGAACAGGTTTTTTCAGTTCTACAAAAATCTTCACTGACTCCATTCTACTTTAGTTTGGAGTACGTTTTCACTGTGGAAACTTTCAAATCAGGCGTCAGTGGCCGGACACGCCCCCTTTTGAAGAAAAAATTCTGTTCTAAAGTAGAACTGTTCTACCTGACTAGAACTGCAGAAAAAAAAATGTGGAGAATTGCGATTTCTAAGATAGTCCGTTCTCCACCAGTTGCTCCTAAAAATCAGGCACAAATCATGTGGAAACTTGGGCCCATAGTCTCAGAATAAGGGGCCGCCCATTTAAAACTGAGATGAGGAGAAATTTCTTCTCTCACACAGTTGTAAATCTGTGGAATTCGCTGCCTCAGAGAACTGTGGAGGCTGGGTCATTGAATATATTTAAGGCGGAGATAGACAGATTTTTAAGCAACAAGGGAGTAAAGGGTTATGGGGAGCGGGCCGGGAAGTGGAGCTGAGTCCATGATCAGATCAGCCATGATCTTATTGAATGGCGGAGCAGGCTCGAGGGGCCAAATGACCTACTCCTGCTCCTATTGCTTATGTAGCAAATTGATACAGATTAAAAATGCTTTTTTATGTGATACTCATTTTCAGTCGTATTAATCAAACTGCATCATTTTCAACCGTATTAATCAAACTGCACCAAGTTATCACGTTTAAAGTATATCAAGGAATATTTTTTTGCTATTCAAAAAAAAATTATTTTTAAAATTAAGTTTTAAAACACTGCCTAATTGAGCTGGTTCACGGCAGATTTTGCGTTTGATGATATGCAAATGAGTCGAACGGAAACACGAGAGAAAAATAAACATCTCAAAACTAGCGCAATTTGTGCTCGGATCGCCAATTGAGCCCGAAGTAAAAACTCTACCCCTCCCCCCGCCCACCCTGACCCCCAGCCCTAATGTTTTGCTTCCAAAATCACTGGTGATCAGAAGCTGCACGTTGCTGCCAATGATTTATCATGGAGCCGCCCACTCCTGTAGAGATCAGAAAATTTCCATCACGGTAGATTGCAACACCATTCCAATGCTATCCAACTTTGTACAGCTCTTTAAACGATGGATTAAGCTGCAATCAAAGCATTGTTGATAAGGTCGCATAAAAGAAACTTATGGCAAAGATAATGGAACATGAATTATAGCGAATGTGTCCACAGGATAAAAGCCAAAGGGAAAGAGTGAAATAAATTTTCAGGCTGGAAAGATGCAGTGAGTGGTGTTTCACAAGGGTCCATATTAGGGCTGCTTTTATTTACTAAAAAACACACATGATCTGGACTTGGATTTGACAGAACACTATTGGAATTTGCTGTCAACGATTTTCCTTACCCTCCCTCTCAAAGGTTTGGTAATAAGCATTGCAAAAGACTGCAGGGGAATAAATAGGCTAGGGAATATAGCTCACCACAAAAGCTGAGGAGCAGTGTCCTGATGGGGATCCAGCTTATGAAAGCTCATCACAAGGTGAATAATATGGCCTGGTCCGTTTCTTGTCAGCAGGCCAGTTACAAAATAAATTTATGATCACAAAGAATTCAAGGGGAAGACAAGAAATAATTGCTGCTAGGGTGCTTAGAATGTGGAATTTTCTGACACAGTTGACTCCAAGTTGCCTGAAAGAGACAGATTATAGAGATTTTCGTTTCGATTGCGCCTCTGTTAGCGCCCCAGAGGGGCAGTAATGGGTCTGGAAATAATTACCCCCCGGGCGGCCAGCTATCAGCGCCCCGCCGGGAAATTTGGTGGCAGTTTTGCGGCAGCGCTGAGCAGTACTGCCCGGGACGTCTCGCTGGTGAGCAATGCCCCCTGTATCACCCCAATCTGAAAGTTTGTTCCGCTCTGGTCCCCAAAGACAAGCCGCCAGAGAAAGCTAGCGGTCAGAGCTGTACCGGCAGCGATGAGGAAAGGAATAACTGCATGAGGTAAGTGTGATTGTTTTTTGTTTTATTTTTGCGCTTTATCTTTATTTGGGGTCAGCAATATATTGGGAATGCTTTTTGTGATGCTTTTTTATTTCCAGGGAGCTCCGAAGCTAGCTCTTTAGCAACAGATTTTCAATTGCTCACCCAGCCTAGCGCTTTAAAAGAGGTGTGGAACGCCACCCTTAGCGATCCGCTCCATTCTCAGGGCGCAGCAACCGAATTTGTTGGCTGCCATCGTAAACCATTTCCCGACGCAAAATTTACTGCCCCGCCGCCATTAGCGCCCTAAGAAGCCCCCGACTGAAAATCCAGTCCCATATGGAAACTTGCAGGAGATTGGGATTAGACCAGGTAGCTCAAAGAACAACAGAGGAAAACACAGAGAAGACTACATGGTCCACATAGCCTGTTTCTGTGCGGTACTAGTCCAGAGGCGTTAAACATATGACCCACGGTGTGCTTTGCTTATGGTTGCCGTATTTTAAGCAGTATCGAGGAGAACGTCGCCCTTTAACTTTTGCACCAGAGTAGCATCTTCACCCTGGCACAAGAGAAATGGTGCCCTGCTCAGGAGTGGCCAGTCTGGCTTCTGGAGGAGAGAGAGACACACACTGAGCGAGGAGTGGTGCCAGGTTGGGTACAAGATTGGGACTGGGGGTGAAGGAAAGGTGAGGGAGAGCGGGTAACAGCAGTGCGGGTAGGAAAGAGGGAAAAAGCAGGGTGGGGTTTTATGGGCGTGAGGCCCAGCATTTTATGCAGAGCTGGGAGCAGCCAGTAACAGCAACGTGGCGAGTGGGAGCGGCACTGAGAGAGGAGCAGCTAGCAAAGGGGCAATTGAAACCTAGGAACTTTTACTGCAAGTGGTGAAAGATTGTTTCCTTTGATGGGCGAATGGGGAGCAAGGGGACAGAGAACGAGGATTCTCACTGCTCACGGCGAATTGCACACCCTAAATTTACATCGCAGACTTCAATCACCTCAGTTCACGTTGGGCTCAGAGAGTTGTGGCGAGGTTGAGGGATAAATATTGTGCCGGACACCAGGAAGAACACCCCAATGCAGCACTCCCTCAGCACTGCACTGATGTGTCAGCCTGGATTATGCGTTGAAGTCTCTGGAGTGGGACTGGAACCCACAACCTTCTGACACAGGGTGAGAGTGCTACCCACTGAGACAAGGGTGACACCTTATCAGTGGGGGGTTGTAAAACAGGAACAGCAATAATCATAGGTGATTTTAACCTCCATATTGGATTGGTCAAATCAAATTGGTCAGGGTAGCCTTGAGGAGGAGTTCGTAGAGTGAGTAAGGGACGGGTTCCTTGAGCAGTATGTAACGGAACCAACTAAGGGGCAGGCTATCTTAGATCTGGTCCTGTGTAATGAGACAGGATTAATAAACAATCTCCTAGTAAAGGATCCCCTTGGAATGAGTGATCATAGCATGATTGAATTTCAAATTCAGATGGAGGGTGAGAAAGTTGGATCTCTAACCAACTAAGCTTAAATAAAGGAGACTATGAAGGTATGAGGGCAGAGTTGGGTAAAGTGGACTGGAAAAATAAATTAAAGTGTAAGACGGTTGATGAACAGTGGTGTACATTTAAGGAGCTATTTCACAACTCTCAAGAAAAATATATTCCAGTGAGGAGGAAAGGGTGTAAGAGAAAAGACAGCCATCCGTGGCTAACTAAAGAAATAAAGGATGGTATCCAATTAATAACAAGGGCATACAAAATGGCCAAAATTAGTGGGAGGACAGAAGACTAGGAAGCTTTTAAAATCCAGCAAAGAACAACTAAAAAAATGATTAAGAAAGGGAAGATAGACTATGAAAGTAAACTAGCACAAAATATAAAAACAGATAGCAAGAGTTTCTGTAGGCATATAAAAAGGAAAAGAGTGGCTAAAGTAAATGTTGGTCCCTTAGAGGACGAGACTGGGGAATTAGTAATGGGGAACATGGAGATGGCAGAAACTCTGAACAAATATTTTGTATCAGTCTTTACGGTAGAGGACACTAACAATATTCCAACAGTGGATAGTCAAGGGGCTATGGGGGGTGGTACTAAGGAGGTGGTACTCAGTAAGATAATGGGGCTAAAAGCAGGTAAATCCCCTGGACCTGATGGCTTGCATCTAGGGTCTTGAGAAGTAGCGGCAGGGATTGTGGATGCATTGGTAGTAATTTATCAAACTGCAAATGTAACGCTCTTATTTAAAAAAAGGAGGCATACAAAAAGCAGGAAACTATAGACCAGTTAGCCTAACATCTGTGGTTGGGAAGATGTTGCAGTCCATTATTAAAGAAGCAGTAGCAGGACATTTGGAAAAGCAAAATTCGGTCAGGCAGAGATAGCATAGATTTATGAAGGGGAAGTCATGCTTGTCAAATTTACTGGAATTCTTTGAGGATGTAACGAACAAGGTGGATAAAGGGGAAACAGTGGATGTGGTATATTTGGACTTCCAGAAGGCATGTGACAAGGTGCCACATAAAAGGTTACTGCACAAGATAAAAGTTCACTGGGTTGGGGGTAATATTAGCATGGATAGAGGATTGGCTAACGAACAGAAAATAGAGAGTAGGGATAAATGGTTCATTCTCAGGTTGGCAATCAGTAACTAGTGGGGTGCCGCAGGGATCAGTGCTGGGACCCCAACTATTTACAATCCATATTAACGACTTGGAGGAAGGGACTGAGTGTAACGTAGCCAAGTTTGCCGACGATACAAAGATGGGAGGAAAAGCAATGTGTGAGGAGAACACAAAAAATCTACAAAAGGATAGACAGGCTAAGTGAGTGGGCAAAAGTTTGGCAGATGGAGTATAATGTTGGAAAGTGTGTGGTCATGCACTTTGGCTGAAAAAAAATCAAAGAGCAAGTTATTATTTAAATGGAGAAAGATTGCAAAGTGCTGCAGTACAGTGGGACCTGGGGGTACTTGTGCATGAAACACAAAAGGTTAGTATGCAGGTACAGCAAGTGATCAGGAAGGCCAATGGAATCTTGGCCTTTCTTGCAAAGGGGATGGAGTACAAAAGCAGGGAAGTCTTGCTACAGTTGTACAGGGTATTGGTGGGGCCACACCTGGAATACTGCGCACAGTTTTGGTTTCCATATTTACAAAAGAATATACTTGCTTTGGAGGCAGTTCAGAGAAGGTTCACAAGGTTGATTCCAGAGATGAGGGGGTTGACTTATGAGGAAAGGTTGAGTAGGTTGGGCCTCTACTCATTGGAATTCAGATGAATGAGAGGTGATCTTATCGAAACGTATAAGATTATGAGGGGGCTTGACAAGGTGGATGCAGAGAGGATGTTTCCACTGATGGGGGAGACTAGAACTAGAGGGCATAATCTTAGAATAAGGGGCCGCCCATTTAAAACTGAGGTGAGGAGAAATTTCTTCTCTGAGGGTTGTGGATCTGTGGAATTCGCTGCCTCAGAGAGCTGTGGAAGCTGGGACATTGAATAAATTTGACAAAAATAGACAGTTTCTTAAATGATAAGGGAATAAGGGGTTATGGGGAGTGAGCAGGGAAGTGGAGCTGAGTCCATGAGCGGATCAGCCATGATCGTATTAAATGGTGGAGCAGGCTCAAGGGGCCTACTCCTGCTCCTATTTCTTATATTCTTATGTAACTTGCTCCTCTGCCAAAACTGCTCACACATCCTGGAATGCAGAGATAACCCCCACCCTCCTTCTCTTCTCCTCTAACAGTTTTTAACTCATCCAAAACTCTGCTATCTGTGTCCTAACTCGCACAAAGTCCCATTCATCCATCACCCCTGTGCTTGTTGACCTACATTGGCTTCTTCTCCAGCAACGCCTCAAATTCTCATCCTTGTGTTTCACTCTATGGCCCACCCCGTCCTCTCGATAACCTTCTCCAGCCATACAATCCTGAGAACTCTGCATTCCTCCAAATCTGGCCTCTTGCACGTCCCTGATTTCCTTTGCCCCACCATTGCTGGCCGTGCTTTCAACCATCTGGGCCTTAAAGCTCAGGAATTCCCTCCCTAATCCTCGTTGCATCTGTACCTCTCTCTCTCTCCAGTCCTAATATCGCTATGTGGGTCTGTGTCAATTTTGTTTGTTAACGTTCCTGTGAAGCGCCTTGGGATGTTTTTACTATGTTGAGACGCTATATAAATGCAAATTGTTATTGTATGTTTTAATAATACAGTATTAGTGCAGACTAGGCTGGCCACAAGTATTCCTAGTACATATTTGGATATTTCAAATTATGTATTTCAGTGCATTCTACTTCAAAAGGGTGTTAATAAATCAACCTTGAAGGGTTTGTGTCTTAATGCAAGGAGTATCCGTAATAAGCTGGATGAATTAACTGTGCAAATAGATGTTAACAGATATGATCTGATTGGGATTACAGAGACGTAGCTCCAGGATGATCAGGGCTGGGAACACAATATCCAGGGGTATTCAATTTTCAGGAAGGATAGAATAAAAGGAAAAGGAGGTGGAGTAGCATTGCTGGTTAAAGAGGAGATGAATGCAATAGTTTAAAGGACATTAGCTTGGATGATGTGGAATCTATATGGGTAGAACTGCAGAACACCAAAGGGCAAAAAACTTTAGTGGGAGTTGTGTACAGACCTCCAAACAGTAGTAGTGATGTTGGGGAGGGCATCAAACAGGAAATTAGGCGTGCATGCAATTAAGGTGCAGCAGTTATCATGGGTGACTTTAATATGCATATAGATTGGGCTAACCAAACTGGAAGCAATATGGTGGAGGAGGATTTCCTGGAGTGCATAAGGGATGGTTTTCTAGACCAATATGTCGAGGAACCAACTAGGGGGGAGGCCATCTTAGACTGTTGTGTAATGAGAGGTGATTAATTAGCAATCTCGTTGTGCGAGGCCCCTTGGGGAAGAGTGACCATAATATGGTGGAATTCTACATTAGGATGGAAATTGAAACAGTTAATTCAGAGACCATGGTCCAGAACTTAAAGAAGGGTAACTTTGAAGGTATGAGGCGTGAATTGGCTAGGATAGACTGGCGAATGATACTTAAGGGGTTGACAGTGGATGGGCAATGGCAGACATTTAGAGGCCGCATGGATTAACTACAACAATTGTACATCCCTGCCTGGCGTAAAAATAAAAAAGGGAAGGTGGCTCAACCGTAGCTATCAAGGGAAATCAGGGATAGTATTAAAGCCAAGGAAGTGGCATACAAATTGGCCAGAAATAGCAGCGAACCCGGGGACTGGGAGAAATTTAGAACTCAGCAGAAGAGGACAAAGGGTTTGATTAGGGCAGGGAAAATGGAGTACGAGAGGAAGCTTGCAGGGAACATTAAGACGGACTGCAAAAGCTTCTATGGATATGTAAAGAGAAAAAGGTTAGTAAAGACAAACGTAGGTCCCCTGCAGTCAGAATCAGGGGAAGTCGTAACTGGGAACAAAGAAATGGCGGACCAATTGAACAAGTACTTTGGTTCGGTATTCACTATGGAGGACACAAACAACCTTCCGGATATAAAAGGGGTCAGAGGGTCTAGTAAGAAGGAGGAACTGAGGGAAATCCTTATTAGTCAGGAAATTGTGTTGGGGAAATTGATGGGATTGAAGGCCAATAAATCCCCAGGGCCTGATGGACTGCATCCCAGAATAGTTAAGGAGGTGACCTTGGAAATAGCGGATGCATTGACAGTCATTTTCCAACATTCCATAGACTCTGGATCAGTTCCTATGGACTGGAGGGTAGCCAATGTAACCCCACTTTTTAAAAAAGGAGGGAGAGAGAAAACGGAATTATAGACCGGTCAGCCTGACATCGGTAGTGGGTAAAATGATGGAATCAATTATTAAGGATGTCATAGCAGCACATTTGGAAAGAGGTGACATGATAGGTCCAAGTCAGCATGGATTTGTGAAAAGGAAATTATGCTTGACAAATCTTCTGAAATTTTTTTAGGATGTTTCCAGTGGAGTGGACAAGGGAGAACCAGTTGATGTGGTGTATTTGGACTTTCAGAAGGCTTTCGACAAGGTCCCACACAAGAGATTAATGTGCAAAGTTAAAGCACATGGGATTGGGGGTAGTATGCAGACGTGGATTGAGAACTGGTTGGCAGACAGGAAGCAAAGAGTAGGAGTAAATGGGTACTTTTCAGAATGGCAGGCAGTGACTAGTGGGGTACCGCAAGGTTCTGTGCGGGGGCCCCAGCTGTTTACATTGTAGATTAATGATTTAGACGAGGGGATTAAATGTAGCATCTCCAAATTTGCGGATGACACTAAGTTGGGTGGCAGTGTGAGCTGCGAGGAGGATGCTATGAGGCTGCAGAGTGACTTGGATAGGTTAGGTGAGTGGGCAAATGCATGGCAGATGAAGTATAATGTGGATAAATGTGAGGTTATCCAATTTGGTGGTAAAAACAGGGAGACAGAGAGACATCTGAATGGTGGCAGATTAGGAAAAGTGAAGGTGCAACGAGACCTGGGTGTCATGGTACATCAGTCATTGAAGGTTGTCATGCAGGTACAGCAGGCGGTTAAGAAAGCAAATGGCATGTTGGCCTTCATAGCGAGAGGATTTGAGTACAGGGGCAGGGAGGTGTTACTGCAGTTGTACAGGGCCTTGGTGAGGCCACACCTGAAGTATTGTGTACAGTTTTGGTCCCCTAACTTGAGGTAGGACATTCTTGCTATTGAGAGAGTGCAGTGAAGGTTCACCAGACTGATTCCCGGGATGGCGGAACTGACATATCAAGAAAGACTGGATCAACTGGGCTTGTATTCACTGGAGTTCAGAAGAATGAGAGGGGATCTCATAGAAACGTTTAAAATTCTGATGGTTTTTGACAGGTTGGATGCAGGAAGAATGTTCCCAATGTTGGGGAAGTCCAGAACCAGGGGTCACAGTCTAAGGATAAGGGGTAAGCCATTTAGGACTGAGATGAGGAGAAACTTCTTCACCCAGAGAGTGGTGAACCTGTGGAATTCTCTACCACAGAAAGTTGTTGAGGCCAATTCACTAAATATATTCAAAAAGGAGTTAGATGTAGTCCTTACTACTAGGGGGATCAAGGGGTATGGCGAGAAAGCAGGAATGGGGTACTGAAGTTGCATGTTCAGCCATAAACTCATTGAATGGCGGTGCAGGCTCAAAGGGCCCTGCACCTATTTTCTATGGGGCCGAGTTTCGGCCTGAGTTGCTCCTGTTTTTTTGGAGCAACTGGTTTAGAATGGAGTCTCTTAGAAATTGCAATTCTCGGCATTTAGTTTGCTCCAGTTCTAGTCAGTTAGAACAGTTTAAGTTTGGAACAGATTTTTTTTTAAAGGGGGCGTGACCAGCCACTTACTCCCGTTTTGAAAGTTTAGGCAGTGAAAACTTACTCCAAACTAACTTAGAATGGAGTAAGTGTAGATTTTTGTTCGCTCAGAAAAACCTTGTCTACACTTAGAAAATCAGGCGTTGGTTGCAAATCGGGTGTAGGGAATGGGTGGGGGGGGGGGTGGGTTTATTGGGAAGTTTACAAACATTAAACACTTCAGTTTTACAAAGAGCCATCATCAATAATAAATGATAAATACATCAATAAATCAACTAATAAATCAATCAAAAAAAAATTAATAAAAAATCATTGAAAAAAAAAACAATAAATAAAACATTTTCTACTTACTGACTGCAGCACTGGGAGTCCTCCAACAGCGTGCTGGGACGCCCCCCCCACCCCCTGTGTGTCTCTGTCAGTGTCTCTATCTCTCTGTCTGTGTGTGTCTCTCTCACTCTCTGTCAGTGTCTGTGTTTCTGACAGCGAGGGGTGGAGGGGAGGGGGGGTGGAGAGGAAGCGGAGGGGGGAGGTGGAGGGGGAGGGGAGGGGGTGGTGGGGAGAGGAGTGGAGGGGAGAAGGGTGGAGGGTAGGGGGTGAGGGGAGGGGGAGGAGGTGAAGGGGGGTGTGTGTGAGGGGGTGGAGAGGGGTGGGTGAGTTGGGGAAGGGGGTGGGGAGAGGGTGTGGGGGGAGAGGAGGGGGAGAGAGGGAGAGGGGGGAGGGTGTGGGGGGAGAGGAGGGGGAGAGAGGGAGAGGGGGGAGAGAGGGGGAGGGGGGAGAGAGGGGGAGGGTGAGAAGGGATGGAGGAGGGGTGAGAAGGGAGTGAGGGGGGGTGAGAGAGAAGGGAGGGAGGAGGGGAAGAGAAGGGAGGGAGGGGAGGGGGAGAGAGAAGGGGGGAGAGAGAAGGGGGGGAGAGAGAAGGGAGGGAGGGGAGGAGGGGAAGAGAAAGGGGGGGTGTCGGTCGGTCTGGGGGGGGGCGGGGGGAGGTCGGGAGCGGAGGTCGGTCGGGGGGGGGCGAGGGGAGGTCAGGTCGGGAGCGGAGGTCGGTCGGGGGGGGAAGGTCAGGAGCGGAGGTCAGGGTCGGGGGCGGGGGTCGGTCGGGAGCGGAGGTGGGTCGGGAGGAAGGTTGGGAGCGGAGGTCGGTCGGGATCGGAGGTCGGGTCGGGGGTGGGTGGGGCGGTCCAGTGGAGGGCATGAGTCAAGTCGGGTCGGGTCGGGTCCCGGTCGGGAGGAAGCAGGAGCTGGGCGTGGGAGGTGCAGCCTGATCCACACAGCCCCAGTGAGGCCATTCGGCCAGGGCTAGTGGCTGCGTGCTTCGGGCCCCTCCCACACAGGTTTGGGCGCCTGGAGCTATTCCACATGCGCGCCCAGCGCAGGGATCTGGCTCTGCCTCCCACAGCTCGTGCTGCGCCGCGCCCGACTCCAGAGGGCCTGCAGGGAGCTGGAGAATAGGTAAGTTTTTTATAGGCGCACTTTGTGGCGCGAAAAACGGGCGTCCAGGTCGGGGCTCCCCCGTTCTAGGCGCAGCCCGAAACTTGGGCCCAATGTTTCTGTTTCTAAAATAACAGGCAATTAGTTGTATCCAATATTGCCTTCAGCAGTTCTCACTTCAGCAGCAACAGCCAACATAATTTTGAACTATTTTACCCTACCAATACAGAGTACATTCAAGATTGTTTTTGTTTGACAGGCCAAACTGAATTCTACTGAACAGAATAGCTGCAGTCATTTTAATGTGCAGGTCCAACATTGGATAATGAATTTTAAATTACTTAATCCGCTAGTTAATGAGAATCGGGCGATAGAATATATATTGAAAAAAATCTAAATCCATTGCGGAATGCTTCAACAACAAAAAACTGATGCAGCCGAACATTGCTAAGCAGCTGCTTATTCAGCATAGGCAAACAATCTTGCTTTTGTTCCTAAATCAGTATTGCACAATGCAATTAGACAGAGCTTGTGGCCTGATAGAACAAAGGTCAAGGTTCAACGATCTTACAAAAAGCACTTGCAACAAAAGGCAATATTACGGCATCATTCTAAACTTTGCAACAGACACAGATTGATCTCCATCCACACATTAAACAGCAGCAGGTAATTTAGATTATGGGAAACTAAATTTTTCGCAAAATTAGCACAAAATCCTCACCTTCATTTGCACATGCGCCAGAAACACTTAACACAACCAATCGGAAGATTTATTCAGTGATCTGAAATGTTCGGGATATGTAGATATACATCATTTTTAACAGCTAATTTATTCATCAGCTCAGGCTAGCCCTCAAACTTTGCGCATTTTGCATTGCATCAGGTTCGATGACTGGAGGCTGCGTCATTGAATATATTTAAGACAGATTTTTGAATGATAAGGGAGTCAAGGGTTATGGGAGCGGACAGGGAAGTGGAGTTGAGGCCAAGTTCAGATCAGCCATGATCTTATTGAATGGCTCGAGGGGTTAAATGGCCTACTCCTGCTATTTCTTATGTTCCTATGAGTGTGCTATAGTGAAGGCAAATTTTGTTTTTCTATCTGCTTGTTCACATTTCTGACTAACTTGATTCATCGGCTCAAAATGAACAGTGTCAAATTGAGAAGAGTCTGTCAAGAAATTAGTAAGAATGAAATTTTAAATTTACTTGCAGTTTGCAAAGAATGCGATTTAAGTGGTTTCTACTGACCTAGAGATGTAGTAAAGGAGGGTGGAAAGAGGATAAGTAATAAAACCAATGCAAGGACACAAGGCAGGAGGAGATCACTAAAGCAGGCTGGATATAGAGGGCTTGGAGAGATTTCAATATAGTTAGGGCTGTTTCAGTGCTATGGCAAGGGCAGATATCAGACTGGAGAAATTGAAACATGACCAAGTTCATGATCAGCACCAGGGGTCAAGAGAAATTTTTGCTGCTAAAACAAATGACAACGAAAAGTATGTACCTAAACCGTCATTTAAGACACTTGTTATGGACTAGTGTCACTAGTTTCCCAAGCACAAGTCTGATACAACTGGCTGTAATCTAAATGTAAAACTGAAAAGACTTAATAAAAGCAGCTGCCTGGAAGACCTACGAAAAGCAGGGTTCCTCGGGAATCCTGACTTTTTTTCTTAAAAAGCCTCTTCACTTATAGCTGATTACTTAAGATCTGGGGGCCGAAATTCAGCCTCTCAAAAAGGCCTCTTATCAGCAGAAAGCGGCAGCCAAGCGGCGAAGTCCAATGGTGGCTGATTTCCCGTCGAGTGGCCGCCGCCAGCGGAATTCACCTTGGTAGATTTTCCGGCGGTTGCCACTTCCTCCCCACTGCTGCCGACTGGTCCTAAGTGCATCATCAAAGGGCGCACTGCCAATCTCCAGCCAAATTCAGCTTCAAAAACCCACGATCCGCCGAGCGGTGCCCCCGACAACTTTTTCTGTCGGTACACCTTGTTGACTGTTGTCCAGGCATATTTGGCTGGTCAGTCTGGAAGTTGGCCAGCAAAAAAAATAAAATGGCGGCTGCGACAGTGGGTTACCTCGCCTTTGTGCGGCGGCCATTAAAGGCGAGGGCCCACTGCCGCAGCCGCCATTTTATTTTTTTGCCGGCCAACTTCCAGATCGGCCAGCCAAATATGGCAGCCCGGCACCCGCTCTGGCCTGGCCGAAACGCTCCCTGATGATCCAGTAGACCTGACTAAAATGTTCGCAGAGCTCGCAGTGCCCCTCCGCTTTAAGTGAAAGGGGAGAGATGTGATGACGCACACGCATCATCACCGCTCAGCCGATGATTGACAGCAGCGGTGACTCCATCCCGCCTCCACTTCCGATCATCTTGTTGGCGATCTGCTGCTTACCACCCCACTTCCGCTCCCCATTATGACCGACTTCCGGTCCGCTTCAAAAAAAAGACAAAGCGCTGAATTTCGCAAAAGAGGCGACCTCATCCAACGCAACACTTCAAAAACGGAAGGTGCACCAGGTTTCAGGCAGGCCTGAATTTCAGCCCCCTGCAGTTGGAGAACCCGATGGCACTGGCATGGGTCTTGTTCAATATTTGCATTGTGACCTGAAAATCAAGGGCTCAATTTTCCCCAGTGATTTGCGCCGTTTTTTGGGAACAGACTGCTTTTTTTTGACCCAAGTTAAAAAAAAACACTGACCCAGTGTAGTAACTCAGTTAAATTACAATTTTTTTTAGCTAAGTTTTTTCAACCAAAGGGCGGGGGGGGGGGGGGGGGGGTGGCGTAACCTACCACCCGTGCCAATTCTAGCCATTTAGGAAAGTTTGGCCAGCTGAGAGTTACTCCAGTTCTGCTTAGGCCAGCGTATGTGGCCTCTGCAGAAAAACCTTCTGGAGAGTTAAACAAATCGGCGCAGGTAAGAAAATCGGCGCATGTAAGTGCGCCAAATTGAAGAAATCCAATGGGCAAACTTAGAACTTTTTTTTTGGCGTACTTGGGCCTCAAAAAAACAGGCGTAACTCTTCAAGTACTCCAAAAAAAAGCTTTGGGAAAGATTGAGCCCCAAGATTGGGACCTTGACATTTGCCTAGATTTGACGAAGCTCAGTGTCCCACTGGTCATGGGAGGTCAAGCATGGGTTGATTCCATACGTCCATCTTGAAGCTCAGGGCCCCATCTGGCTTGTTACAGAGGATCACTCCACCCTTCCTTCCATTCAGGGAAAAAGTGGAATCATACTGCACGACTGTCCACATTGATGCATCAACAAGCATAGATGGAAGCACTTCAATGCCATGCAGGTAACCTAATGTTTAGATTCATGTTCATCAATACAAAGAACGTTAATTTATCTTGTATAAAAAAAAGTATTGGGGAGGCTGGGAGGAGAGCACATTGGGTGGAGAAGGAAGCACATTTTGGAAACATATAACAGCTACAGGAGTGTTCAGCAGGGAAAAGTACTTGCTACTCCTGAAGTACTGCCCGTTTACACGATGGGAGAAGGTGTCAAGTTGTATCCAGACATCAATGTCAAGGTGCGTATTTTTTTTTTAAAAGACAAATAAAAATGCACCTCTCTAGTGGAGGCCTGGGACTGTCCTATCGAGTCTGATAATTCACGTTAGAATATACAGGTGCGACGTCCGAAATCCGGAAACCTCGGGACCGAGGCCATTCCAGATATTTCTGGATTTCGGAACGTCTTTGCCTGGGCCGAGGTAGGTAGGTAGGGGAGGGGAGGGGATTGGGCAGGGGAGGGGGTCGGGCGACCAAGGGGAGGGGAGGTTGGGACGCCGAGGGTTGGGGGCAAGGTCGGGCCGCTGAGGGCCGGAGCGAGGTCGCGCCTCCGAGGGCCGGGGCGATGTTGGGCGGCCGAGGTCGGGCTGAGGCCGGGGAGCCGATGCGAGGGGTGGTCGGGCGGCCAAGGCAGGGGAGTCCAGATTTCGGAAAACATTTTCCGGATGACCGTGCCACAGATCGGCCCGGTGTCCAGATTCCAGAGCATTCCGAATTTCGGAACTCCGGATTTCGGACACTCAACCTGTACTAAATATAGAACGAGACTACATGTCAAGACTTCTGTGTCAGCCGTGGATCAGTGTGTAGCACTCTCACCTCTTAGTCAGAAGGTTGTGGATTCAAGTCCCACTCCAGGAACTTGAGCACAAAAAAATCTAAGCTGTCACTCCAGTGCAGTGCTGAGGGAGCACTGCACTGTCAGAGGTGCTGTTTTTCGGATGAGACGTTAAACCCGTCTGCTCTCTCAAGTGGACAGGCAAAAGGTTCCATGACACTATATTTAAGAAGAGCAGGGCAGTTATCCCCGGTGTCCTGGCCAAAATTTATCCCTCAATCGACTAACAAAAGAACAGATTATCTGGTACTCCAAAAGTACTTCATTGGCCATAAAGCGCATTGAGAGGTGGTCGTAAAAGGCACTATATAAATTCAAGTCTTTCTTTTTTTTTTACATTGGTGACTCACAGAAAGCAGCTAACGTGAACGGATATAAATCATGCCTTTTCCTCTCCATCACACCCCAATTTTTCTTTTCCAAAACGTACTTATGGAAATTGGCGACAGCCAGTTCACATGATCCATGCTTCTGATAATCCTCATTATCGGAACATTTCAGTCTCAGTTTGTAAATGCAAGCTCTCACATATTTGCTTTAAATAAAAAATGACATCAAAAGCAGTCAAGAATTGGAGACTTTGGATGAAAACTGCACTCAGGACGTGTGTTCAGCAGCTATCCCAAGATCCCAACCCAGTTCAAAACTAAAATTTACACGCAAAAAAAATTTAATAGGGAATAGGGAACATTGTGTCAATTTCCCCAGGAACTAGCTGCTAAATGTAAATTGCACATAATCACACAGCATCATATTTGCCACACTTTTGTTTTCAAATAATCATTTTATGGATGGTTATAATGATCAGCAGCAACATTTAGGGTTAAATCTTTGGATTCTGCTGGTGTTCATAAAATGTTTCGAGCTTTGCATTGTTGTGGTATCAGGTCCACAAGCAGTTTGGTTTGCGATCAACCCAGTTATCTACATTAACTTTATAAATGCTGTGAAAATTTACATTTGTAATGGTATAAAATTGAATAGAAAAATTTGGAGTAATAGTGTCACAATTATTTAACCAGTGATAAATAATACACCCAATAATTACTTCCTATTGCTGTCAGCACAAAAAGGGCCAGTGGGAAACCACCCTTTAATAAAGATACATGTTGGGGTCTGGAAGCTAACCATATATGTAGCACCTTTAAAGTAAAAAACACCCCACCATGTTTCAGAGGCATAAGGAAAAGCAAAAGCCAAAGGACGAAAAACACGAAGGCAGAATACTATCTGAATGGCTGCAGATTAGGAAAAGGGGAGATGCAATGAGACCTGGGCATCATGGTACATCAGTCATTGAAAGTGGGCACGCAGGTACAGCAGGCAGTGAAGAAGGCAAATGGCATGTTGGCCTGAGTATAGGAGCAGGGAGGTCTTAATGCAGTTGTACAGGGCCTTGGTGAGGCCTCACCTGGAATATTGTGTTCTGTTTTGGTCTCCTAATCCAGAACCAGGGGTCACAGTCTAAGGATAAGGGGTAGGCCATTTAGGACCGAGATGAGGAGAAACTTCTTCACTCAGAGTTCTTAACCTGTGTAATTCTCTACCGCAGAAGTTGATGCCAGCTCGTTAGATATATTCAAGAGGGAGTTAGATATGGCCCTTACGGCTAAAGGGATCAAGGAGTATGGAGAGAAAGCAGGAAAGGGATACTGAGGGAATGATCGGCCATGATCTTATTGAATGGTGGTGCAGGCTCGAAGGGCCGAATGGCCTTCTCCTGCACCTATTTTCTATGTTTCTATGATTAGGAAGGGTGACCCAAGCTTGGTCAAAAGGATGAATTTTAAAAGAGGGTCTTAAAAAGAAAAAGAGTGCAGAGGGATTTAGGGAGGAAATCCCAGAGCATGGGGCATAGGCAGCTGAAGGCAAGGCCACTAAAGGTGGAATGAAAGGGAGGGAGCTGCAGAATAGGCCAGAGTTCAAGGAACAAGAAATCCTGGGAGGGTTGTAAAGATGGAAAGAAAACCAGTTTCTAGAGCTGCTCTGGCTATGCTCGGATAGATGAGTGGAACCAAGCAAAAGCAGTCCCAATGAGCTGAGCAATGGAGGAGGATGGAGTGATCAACCAACTTCCATATTCTAAACTCTGCCCCACATAAGATAATGAGTTCTCCCTCTCTTGGCATCCACCCATCCACCAACCAACACAACAAATACTATGTGTTCAAAATGGCTGCTAGTAATTAATTGGCTGTGAAACACATCCAAAGGGTACTTTATAAAACGTGAATTCTTTTTAAGTTGTTAATTAACATGCCATTTATAAAACAGTTTGCAAGCAGCTTCCTTCTATCACCACCCGTCTTACAACACATGTCCACTGCTGATTAAAACTGCAGATTCATAGACTTCAACCCTCATAACATCAAGCCTATGCATAGCACCCCTGGGTTTGTGTGTGTAGAGGGGGCAGGCGGGGGGGGGTGGAGTGTGGAAAGAGAAAGAGATTTTTAAATGTCACTGTTCCATTCCAGAGTGTTACTAAACATCTCTTACCAGAAATGCACTTGTAGATGTCAGGATGAGGTTTTCTTACAGCAGGGTACAACAGTCGGCCTCAAAGTTGCAGGGTGGCGGTGGGGTGGGGAGGGAAGAAGGGGAAGTCAGCATGGGTCTCCACGATAGATTGCTATGCAGCAACTTCTGCTGGAAGCGCAATCAGGTAGACACCAAAGAACAGATACACAGCCGTGATGTTCCCAACAGTCAACTCACAAGCCAACACTCTCAAGGCTCACATCAGTACTGGCCACTTGGGTGAGGCACCAGCGTATATCCAGCACCTATAAAAATACATCTCAGTGAGGAGTCAACATGAAGAACAAAGAAGATGTATTGAAAGGAGACTTGGAGGATTTGCATTTATATAGTGCATCATGCCTCTTCAAACCTCTTCACATTTCGAGTCCATTTAAGGGAAACCTGTGAATGGATATATAGGTTACACAGTGAAATTCTTTAAGAGTGAAGGAGTAAAGATCTCAAGATTTTGATACAGATCTTCAAAATGTCATTGTGCAGGTGGAAAATACAATAAAAAGGCATCGAGATTCATATATGGTAGGAGGGGGCACCAAATATAAAAGGAAGGAAGCAACGCTGCTTTTGTACAGGGCATTGGTTAGGTGAAGGGTTGAAGTATTGTTTGCATTCCTGGGTAACCCACTATACGAAGGCTATTAGAGCCATAAGAGTACACAAACATCGAGTAGAATATCAGGGATGAGAGGTTATAGTTACAAAGAAAAGCTTGAAAGATTGTGGCATTTTACATCCTCTGGCCATTTTGAAAGCATGAGTTTTAACTGAGTCGTTATCTTGTACAGCAAGGTTCAGAAGAGCAGTCAAACAAAATCCAAATTTTGCAGCTAACTTGTTGATTGATAGATGTTTATCCGTAGCAATAACCAAGGCAGCATATGGCATGTCAATACGCATGACTGATAGTGGTTCAAGTGATTAAAGCAACAATCACCCAATAGAAGTGTACAAAGTACAGTGGAAATTCACTGCACAAAGATCAGTCAGTCATCTACACAAGCTACAGACCCCAGCGTGCCACTATGAAATCTACATGTGCACAGAATGCAAATGTTCATCTGGAGATGATGTTTGTGGAAGGAACTTTAGCGCAGGCATGCCACAAGCATATAACCAACTGTGTACTGCTAGGAGAAACTTTCAATGTAAGCTACCACTAGAACCAAAGCAAATATACTGGACCTACCAATTTAGCATGAATGTAAATGAATGGGGCAAAAGCTGTACAATACTGCCAGCTGTGAACCACATTTCTAACAGGAAAACACGTGCCTGCTTCAAAATTCCAATGAAATCTTTAATCTTGATAAAGAGCTGACTGCCTGGTTAAAAAGGAGGCTTCACACCAGTTAACATTACTCAAACAGCTGGTTGTGAAGCTCACATGCTGCGAGACTACCTCCTCAAAAGTTAAAAGACATAACTATTTCATTGCTGTTTGCAGGACATTGCTGTGTGCGAATTGGCTGCCATGTTTCTTAATTTGCATAACAGCGATGAAACTTCAAAAAGATACTTCATTGGTGAAAGGCTTTATAACAATATTTTTTCATTATTGCATGATTTGCCAAAATTCAGATCACATTACAATCCATGTATTCAAACTAGTTATACCAGGTGTTAATGCAACATGAAAATCGTATTTCACCAATGCGGAAGATGTAGTACAATACTTGCATTTATATAGTGCTTTTATCACAAAGCATTTACGTGCTATACATACACGATGATTAACTCTTGCAGTACAGCCAACACGGTAAGCAATATCAGATAGGCAGCTGTACCATCTCTATACTCCTAGTTTTGGCAGAAGAATTTCTCCACACAAATCCTGTGAAAAGCTGCTCATTTCACATCTCCTTTCTCTGCAGCAGCTACTCCGTTAAGGCAGGAATAGAAACATAGAAAATAGGTGCAGGAGTAGGCCATTCGGCCCTTCGAGCCTGCACCACCATTCAATATGATCATGGCTGATCATGCAACTTCAGTATCCCATTCCTGCTTTCTCGCCATACCCCTTGATCCCTTAAGCCGTAAGGGCCACATCTAACTCCCTTTTGAATATATCTAACGAACTGGCCTCAACAACTTTCTGTGATAGAGCATTCCACAGGTTCACAATTCTCTGAGTGAAGAAGTTTCTCCTCATCTCAGTCCTAAGTGGCTTACCCCTTATCCTTAGACTGTGACCCGTGGTTCTGGAATTCCCCAACATCGGGAACATTCTTCCCGCATCTAACCTGTCCAATCCCGTCAGAATTTTATATGTTTCTATGAGAACCCCTCTCATTCTTCTAAATTCCAGTGAATATGAGCCTAGTCGATCCAGTCTTTCTTCATATGTCAGTCCTGCCATCCCGGGAATCAAGTCTGGTGAACCTTCGCTGCACTCCCTCAAACGCAATATTCCAGGTGTGGCCTCACCAAGGCCCTGTACAACTGCAGTAAGGCCTCCCTGCTCCTATACTCAAATCCTCTCGCTATGAAGGCCAACATGCCATTTGCCTTCTTCACCATCTGCTGTACCTGCATGCCAACTTTCAATGACTCATGTACCATGACACCCAGGTCTCGTTGCACCTCCCCTTTTTCTAATCTGTCACCATTCAGATAATATTCCGCCTCTGTGTTTTTGCCCCCAAAGTGGACACCCTCACATTTATCTACATTATACTGCAACTAACCTGTCCAAGTCATCCTGTAGCCTCTAAGCATCCTCTTCACAGCTCACACTGCCACCCAGAAGAATGTCATCTGCAAACTTGGAGATATTACATTCAATTCCTTCGTCCAAATCATTGATGTATATTGTAAATAGCCGGGGGCCCAGCACTGAGCCCTGCGGTACCCCACTAGTCATTCGGAAAAGGACCCGTTTATCCTGACTCTTTGCTTCCTGTCTGCCAACCAGTTCTCTATCCACATCAATACATTACCCCCAATACCATGTGCTTTAATTTTGCACACCAATCTCTTGTGTGGGACCTTGTCAAAAGCCTTTTGAAAGTCCAAATGCACCACATCCACTGGTTCTTCCTTGTCCACTCTACTCGTTACATCCTCAAAAAATTCTAGAAGATTTGTCAAGCATGATTTCCCCTTCATAAATCCATGCTGACTTGGACTGATCCTATCACTGCTTTCCAAATGCGCTGCTATTACATCTTTAATAATTGATTCCAACATTTCCCCACTGCCGATGACAGGCTAACGGGTCTATAATTCCATTTTCTCTCTTCCTCCTTTTTTAAAAAGTGGGGTTACATTAGCTACCCTCCAATCCATAGAAACTGGTCCAGAGTCTATAGAATGTTGGAAAATGACCATCAATGCATGCACTATTTATAGGGCCACTTCCTAAGTACTCTGGGATGCAGACTAGCAGGCCCTGGGGATTTATCGGCCTTCAATCCCATCAATTTTCCGAACACAATTTCCTGACTAATAAGGATTTCCTTCAGTTCCTCCTTCTCGCTAGACCCTCAGTCCGCTAATATTTCCGGAAGATTATTTGTGTCTTCCTTAGTGAACACAGAACCAAAGTATTTGTTCAATTGGTCTGCCATTTCTTTGTTCCCCATTATAAATTCACCTGATTCTGACTGCAAGGGACCTACATTTGTCTTTACTAATCTTTTTCTCTTCACATATCTACAGAAGCTTTTGCAGTCAGTTTTTATGTTCCCTGCAAGCTTCCTCTCATACTCTATTTTCCCCCTCCTGATCAAACCCTTTGTCCTCCTCTGCCGAATTCTAAATTTCTCCCAGTCCTCAGGTTTGCTGCTTTTTCTGGCCAATTTATATGCCTCTTTCTTGGATTTAACACTATCCCTAATTTCCCTTGTTAGCCACGGTTGAGCCACCTTCCCAGTTTTATTTTTACGTCAGACAGGGATGTACAATTGTTGAAGTTCATCCATATGATCTTTAAATGTCTGCAATTGCCTATCCACTGTCAACCCTTTAAGTATCATTCGGCAGTCTATCCTAGCCAATTCACATCTCATGCCATCGAAGTTACTTTTCTTTAAGTTCAGGACCCTAGTCTCTGAACTAACTGTGTCACTCTCCATCTTAATAAAGAATTCCACCATATTATGGTCACTCTTCCCCATGGGGTCTCGCACAATATTGCTAATTAATCCTCTCTCATTACACAACACCCAGTCTAGGATGGCCAGCTCTCTAGTTGGTTCCTCGACTTATTGGTCTAGAAAACCATCCCTTATACACTCCAGGAAATCCTCCTCCACCGTATTGCTACCCGTTTGGTTAGCCCAATCTATATGTAGATTAAAGTCACCCATGAAAACTGCTGTATCCTTATTGCACGCATCCCTAATTTCCTGTTTGATGCCATCCCCAACCTCACTACTATTGTTTGGTGGTCTGTCCACAACGCCCACTAGTGTTTTCTGCCCTTTGGTGTTCCGCAGCTCTACCCATACAGATTCCACATCAAACAAGCTAATGTCCTTCCTCACTATTGCGTTAATCTCCTCTTTAACCAGCAGCGCTATCCGACCTCCTTTTCCTTTTTGTCTATCCTTCCTGAATATTGGATGTTGAGTTCCCAGCATTGGTCACCCTGGAGCCATGTCTCCGTAATCCCAATTACATCACATCCGTTAACAGCTATCTGCACAGTTAATTCATCCACCTTATTACGAATGCTCCTCGCATTGAGACACAGAGCCTTCAGGCTTGTTTTTTTGATACTCTTTGTCCTTTTAGAATTATGTTGTAATATTGTAATGAATAGGAAGATCAGCATCAAGAATCCCAGATTAGTAACCAAGATCACAATATACTTAGATGAGGAAGCCCATTTGGTCTATCTCAATTCATCCATCTAGTCTATAATGACCCATTGCCACTTCTAATTGTGTCTTTAAACGATGCCAAGGATTTAGCCTCCGCATCTATTCCAAGTATTGATCACTCTCTGCAAAAAGAACCCTCAGATAACAGTCCTAGCTTGAACCCATGTACCCGTGCAGAGTCAGCATGGATTTATGAAGAGGAAGTCATGTTTGACAAATTTGCTGGAATTCTTTGAGGATGTAATGACCAGGGTGAATGTGGAACCAGTGGATGTGGTGTATTTGGACTTCCAGAAGGCATTTGACAAAGTGCCACATAAAAGGTTATTGCACAAGATAAAAATTCACGGGGTTGGGGGTAATATATTAGCATGGATAGAGGATTGGCTAACTAACAGAAAACAGAGAGTCGAGTCGGATAAATGGTTCATTCTCGAGTTGGCAATCAGTAAACAGTGGGGTGCCGCAGGGATCAGTGCTGGAACCCCAACAATTTACAATCTATATTAACGACTTGGAAGAAGGGACTGAGTGTAACGTAGCCAAGTTTGCTGATGATACAAAGATGGGAGGAAAAGGACACAAAAAATCTGCAAAAGGACATAGACAGGCTAAGCAAGTGGGCAAAAATTTGTCAGATGGAATATAATGTTGGAAAGTGTGAGGTCATGCACTTTCGCAGAAAAAAATAAAAGAGCAAGTTATTATTTAAATGGAGAAAAATTGCAAAGTGCTACATTACAACGGGACCTGGGGATACTTGTGCAAGAAACACAAAAGGATAGTATGCAGTACAGCAAGTGATCAGGAAGGCCAATGGAATCTTGGCCTTTATTGCAAAGCGGATGGAGTATAAAAGCAGGGAAGTCTTGCTACAGCTATACAGGGTATTGGTGAGGCCACATCTGGAATACTGCATGCAGTTTTGGTTTCCATATTTACGAAAGGATATACTTGCTTTGGAAGCAGTTCAGAGAAGGTACACTGATTCCGGAGATGACTTATGAGGAAAGGTTGAGTAGGTTGGGCCTCGACTCATTGGAATTCAGAAGAATGAGAGGTGATCTTATCGAAATGTATAAGATTGTGAAGGGGCTTGACAAGGTGGATGCAGAGAGGATGTTTCCACTGATGGGGGAGACTAGAACTCGAGGGCATGATCTTAGAATAAGGAGCTGCCCATTTAAAACAGAGAAGAGGAGAAATTTATTTTCTCAGAGGGTTGTAAATCTTTGGAATTCGCTGTCTCAGAGAGCTGTGGAAGCTGGGATATTGAATAAATTTAAGACAGAAATAGACAGTTTCTTAAACGATAAGGGGGTAAGGAGTTATGGGGAGCGGGCAGGGAAGTGGAGCTGAGTCCATGGTCAGATCAGCCATGATCTTATTGAATGGCGGAGCAGGCTCGAGGGGCTGTATGGCCTATTCCTATTTCTTATGTTCTAATGTACCCTTATCCCACCCCACTATTTAATGAAAAGTAATATTCTGGATTGACTTTCTTCAAAGCACGTACTATCTTGTATACCACTACAAGATCACCTCTTCCAGTCCAGGGTGAAAAAACAGAGTTTCTCCTATCTTTCCTCATGGGAGTATGTAAGTTGCCCATTTTTCATTCATCTGTGCAAAACTTTACAATTGTCTGCACTATTTTTCATTTGCCATTGTTCAGCCCACTCAAATTTTGTTCATCTCATTTTGTAGTTTCTTTGCTGCCGGTTGGAGGATTCCACTGCCCCTCCCTCCTAGGTTGATATCTACCATTTTGACCAATTTGTACTGGCTCAGATTTTGATGTAGTAGGGAATTTAATGGCATCTGGCATTACTTAGAATTGCCCATGCACATTTAGGTTTTTTAAAATCAGGTACAGAAAGAGAAATAGAGAGGGAAAGAAAGATCGGATTAAGAGAGTGAGAGAGAGGGAGAGAGAGAGAATGGAAATGAAAAAGTAAAAAATGTTTTAATTTAAAATTTTACATTTTGTTAAATGTTCAACGAATGTCTGAAGGAATGAGACTCTATACTTGTAAGAGTTAATTTTCAGTGCCAGAGTGGCAGTAATTAACACTTAGCACATGATTAAAAGGGTACATGCGCGTGTCATGACAAGCCTTAACTTCCTGTAGCAAGTTTATCTTGTACTATTGCACAAATACAGCAACTTCATGCCATTCAATAATGCATTTCAATGGTGAGAAAGGTGTCCTTTTCACGAAGCTAAATGGCGGATTGGCCCAACTCATATAGCAACTTTTCGACATTGCTTTTAAACGCGCATCTGCCCATTGCCTGAAGTTGGTGTAACCATTTGAGCATAAATAATAGCGGGCACCTAACCATTATTTTGATTGCAAAATCTGGCAGTTTCAACATATCATTGAGGCAAATTAGATACAGTAGCAGTCCCAATGCTAAAGCCTGGGGCATACCACTCACTAGTTCCCCCTGCTCACACCTCAATATTACCTCTCTAACCAGTACTCACTGTTTTCTACCCGTCAGCCAATTTTGTGTACCTATCCAAATTTTGTATTGAATCCCCACATCTTTGAGCTTGATTAGTAACCTTTCATGTGGAACTTCAACAAATGCCTTTTGAAAGTCTAAGGGGTGGAAATTCAGTATAGCCCAGTTTGAGGCGGTGACACCGCCTGGTCGCTAACTTTAGTGCCGGGCGATGTTTACCACCTCCAACCGGGACGTTCAGTTTTAGTGCCCCAAGAGGGAAGTGGAGCACTAAGGGAAGCGCTCCACACTCCTCTTAGGGTGCTAACCCCGATGCCTGGGGCGGTAACGAAGCATCGAAACTGAGGTTTTGGAGCTAGGAAACCAGCATCCTAGTGCCTGAAGGGGAGGTCCGATGGACTACCTGAAGACTGGAATAAAATGGACCGGAGCTCCTTTGAGGACTCTTGCACACCAATCAAGGTGAAATAAGTGCACATTAACTAATTGGAAATTCAAAAATCGCAACTTATGGACACCCACCTGCTCAGCCGTCTCCTTATCGCCCCGAGAGGTTGTGGAACGCCTGCTTTCCCTATCGCGATTAGCAGCAGGCGCTAAGGCAGGCCAACCCAATGAAGTTTGCGATCAGGACGCTAACGGGGCTTTGCAGGTGCATCTACGTCACCAAGTGGGTGGTGCTACAGTGCGCAGCAGTAACTGTTAGTGGCATCAGTGAATCTCTACTGAAGTTCCTGGGAGACACTGACAGTGCAGCGCTCGGTCGGTAGGAGCTTAGCGGCCCGTTAGCTTCCCTCATGGGTGGCACTAAGCAACTGAACTGCGGCCCCTAAGTTTATAATGTTGTAAGCATTATTACAGTCAACTTGGGTTGTCACTTCCTAAAAGAAATCAAGGAGGTTGGTCAGACAGGATCTTCCTATCTAAAGCAGTCTTAGCTGCTGTGTACTCAGTCGTTTTTCTACAGATAACCCTCAAGTTCACTCCAGAGGATCAATTCTATTATTTTACAAGTATCTGAAGAAAATGGGTCTGTTCTATCACTATGGGGTATGGGGCCAATCCTGAAAAAAATTCTCCCAGATTGGAAAAAAAAAGTTCCTTTTCCTCCAAAACGTACCGGGTGGCGTAGCGGGGGTCGGGGGTGTGAGGACACAAGGGGAGTGGATGATATTTCTACATTACTCCTTGATACATTCCTACTTGGTTAAGAATTGTAGTAAACGCATACATCAAAGGCATTTAATTCAGTACATCACATACATTTAGGCAGCTAACAATACTCAAAGTTCCTGCAGATAAGGGGGATATTGTAGTCTGGCCCGACTAGGATCAGCTGCTTCTTTTCTCGTATTAGATTATTAAGGCTTCACAACTTTCTAAAGCAGATTTGTTTCCCCTTCAATAAGCGATCACGCATGACAAGGCTGGAGCCACAGTCTGTAATGCTCGTTGAATGATCAGACATTGCAGGAGCTGAGCTTCAAGAGCAACAAAAAGCGACCAAGTCCTGGCTGTGGTGCTTGTGTGATGGAGTAAGTGGAAGTACAACTATTTTAAATAGAATTTAAAGCCAAGTGCCCCTTATTAAAGGGACACTAGAACAGCCAAATTAACAAATAAAACTTTACAGTGAACTTAAACCAATCAAATTAAAATTTGGTTGCCAGGGTGATGATGCATTCCAGTCCCTCCGGTACCGGTCCACCTTTCGCGGAAGGCCACGAGCGTACCGGTAGACACCACGTGCTCCATCTCCAGGGACACCCTGGCGCGAACGTAGCCGCGGAAGAGAGGCAGGCAGTTGGGTTAAACGTAAGGTGGAGGTACAATCTGGAAGGAGAGGGATGGGGGAGGAGAGACAAAGAGGAGAGTTGGAGGGAAGGGAGAAGAACGGGAAGAGGAAAATAAAGTTCTTCCCAAAGTTGGCAAGGGTGCAGCAGAGCGCAGGAGGGGAGTCTTTTCTACATCATGTCCTGGGCTGCATGCCCAGCCCTAGGTCGATGCAATCCCCAGCCTGAACTGGAGCTTGGAGGAACTTAACTTTACACAGCAATGAAAGCGGCTTATCGTCTGCCATCCCCGCCCCCCTCAATGTGATTTGTAGAGAAAAACACCAGACTTCACCTATACCTAATAAGGCTGCGGCACCGGGGATTGGGATCGCGCCTGAAGCCGAGATGTTGCAATCCAGCCAAAAAGCAACGATCGGCGGATACACGACATACCAAAGAGCGGGTCCGGGAAAAACTACATCTTTTACTCACACACGGGGTCGTCCATTTTCAGGGGTCTGCTCAGGCGAATGCTGGCGGGGACGGTGTTGTCAATGAGCTGGTCAATACACTACAGAGGCAAAGGGGGGAGGAACAATAATAATAATGGTAAACAAACAGAAAAAGTCATTCCAGAAACAATTTAACTAACAATTTTAAAAATCTTTCCCCTCCCACCCATCCAATCCAGATCGATAGAAAAATAGCGCTTTAATTTAAAGTTTGCCAATTTGCGTACAATTTTTTTAGTGTTGTTTTAAAACTATAATTCGCACTTTGCAGCGCACATGTGCTTCCTATAACGGGGGGCACAAATCAAGCGTGATTGATGGAAGTATGTAAACATATAATTCCCCCAAAAGAATGGTTTCGTCAACCAAATGAAAGTTGCGCAAATATATTCGATTGGCTACCCTTCGGAGCACTTCAAAGTTTTTGACGGCACTGTGTCTGAAATACTGGACACGGTGGTGAATAATCCGAGTGAAACAACAAAAAAAACAACAGAGAAATAATAAAAAAGCAAACTACTCCACAGATGCTGCCTGACCCGCTGAGATTTGCAACATTCTGTTTTTAATATAATGATTTTAAAAAGCAGCAGCTGCGGTTACCGCCAGTCCCAGCGTGTCCAGCATCTCCCGTTTCTCTTTGTCCCCGGGTCCGATGTGCCTCTCGGAGAAGTCGTCGTGCCGGGGCAGGGTCCTGTCGATGACCCTGGCGCGGTGGGCGGCGGCGGTGCCCAGGGCTCGCACGCTGCCGCCTGCCTCTCCCGGCCACTCTCTGCCCCAAGCCGCCAGCCTGCCTCCCCGAGCCCGGCTTCCCGCAACTTGCCGGCAGCTGGACTGCAAGCCACGAGAGCTGGCCAGCAGACCCCAGGATTTCACACAGCTCTGCATGTTTCCGTCCCCCCCCCGCTCTCTCTCTCTCGCTTTCCAAGATTAAAAATTCACTTCGGAATGATGAACTAAACGGAAAAGCGGAGCCAAACTGCTTTATATAGCAGCATCCAATCAAGTGACTACATCTCCATGACGTGTGGACAAGCCTCCCAAAGCATCACCCTGCAATATAATATAATAATTTGTTTTTTTATATATATATCATCCCCTTCGGGATTTCTACATCGGTGCAGTATTTAAAACATTCTTGGGTCCGGACGCATGCTTGCTCCGGGGTCTCCAAGATCCTCCACATCTTGCATAAACAAGAGGTACAGGACGGAATGCGAAAATGTTCTTTTATTAAATCACGCGAAGACCAACAGGAGTTTGCAACTGACGCTGCCATCTGCTGGGAGCAAAGGTTCAAACTGTGGCGATGTATTTCAGCTCTGGTGCAGTGGGTAGGTTGGGGAGAAAGGGGCAACACATGATGCTCAACTGTTGCATTTCTTAATTCACCCATAACTGAGAAATATTAAAGTGATTCCCACCCTCCTTTATGCTTCAGAGACATGGGCAATGTACAGTAGGCATCTCAAAGCACTGGAGAAGTACAGTAGGCATCTCAAAGCACTGGAGAAGTACCACCAATGTTGCCTCTGCAAAATTCTTCAAATCCATTGGCAGGATAGGCGTACCAACGTAAGTATTTTCTCTCAGGCCAACATCGCCAACATCGAAGCATTGATCACGCTCAATCAGCTCCGATAGGCGGGTCATGTAGTCCGCATGCCTCATATCGGCACTCTACTCCGAGCTCTGTCGTGGCAAGTGAACCCCACGGCAAGTGAACGCTTCAAGGACATCGTCAAAGGCTCCCTGAAAAAATGTGACATCTCCACCGATTCTTGGGAATCCCTGGCCCAAGACCACTCAAAGTGGAGAAGAAGCTTTCGGGAAGGCGCTGAACACTTTGAGTCGCTTCGTCAGGAGCACGCGGTAGTCAAGTATAAACAGCGGAAGGAGCATACGACAAACCAAGCACTCCACCCACCCATCCCTTCAACCACCACCTACCCCACCTGTGACAGAGACTGCAGATCCCACATTGGACTCATCAGCCATCTTAGACCTCATATTAGTGTGGAAGCAAGTCATCCTCGACTCTGAGGGACTGTCTAAGAGAAGATACTTGAGAATACCCAAGGAGCCTGGAGCCTCTCATCACCTGGAGCCTTCTCCCCAATGACTCAGCATTCACCAAAAGGATTTCTTCAGCCCATATAAGGCATCCAGGGCTGTGTTATGAGGTAGATTTGTGGCAGAAAAGGAAAATGGCCTCAGGGTGGGAGTTTGGGCTATACAGGCGGGTCACAGAGAGAGCCAGCCTCACAGCAGAGACACCTCTTTGCAAAAACCCTGACCTAGATTAAGCAGTCGCTGGGTGGTGATTAAGGCTCACACACAGCATTGCACTTGGATGTCTAGAACATCAAGGTGGCTGAGAGCAGATACACCTCCTATATTTGTGAAGGAAACACTGAGATTTGGGACAACAAAAAAGCTGGAAAACATCACCGAGAGGCTGGGTATGATATACATGGGATTACATAGGTTATACGGTACAGACACAGGCCATTCGGCCCAACCAGTCCATGCCGGCATTTATGCTCCACTCGAGCCTCCTCCCGTCCAGCCAGAGCTGGTGGTGAATGGCTGAATCTGTTGTCTGCCATATCCGTTCAAGTCTGCGCCCCTTGGACTTAAGGGAGCGAAGATCAGGACTAAAGATCATAAGAACATAAGAACATAAGAATTAGGAACAGGAGTAGGCTATCTAGCCTCTCGAGCCTGCTCCGCCATTCAACAAGATCATGGCTGATCTGGCCGTGGACTCAGCTCCACTTACCCGCCCGCTCCCCGTAACCCTTAATTCCCAAATTGGTTAAAAATCTATTTATCTGTGATTTGAATACATTCAATGAGCTAGCCTCAACTGCTTCCTTGGGCAGAGAATTCCACAGATTCACAACCCTCTGGGAGAAGAAATTCCTTCTCAACTTGGTTTTAAATTGGCTCCCCCGTATTTTGAGGCTGTGCCCCCTAATTCTAATCTCCCCGACCAGTGGAAACAACCTCTCTGCCTCTATCTTGTCTATCCCCTTCATTATTTTAAATGTTTCTATAAGATCACCCCTCATCCTTCTGAACTCCAACAAGTAAAGACCCAGCCTACTCAATCTATCATCATAAGGTAACCCCCTCATCTCCGGAATCAGCCTAGTGAATCGTCTCTGTATCCCCTCCAAAGCTAGTATATCCTTCCTTAAGTAAGGTGACCAAAACTGCACGCAGTATTCCAGGTGCAGCCTCACCAATACCCTGCACAGTTGCAGCAGGACCTCCCTGCTTTTGTACTCCATCCCTCTCGCAATGAAGGCCAACATTCCATTCGCCTTCCTGATTACCTGCTGCACCTGCAAACTAATTTTTTGGGATTCATGCACCCCCAGGTCCCTCTGCACCACAGCATGTTGTAATTTCTCCCCATTCAAATAATATTCCCTTTTACTGTTTTTTTTTCCAAAGTGGATGACCTCACATTTTCCGACATTGTATTCCGTCTGCCAAACCTTAGCCCATTCGCTTAACCTATCTAAATCTCTTTGCAGCCTCTCTGTGTCCTCTACACAACCTGCTTTCTCACTCATTTTTGTGCAAATTTTGTTACACTACATTAAGTCCCCTCTTCCAGGTCACCTATGTATATTGTAAACAGTTGTGGTCCCAGCACCGATCCCTGTGGCACACCACTAACCACCGATTTCCAACCCGAAAAGGACCCATTTATCCCGACTCTCTGCTTTCTGTTCGCCAGCCAATTCTCTATCCATGCTAATACATTTCCTCTGACTCCGCGTACCTTTATCTTCTGCAGTAACCTTTTGTGTGGCACCTTATCGAATACCTTTTGGAAAACTAAATACACCACATCCATCGGTACACCTCTATCCACCATGCTCGTTATATCCTCAGAGAATTCCAGTAAATTAGTTAAACATGATTTCCCCTTCATGAATCCATGTTGCGTCTGCTTGATTGCACTAATCCTATCTAGATGTCCCGCTATTTCTTCCTTAATGAGAGCTTCAAGCATTTTCCCTACTACAGATGTTAAACTAACTGGCCTATAGTTACTTGCCTTTTGTCGGCCTCCTTTTTTAAACAGAGGCGTTACATTAGCTGCTTTCCAATCCGCTGGTACCTCCCCAGAGTCCAGAGAATTTTGGTAGATTATAACGAATGTATCTGCTATAACTTCTGCCATCTCTTTTAATACCCTGGGATGCATTTCATCAGGACCAGGGGACTTGTCTACCTTGAGTCCCATTAGCCTGTCCAGCACTACCTCCCTAGTGATAGTGATTGTCTCAAGGTCTTCCCTTCCCACATTCCTGTGACCAGCAATTTTTGGCATGGTTTTTGTGTCTTCCACTGTGAAGACCGAAGCAAAATAATTGTTTAAGGTCTCAGCCATTTCCACATTTCTCATTATTAAATCCCCCTTCTCATCTTCTAAGGGACCAACATTTACTTTAGTTACTCTTTTCCGTTTTATATATCTGTAAAAGCTTTTGCTAACTGTTTTTATGTTTTGCGCAAGTTTACTTTCGTAATCTCTCGTTCCTTTCTTTATTGCTTTCTTAGTCATTCTTTGCTGTCTTTTAAAATTTTCCCAATCTTCTAGTTTCCCAGTAACCTTGGCCACCTTATACGCATTGGTTTTTAATTTGATACTCTCCTTTATTTCCTTGGTTATCCACTGCTGGTTATCCCTTCTCTTACCGCCCTTCTTTTTCACTGGAATATATTTTTGTTGAGCACTATGAAAGAGCTCCTTAAAAGTCCTCCACTGTTCCTCAATTGTGCCACCGTTTAGTCTGTGTTTCCAGTCTACTTTAGCCAACTCTGCCCTCATCCCACTGTAGTCCCCTTTGTTTAAGCATAGTACGCTTGTTTGAGACACTACTTCCTCACCCTCAATCTGTATTACAAATTCAACCATACTGTGATCACTCATTCCGAGAGGATCTTTTACGAGGAGATTGTTTATTATTCCTGTCTCATTACACAGGACCAGATCTCAGATCGCTTGCTCCCTTGTAGGTTCTGTAACATACTGTTCTAAGAAACAATCCCGTATGCATTCTATGAATTCCTCCTCAAGGTTACCCCGTGCGATTTGATTTGACCAATCGATATGTAGGTTAAAATCCCCCATGATTACTGCCGTTCCTTTTTCACATGCCTCCATTGTTCCCTTGATTATTGCCCGCCCCACCGTGAAGTTATTATTTGGGGGCCTATAAACTACACCCACCAGTGACTTTTTCCCCTTACGATCTCTAATCTCCACCCACAATGATTCAACATTTTGTTCATTAGAGCCAATATCATCTCTCACAACTGCCCTGATATCTTCCTTTATTAACAGAGCTACCCCACCTCCTTTCCCTTCTTGTCTATCTTTCCGAATTGTCAGATACCCCTGTATGTTTAATTCCCAGTCTTGGCCACCCTGCAACCACATTTCTGTAATGGCCACCAAATCATACCCATTTGTAATGATTTGTGCCGTCAACTCATTTACTTTATTTCGAATGCTGCATGCGTTTAGGTAGGGTGTTTTAATACTAGTTTTTAAACCATGATTTTTAGTTTTGACCCCTCCTGCAGCCCCTTTATATTCATACATATTGTCCCTTCCTATCACCTTGTGGTTTACACTTACCCCACTACTGTGCTACTCTGCTCTGTTGCCTCCTGCCTTTTGCATTCTTTCTTGGGATCCTGTTCATCTGAGCTCTCACCCAATCTAACTAGCTCAGAGCCCTCTCCTGTGTTCCAAATACTCCTTGCATTGAGGCACCGAGCTTTCATGCTTGCCTTTTTATTACACTTTGACCCTTTAGAATTTTGCTGTACAGTGGCCCTTTTTGTTTTTTGCCTGCCCTCCACTTTTACTCATCTCCTTTCTGTCTTTTGCTTTTGTCTCCTTTTTGTTTCCCTCTGTCTCCCTGCATTGGTTCTCATCCCCCTGCCATATTAGTTTAACTCCTCCCTAACAACACTGGCAAACACTCCCCCTAGGACATTGGTTCCGGTCCTGCCCAGGTGCAGACGGTCCGGTTTGTACTGATCCCACCTCCCCCAGAACTGGTTCCAATGCCCCAGGAATTTGAATCCCTCCCTGCAGCACCACTGCTCAAGCCATGTATTCATCTGAGCTATCCTGCGATTCCTACTCTGACTAGCATGTGGCACTGGTAGCAATCCCGAGATTACTACTTTTGAGGTCCTATGTTTTAATTTAGCTCCGAGCTCCTTAAATTCGTCTCGTAGGACCTCATCCCTTTTTTTTACCTGTATCGTTGGTACCAATGTGCACCACGACAACTGGCTGTTCACCCTCCCTTTTCAGAATGTCCTGCACCTGCTCTGAGACATCCTTGACCCTTGCACCAGGGAGGCAACATATCATCCTGGAGTCTCGGTTGCGGCTGCAGAAACGCCTATCTATTCCCCTTAAAATCGAATCCCTTATCACTATCGCTCTCCCACTCTTTTTCCTGCCCTCCTGTGCAGCAGAGCCAGCCACGATGCCATGAACTTGGCTGCTGCTGCCCTCTCCTGATGAGTCATCCCCCTCAACAGTACTCAAAGCGGTGTATCTGTTTTGCATGGGGATGACCACAGGGGACCCCTGCACTACCTTCCTTGCACTGCTCTTCCTGCTGGTCTTCCATTCCCTAACTGGCTGTGGATCCTTCACCTGTGGTAAGACCAACTCGCTACACGTGCTACTCACGTCATTCTCAGCATCGTGGATAATCCAGAGTAAATCCACCCTCAGCTCCAATTCCGCAACGCAGACCGTCAGGAGCTGGAGGCGGATACACTTCCCGCACACGTAGTCGTCGGGGACACCGGAAATGTCCCTGCGTTCCCACATGGTACAGGAGGAGCATATCACGTGACCGAGCTCTCCTGCCATGACTTAACCCTTAGATACACTTAAATTGGCAACAACAATGTTAACGTTTACTCGCTGTTATCGAAGAGAAAAAAGAAAAACTACTCACCAATCACCAGCCAATCACTTACCCCCTTGGCTGTGACATCACCTTTCTGTTTCTTTCTACTTCTTTTTTGCCTTCCCCCTGTAGCTGCACCGGCTGACCTCTCGCCGAACTCGCACTGCTCCTGGTCTCACTGGCATTTTGTAGGCCTCTCCGATCCCCGGAACTCCCGCCTCTCGCCGAACTCACGCTGCTCCTGGTCTCACTGGCATTTTGTAGGCCTCTCCGATCAGAGTGAAGATAAAGATGAGGTACTAGAAAGGCTGGCTATACTTAAAGTAGATAAGTCACCAGGACTGGATGGGATGCATCCTAGAACGCTGAGGGAAGTGAAGGAACAAAATCATGGAGTTACTGTCCATAATCTTCCAATCCTCCTTAGAAACAGGGGTCAGAGGACTGGAGAGTTGCAAATGTTACACCCTTGTTCAAAAAAGGGTGTAAAGATAAACGCAGCAACTATAGACTGATCAGTTTAACCTCGGTAGTGGGGCAGCTTTTAGAAACAATATTCAGGGACAAAGTTAACAATCACTTGGACAAGTGTGGATTTATTAAGGAAAGGCAGCACAGATTTGTTAAAGGCAAATTGTGTTTAACCAACTTGATCGAGTTTTTTGATGAGGTAACAGAGAGGTTTAATGAGGGCAATGCGGTTGACGTGGTAGACATGGATTTCCAAAAGACATTTAACAAAGTGCCACATAATAGCAAAGTTGAAGCCCATGGAATAAAAGGAATAGTGCAGCATGGATACGAAATTGGCTAGGTGACAGGAAACAGAGGGTAGTGGTGAACAGCTGTTTTTCGGATAGGAGGAAGGTATACAGTGGTATTCCCCAGGGGTCAGTACTAGGACCACTGCTTTTCTTGATATATACTGATGACTTGGATGTGGGTGTACAGGACACAATTTCAAAATTTGCAGGTGACACAAACTTGGAAGTATAATGAACAGTGAGAAGGATGGTGATTTACTTCAAAAAGACATAGACAGGCTGGTGGAATAGGTGGGCACGTGGCAGATGAAATTTCATGCAGTAAAGTGTGAAGTGATATATTTAGGTAGAAAGAACGAGGAGAGGCAATATAAATTAAAGGGTACAATCCCAATGGGGGGGCATGAACAGAGAGACCGAGGGGTATATGTGCACAAATCGTTGAAGGTGGTAGGGCAGGTTGAGAAAGCAGTTTAAAAAAGCTTACGGGATCCTGGGCTTCATAAATAGAGGTATAGAGTACAAAAGTAAGGAAATCATGATGAACCTGTATAAAACACTAGTTCTGTCTCAACTGGATTATTGTGTAAAATTCTGGGCACCACACTTTAGGATGTATGTGAAGGCCTTAGAGAGGGTGTGTAAGTGGTTTTGCCCTTGGTGGTTTTGAATCACCCCTCTTACAACAGTTCTAGATACCGGAATTATAGTTGTGAACAGTAATATACAATCATAGACAGATCTTTTCAGTCCCCACCATCACAATGCTTTTATTCAAGTTAAAACATACCTGCACCAAGTAAAAACACACCCTGGTAGTGTAATGCAAACAAACACAGTATAACACACAGACTGGCCTGTCTAAACAGGCCCCTAATGCGACGTACCCACATCTAAAACACCCCTGCTTGGATTCAAAATTGCACCACTGAAATCTGTCCAACAGAATGTGCGTACGCATATGATCCTTGCAAAAACCTCCCCACTAAAACCCCTAAGGCTTGGTTGGGACACACAACACCCTTAAAGATGCATGGGCTGGGATAAATGCTCACCAATTACCCCTCTGGCTTCCCTCGTTGCCTTTTCCGATGAGGTGTATCTTCTGGGTCCATACCAAACTGTTGTATTCAAGTCCAGTCTCAAGGTCAGCTTCCCAGTCGAAGTAGCAAGGCTCTCTGGTGTTTCTTCTCTCTGTCCCAGACAGAGTGCTTAGTCCTTGTGTGTTGCAAGCAGGCGTAAAAGAGGGGAGAGAGAGAGAGAGATGGCAGCTAAAACTGCCTCTCATATACTTGCAAAATTGCTCCTTTTTGCACCAAAAATCCAACTGTCCTTCCCCTGAGGCTATCCAACAGAAAAGCAAACTTAAGTCTGTGCCCGTTCCTCTGTCAACTGGGCTGTACCTCAATGTGTGGCTCTGACGAGTCTGTGGTCAAATAGCTTTCCTTTGTCTTTCGATGGCCTGAAACTCCAGCTACTTTACTTGGGTTGCCATTCCATGACAAAAGGCGCCCATCAACCATGATGTTCCTGCTTTCAGCCATTCTCATTCCCACCCAGCCGATGTGCATTCAAGTTAAACATATTTGGATCTGCCCAGGTCAGTGCTGTCTGCTCTCTGCAGTAACAGAAAATGTGTCCAAGCAATGTTGTTTTTGCTGTCGATGTTTTCGCTGAATCTTACAGTCGCCCCTATGATATTTCAAGAATCCTTCTGGAATATCAAACGTCTGCTGCTGAAAACACGTTGTGGTCTCCAATCAACCCTATATACTTTACTTTTAAACACCCTGAATACATCCCTTAAAATACAACACGAAACACATTCGTACAACATATTTACAGAGAAACATTCAGGTTCAACCTTTAACCAAGGTCTCCCACCGATTTCAGAGCGCCTTGCTTCACCTTTTGCAAGACAGCCGCAACAAATTACAATGAGAAACTGTAAAATTACAAGAGTATGCGAGCAAATCTGGACCCACAGAGGAACTTCTACGTCCAATGTCCCACCAGGGCAGGGAATTTATCCCTGTAATTTCCTCCCCTGTGTTTCGGTTTGTCTGTTCCAATGTAAAATAATGTTGCTGTGAGAGCTAAACGGCTTTTATTAATGTTGTGAGGCGTCTGTTCCAACTGACGAGAGATGTATCCGTGTTAAACACCGGAGCGACATCATTGAGCACCCTTCGCCTCTGCCTCCCCGGACCAATGTTATCATACACTCCTGTATTGTATAACTTTTCCCGACTCACATCCCCGTAACTGAATTCAAAGCTTTAATGTGCGCCTCATACAGCTGCTCAGTTTCATTTGGACACCACTCGGCAGATGTACCCCGGTTAAGTTTAAAAT
Source organism: Pristiophorus japonicus (assembly GCF_044704955.1). Classification (NCBI taxonomy): domain Eukaryota; kingdom Metazoa; phylum Chordata; class Chondrichthyes; family Pristiophoridae; genus Pristiophorus; species Pristiophorus japonicus. The sequence continues at coordinate 267,765,732 of NC_091977.1, read as the reverse complement.
AACGGACTCGACCGCATAATGCACTCCCTGGAATAAAACCTTCCCTGGGCCTTGTGTGGTGGTGGGACACCTAACTTCTGTCACCTGTACCAGTAGGGCTGTGGGCAGGGGCTTCCTCTCGTGTGCGACAAGCTCCGTGAGAACTTTCTCAGCAACGATGCTGTTGCTAAGGGCTTCCTGTCTGCGGATGTGAAACTGCGACGAGCCCAGATGGCCGAGTATTCGGTACACGAATTGCACATAAACATGGAAACCGAGCAGATGGTGTATGGGGCTGGGAACTCTTCAGCGTGGGTAACAACGTACACCACTGACGACAGTTCGGTGTGCTGGGCGTTCAGGGTGCTCGGGAGTTTAATGGCCCCTGCTATTCCAGCCGTAGAGTCATAAATCCCACACCCGGTGAAACGCTCCCCGTTCACTACCGAACTAGACCCGTCGACATAGATCTCTTGGGTGTAACCCGGCCTGAAATCCTACGTCCACATCCCATACCCATTCCACCGTACACTTGTGGGCCATCCCTGGGTAGATCATGTTGGCGGCCAACTTGGGCTCACTCAGGCCTTGCACTCTCAGAAGCATTTGTGAGGGCAATAAAGCCTAGCGGCCAATGCGAGCACTGCTCACCATGCCGTCCTTTATCCTCCCATCTAATAACACCTGAGTGGGGGTATGGTGGGTTAGTAGAATGATCAGGGATGATCCAGTAAAGAGTTGTGAGTGCTTTACTGCCCAATGCGTGGCTAGGAGATGCCTCTCGCAATTGGAATATCCTTGTTCTACATCCATGAGGACTCTTGATGAGTACGCCACGGGTCTCAGTTTGCTGTGCTGTTCCTGGAGCAGCACCGCGCTCAAACTGTCCCCGCTGGCTGCTACTTCCAAAAAGAAGTCCTCCCCACCATTAATCGCCCGTAATGCGGGTGCCGTCTGCAGGTATCCCTTGAGGCGATTAAACGCTGCCGTGCAGTCCTCATCCCACACCCATCCCACTCCCTTGCAGAGGAGCCGAAGCAGAGGGGCTGCCGTGGTGGCATAATCCTCAATAAAATCCCTGCAGTAACCCGTGAGCCCCAGGAATGATCTCACACCTGTCTCGGTCGTGGGGGCTGGTAACTCCTGTACCGCCTTCTGTTTGGTCTCGTCTATAGCCCTTTCCCCAGCCCTCACAGTCAACCCGAGGAATTTTACTTGCCTCTGACCGATCTGAGATTTCTTAGGATTGACCTTGAACCCTGTCTCCCTCAATAGCTCCAGCAGCTCAGCCAGCAGTGGACCATGCTCCTCCCCCTCCCCTCATCGCAGAACAAAAGCAAATTGTCCACATGCTGCACCAACTGCTGGGGTCTGCTGAAACCTTTTAAGGTGTCTGCCAAACACTGGTGGAATATGGAGGGGCTGTTATGAAATCCCTGGGGAAGGAATGTCCATGTGTACTGCTGTCCTTTAAAAGTGAAAGCAAACTTGTACTGGTCTTCCCGTTTTAGGGGAATTGACCAAAACCTGTTTGAAATGTCCAGCACTGTAAATGTGGTTGCGGTTACTGGGATACTCCCTATCAGATCAGATACGGCCGCGACTGTGGGCGTGCAGGCTGGGATGTTTTTGTTGAACACCCAATAGTCCACGGTGGCTCTCCGCGACTAGTCTGGTTTCCTAACCAGCCAAAGTGGCGAGTTCATGTGTGTGGCTATGGACCTCAACACTTCCTGTGCTACGAGGGATCCCAGTGCTGTCTCCAAGTCAGCCTCTGCCTCTCTGGGGGAACTGTCCTGCTTCTGTGGCCGTGACATGGGGTCCCCCTGTACTCGGACTTCCACCCCCATCACCTTACCACAGTTATGCTTGTGTGTGGCGAACGATGCGAGGTTGTCCCGCACGTACACCTGGTACTTGGCCTGGGTAGTATTGACCAATTGCTCTAGGTCGTAACTCCCCTTCGGCTTCGTGGTACACATGTTGCCTTTTCCTTCCCCTTTCCTTGGAATCACTACAACTTCTTTCTCGTTATCAGAACCCATTGCTCCCCAAAGTCAATGATTCCTCAAATCCACTATAATCCTGTGGGCTTACATAAAGTCAGGCCCTAGGACTCCTGACCCTGGCTGTTCCCACTTCATTAGGATGCATTCCCACTGGTGTGGAGGGATCCTAAATCTATGGCTAACAGCCTGGACATTGCCCCCGCCTGCTCGAACCCCCTGAGACTGAATGGAACTTGCTGGACCAGGGTGAATCAGTCGGGTTACTCGCTGGATCACCGTGCTCGAAGCTCCGGTGTCCACCAAGTACTTCCCCTCTACCTTCTCCACCCCCATCCTCACGCTTGGTCTACTCCACTCATTGTACGTGAGCGAACACAGGTACTCAGGCTGGGTGCGTGCTAGTCAGGGTGGTGGGATTACCGGTCGGGATTTCCCTGCTCACGGCAGTGTCTACCCTTCCCTGCTCTGGCACAAAAACTGTCCGAAGGGCGGCCACCAGAACATCAAATTGTTCCGCGGTCGGTCGCTTCGCCTCGACAGCTTTTGTCTAAGGCACTGGAGGATCCCCTTTGCCTTGCCTCCTCCTCATGGCCGGGCAGTCTCTCCTCCAGTGTCCTGTCTTCCCACAACCGAAACATGTCCTAGCCTTCCCTGCGCTAACCCCTTCCTGACGCCATTCCTTTTTACTAACCTTACTGGCCTTCATTCATATACCTTGCCCTTACTTGGTTTGACCTCCTCCTCTGAGCCGGTTTTAAAGGCCAGGCTCGTGTGACGGAGCACTCTGGCCTCCGTATTTGCGAGGTCCTCGGAGTCAAACTGTTTGCCACGAGGGTACTGAGCCAATGGTTTCTCGGTCCCCCTGCAACTGTGCTCTGTCGAGCACCCCACTGGTGGCCATTTCGTAGACAGGTCAGAGCCTGTCTGCGAAGGCCTGAGGTGCTTCCCCTGCCAGTTGCAGTGTCCTCTATACCCTAGAGAACAGACTACCCTGGGCGTGACCCATGGCTCTCAGGATTTCCTCCTTTAAGCCGGCTGTGATTTCCTGTCCCATTTTGGTCTCAGCGGACAGGGCCTGACACAGTTTCCCCTCCAGGGAAAACAGTAACAGCTTGTGAGCCTCGGCCTCACTACACCCGTTAATCCCCCCAATCTGGTCCACCTCAGTGAAGTGAACTGAGGGGATCTCTTTTTTCTTTAACTTGGGCACCCCCGAGATCATATTCTGCAGCTGCAGGGTGGTGAACGGAACCACAAAATCGCTTTGCAGCGCACCCTGACCTGCGCCATCTATGGGCGGGCCAGACTTCTGCTGCCGGATGGGCCACATCGGTCCCTTTGGTGCTTCAAGCGATGGTCGGACGTCCCTGTCCTGCCCCCAATCCTCGCTATCTTCTCCTCCCTCTTCCCAGTCCACCCACGCTTCCCCCGAGGCCATCAGGCAAACCATGCCTTTGGCTTTGGCAAGAGCTTGTCAACCTTTGGATTTTTTCTTGGCAGGACCTGTGATTCCCACTCTCAAACCGCCTACTGCTAGCTACCCTGTAAGCTGTCTTAATATCTCTCAGTTGCCCCTCCAGCCCGTCAACTTTACCCATTAAGCGGGCGTTCTCCTCCCATACAACCTGCTCATTGAGCTTGGCCTCAGTGACCTGGCATTGCAGGTACTCTCCGGTGTTACGGAAGGTTTCCTCCTGAGTATGCCTTTCCTCCCTCTCCTCGCGTAACTCATCCACTAACCTGTTCCCCACTGTGGCCCTTGCGACTGACTGCTCCTCTGACTCTTGGAGCTCTGCCTTAAGATTACCAACCTGCTCCCTGAGCAGCTGGACTCGCTTCTGCAGACACAGGAGCCAAATGGCCTTTTCTTTTGCCTTTTTGTGCTCCTTACCCCCCGTCCACTCAGCAGCTTTGTCCTCAGGACTCTCAGCCAGCAACAGGTCTAACACCCACTGCTGTGTTACATTAATTTTTCCAAATACATACAAGGAAATCCTATCCCCATTGTCGATCTCTTGACCTTGAGATCTTCCATAACTGTCTGTGGTCACCAGATTCTATAAGTGGTTTTGCACCTGGTGGTTTCGAATCACCCCTCTTACAATAGTTCTAGACACCGGATTATAGTCGTGAACAGTAATATACAGTCATAGATCTTTTCGTCTCCACCGTCACAATGCTTTTATTCAAGTTAAAACATACCTACACCCAGTAAAAACACACCCTGGTAGTGTAATACAAACAAACACAGTGCAACACACTGTCTGGCCTGTCTAAACAGGCCTCTAACGCGAAGTACCCACATCTAAAACACTCCTGCTCGGATTCAAAATTGCACCACTGAAATCTGTCCAACAGAATTGTGCATACGCTTAAGATCCTTGTTAAAACCTCCCTACTAAAACCTCTAAGGCTTGGTTGGGACACATGACACCCTTTCACGCTATGCGGTGGTCTTAAAAATGCGTGGGCTGGGATAAATGCTCACCAATTACCCCTCTGGCTTACTCACTGCTTCTCCCGATGAGGGTATCATCTGTGTCCATACCAAACTGTGGTATTCAAGTCCAGTCTCAAGATCAGCGTCCCAGTCGAAGTAGCAAGGCTCTCTGGTGTTTCTTCTCCCCATCCCAGATGGAGTGCTCAGTCCTTGTGCGTTGCAAGCAGGCGTAGAAGAGGGGAGAGAGAGAGAGAGAGATGGCAGCCAAAACTGCTTCTCTTATACTTGCAAAAATGCTCCTTTTTGCACCAAAAATCCAACTGTCCTTCCCCTGAGGTTGTCCAACAGAAAAGCAAACTCAAGTCTGTGCCTGTTCCTTTGTCAATGTGTGGCTCTGACAAGTCTGTGGTCAAATAGCTTTCCTTTGTCTTTCAATGGTCTGAAACCCCAACCACTTTACAATGTTTCACTGATGGGTTGCCATTCCATGACAAAAAGTGCCTATCAACCATGATATTCCTGCTTTCAGCCATTCTCATTCCCGACCAGCCGATGTGTATTCAAGTTAAACATGCTTGGACCTGCCCCAGGTCAGTGCTGTCTGCGCTCTGCAGTAACAGAAAATGTGTCCAAGCAATGTTTAAAAGTTTAAGTTTTTTCTGTCGATGTTTTCGTCGAATTCTTACAGGTGCAGAAAAGATTTATGAAAATGATTCTAGGGATGAGGGACTTCAGTTACGTGGATAGACTGGAGAAGCTGGGGTTGTTTTCCTTAGAGTGGAGAAGATCGAGAGCAGACTTGACAGAGGCATTCAAAGTCATGAGGGGTCTGGACAGAGTAGATCGATAGAAACTGTTCCCAATGGCAGAAGGGTCGAGAACCAGAGGACACAAATTTAAGGTGATTAGCAAAAGAACCAAAGGCGACATAAGAGAAAAACCTTCACACAGCTAGTGGTCGGACCTGGAATGCACGGCCCAAAAGAGTGGTGGAGGCAGACTTAACCACTGCCCCCAAAAAGGAGTTGGATAAGTACCTGAAAGAAAAAAAGTTGCAGGGCTACACCTGAGCCCCAGCAGAAAGGTAAGCAGCTACTGCTGAAACTCTGTACCTCCAACTGGTGGAACCACCATTTAAAGGGGTATAGTGTGTATTCCTTTTGCAGTTGGAACAATAGTGCCTACAGCTTATGGCGAGTTGTCCTGTTTACTATGCAACTTGTGAGGAGAACCTGGTACCTGTGTCCAACTAGAAAGAGCTCAGACTTTTGCCTATCCATTTTGTGATGACCAATTAACTAGTCTCCTTGGGAGTTGGAGAAGCAGCTTCTTCATGATAACAGTGGCTGTAAGTTGATACAGCTGGCGATGGGAATTTGGGATTAGGTCAAAGCTCTACCTCTGCATTTGGAGGATGGGATTCAGATTATCCTGCAAGCCAGTGTCCCAACTGATGAGGTAATTCTAGCTGGTCAAACAGTGGGAAGTCTACCAATGCTCCAGTTAGTTGTGTAGTTTTAGCTAGTTAAACTCCAGCAGCACTCCAGCACACATTTTGGGGTCCTTATGCCTTAGTTCTGCCAATCTACGCCTAAGCCATTTGGACCTGAGTAAGTGGAATGTGTTCCTATGAAGACAGAGTGCATATTTTACATTTTGGATGGTGGGTGCATATTTCTTCATAGTTTGACTTGGAAATGTTTAACATAGTAATAGGTTTCTGCACATGCCAGACACCTGACTGACCAAAAATAAATCAGATGCCTGTGAACTCTATAGGTCTTGCTCGAAAGTGGAAATTCAATATCAGTTAATTGTTAGAGGCAATGTTCCCTTTAATTTTTTCGGGTGCCGCATGGGCCATTCAAATGGTTTATACATTGAAAAGCCGTCTGTGCAGGATCCCTGGAGCGCTGTGCAGCCATGCAGCTTAAAGGGAACGTTGGTTAGAGGTGCTGTCATCCAGATGTGACGTTAAATCGAGACCTCATTTATTGTTCAAGTGGATGCAAAAGATTCCATGGCACAATTCAAAAAAGAGAATGCCATTCACCTAGTTTCCGGGCCAACATTCTTCTCTCAATCAACATCACCCATAAACTAATTAGCAAGTGAAACATCTATCTTGCTGTTTATGGGATAATGCTGTATGTAAATGGCTGCCAAGTTTTTCTACGCAACAACACTTCGGGCTCAATTTTGCTCAAGCCCGTTTTCTGGTGTATTGCCAGAGTTACGCCCATTTTTCTAGGCCAGAAATGCACCAGAAATATTTTGCCAAAGTTGCAGAAGATTACTGCAAGATCTGGAGGCCTGTGTAAAAAGAAGTGGCAGGACCTTCGTCAAGTAATTAGTGTAAGTAATATTTTCATTTATTCAATGGAATTGCAATTGTAAATGTGACCAGCTGTATATGTCCCACCCAGCAGAAAGACACCCGCTCTATAAAGTTGCATTTTCATCTTTGCAGCTGTCATCTGCCGAATGCAGACATGTGTTGCATGTTGAGAGATGGTGCACACATCCCCAGTTGTAGCTTGAAACTATCTGGAGTCATAGAATGAAAATGTTGTGTATATATAATTTAAGTATACTCCCTGTACACTCAATGTACAGTTACATAAGACCACTGAATGTACCTGCACACTGTATACACTATGCTGTACACCAGAGGGTGCAACTGGTGGAGACCTAGGGGTCACCTGTACACGACAGATAACCAGGTATAAAAGGGAGCTCACCATGCTGTACCCTTACTCAGAAGCTGCAATAAATGGACTAAGGTCACCGCAGTTCAAGCACAATATCGTGCCTCGAGGAGTCATTACTAGAGTGCTTACAGACACAATAGAAAATGCAGCTGTAATCTTCACTTCAATTTACAAAGCAGTCCTCCTGACGCTTCTAGGTTGCAGGTCTGCTTTCACGAACCCACAGATCTCAGTTACTTCTTTGCAGAAACGCAGCCTTCTGACACAGTCCGCATCACTCAGGTGCAGGTACGAACGCCTGTCTCGATATACCCGAGTGGATAAGGTCTCCTGCTCAGTACCCCACGGGCTCTGATGTTCCTCATGCGATGATGTCGAACCAATTGTCTCCTATGTAGCACCATGATGCAGAAAGCTGTAAGCACTCTAGTAATGACTCCATGAGGCATTATCAGTATTGCCCCCATAGTTAAATTTTACCTTTGCAAGAAGCTCAAAACGGCAGGAAGGCAGGCAGGGCAGGTTCTTTGTTCTATTTCCCCAAGGTCTGTATGGATGGACCACACCCAGGTCTTGCGAATTCTCCTCCCTCCCTCCCCCACCCCCAACTAATTGCAGTCTTGTGACTTCTCCCCTTCTCTCCCCCCCCGCCCCCCTCCGCCGCCAAACTCATTGCAGTCTTGTGTCTAGTGCAGCAGCCTTCCGATCACCACCTCCCACCCCGAGCTCAGTATAGAAGCCTTCTGATCGCCACCTCCCCCCCCGGCCTTGTTTTCCAGCCGAGCTCCAAGCCCCTGTGTCCGGGCGCGGTGCCGATTTTGACTGCTGATGCTATGCCCCCACCCACCTCCAGCCCTGCTTGAAGACATTCGGTGGTGGCGTGTGTTATGTATGCATGCCAATGATGCAATGATGTACTGCAACATTAGACCTGTATTCACCTTACCTGTACATCAGAGGGTGCTGCTGCTGGAGGCCTAAGGGTCACCTGTACACTGCAGGTAACCCAGTATAAAAGGGAGCTCACCTCTTGGTGTCCTCACTCTAGGAGCTGCAATAAAGGACTACAGTCTGTACTGTTCAAGTGCCATACCCCTGCCTCGTGGCGTCATTAACACAGTGCTAACATACACAATAACTGGCGACAAGGTTATGAATTCCACGCACAACATGTCTAATCTCAGCAACTTCCAACAATTCACTGATGGGGAAGATTAGGACACCTTCGTGGAAAGGTTAGAACACATCTTCATCGCCAACGATCTGGATGGGGACTCACCGGCCACACTGGCGAACAAGCGCAGGGCCATCCTGCTTATTAGTTGTGGGCCCACTATCCACAATCTCGTCAGGGACCTGCCAGCCCCAGCGAAGACAACAACCAAGAGCTATGGGGAGCTAGTAACCTTCATACAAGAGCAACTGAAACCCAAAGAGAGCATCCTCACAGCCAGGCATCGGTTTTACACTCACCGCCGACCCGAAGGTCAAGAAATTGCAAAGTATGCTGCAGATTTAAGAAGGTTGGCTGCACCGTGTGGATTTGGCGACCACATCATCGAAGCACTAAGGGACATTTTATTATTGGGATCGGCCACGAGGGCCTCCTTCACAAACTACTCTCTGCGGACATCACAGTCACCCTGCAGAAGGTAATCAAAGTGAGCCAGGCCTTCATGATTTCGGTCTGCGACTCCAAACGAATGATGACCCACACCCAGGACTCTAAACCGATGAGCGCAGTGAACAGAATGGTGACCTTCAAAGGCAGAAATGCTGCCCCGGGTCCCGCAACCCTGAGTCCGCCACATGGGGCCAACTGGCTAGCCCCATGCTGGTGCTGTGGAGGCACTGTGTTAGTACCTGCAAAGGCTGCAATGCGAAAGGTCACCTTCAGAGAATGTGCAGAAAAAGCTTTCCTCACCGCGTCGCTGAAGACTTGGCTGATCACCTGGGCTCCGACACTGATGAAGACGAAGCTGCTCAACCCCTGGAAGAAGAGTACGGAATTTATACCTGCTCCACCGAGAGTTCCCTGTGGAAGATGGAAGTGGACATTAATGGAGTTCCAGTTTTGATGGAGATCAACACAGGGGCGAGCCAGTCTTTGATGAGCCAGATGACCTTCGAAAAACTTTGGAACAATCCCGCCGAACGACCAAAACTGTCTCCTATTCAGGCAAAGCTGCTCACCTACACCAAAGGCACCATCCCAGTCACTGGCAGTGTGGATTTTCAGGTCTCCCAGGGCGGCGCGATGAACAAGCTCCCCTTGTGGATTGTTGCCGGCAATGGTCCAACTTGCTGGGAAGAAGTTGGATGAAGCAGGTCCAAATTGGTCGAAGCAACGACGGCCTCTGGGCCCCAACGATCGACATCCCATGCAGCCCCGAACTTGGATCCATCGCAGCTCCACAGCACCTAGAAATCCTACCGACTGCGCGGCGACGACTGCACAACACCGTGATGAGATCACCCAACCCGAACGTCCAGACCACCCCTTCCGGGCCGTGGCAGGACTCTGAGGGAAGAAGATCGGTGAAAAAGGTGGATTCCCGACGTCTGTGGCTGAACCCGAAAAGAAAAAGATCATCACAGCCTACCTCGAGGAGAGCGAGAAGATGGTGGCCGCACCACGAAGCGAAGAACCTCGAATCAAAATGGCCGCGACCAGATCACAAGGGGCAGCGTTGGAGGAGCGACACGTGGCACCGAGCAGCGAACCGGATTGGAAGGCCCCCTTAAAGGAGAACGGTAACCTAAAGAAATTAAAGGGACAGTTTCACTCCAGGCAGAGCGATGCAAAGAACTTTAAAGTTGAAAGTGCAGTAAGCAGATGCAGGTATGCAAATGTAACGTTGAATTGTGATGCCGGATTAACTAATGAAAAAAAGGTAATGAATGCTTGTGAAAGTGATGTTAGCAACAAGTTTGTACTGTTAAATGATGATGCTAGAAATTTAAATACGATAAATGTAACCTTGTATGGAGACACCAATACACAAGAGAGTGTTGTAAATGCTAAATCTGATAATGTGAAGAGAAATAACAGTGTAGAATCGACTATTTGTGATCGGAGCCAATGTGTCATGATGCAGAAAGTAGACTGTTAAATGACACCGGGTTTTACAAATACAATGTAAATGCCAGAGTTATCCCCCCGTGGGAGACCCCCAGGTCCAGCGGGCTACCTGACAATGTAGCCTGGACTTTTGGGACAAATGCGATGCCCCAGGAAGGGCTCATACACACCCAGCGGGAACAGACCGACTGCAGGGACAGCGGTCAATGGGCAGCACAACCACCACCACGGGCAACCTGCCCCAGATCGGCCCTATACCCCCTGGCCACCAGGGCCAGCACCAGGAGCGAGAGGCCAGTACCCTCCAGCTTTCCTGGCGGACCCTGGGACAAACATACTTCCAACACCAATGGAGGACAAGGAGCCCGCACAGCCCTGTGGCCCTGCCCACCACTACACACCACCACTTACTCACTCTACAGTGTATGTACCTTACCCATTGCACTGGCTCCACCACTGAGGGATCCTCCAACAGTGACACCCACATGGTCTGTGTGTGTTGGGGGGGGGGCGGGGGGAAATGAATGAGGGCAGCCTCAAGCACAGGGATCACACCTGGCACCCACACAACTCTCACCACAACCTCCCACAGCCCACTACTGATCACCTCCCCATGTCATGGCAATAAGGACTTGAGAAAGGCTTAGGGGGGAGTGTTGTTATGTAAGCATGCCAATGATGTAATGATGTACTGTAACACTAAACCTGTATACACCTTACCTGTACACCAGAGGGTGCTGCTGCTGGAGACCTAAGGGTCACCTGTACGCTGCAGGTAACCCAGTATAAAAGGGAGCTCACCTCTTGGTGTCCTCAGTCTAGGAGCTGCAATAAAGGACTACAGTCTGTACAGTTCAAGTGCCATACCCCTGCCTCGTGGTGTCATTAACACAGTGCTAACATACACGTGTAAGTAAAAAAAAATTAAAACATCAGAAATCCAAGAAACTTCCATGTACTCCGTTGAAAGGTAAAAACAGTTGCACTTTATCATGGATATTTCAAGTGTTAGAGACTCCCTCCAAAAACTTCGATAAAAAACAGTGCCGATTTTGCAATGTGCGTTACTTTCTGTTAACTCACCAGTAGGTTTTCGGGAGTGGCCAGATACACCGACCTAGGATAAAAAAAATTTGGGCAAACTGCGAAGAATGCTAAAAACTGGTGCAGACATGAGGGAACGTCAAAAAAACGTAACCTAGAAAAATTGTAACTAGACCAGTTATGCCGGCACAGGTTCCAGGGGGAAACTTTGAATTAAATAATTACGCCAGAATAAATGGCGCGCGCCAAAAAAACGGCGCAAGTGACCCGGGAAAATTGAGCTCTTCAAAAGTAATTAATTGGTTGTAAAACATTTCATTTTAGATGTCACATAAGCATCAATGCAAGTTCTTTTTCGATTCCTCTCTTCACCATTTTCCAATTTATTTATCTATCTATCTAAAAGTCAGACCTCAAGGAATCACACTTGGAAGTGTACATCATACTTGCACCTGATTGGCTTAATTATGATTTTCATAAACCGCTACAAAACACAATTAGAACAGATGCAAAATGCACCAATCAACAGGTACAAAAGTGGGAATGAATGAAAAGCAATGATGTGGAATGGAGGTTGCTAGGGAACAGTTCAGAAGGGGATGTGAGAGAGTAGAGTGTAGCAGACGAAAGGGAATGGGGATACAACAAGTGACAACAGCAAATATAACACAACATGGAGGATAGCAGGAGAGAGAATTTTAAAATTCAAATCACAGAACTTCACAAAATAAGTGCTTATATAATTAATAGCACTGGAACAATGAAGACAGGCGTTTTGAGAATTATTATTTTTCTTGGTCTGATTTCCAAGCAGGAAGCTTTGTCTGAAAGGATCAATTTTCATTCCCCAAGCATAAAATTAGGGTGTGATGTGGCTTAAAATCACCGGAATATTTTATTCAACGATTGACAATGAGGCTGGCCATTTACAAAGTGAGACATGACTACTTGCTTGTAAGCCCCATCCCCGCCCATTATGGAATGAGGATCGAAAGAAGTATCCTTAATTTGTTACGGACAATCTGGGAGTTGTAGTCCACCAGTGTGACATCCCAGAGTAACAGTTTTGCATTCTAGGGCATCCTGCTATCTGGGTTCATCCTCTTCAGCTCGAGACCTGGGGACGCAGCAAAACTCAGGACCTGGATTTCTATGGTAGGAACAGGACTCTGAACAAAAACATATACGAAGACATTCAAACATACAAAAAATCAACTGTTGAGCAGTAAGTTCATTGATATGATTGTAAATGATTTAATTTATGTTTTTCCTTTGCTAGAAATGTTAGTTTATGACTCTCTTGAAATGACAGCTGAAACATCATAGTAAAGAGACATACCCTGGAAATGGAAATAGTTGATTGAATCTGATCACAAACTCAGTAGTAAACATAAGCATGTGATCAGATGGCTGCTATTGGATTACTGCCATCTAGAGTGCCATTCCTGTCGTGTATGTATGCTTGGGATTATTGGCACCAGGTGGCGCCACTATCAGAGGTCATTGGGCTGTGCGCACGTGTGTGCAGCCCATGTATAAAAGGCCAGTCATCTTGTAATGTAATCACTTTGGGCCCTAATAAAGTAGAGCCAGGTTTGTACCAGTTCGGAGTTTAGTATTCAGTCTATTGAGTTATTGCATAAACAACATTTGGTGACGAGGTAACAAGAACCTTCACATGCAAAAATGAGCACAATTGGAATTCTGGAGCGATTGGAGGGAGAAGATTGGGCAGACTTTGTAGCCCGCTTGAACAAGTACTTTGTGGCCAACAAAATGGAGGAAGAGGCAGATGTAGTTCGACGCCAGGTGGTCCTCACGGTTTGCGGTCCGAAAGTCTATGGACTCATAAAGAATCTCCTCTCGCCCTTAAGTCCAATGGACAAGGACTATGAAACATTGTGTGCTCTGGAACGTGACCATCTCAAACCAGATGAAGGCATCATCATCTCAAGATATCGATTCTATATGCACATTCGTTCTGAGGGCCAGAATATATCAGAATTCATTGCCGACCTAAGACGTCTAGCTGGACCATGTAAGTTCGAAACTGCATTGACAGACATGCTGCGGGACTTCTTTGTAATCAGCAGCAACCACGAGGTGATACTGGCGGTGGAGACGCTGGATTTGAGCAAGGCCATCACGATTGCCCAATCATGCATGACAACGGACAAAAACTTAAAGCAGATATCATTGAAAAGTTGGAACTCGACAAGTACTGTAAACAAGACAGTATTGTCATTTGGCAGAGCTGCATATGGCAGGGCCTACCCGACTGCATACGTGAAATCTGTGGCTGCTCAAAGTCCGCCAACGGGAATGAATCTGATATCACTGTGTTGCTGTTGTGGGGGAAATTATCGGTATCATCAGTGTCAGTTTAAACAGTATATTTATAAAAGCTGTTCGAGAGTGGGGCATCTCCAGCGCATGTGTCCGCAACTGAGCAAGCGTGCTGCGACACACCACGTGGAGGATGATGACCAGTATAGCGCGGATCCGGATATGCAATCCGAGATACCAGAGGAGGAAGTATGGACTGTATTCGTTCCTAACAAAGAGCCAACCGATAATGATTAATGTAAAACTTAATGGTGTACCGGTATCGATCGAATTGGACATGGGTGCGAGCCAATCAATAATGAGCCAGAGGACATTCGACAGGCTGTGGGATACTAAGGCTGTGAGGCCTAAGCTGAGTCCAGTCAATGCCAAGTTGCGTACATTCACTAAAGAACTCATAATGGTGATTGGCAGTGCAGTAACCAAGGTGCCGTATGATGGTGCGGATCACGATTTACGGTTATGGATTGTTCCAGGCAATGGTCCAACACTGTTCGGCAGGAACTGGTTAGAAAAAAATCAAAAGGAACTGGAACGATATCAAAGTGTAGTCGTCGGAAGAGGATACTCCATGTGCTCAAGTGCTGAGCAAGTTCCCCTCGCTTTGAGCCAGGCATCGGCAAATTCACGGGAGCCAAGGTGCAGATCCACATGGACTCGGATGCAAGACCTGCCCATCATAAAGCTCGGGCAGTTCCGTACATGATGAGGGAGAAGGTCGAAATCGAACAAGACAGAAGGGATCATATTACCAGGCGAATTTAACGAATGAACCAGCCCTATTGTTCCCGTGTTGAAAAGTGATGGTACTGTCAGGATTTGTGGAGACTACAAGGTTACGATCAAACGTGTTTCGAAACAGGATCATTACCGAAGGCTGATGACCTGTTTGCAACGCTAGCCGGGGGGAAGTTGTTCACAAAACTGGATCTGACATCAGTCTACATGACACAGGAGCTGGTCAACACGTCGAAGAAACTTATGTGCATCAACACTCATAAAGGACTGTTTATCTACAACAGGTGCCCTTTTGGAATTCGCTCGGCTGCAGCCATATTTTAGAGGAACATGGAGAGTCTACTGAAGTCCATCCCCAGAACCGTCGTGTTCTAAGATGACATACTGGTCATAGGTCGTGACTCCGCCGAACATCTGAACAACCTGGAAGAGGTTCTACATCGTCTGGACAAAGTGGGACTCAGACTGAAACGCTCGAAGTGCATCTTCATGGCACTGGAAGTCGAATTCCTGGGGAGGAAAATTGCTGCTGACGGTATCAGGCCTACGGACTCGAAAACCAAGGCCATCAAAAATGCACCCAAGCCTCAGAATGTGATGGAGCTGCATTCGTTCCTTGGTCTACTCAACTACTTCGGTAATTTCTTACTTAGATTGAGCACCTTATTAGAGCCACTGCACATGTTGCTAAGAAAAGGCGACAACTTGGTTTGGGGTGCGTCTCAAAAAACTTTTGAGAAAGCTACTAACCTGCTTTTCTCTAACAAGCTGCTGGTACATTATGATCCATGTAAGCGTCAAGTAGTGGCCTGTGATGCTTCGTCATATGGAGTTGGTTGCGTGCTTCAACAAGCTAATGAGTCGGGCAAATTACAACCTGTTGCATATGCTTCAAAAAGTTTATCAAAGGCGGAAAGAGCCTACTGCATGATAGAGAGAGAAGCACTAGCCTATGTGTATGGGGTTAAAAAGATGCATCAGTACCTGTTTGGTCTTCAGTTTGAACTGGAAACAGATCACAAGCCACTCATTTCATTGTTTTCGGAAAACAAAGGTATCAATGCCAATGCATCGTCCTGCATCCAGAGGCGGGCGCTGACATTATCTGCCTATGATTATGTCATTCGCCATAGACCCGGCACTGAGAATTGTGCCGATGCATTGAGGCGTCTGCCGTTGCCACACCGGCAGAAATGCCACAACCGGCAGACCTACTTTTTAATATGTCCTTACTACACAGTACAAATGCACACGAGACCCATACTAGAGAGAAGGTCACTCTGTGACCAGTAACCTTTATTAGCCAGCACTGAAGTGATGAAGGTGGGTGGAGCTTCCCCTTTTATACCCGAAAGTCCAGGTTAGGAGTGTCTCCCACAAGTTCACCACCTAGTGGTCAGTGTTCTCATGGTGTACAACTTAGGTCAGTTTTACATGGATTACAAAGACAGTTGAATACATGACATCACCTTGCCCCCAAAGTCTTACTGGGATCACAGGTTAAGTCTCTCTGGTGGTTTACGCTCCCATGTAGAGCGCCTGAGTTGGGGCTCCGGTTGTTGGGTGCTGGCCTGAGTGTCTGCTGTTTGCGGTGCCTCAGGCCTGTTCGGATTACCCACGGTGACTGGGCTCTCCTCCACTTGGTTCCGGTGTTCGGTCACCTGTGGTGGAGTGAACTCTACATCGTGTTCCTCCTCTGCTTCTTCTATGGGGTTGCTAAACCTCCTTTTAGTTTGATTCACGTGTTTGCGGCAGATTTGTCCATTGGTAAGTTTAACTACCAGAATCCTATTCCCCTCTTTGGCAATCACAGTGCCTGTGAGCCATTTGGGCCCTGCAGCGTAGTTGAGAACAAAGACAGGGTCATTGACATCAATACATCGCTCCCTCGCATTCCCGTCATGGTAGTCACATTGTGACCGGTGCCTGCTCTCAACAATTTCTTTCATGCTGGGGTGTATAAGGGATAACCTGGTTTTGAGCATGTTTTCATTAGCAGCTCTGTGGGTGGAACCCCTGTGAGCGAGTGCGGCTTTGTAGGGAACCTCCTTGGATTCTGAGCATCCCCTGT
Source organism: Pristiophorus japonicus (assembly GCF_044704955.1). Classification (NCBI taxonomy): domain Eukaryota; kingdom Metazoa; phylum Chordata; class Chondrichthyes; family Pristiophoridae; genus Pristiophorus; species Pristiophorus japonicus. Next base: position 267,749,312 of record NC_091977.1, on the reverse strand, counting down.
TTGATTATCTGCACTGCTCGTTCCGCCTGGCCGTTTGAGGCCGGCTTGAACGGTGCCATTAAGACATGGTTGATACCATTTCCTGCCATGAAGTCCTGGAATTAGATGCTTGTAAAGCACGAGCCATTGTCGCTGACCAAGACGTTTGGTAGACCATGGGCAGCGAACATTGCCCGTGGACTTTCTACCATGGCAGAGGATGTGCTTGAATTGAGAATGTCACACTCGATCCATTTGGAGTAGGCGTCTACTACAACCTAAAACATTTTTCCCACATCATGTACGGCACCGCTCTGGCCTTGTGGTGTACTGGCCTGGCGTCCGAGTTTATGTGAATCATTACCTTGGTCCCCATGAAAGTGCCAATGCCGGATTGAAATAGTGAGTCAAATTTGTCCAGGACCTGTGAGCATGATATTCGCTCCACAGAAAAAATTGCATTGACATCGCCCTATTTGCAGTTCATGACAGCAAGCCAACTCCTCCTCAGCAGTATGGGACCGTCCCCCAGGACAATCCAGAGTGGCAACCTGTTCTCTGAATCTTTGTCGGTCACGACTACTGTGACGCTGCCTAGCACTGGAATGATCTCCTTTGTGTATGTCCATAGCTGTGCGTCAATCGGCAATAATTTTGGCCTCCTGGCCTTAGACGCCCACAACTTGTCGAATTGTTTGATACTCATCAGGGACTGACTGGCCACCGTGTCTAGCTCCATTGATACTGGGATGCCATTGAGGAGCACTTTCATCATTATCGGTGGCGTCCTGGAATATGAACTGTATATGTGCTCCACATGAACTCCCTGAACTTCAGCTTCCAGCGATTTCCCCCAGTGTCTATTTGTCCTCGTTGGGCTTACATCGGGCCCGTCCTCCTCGTACACCAACCTGGCTGCAGGCTTCCTGCACATACACGCCAAGTGACCGCTGACGTTGCAGTTTCTGCAGGTATATTGCTGATACCTGCAAGCTCTGGCTGTGTGTTTGCCTCCACACCTCCAACATGAGCCGTTGTTGGAAACAAAAGGTCGATCGTCTCTGACTGTCTCTGTAACTGTCCTTAACGCACCATTGACAGGTATTGATGGCCATATTGTCCCTTGCGATGGCATGAATCGCCGTTCAGCTAGCCATTGTCTCTGTTGAATTCTCCCTTTGGGTTCGACTACATGCTCGGGCATGTCCAATTGCCCCAGTCTGCCTGGAGAACTGTGTGCCGTGTTAACAATGTTGACTCCCTGTCTATTTGCTGCATTTAAACCAAGATTTTTGTCAAATATCATTCTGGTCTCTTCCTCCTCTGAGACAACTGTCTGGACCATCAAAGCCGCCGTTTCCAGGGTCAAGTCTTTGGTCTCAATCAGTTTCCTGAAAACACCAGCGTGCCCGATGCCCTCAATAAAAAAGTCTTGCATCATCTCCGCTCTGCATGCACCTGGGAACTTACATAGGCTCGCCAGTTGCCAGAGGTCCGTCACGAAGTCTGGAACGCTTTGCCCTTCTCGCCGCTGGTGCGTGTAAAACCGGTGTCTCGCCATGTGCATGCTGCTCGCCGGTTTAAAGTGTTCCCCAATCAACTTACTGAGCTCTTCAAAAGTCTTGTCCACCGGCTTCTCTGGCGTTAGAAGGTCCTTCATCAGGGAGTACGTCCTAGATCCACAAACCGTCAGGAGATGAGCCCTGCGTTTGTCGGCCGAATCCTGTCCCAGCCATTCCTTCGTGACGAAACTTTGCTGTAGTCTCTCAATAAAGTCATCCCAATCATCACCAACACAGTACCTCTCGTCTGTGCTGCTAGTGGCCATGCTCGTGTGGTTTAAATCCCAGTTTCTCATCGCCAATAATATGTCCTTACTATACAGTACAAATGCACACGAGGCCCATACTAGAAAGAAGGTCACTCTGTGACCAGTAACCTTTATTAGCCAGCACTGAAGTGATGAAGGTGGGTGGAACTTCCCCTTTTATACCTGGGGTGTCTCCCACAAGTTCACCACCTAGTGGTCAATGTTCTCACGGTGTACAACTTAGGTCAGTTTATACATGGATTACAAAGACAGTTGAATATATGACACTTTTGGTCATGGATGCTTTTGAAAGTGAAGGCACCCCTGTCACGGCCCAACAAGTTAAGACCTGGATCAGCCAGGACCCGATATTATTGGTTGTGAAACGTTGTATCCTTAGTGGTGATTGGTCTGCCATACCTAAGCAACTGTGTGAGGAGACCAAACCTTACATTCGTCGCAAAGACGAACTATCCATTCAATCAGATTGTATACTGTGGAGGTAATCGTGTTGTTATGCCCAAGACATGCAGAGAGAAATTTGTACATGATCTACATAGCATGCATCCTGGTATTGTCATGATGAAAGCCATTGCCAGGTCTCATGTATGGTGGCCTGGAATTGTCTCTGATCTGGAATCATATGTGCATCAGTGCAACACTTGCATGCAGCTTAGTAAAGCACCAGCTGAATCGCCCTGAGTCTGTGGTCGTGGCCATCTAAACCATGGTCCAGGATCCACATCGACTTTGCAGGTCCCTTCCTGGGAAAGATGTTCTTAGTTGTGGTGGATGCTTATTCCAAGTGGATAGAGTGTACAATCATGTCATCCAGCACATACACATTGAGAGCTATCGTGTCATGTTTGGAGGCAGTTCAGAGAAGGTTCACTCGGTTGATTCCGGGGAAGGGGGGGGTTGACTTATGAGGAAAGGTTGAGTAGGTTGGGCCTCTACTCATTGGAATTCAGAAGTATGAGAGGTGATCTTATCGAATCGTATAAGATTTTGTGGGGGCTTGACAAGGTGGATGCAGAGAGGATGTTTCCACTGATGGGGAAGACTAGAACTAGAGGGCACAATCTTAGCATAAGGGACCGCCCATTTAAAACAGATTTCTTCTCCCAGAGGGTTGTGGATTTGTGGAATTTTCTGCCTCAGAGAGCTGTGGAAGCTGGGACATTGAATAAATTTAAGACAGAAATAGAAAATTTCTTAAACAATAAGGGGATAAGGGGTTATGGGGAGCGGGCAGGGAAGTGGAACTGAGTCCATGATCAGATCAGCCATGAATGGCGGAGCAGGCTTGAGGGACCGTATGGCCTACTCCTATTCCTATTTCTTATGTTGTTATGTTCTTATGTTATGTTTGCTACACATGGTCTGCCTGACATCGTTGTAAGTGACAGCGGATCTTGCTTCAGCAGTACGGAGTTTCCAGATTTTATTAAACTCAATGGTATCAAACTTGTGAGATCAGCACCATTCAAACCTGCATCCAATGGACAAGCAGAGCGTGCGGTCCAAACCATCAAGCAGAGTATGAAACGTGTAACTCAAGGTTCACTGCAAACTCGCTTGTCATGCATATTGCTTAATTACAGGAAAAGACCCCATACGCTTACCCCACCTGCTGAACTATTGATGAAGAGAGGTCTCAAGACCAGGCTCTCTCTTGTCCACCCTGACTTGAATAATCGTGTTGAATACAGACGTCAAAGTCAGCAAGGGTATCATGATCGCGCTACTGTGTCATGCGACATTTCAATCAATGATCCTGTGTATGTACTGAATTATGGTCAAGGTCCCAAATGGATCGCCGGTACTGTTACGGCCAAGGAGGGTAACAGAATGTTTATCGTTAAGCTCAAGAATGGGCAGACATGCAGAAAACATGTCGCTCAGATAAAGCTGCGGTACACGGATGAACCGCAACAGTCTGAGGAAGACACAACCAGTGACCAACCAACCTACCCTCAGTCATCAGAGGACTCCGCTGTCATCAATGAATCTGGACTTTCAATCACTGACATGGTCAATGAATCTGGACTTTCAATCCCTGACGTGGCCATTGCCACTCCCATCAGATCAGCTACCCAGCTCCCAGTCATAACAGACTCAGAACGCTCGCCCAAGGCTAGAGTTGAACTGAGACATTCAACTCGGGAGCAGAAAGCCCCGGACCGTCTCAATTTGTAAAAAGACCATTACTAATATCTTAAAGGGGGATATTGTCATGTATGTATGCTTGGGTTTACTAGTCACCAGATGGCGCCACTGTCAGAGGTTATTGGGCTGTACGCATCTTGTAATGTAATCACTTTGGGCCCTAATAAAGTAGAGCCAGGTTTGTACCTGTTTGGAGTTTACAGTATTCAGTCTGTTGAGTTATTGCATACACAACAATTCCTGACCAAAATAAATAGCCCAGAACTCAGAGGTTCAAGCAAAGTGGAGAGAATTGTGAAGCTGTGTTGCTAATGCAAGCAAAAAGGTCAAAGTTTCAGAGAATAAAGGCCTAAGGGAACCGTTCCTTACTGTGATTGTTGATGAAGTGTGTAACACATTCATGTGGGACACTGTGGGTGATGAAAAGGAAATACAGAAAGTTCTGGAAAAGTCCAAGAACTTGTGCTAGCCAAGAAAGAACATTGTGTATGACAGCTGCATAATTCAACATAATTCAACTGGACACTATGTTAGTGAGATGAATAACTTTGCAGACACTTGTAATTTTGGTAAACGGATGGAATCACCGATTTGTGTTTAAACTCAAAGGGAATCATGTGAGTCCATGACTTGCTGTGAGAACCAGACCTTGACCCCTCAAAACAAACTGTTGTTATGGTGAGAGCAGCTGAAGTCATAGAAGTTCAAATGAAGCAGGGTATGAAATTGGCAGAACGGGAGTGTCAAGAATAAGCTACCTAGTAGAAAAATTTGCAGGGCTATGGGGAAAAGAGCGGGAGAGTGGGACAAATTGGATAACTCTTTCAAAGAGCCGGCACAGGCATGATGGGCTGAATGGCCTCCTTCTGAGCTGTAATATTCCATGAAAAGGCCGTGCTGAACTATGATGAGTGAACTGATGCCAGTTATGTGGAAGGAGATATTTTAAGAATAAGAACCCTTATCTAACATTTGGACAGATGTGCAAGAATGATGGTTTAAAATAATTAGACTTCTTCAATTTTTTAAAAAGTACGGCAAAGAAACACAAAAGAAAATAACTATATTTCACAGAGAAAAGTGAACAAGATAATGAGCACACTTACACAACTAATGCAATGGGGGATATGACAGAAAACTTCCAAAACAGTTTTTGACAATGAGCGTCAGTAACAACAACTTTTCTTGTACTTTTAACATATCATAAGAACATAAGAACATAAGAAGTAGGCCATTTGGCCCCTCAAGCCGGCTCCACTGTTCAATAAGATCATGGCTGATCTGATCCTGGCCTCAAGTCCATTGAGCGCTGACACATTAGCTAAGCGTCTCTATTAAATAAAACACTTTATTAAAACCTCTCAGAAGCTATTTCCCCTCCTTTGTGCCTGTCAAAAACTCTCTCAGGCCTCCAGCAGTGGCGGGCGGAACATCCATCCTCAATTCTGGGCGCAGACAAGGAACAAGATCCCTAACAGAGGGTTGGGCCTGTTCCACTAGCCAGTGAGGTCATTCTAATGTACTTGAATCCAGAAATACAAGTGGTGCAGGTCATTACACCATCCATGCTGGGGCAGTGGCGATTGCAATAGGGAGGGAAATCAGTCCCTTGTTAAATAAAATGTATTTGTGGGACTGAATTTTCTGTGGTAAGCTATCAAGCTTCCCAACGTGCTTCACAAAAGGAAAAAGGAAGGGAGTTGAAATGGACTCTGTGCATTAATAAGAGAAGATTTTGGGAGGAGAAAGAGAAATGGCTGAGGAGATAACTTTTGAGGAGACTTTGCCAGTTAGAAGGGAAGTTGCAAAGTGGAGAAATTTAGATGAGAGTTTCAAAATTCATGTTCAAAATGGCTAATGGCTCTTCAACCAATGGAGGAGCATTAATATTCATCTGGATTGTGGAGTTACCTGCATAAAGAGTATAAATGCAGCAAGTTAATATGAAAATGTGCAACAGTTCTGTGGTGTATCCAACAGGCAAGTGGAGACTGAACTGTACCAGAAAAAGAGTTACACACAATCGTGAGTTCCAGATGGTAGATAAAGATGTCACACTACTGATTAGTGCACACACATGACAGACTGAATTTTCTGAATGTGATGATAGCTGATCCACCATGTCACTGCAAAATTCCTGTGAATAAGTCACCTGCAGTATAACTGACTTATGTGGCAATTATGATGGTAATGTTCGAAGGTTTAGATAGAATATAAAGAATACACCAGAATGAAGTTGATCCAAGGATGAAAGCAACAATGCACCTTCCAATTTCTGTTGCATTGAAGGAGCTTTTGGGGAAAGCAATCAGGAAGCTGATGGCCATAAAAGTGCAAGTTCTTGTGAGTAGCTATTGTGGTAACATTTGTGAACCAAACAAACTGTCCAAATGAGCTTGATCCTAAGAACTATTTGGTATATTTCTTCTGTTGGTAAATGCAAGTGAAAAATCGGTGCAACTATAAACTGGCTTTCCCCACTTTCTTCTTCGTCTTTGGCGGTCCCTCGTATCGAGGATGAATTGCTTCCATACGAAAAAGGAATGGGTTCATAGGTATTTCAATGAAGGACCTGACATTCCAGGTCCCGAACTACATGTTGTAGGGTGGAAGATGCCTGTGCAGGGATTTTTTTAATGTGTGGTGGCCGTTTTGATCCAGTGGCAAGGATTAACCAAGACGACTGGAGCCCAGCACTGCTGCACGGACCTAATGTGCACACATATTGCAGTGTGGGCTGGCCCGCACTGCCTCTTGGACCTCGCCTCTTCTGGGCCCCGAACTCACACCTCTCCTGGGCACTGATCACGTCACTCTACAATCACCAGGCTACACAATCAGGAAGGAGAATTAAAACTGACAAAGCATTCATTGCCATCAATTTTCCTTTGTAAGTTTGAAAAATCTGCATAAACCGTTTAAAGAAACCATTTGATTGATGCATTAAAACTAGCCTAGTTTCCCCACTTTATACTCACACTAACTGTTATATCTTGAATAAAGAATCTGACCAGATACTGTAAGCTTAAAGTAACAGATCTCAGCGTGCCTCTCCAGTCTGTGAGGCCTCCTTATATACAGGTGCTCCCAAGGGATTGTGGGATCCCTTGGGACGCCAGGGGATGAGCCCTCTTGTGGTTAAACAAGGTATTTATAGGTTTACATATATAACAACACTTCCCCGCCCCCCCCCCCCAAGTCAATAGTGTAACTATTTACAATGTGAGTCGATCTGGGCCTTCCTTTGCCTGGTTGATCGTCTCGGTGCAAATGCTGGTTTTGGTGAGTCATTTGTTGGGCCCTCGCTGGGCTGCTGCGCAGCTGGCCTTGCAGGGTTGCTGGTTGTAGTGAGTCCTGCTGGGCTGCTGCAGGTGATGGGTTCTGCTTCGTGGTCAACTGCTGGGTCGGTTGCCACTTGTATGTGTGTCGGAGGGTTTATTGTGGGTTGTTCTGGATAGTCCGTGATTCTGAGTTTGGTTTGGTCCAAGTGTTTTCTGCAGGTGAGTCCATTTGAAAGCTTGACCAGAAACATCCTACTCCCCTCTTTGGCCTCGACAGTGCCGGGAAGCCATTTGGGACCTTGTCCATAGTTCAACACAAATACAGGATCATTAATCTCGATTTTGCGTGATACATTTGTGCGATCATGATATGTATTCTGTTCAAGCTGCCTGCTCTCTACCTGGTTCATGTAGATCAGGGTGGACTAACGAGAGCCTTGCCTTAAATGCCCTTTTCATGAGCAGTTCAGCAGGGTGAACCTCAGTGAGCGAGTAGAGTCTTGTGCAGTAACTAAGCAGGACTCGGGATAGGCAAGTCTGCAGTGAGCCTTCAGTTACCCTCTTCAAGCTCTGCTTGATTGTTTGCACTGCTCGCTCTGCCTGACCATTGGACGCTGGTTTAAACAGGGCAGATGTGACACGTTTGATCCCATTGCGCGTCATGAACTCTTTGAACTCGGCACTGGTGAAGCATGGCACCATTGTCACTCACAAGGATATCAGGCAGGCCGTGCGTGGCAAACATGGCCCACAGGCTTTCAATGGTGGCAGCGGACGTGCTTGCCTACATTATCTCACATTCAATCCATTTGGAGTATGCATCTACAACCACAAGGAATATTTTTCCCAAGAATGGGCCTGCATAGTCGACATGGACCCTGGACCACGGTTTGGAGGGCCAGGACCATAAGCTTATTGGCGCCTCCCGGGTGTATTGCTCAACTGTGAACATGTGTTACATTTGTGCACGCAGGACTCTAAGTCTGCATCGATACCGGGCCACCACACGTGAGATCTGGCTATCGCTTTCATCATTACAATGCCTGGGTGGGTACTGTGGAGGTCACTAATAAAAGTGCTCCTGCCCTTTTTTGGCACCAATACCCGATTACCCCATAGGAGGCAGTCTGCCTGTATGGATATTTCATCTTTGCGCCGCTGGTACGGCTTTATTTCTTCCTGCATCTCTAACAGGACACTAGACCAACTCCCGTGGAGCACACAGTTTTTTTACTAAGGACAGTAAGAGGTCCTGGCTCATCTCAAATTCCATTACCATAACTAAATCTGCGGGCTGTGCCATCTCCAACCCTGTGGTGGGCAACGGCAGCCTACTGAGAGCATCGGCACAGTCTGTGGCGGATGGCGTAGTTAATGCTTACAATGTGAGCACCCATCTCTGGATGCGGGCCAATGCATTTGTATTTATCCCCTTACTTTCCGAAAAGAGGGATATAAGTGGCTTATGGTCGGTTGCCAATTCAAATTTGAGCCCAAACAGATATTGATGCATTTTCTTTACCCCATAAACACACGCTAACACTTTTTTTTCGATCATGCTGTAGGCCCTCTCAGCCTTAGACAGACTTCTGGATGCATAAGCAACCGGTTGCAATTTCTCAGATTCATTAGCTTGTTGCAATACACACCCGACACCGTATATTGACGCATCACATGCTAGTACCAAACGCTTACAAACACAAGCAATTTGTTTGAGCATAACAGTTTCCTAGCTTTCTCAAAGGCATTTTCTTGGCTTTTACCCCATACCCATTCATACTCAGTAAAGAGTGCAGTGGTTCTAACAGTTTGCTAAGACCCGGTAAGAAGTTACCAAAGTAGTTCAGGAGTCCTAGAGACGACCTCAGCTCTGTCACGTTCCGTGGTCTCGGTGCGTTCTTGATTGCCTCTGTCTTCGAATCGGTGGGCCTGATGCCGTCCACCGCAATTCTTCTCCCCAGGAACTCCACTTCAGGCAGCAGGAAAACGCACTTCGAGCATTTTAGCCTGAGTCCCACACGATTAAGCCGACTAAGAACCTCCTCCAGGTTCTGCAGGTGCTCAACGGTGTCCCGACCTGTAACCAAGATGTTGTCCTGGAAGACCACGGTGCGTGGGACTGACTTCGGCAAGCTTTCCATGTTCGTCTGGAATATCGCCGCGGCTGATCGAATCCAAAACGGGCATCTGTTGTAAATGAAGAGACCTTTGTGCGTGTTGATGCAGCTGAGGCCCTTCGATGATTCCTCCAGCTCCTGCATCATGTAGGCTGAGGTCAAGTACAACTTCGTGAACGTTTTTCCTCCCGTCAGCGTCGCAAATAGGCCATCTGCCTTTGGTAACGGGTATTGATCCTGCAGGGAGAGTTGATTGATAGTTACTTTGTAATCACCACAGATTCTGACGATGCTGTCTTCCTTGAGGACTGGAACAATTGGATTGGCCCACTCATTGAATTCAATCAGCGAAATGATGCCCTCTCGTTGCAGCCAGACCAGCTCGATCTCCACCCTCTCTCTCATCATGTAAGGTACCGCTCTCGCCTTGTGATGGATGGGTCGCGCCCCCCGAATCAAGTGGATCTGCATTTTTGCTCCTTGGAACTTCCCGATGCCCAGTTCAAACAGCGAGGGGAACTTGTTTAGGACCTGCGCACATGAAGTGTCGTCGACGAACGAGAGCGCTCGGATGTCGTCCCAGTTCCAGCTTATCTTTTCCAGCTAGTTCCTGCCGAACAGCGTAGGGCCAGCGCCCGGTACCACCCAGAGTGGTAAATTGTGCACTGCTCCATCATAGGAGACCTTTACAATAGCACTGCTGATTACGAGAATCAGTTCCTTTGTGTACGTTCTCAGTTTAGTACGAATGGGAGTCAGGACTGGCTTTGAGGCCTTGCTGCACCACAATTTATTGAAAGTCTTTTTCTCATTATGGACTGGCTCGCGCCCGTGTCCAACTCCATTGACACCAGGAGTCCATTTAATTCAACCTTCAGTATTATCGGGGGACACTTTGTGGTAAATGTGTGCACCCCATATACCTCTGCCTCCTCAGTCTGAGGCTCTGGTTCATCATGATCCACCGTGGATCTGTCCTTTTCTGCAACATGGTGGTTTGCAGGATTAGCAGGATTTGCAGCTTACCTGCACATACGTTGGAGGTGTCCCATTGTTCCACAGCACTTGCAAACGTTTCCTTTGAAGTGGCATGACTGGAAGCGATGATCACCCCAGCAGCGCCAACAAGGTGCTAATGGCCTTGCATTCACCACCCTTGATGGTGGACTCTGAGACATCTGTGGGACATGCAGCTGCAGGTATGTGAGGCCTGCCCTGTACGTTACGATTCGAAAACAACATTACTTTGTTCACAGTACTTGCAGCAGCACTCGTGTGCTGAGAGATTTGTTTGGTATTGTCACCGGTGCCGATGAACGCCTGGGCTATCGTTATGGCTTTACTCAAGGTTGGGGTCTCTACAGTCAAAAGTTTGCGAAGTACAAAGAAGTCCCTGAGCATGTGCTCCAAGTGTCCTTCAAATTCGCAATGTACTGCAAGGCGCCTCAGCTCGGTGACGTAGCTCACCACTTCCTGGCCTTCAGACCTCTTGTACGTGTAGAACCGGTACCTCGCCATCCGAATGCTTTCCTTCGGGTTTAGATTCTCCTGGACCAGTGTGCACAAATCATTGTACTCGCTGGAGCGAGCAGATTTTTCATGAGACCATATGTTGGTGCCCCGCAAACAGTGAGGAGGATCGCCCTTCGTTTGGCAGCATTCGCTTCTCCTTCCAGCTCGTTGGCCACGAAGTATTGGTTGAGTCGCTCCACGAAGGTTTTCCAATCATCTCCCTCTGAAAACCTTTCCAGGATGCCCACGGTTCTCTGCATTGTTGTGGTGGGGTTTGTCATCTGGGCTTTGAATATATCCAGTTCATTGGATATATTCAAAAGGGAGTTAGAGATGGCCCTTGTGGCTAAAGGGATCAAGGGGTATGGAGAGAAAGCAGGAACGGGGTACTGAAGGAATGATCAGCCATGGTCTTATTGAATGGCGGTGCAGGCGCGAAGGGCCGAATGTCCTACTCCTGCACCTATTTTCTATGTTTCTATGTGACTCCAGTGGATGAGCCCTCTGGTGGTTAAAGAAGGTATTTATTACAGGTTTACATATATAACACTAACCTTCTCACTCCCATTAGCAAATGGCAGAAAATATGCTACAACAACAACTTATATTTGTATGGCACCTCTAAAGTAATAAAAACGTCCCAAGGCACTTCAAAGGAGTGTTATCATGTTGGGATTTATATCTGTCAATTTAATTAACAAGCTTCTATCTATGTCTATAAATTATTGTAAATCTTGCATAGGGCGTGTACTTCCTGTAAACATTAACCTTCCTTCTTAGCCCAGATTTTGTCGTTGGTGATCACCATTGATCTCGAAGAAAGCTGCCCACAAAGATCTAGCGATCTCTGGGGCATCGATTTTACCTCTCCCACGTTAATTTAAATCAGACCCCGCATCTAGGGGATCGTCAGCGTCCAGCAACAGTGATGTCATCAAGCTGGCTAAATAGCGAATCACATTGAAGAATTCTCACAGACAGCAAACCAGGAAGTAAAATGCACAGATTATCTTTTAATTTATATAAATTTTATAGAGAGCGAAATAAAGATTGAGACATACACATGGCATTAAAGAAGAAGCTGAAATATCATAAACAAACTTTTAAAAAAACATTACTTAAAAAACATGGAATTTTATCATAATGGAAACATGTGACATTCCACAAATATAAAATTCGTTTTTCTGGGTCAGAAAGATTGTTCAGCAGTAATTATGATTCAGTACACCATTAAAAACCCAATTATACCTCCTTCAACAAAGCTTAATTTTTGGGGGGATTTTAAAGGCCATATTCCAGCATAAAAGCTTAAGTTCTCATCAGTTCAGTGTTTTCAATTGATTGCCGGCTGTGGGGAATAGGAAATGACTGGCAGCAACTTCTGCATTTCCACGTTTAACTGCATGTGTGCACTCCAGAAGTTATTCTCAGATTCACATTTGTAATGACAGCAAACGCGGACAGTTTCACCGTCATTGCAACCCGCTAATTCTTGGCCCTTGTTTCGTGCTATTATATGGAAACAAAAAATGTCACCAACACATTTGTTGATGAGCCAACCAAATCGCTCATAAAGCCTTTTGAAAACAATTTAAAAAAAAATTAGAATAAAAAAAGGTATATATTTTATAATAACGTGATTAAATTTCTGTATTGAACTGACTTTTATGCCTTTTAATACATTGCTTTAAGTTTATTCTTCAAGAGTGCAAACTGTTAAAAAGCCTGAGTTTCAATTGGGTGTTTTTGCCTCACAACAGTTGGACAGAGTTTTCAACTATATCCGCAGCATTTTGCTTTGGTTCCAACTACATTCATTCTGCGCATGTCCAGTTTATTGAATATCTCAGCATGGATCTGTGCATCAGCATATGTTGCTGTGGAAGGGTGTGCCCCTTCATCCTTGAGGCTTTGAGATTTCATTGTTTTTTCCAAAATTACGCTGACCCCACCCAACCACAAATTATTGCGAGACGCTGAGACCCTGTTCCAATACTTCCAGAACTCAGACCTCCCTGCAGCAATCCTAGATCGCAGTATTGCCTCCATTGCTGATAAGTCAATGAGTCCTTGGTAACCGTACTTGGCAATACATCTATGTAGTGATAGCAACATAGAAAATAGGTGCAGAGTAGGCCATTCGGCCCTTCGAGCCTGCACCGCCATTCAATAAGATCATGGTTGATCATTCACTTCAGTACCCCTTTCCTGCTTTCTCTCCATACCCCTTGATCCCTTTAGCCATAAGGGCCAAATCCAACTCCCTCTGTGACCCCTAGACTGTGACCCCTGGTTCTGGACACTCCCAACATCAGGAACATTATTGCTGCATCTAACCGGTCCAGTCCCGTCAGAATTTTATATGTTTCTATGAGATCCCCTCTCATTCTTCTAAACTCCAGTGAATACGGGCCCAGTCGATCCAGTCTCTCCTCATATGTCCGTCCTGCCATCCCAGGAATCAGTCTGGTGAACCTTCGCTGCACTCGCTCAATAGCAAGAATGTCCTTCCTCAGATTAGGAGATCAAAACTGAACACAATATTCCAGGTGAGGCCTCACCAAGGCCTTGTACAGCTGCAGCAAGACCTTCCTGCTCCTATACTCAAATCCCCTAGCTATGAAGGCCAACATGCCATTTGCCTTCTTCACCGCCTGCTGAACCTGCATGCCAACCTTCAATGACTGATCTACAATGACATCCAGGTCTCGTTGCAACTCTCCTTTTCCGAATCTGCCACCATTCAGATAATATTCTGCCTTCATGTTTTTGCCACCAAAGTGGATAACCTCACATTTATCCACATTATATTGCATCTGCCATGCATTTGCCCACTCACCTAACCTGTCCAAGTCACCCTGCAGCCTCTTAGCATCCTCCTCGCAGCTCACATCGCCACCCAGCTTAGTGTCATCTGCAAACTTGGAGATATTACTCTCAATTCCTTCATTTAAATCATTGATGTATATTGTAAAGAGCTGGGGTCCCAGCACTGAGCCCTGCGGCATCCCACTAGTCACTGCCTGCCATTCTGAAAGGGACCCGTTTATTCCGACTCTCTGCTTCCTGTCTGCCAACCAGTTCTCTATCCACATCAATACATTACCCCCAATACCATGTGCTTTGATTTTGCACACCAATCTCTTGTGTGGAACCTTGTCAAAATCTTTCATAAATCCATGCTGACTTGGACCGATCCTGTCACTGCGCTTTCCACATGCGCTGCTATTTCATCTTTAATAATTGATTCCAACATTTTCCCCACTACTGATATCAGGCTAACCGGTCTTTAATTACCCGTTTTCTCTCTCCCTCCTTTTTTAAAAAGTGGTGTTACATTAGCCACCCTCCAGTCCATAGGACTGTTGGAAAATGATCACCAATGCATCCACTATTTCTAGGGCCACTTCCTTAAGTACTCTGGGATGCAGACTATCAGGACCTGGGGATTTATCAGCCTTCAATCCCATCAATTTCCCTAACACAGTTTCCTGACTGATAAGGATTTCCTTCAGTTCCTCCTTCTCGCTAGACCCTCGGTCCCCTAGTGTTTCTGGAACGTTATTTGTGTCTTCCTTCGTGAAGACAGAACCAAAGTATTTGTTCAATTGGTCTGCCATTTCTTTGTTCCTCATTATAAATGCTTCTGATTCTGACTGCAAGGGACCTACGTTTATCTTCACTAATCTTTTTCTGTTCACATATCTATAGAAGCTTTTGCAGTCAGTTTTTATGTACCCAGCAAGCTTCCTCTCGTACTCTATTTCCCCCCTCCTAATTAAACCCTTTGTCCTCCTCTGCTGAATTCTAAATTTCTCCCAGTCCTCAGGTTTGCTGATTTTTCTGGCCAATTTATATGCCTCTTCCTTGGATTTCGCACTATCCCTAATTTCCCTTGTTAGCCACGGTTGAGCCACCTTCCCCGTTTTATTTTTACTCCAGACAGGGATGTACAATTGTCAAAGTTCATCCATGTGATCTTTAAATGTCTGCCATTGCCTATCCACCATCAACCCTTTAAGTATCATTCACCAGTCTAGTCGAGCCAATTCATGTCTCATACCATCGAAGTTACCTTTCCTTAAGTTCAGGACCCTAGTCTCTGAATCAACTGTGTCACTCTCCATCTTAATAAAGAATTCTACCATATTATGGTTACTCTTCCCCAGGAGGCCTCGCAAAACAAGATTGCTAATTAGTCCTTTCTCGTTACACATCACCCAGTCTAGGATGGCCAACCCTCTAGTTGGTTCCTCGATATATTGGTCTAGAAAACCAATACACTCCAGGAAATCCTCCTCCACCGTACTGCTACCAGTTTGGTTAGCCCAATCTATATGTAGATTAAAGTCGCCCATGATAACTTTATCGCATGTACCTTTATTGCATGCATCCCTAATTTCTTGTTTGATGCTGTCTCCAACCTCACTACTACTGTTTGGTGGTCTGTACACAACTCCCACTGGCGTTTTCTGCCCTTTGGTATTCCGCAGCTCCACTCATACAGATTCCACATCATCCAAGCTAATGTCCTTCCTTACTGTTGTGTTAATTTCCTCTTTAACCAGCAACGTCACCCCACCTCCTTTTCCTTTCTGTCTATCCTTCCTGAATTTTGAATACCCCTGGATGTTGAGTTCCCAGCCTTGGTCACCCTGGATCCATGTCTCCGTAATCCCAGTTATATCATATTCGTTTAATAGCTGCCTGTGCAATTAATTCGACCACCTTATTACAAATACTTCTCGCATTGAGGATGTCATGAATAGCACGTTTAGTGAGTTGGTCACACCACAGGCAAAGGTTACTCAAGCAGATAAGGTATGGGTGACCATCAGGCAGAGCAGTGAAAGGAAGGTAGTGCAGCTGTCCCCTGCGGTCATCCCCCTCCGTTTTGGGTACTGTTGGGGGGGATGACTCATCAGGGGAAGGCAGCAGCAGCCAAGTTCATGGCACCATGGTTGGCTCTGCTGCACAGGAGGGCAGGAAGAAGAGTTGGAGAGCTATAGTGGTAGGGGATTCTATTGTAAGGGGATTAGATAGGCTTTTCTGCATTTGCAATCGAGACTCCAGGATGGTATGTTGCCTCACTGGTTCAAGGGTGAAGGATGTCTCGGAGCGGCTGCAGGACATTTTGGAGGGGGAGGGTGAACAGCCAGTTGCCGTGGTGCATACAGGTACCAACGATATCGTTAAAAAACAGGATGAGGTCCTACAAGCTGATTTTAGGGAACTAGGAGTTAAATTAAAAAGCAGGACCTCAAAGTTAGTAATCTCAGGATTGCTACCAGTGCCCCGTGCTAGTCAGAGTCGGAATTGCAGGATAGCTCAGATGAATACGTGGCTTGAGGGGTGGTGCAGGAGGGAGGGATTCAAATTCCTGGGACATTGGAACCGATTCTGAGGGAGGTGGGACCAGTACAAACCGAATGGTCTGCACCTGGGCAGGACCAGAACCAATGTCCTAGGGGGAGTGTTTCTAACTGATTGAAAGCCATGCCACAGGAGTTTTACATAAACATCATACATGTAGCATGCATTTTGTCCATCAATGTTTAGTGGGGCCGAAATTCAGGGTCCCGGGACGGCCCTTTACTGCGAGTTTGCGGCGGCCATTCGGCAAAATCTAGTGCCCGCCGTCTTCCAGTCGATTGGCCCCCGCGACGTATATTCAGTGCGGGAGTTCTTGGTGTGGTGTCGACTTCCACTGCAAGCCACTGACTTCTGCTGTAGTACGGGGCTTACGGCCGTTATGACGTCATCAGGGTGCACACTGGTGCTATGCGGCCATGCCACCCAAATTCAGTATAAAAACCACAGCTTTTTTTTGGACAGTGCACTTTGCCGGGCTGCTCGACACCGCTGGAGGAGAACAGAGGATTGCCGCGATTGGTATTTTTGGTGAAAACTTTTTCTGTTGGTTTGTGTGTATTTGCTAAACCTGCAGAGTACTTTTCATCACTTTTTGAGAGTTTAGAAGACTTTTTAACTCTCACTGATTAGTGGAGGCCTCTGGGCCTCATTCTCTGCTCCACAGAGGCCTGCTTGTGAGGGTCCAGCCTTCACACAGAATGGGCTCAGTGTTGGCAGGGGAACGCCTTGTCCACCTTGTGAGAGACAGGGTGGCATGCAGGAGAAAGTGGTGCTGTCAGCAACAGGTACAGAGGCAGCGGGCAAGGGAGGCAGCAGCCATGGATGCCCAACATCGAAAAGGGCCTGCAGATGGCCGCAGATCTTCACATAGAGAGGGTGGCCAGGAGGGAGATGACATGAGGAGGAGGGTCAGGTACGCTGAACCCCCACACCACATACTGGGCCAGGAGCCTTGCCAGCAGCAGCCTGCAGAGGCTCTGGAACATGGAGGAACAGGGAGAAGGTGATCATCCAGCTGCCATGGGAGGTGGCCAGCACATACCTGGGGCAAGGAGGCCCTACCGTCAAAGGGTCTACAGATGTCAGTTCTCCTTCCTGGAGCTCAGTGATGAGCAATCTTTACGAAGGCTCAGGTTTAGAAAGGACGTACTGAGGGTGCTCTGCAATGTCCTGCGCCAAGATCTGGAGCCTCACACAAGGCTCAGGACCACTCTGATCATTGAGACCAAGGTCACCATAGATCTCAACTTTTATGCTACGGAGTCTTTCCAGTCTGCGACTGCAGATATTTCCAACATTTCACAATTCTCTGCCCATCGCTCTATCTGGAAAGTCACCGATGGACTGTATAGGAGGCGAGTGGACTCTATCTCCTTCCCGATGATCAGGGAGAAGCAAGTAGAGCGGCAGGCCAGATTTTCCTGCACTGCAGTGTTCCCCAGGGTGCAGGGTGTCATCGACTGCACATACGTTGGTCTGAGGGCACCACAACACCATCCCGAGATCTTTGTTAATCGCAAGAGATTCCACTCCCTCAATGTGCGGCTGGTGTGTGACCACCAGTGTAGGATCCTGGCAGTTGATGCCAGGTACCCAGAGCCATGATTCATTCATTCTGCACCAGACCAGTGTGTCCGCCCTGTTCACCGGGCCAAATCAGGATTGTGGCTGGCTGCTTGGGGACAAGGGATATCCCCTGTCCACTTGGCTGCTGACTCCATTTTGAAACCGCAGCACAGCGGCCGAGCATGCCTGCAACGACGATCATTCTGGCACAAGGTGCATCATCGAGCAGTGCATCAGATCCTCAGGCAGAGGTTCCGTTGCCTGGACCAGTCTGGTGGCACCTTACAGTACTCTCCTGAACAGGTCTCCATATTCGTGGTGGTCTGTTGCATGCTGCACAACCTGGCCCTCATGAGGGGCCAGCTGCTGGAGGTCGAGCCAGCAGTACCACCTGAGGAGGAGGAGGTGCAGGAGGAGGAGGAGGATCCCTGTCGCCACCCAGCCAGGAGGCGTCGTCACCATCACAACCCTGTAAGGGAGGTGCAGACATGTCTCATTGCTGCTCGATTCACATAATCTCATCCCCACATGACCCTTCAGCTCCTTTTACCCATGGCCATCCCAATGAGTGCCTTCACACATAATTGCTCATTCTCAAATGATACACCTGCCCAGATATATGTTCAAAAAATAAAGATTTATGACATGATCCAAGTCAATGCAAAAAGACAACACAACAAAAAACAGTACAAGAAACTTACACAAAAACATAATTTCTCATCCTTGTGCATCTCCTTATAATCCCTCTTACGCGAGCCTATCCTGCTACTACGTCTAAGTCTCCCCTGTGGCTGCGTCATGGGTCTGGGAAGGCTGCTGTGTTTCCTGTGTGGAAGCTGCAGATGTCCTTCGAGGACGCCCTCGACCAGCTTTGGTCCTGGAAGGGCCAGGCGCAGACTGGCCACCACCCTCCTGGGAGGGTTCAGTCTGGCTTGGCTCAGGCGAGGTCCATGCGTGGAGGCACTGGTGGAGTGACAGGTCTGGGGCCAGGAATGTTGTGATCCTGAGAGAGCACATCATCAGGATCCTGGTCGAGGAGCCTGCGTCACTCGCCGGGGATGGCACATTACTATCACCACCAATCTGAGGGAGGTCAGGTCGGTGCTGTAGCGCCACACCAGAAGGTTCCCCATGGCCTGTGGTGGACCCAGCCGT
Organism: Pristiophorus japonicus; assembly: GCF_044704955.1. Lineage (NCBI taxonomy): Eukaryota > Metazoa > Chordata > Chondrichthyes > Pristiophoridae > Pristiophorus > Pristiophorus japonicus. Next base: position 267,730,350 of record NC_091977.1, on the reverse strand, counting down.
GAACGCAACACTGAAGTGTTGGGTGGCATCGAGCTGAGTCTGCATGAGAGCGGCCAGAGCCTCAAAGCAGCAGACATGGCAGCAGTTCAACGCTCTGTGGTCTGAGTCCATGATCAGATCAGCCATGATCTTATTGAATGGCGAAGCAGGCTCGAGGGGCATTATGGCCTACTCCTGCTCCTATTTCTTATGCTCTTATGTTCTTATAGATTATAAGCCATGTGATACAAAATGGCTTGTGTTCTCACCTGCGTGAAAGCTTATATCCCCATCATTCATATTCTTGCCAAGGTCCATTGCTTCAGAGAATTAACTTTAAGGTTCTTGTCCCTGCCTTCAAAGCCTTCAATGGCTTACCATTACCCTATCTCTAACCTTATGTCCCTATGTGCATCTTCGCTCATCCAATACTGGCGTCAGCAGGTTGTGGGGTCAAGTCCCACTCCAGGGACTTGAGCACAAAAAAATCTAGGCTGACACTCCAGTGCAGTGCTGAGGGAGCACTGCACTGTCGGAGGTGTCGCCTTTCAGATGAGATGTTAAACTGAGGCCCCGCCTGCTCTCTCAAGTGGACGTGAAAGATCTTATGGCACTATTTTGAAGAAGAGCTGGGGAGTTGTCCACGGTGTCCTGGCCAATATTTATCCCTCAATCAACATAACATAAAAACAGTTTATCTGGTCATTATCACATTGCTGTTTGTGGGAGCTTGCTTGTGTACCAATTGGCTGCTGCATTTCCTACATTCCAACAGTGACTACACTCCAATTGGCTGTAAAGCTCATTGAGATGTCCGGTGGTGGTGAAAGACGCTATATAAATCCAAGTCTTTCTTTCTTTCCCTTCACTACAAAATCAGTAGTTGCTCCTTCAGCCACTGTGCACCATGCTCTGGGACTCCCTTCCTCAGTACGTCCACTTTGTCACCTTCCTCCCTGCTATCAAAAGCCTCCCAATGCACTTTCACTTTGACTGTGCTTTCGCCGTCTTTTAACATAGACATAGAAACATAGAAAATAGGTGCAGGAGCAGGCCATTCAGCCCTTCTAGCCTGCACCGCCATTCAATGAGTTCATGGCTGAACATGAAACTTCAGTACCCCCTTCCTGCTTTCTCGCCATAACCCTTGATCCCCCGAGTAGTAAGGACTTCATCTAACTCCCTTTTGAATATATTTAGTGAATTGGCCTCAACTACTTTCTGTGGTAGAGAATTCCACAGGTTCACCACTCTCTGGGTGAAGAAGTTTCTCCTCATCTCGGTCCTAAATGGCTTACCCCTTATCCTCAGACTGTGACCCCTGGTTCTGGACTTCCCCAACATTGGGAACATTCTTTCTGCATCTAACCTGTCTAAACCCGTCAGAATTTTAAACGTTTCTATGAGGTCCCCTCTCATTCTTCTGAACTCCAGTGAATACAAGCCCAATTGATCCAATCTTTCTTGATAGGTCAGTCCCGCCATCCCGGGAATCAGTCTGGTGAACCTTCGCTGCACTCCCTCAATAGCAAGAATGTCCTTCCTCAAGTTAGGAGACCAAAACTGTACACAATACTCCAGGTGTGGCCTCACCAAGGCCCTGTACAACTGTAGCAACACCTCCCTGCCCCTGTATTCAAATCCCCTCGCTATGAAGGCCAACATGCCATTTGCTTTCTTAACCGCCTGCTGTACCTGCATGCCAACCTTCAATGACTGATGTACCATGACACCCAGGTCTCGTTGCACCTTCCCTTTTCCTAATCTGTCACCATTCAGATAATAGTCTGTCTCTCTGTTTTTACCACCAAAGTGGATAACCTCACATTTATCCACATTATACTTCATCTGCCATGCATTTGCCCACTCACCTAACCTATCCAAGTCACTCTGCAGCCTAATAGCATCCTCCTCGCAGCTCACACTGCCACCCAACTTAGTATCATCCGCAAATTTGGAGATACTGCATTTAATCCCCTCGTCTAAATCATTAATGTACAATGTAAACAGCTGGGGCCCCAGCACAGAACCTTGCGGCACTCCACTAGTCACTGCCTGCCATTCTGAAAAGTACCCGTTTACTCCTACTCTTTGCTTCCTGTCTGACAACCAGTTCTCAATCCACGTCAGCACACTACCCCCAATCCCATGTGCTTTAACTTTGCACATTAATCTCTTGTGTGGGACCTTGTCGAAAGCCTTCTGAAAGTCCAAATATACCACATCAACTGGTTCTCCTTTGTCCACTTTACTGGAAACATCCTCAAAAAATTCCAGAAGATTTGTCAAGCATGATTTCCCTTTCACAAATCCATGCTGACTTGGACCTATCATGTCACCATTTTCCAGATGCACTGCTATGACATCCTTAATAATTGATTCCATCATTTTACCCACTACTGAGGTCAGGCTGACCGGTCTATAATTCCCTGTTTTCTCTCTCCCTCCTTTTTTAAAAAGTGGGGTTACATTGGCTACCCTCCACTCCATAGGAACTGATCCAGAGTCAATGGAATGTTGGAAAATGACTGTCAATGCATCCGCTATTTCCAAGGCCACCTCCTTAAGTACTCTAGGATGCAGGCCATCAGGCCCTGGGGATTTATCTGCCTTCAATCCCATCAATTTCCCCAACACAATTTCCCGACTAATAAAGATTTCCCTCAGTTCCTCTTCCTTACTAGACCCTCTGACCCCTTTTATATCCGGAAGGTTGTTTGTATCCTCCTTAGTGAATACCGAACCAAAGTACTTGTTCAATTGATCCGCCATTTCTTTGTTCCCCGTTATGACTTCCCCTGATTCTGACTGCAGGGGACCTACGTTTGTCTTCACCAACCTTTTTCTCTTTACATACCTATAGAAACTTTTGCAATCCGCCTTAATGTTCCCTGCAAGCTTCTTCTCGTACTCCATTTTCCCTGTCCTAATCAAACCCTTTGTCCTCCTCTGCTGAGTTCTAAATTTCTCCCAGTCCCCAGGTTCGCTGCTATTTCTGGCCAATTTGTATGCCACTTCCTTGGCTTTAATACTATCCCTGATTTCCCTAGATAGCCACGGTTGAGCCACCTTCCCCTTTTTATTTTTACGCCAGACAGGAATGTACAATTGTTGTACTTCATCCATGCGGTCTCTAAATGTCTGCCATTGCCCATCCACAGTCAACCCCCTAAGTATCATTCGCCAATCTATCCTAGCCAATTCTCGCCTCATACCTTCAAAGTTACCCTTCTTTAAGTTCTGGACCATGGTCTCTGAATTTACTGTTTCATTCTCCATCCTAATGCAGAATTCCACCATATTATGGTCACTCTTCCCCAAGGGGCCTCGCACAATGAGATTGCTAATTAATCCTCTCTCATTACACAACACCCAGTCCAAGATGGCCTCCCCCCTAGTTGGTTCCTCAACATATTGGTCTAGAAAACCATCCCTTATGCACTCCAGGAAATCCTCCTCCACCGTATTGCTTCCAGTTTGGCTAGCCCAATCTATGTGCATATTAAAGTCACCCATTATAACTGCTACACCTTTATTGCATGCACCCCTAATTTCCTGTTTGATGCCCTCCCCAACATCCCTATTACTGTTTGGAGGTCTGTACACAACTCCTACTAACGTTTTTTGCCCTTTGGTGTTCTGCAGCTCTACCCATATAGATTCCACATCATCCAAGCTAATGTCTTTCCTAACTATTGCATTAATCTCCTCTTTAACCAGCAATGCTACCCCACCTCCTTTTCCTTTTATTCTATCCTTCCTGAATGTTGAATACCCCTGAATGTTGAGTTCCCAGCCCTGATCATCCTGGAGCCACGTCTCCGTAATCCCAATCACATCATATTTGTTAACATCTATTTGCACAATTAATTCATCCACCTTATTGCGGATACTCCTTGCATTAAGACACAAAGCCTTCAGGCTTGTTTTATTAACACCCTTTGTCCTTTTAGAATTTTGCTGTACAGTGGCCCTTTTTGTTCTTTGCCTTGGGTTTCTCTGCCCTACACTTTTCCTCATCTCCTTTCTGTCTTTTGCTTTTGGCTCCTTTTTGTTTCCCTCTGTCTCCCTGCATTGGTTCCCATCCCCCTGCCATATTAGTTTAAATCCTCCCCAACAGCACTAGCAAACACTCCCCCGAGGACATTGGTTCCAGTCCTGCCCAGGTGCAGACCGTCCGGTTTGTACTGGTCCCACCTCCCCCAGAACCGGTCCCAATGCCCCAGGAATTTGAATCCCTCCCTGCTGCACCACTGCTCAAGCCACGTATTCATCTGCGCTATCCTGCGATTCCTACTCTGACTATCACGTGGCACTGGTAGCAATCCCGAGATTACTACTTTTGAGGTCCTACTTTTTAATTTAGCTCCTAGCTCCTTAAATTCGTTTCGTAGGACCTCATCCCTTTTTTTGCCTATGTCGTTGGTACCAATGTGCACCACGACAACTGGCTGTTCTCCCTCCCATTTCAGAATGTCCTGCACCCGCTCCGAGACATCCTTGACCCTTGCACCAGGGAGGCAACATACCATCCTGGAGTCTCGGTTGCGGCCGCAGAAACGCCTATCTATTCCCCTCACAATTGAATCCCCTATCACTATCGCTCTCCCACTCTTTTTCTTGCCCTCCTGTGCAGCAGAGCCAGCCACGGTGCCATGAACTTGGCTGCTGCTGCCCTCCCCTGATGAGTCATTCCCCTCAACAGTACCCAAAGCGGTGTATCTGTTTTGCAGGGGGATGACCGCAGGGGACCCCTGCACTACCTTCCTTGCTCTACTCTTCCTGTTGGTCTTCCATTCCCTATCTGGCTGTGGACCCTTTCCCTGCGGTAAGACCAACTCACTACACGTGATACTCACGTCATTCTCAGCATCGTGGATGCTCCAGAGTGAATCCACCTTCAGCTCCAATTCCGTAACGCGGACCGTCAGGAGCTGGAGGCGGATACACTTCCCGCACACGTAGTCGTCAGGGACACCGGAAGCGTCCCTGAGTTCCCACATGGTACAGGAGGAGCATAACACCCGACCGAGCTCTCCTGCCATGTCTTAACCCTTAGATACACTTAAACTGGTAATAACAATGTTAAAAGTTACTGACCAATATAAGAAGAAAAAGAAAAACTACTCACCAATCACCAGCCAATCACTTACCCCTAGGTTGTGACGTCACCTTTGTTTTTTTGCCTTCTCCCTGTAGCTGCACCGGTACGCCTCTCGCCGACCCCGGACTCGCGCTGCTCCGAGCTCCCGCCTCCTCGACTGACTGCTCGACTCCCGCTGGCCTTTATAGGCCTCTCGCCGACCCCTCTCTTCCATTTCTTTCTCCTGTTTGGAATCTGCTACCCAGTAAAGCATCTCTCTTTGTGAGGAGTGCAATAGAAATGTAAGTTGTTATAAGGAGGCAACTGTAATATATATAGCTCCACCCAGTGGACTACTATGGCATTGCAGCTGTTGCTGTTTACAACAATAAAGAGGGAACAAGTCAGTCACCTGACAGGTTCCTGAAGTTATCAGCCATCTTAGAGCCTGTGCGTTTGTGGGGTCGTACCGAAAACATAACATTGGCGACAAAGGATAGGGTAATCGGATCACATAGCTGAAATTTTGGTTGGTGGAAGTTTCAGCCATCTGACAGAGAGACTTTGAGAACTTTCTTTTTTGATTAACAGCTACAAATCCAAGGTAAATTAGAAGCACACTTGGCTGAACTACCAGAGTCCAGATGGCCACGCCTATGGGAATAATAGGGTGCTTGGGGGAGTTTCAACACAACCATGAAAGTTTCGGAGTGTATGTGGAGTGGCTAGAAATGGTTTTCTCTGCAAATAGTATCATCGAAGTCCCTGATGATGAAAACCATAACTGGGTGGTGTTAGAAAGAAAACGGGCTATTTTCTTAACTGAAGCAGGCCCTGAGGTGTATGAAACCCTGAAAAATGTACTTGTGCCTGTCAAGCCAAAGGACACAACTTAAGCAGATTCTGAGCCCCTGGAAATTGCTGAAAGTTATCGTTTCAGAATACGAGATCAGTTAACCGACGAAAGTATCAGTGAGTACATTGTAACATTAAAAAAGCTATCCATTCACTGTAATTTTGGAAACTTTCAGGACTGAGCATTGCATGACCGCTTTGTTCGCGGGATGAAAAATGATGCGATCAGAAGAAAGTTATTGACAACTCCTAACTTGACTTTTGAGTTAACTTGTCAGACAGCTATGTCAATGGATATGGCTGACCAATCAATATTCCTGAGGATTTCGTACCATTTCTAGTCATCAGGTGAATTGCCTGCAGGTTAAAAGTAAAAGGCAGTTGGGCCCCAAGGTCTCAGAAACTGGCAGTGGTAATAGAGCATTGAAGTCATGCTATCAGTGCCTGGGACAACACATTGCTCAAAGTTGTCTATATGTGTTTCTTCTGCAGGAAAACTGGGCATCTTGCGAAGGCATGCCGACTGAAGAGTAAACCAACTTTCAAAGCTATAAGTAGAAATCCCCAGAGACTACATAGCATGGAAGAAAAACAACAGGACAAGGAGGTTTTAGAGCTACACATCATCAAGAGCATGAGGGTATCTAAACAGCGATTTGAAAAGTATCATCATCCACGTAGATGTTGCAGGAACCAAGATACCCATGGAAATCGACATTGGTGCATCCATGAGTGTAGTACCGGAATCACTATATCTCGACAAATTGCGTGATTTCCCATTGGAGAAATCCAAGATAGAGCTGCGAGGCTACTCGGGAGAGAACATTCCTGTGATAGGTCGTATCACTGTACCGGTGAAATACAAGGATCAATTTCAGAGCTTGCCTCTCTTAGTAGTGACAGGAGACAAGCCTACCTTACTAGGAAGAAATTGGTTGTGATCACTGAAGCTGGATTGGAGTGAGATTTTTCGTGTTGAAACTAGATTTGCATCAAAGGATGATGTCATCAAGAAGTATCCGAAGGTGTTCTGTGAAACAGGCAGTCCGATCCAAGGCTTCAAGTTGAGTGTCATGGTACTGAAGGACGCTAGACCAGTTTACTGCAAGCCATGTCCCGTACCATATGCATTCAAGGAGAAAGTTGAGCCAGAACTCAAAAGACTAGAGATTGAAAACATTATCTCTAAGATAGATCGATGTAATTGGGCTACATCCATTGTTGTTGTACCTAAGTCCGATGGTAAGGTAAGATTGTGTGGTGATTATAAAGTAACCGTAAACCAGCTTCTAGAGGGTAATGTCCCCAGTACATTGCCAAATGTAGATTTGTTCACAACACTGACAGGTGGTCAGATTTTCTCAAAGTTGGACCTTACGAATGCCTACTTACAACTTAAACTAGATGAGGAGTCCAAGTCATGCTAGATTATAAATACTCATCTAGGCCTATATCAATTTAATAGGCTACCATTTGGAATGTCTTCGGCCCCCGCCATATTTCAAGGGGTGATGAACCAGATTTTGCAAGGTATTGAAGGGGTAGTATGTTATTTGGATGACATACTAATTTCAGCACCAAATAGGCAAATTCATAATAACATATTGAATGAAGTCCTCAAACAGCTAGAGAAGCACAGAGTACGAGTGTCTGCTCGCAAGTGTGAGTTATTTCAAAACTCAGTGGAGTACTTAGAGTACAGAGTAGACAAAGATGGTTTACTTCCAATCAAGGGAAAGCTGAATGCAATCAAAAACGCACCCACTCCCAAGAATGTCACTGAACTTCAATCATTTTTGGATCTTTTGAACTATGATGGGAAGTTCCTACCAAATTTGGCTACAGCGTTACATCCACTGAATGAACTATTGAAAAAACAGGTCCATTGGAAGTGGTCAGAAGAATGCGACACAGCAGTCAAGGAGTGTAAAAGCCAATTGGTAGAGAGCACCATGTTAGTTCACTATGACGTATCTAAGGGGATCAAGCTAGCATGTGACGCCTCTCTGTATGGAAACATAGACATAGAAACATAGAAACATAGAAACATAGAAAATAGGTGCAGGAGCAGGCCATTCAGCCCTTCTAGCCTGCACCGCCATTCAATGAGTTCATGGCTGAACATGAAACTTCAGTACCCCCTTCCTGCTTTCTCGCCATAACCCTTGATCCCCCGAGTAGTAAGGACTTCATCTAACTCCCTTTTGAATATATTTAGTGAATTGGCCTCAACTACTTTCTGTGGTAGAGAATTCCACAGGTTCACCACTCTCTGGGTGAAGAAGTTTCTCCTCATCTCGGTCCTAAATGGCTTACCCCTTATCCTCAGACTGTGACCCCTGGTTCTGGACTTCCCCAACATTGGGAACATTCTTTCTGCATCTAACCTGTCTAAACCCGTCAGAATTTTAAACGTTTCTATGAGGTCCCCTCTCATTCTTCTGAACTCCAGTGAATACAAGCCCAATTGATCCAATCTTTCTTGATAGGTCAGTCCCGCCATCCCGGGAATCAGTCTGGTGAACCTTCGCTGCACTCCCTCAATAGCAAGAATGTCCTTCCTCAAGTTAGGAGACCAAAACTGTACACAATACTCCAGGTGTGGCCTCACCAAGGCCCTGTACAACTGTAGCAACACCTCCCTGCCCCTGTATTCAAATCCCCTCGCTATGAAGGCCAACATGCCATTTGCTTTCTTAACCGCCTGCTGTACCTGCATGCCAACCTTCAATGACTGATGTACCATGACACCCAGGTCTCGTTGCACCTTCCCTTTTCCTAATCTGTCACCATTCAGATAATAGTCTGTCTCTCTGTTTTTACCACCAAAGTGGATAACCTCACATTTATCCACATTATACTTCATCTGCCATGCATTTGCCCACTCACCTAACCTATCCAAGTCACTCTGCAGCCTAATAGCATCCTCCTCGCAGCTCACACTGCCACCCAACTTAGTATCATCCGCAAATTTGGAGATACTGCATTTAATCCCCTCGTCTAAATCATTAATGTACAATGTAAACAGCTGGGGCCCCAGCACAGAACCTTGCGGCACTCCACTAGTCACTGCCTGCCATTCTGAAAAGTACCCGTTTACTCCTACTCTTTGCTTCCTGTCTGACAACCAGTTCTCAATCCACGTCAGCACACTACCCCCAATCCCATGTGCTTTAACTTTGCACATTAATCTCTTGTGTGGGACCTTGTCGAAAGCCTTCTGAAAGTCCAAATATACCACATCAACTGGTTCTCCTTTGTCCACTTTACTGGAAACATCCTCAAAAAATTCCAGAAGATTTGTCAAGCATGATTTCCCTTTCACAAATCCATGCTGACTTGGACCTATCATGTCACCATTTTCCAGATGCACTGCTATGACATCCTTAATAATTGATTCCATCATTTTACCCACTACTGAGGTCAGGCTGACCGGTCTATAATTCCCTGTTTTCTCTCTCCCTCCTTTTTTAAAAAGTGGGGTTACATTGGCTACCCTCCACTCCATCGGAACTGATCCAGAGTCAATGGAATGTTGGAAAATGACTGTCAATGCATCCGCTATTTCCAAGGCCACCTCCTTAAGTACTCTAGGATGCAGGCCATCAGGCCCTGGGGATTTATCTGCCTTCAATCCCATCAATTTCCCCAACACAATTTCCCGACTAATAAAGATTTCCCTCAGTTCCTCTTCCTTACTAGACCCTCTGACCCCTTTTATATCCGGAAGGTTGTTTGTATCCTCCTTAGTGAATACCGAACCAAAGTACTTGTTCAATTGATCCGCCATTTCTTTGTTCCCCGTTATGACTTCCCCTGATTCTGACTGCAGGGGACCTACGTTTGTCTTCACCAACCTTTTTCTCTTTACATACCTATAGAAACTTTTGCAATCCGCCTTAATGTTCCCTGCAAGCTTCTTCTCGTACTCCATTTTCCCTGTCCTAATCAAACCCTTTGTCCTCCTCTGCTGAGTTCTAAATTTCTCCCAGTCCCCAGGTTCGCTGCTATTTCTGGCCAATTTGTATGCCACTTCCTTGGCTTTAATACTATCCCTGATTTCCCTAGATAGCCACGGTTGAGCCACCTTCCCCTTTTTATTTTTACGCCAGACAGGAATGTACAATTGTTGTACTTCATCCATGCGGTCTCTAAATGTCTGCCATTGCCCATCCACAGTCAACCCCCTAAGTATCATTCGCCAATCTATCCTAGCCAATTCTCGCCTCATACCTTCAAAGTTACCCTTCTTTAAGTTCTGGACCATGGTCTCTGAATTTACTGTTTCATTCTCCATCCTAATGCAGAATTCCACCATATTATGGTCACTCTTCCCCAAGGGGCCTCGCACAATGAGATTGCTAATTAATCCTCTCTCATTACACAACACCCAGTCCAAGATGGCCTCCCCCCTAGTTGGTTCCTCAACATATTGGTCTAGAAAACCATCCCTTATGCACTCCAGGAAATCCTCCTCCACCGTATTGCTTCCAGTTTGGCTAGCCCAATCTATGTGCATATTAAAGTCACCCATTATAACTGCTACACCTTTATTGCATGCACCCCTAATTTCCTGTTTGATGCCCTCCCCAACATCCCTATTACTGTTTGGAGGTCTGTACACAACTCCTACTAACGTTTTTTGCCCTTTGGTGTTCTGCAGCTCTACCCATATAGATTCCACATCATCCAAGCTAATGTCTTTCCTAACTATTGCATTAATCTCCTCTTTAACCAGCAATGCTACCCCACCTCCTTTTCCTTTTATTCTATCCTTCCTGAATGTTGAATACCCCTGAATGTTGAGTTCCCAGCCCTGATCATCCTGGAGCCACGTCTCCGTAATCCCAATCACATCATATTTGTTAACATCTATTTGCACAATTAATTCATCCACCTTATTGCGGATACTCCTTGCATTAAGACACAAAGCCTTCAGGCTTGTTTTATTAACACCCTTTGTCCTTTTAGAATTTTGCTGTACAGTGGCCCTTTTTGTTCTTTGCCTTGGGTTTCTCTGCCCTACACTTTTCCTCATCTCCCTTCTGTCTTTTGCTTTTGGCTCCTTTTTGTTTCCCTCTGTCTCCCTGCATTGGTTCCCATCCCCCTGCCATATTAGTTTAAATCCTCCCCAACAGCACTAGCAAACACTCCCCCGAGGACATTGGTTCCAGTCCTGCCCAGGTGCAGACCGTCCGGTTTGTACTGGTCCCACCTCCCCCAGAACCGGTCCCAATGCCCCAGGAATTTGAATCCCTCCCTGCTGCACCACTGCTCAAGCCACGTATTCATCTGCGCTATCCTGCGATTCCTACTCTGACTATCACGTGGCACTGGTAGCAATCCCGAGATTACTACTTTTGAGGTCCTACTTTTTAATTTAGCTCCTAGCTCCTTAAATTCGTTTCGTAGGACCTCATCCCTTTTTTTGCCTATGTCGTTGGTACCAATGTGCACCACGACAACTGGCTGTTCTCCCTCCCATTTCAGAATGTCCTGCACCCGCTCCGAGACATCCTTGACCCTTGCACCAGGGAGGCAACATACCATCCTGGAGTCTCGGTTGCGGCCGCAGAAACGCCTATCTATTCCCCTCACAATTGAATCCCCTATCACTATCGCTCTCCCACTCTTTTTCTTGCCCTCCTGTGCAGCAGAGCCAGCCACGGTGCCATGAACTTGGCTGCTGCTGCCCTCCCCTGATGAGTCATTCCCCTCAACAGTACCCAAAGCGGTGTATCTGTTTTGCAGGGGGATGACCGCAGGGGACCCCTGCACTACCTTCCTTGCTCTACTCTTCCTGCTGGTCTTCCATTCCCTATCTGGCTGTGGACCCTTTCCCTGCGGTAAGACCAACTCACTACACGTGATACTCACGTCATTCTCAGCATCGTGGATGCTCCAGAGTGAATCCACCTTCAGCTCCAACTCCGTAACGCGGACCGTCAGGAGCTGGAGGCGGATACACTTCCCACACACATAGTCGTCAGGGACACCGGAAGCGTCCCTGAGTTCCCACATGGTACAGTTGGGGCAGTGGTCTCTCACGTACTATATAGTGGGGAGGAGAGACCAATTGCTTTTGCTTCTTGCACTCTCAGTGTCAGTGAGCATAATTATGCGCCAATCAAAAGGGAATCTTTCCACAAATATTTGTATCGTCATAAGTGTGGTGTATGTAGCACACAAATCACTGACTCCACACGGTCTGGTGTTAATCTAACTGCTGTGACCTTCATCCTTTATTGTTCAGCTCCAGAGTGCCTCTCAGGTGTGGTGGTCAGCCTTTTATATTGCCTGTTGCAGGTACTTTCAGGTTTCCCACCACAGCGCCCTCTGTGGTGTACCATTGTGCTTATATTACATTTAAGGTACCAGGACGATGCACACATCAATACATAACATCACACTTCCCCCCCCCACCAGGACGCAGGACGACGATACATACATCAATACATAACATCTCACTTCCCCCCCCAGTCCCGAAGCCATTGCCGGGGATCTCGACCTTGTTTGTCCAATGGAAGGCAGGTAGGCATAGCCAGTGCGTTAGTATGGTACATGTTATCTGGTACATTAACTAGTTATTGACTGGTAACGCATCCCTGATTTCCTTGTTAGCTCTTATCATTAATTGGACTTCATATTCATTATTTTACACAAATACAGTGGCCATTCAGCATTAAAATATTAATTCTTATTATAAATCCGCCATCTCACATTAACATAACTCATTTTAGACTCGCTCTGCCTTATAGAAGTCCTTTGTGGGGACCACCACATGGTAAGTCCCTTTTAAGACTCCCGGTGCATTTCCTTTTTAAGGCGCCATCTTTGATGCAGGAGGATTCCACGAGGCTTCTCCTTGGGCGCCGCCATCTTTGATGCTCTGCTGCTCTGGACAAGAGGCCGCCGCCATCTTGCTGTCCGCCGCACCGGATGCCCTCCGCCGCCGCAGCCTCCGCTCCCCTCCGTTGCCACCTGACGTCTCCCCTGCGGCCGTCATGGCCTCTCCAGCGGCTGCACTTGCCGCCTTCCCCGTGGCTTCCGTAGCGGCCTCCCCTGCGGCCACCGTGGCCGCTGACCTCCAGCTGCTGCCACCGCCCGACTCTCCCTCTGCGTGGGCCCCTCCGATCCGCCGGCCATCCTGGATCCCTCGCACCCCGCCCGCAGCGCCCCGCCGGCTCACCCCCCCCCCCCCACCCAACTATGCCCCTCTCTGCAGGGCTGCTTGCCTGTGGGGGCTGAGGCTGCAGGATCTCTGTGTGAGGTCCGGGGCTGGGGCTTGCCTGTGGGAACTCAGGCTGCAGGGTCTCTGTGTGAGGTCCGGGGCTGGGGCTTGCCTGTGGGGGCTGAGGCTGCAGGATCTCTGTGTGAGGTCCGGGGCTGGGGCTTGCCTGTGGGGATTAAGGCTGCAGGGTTTCTGTGTGAGGTCCGGGCCTGAGACTTGCCTGTGGGGATTAAGGCTGCAGGGTCTCTGTGTGAGGTCCGGGGCTGGGGCTTGCCTGTGGGGGCTGAGGCTGCAGGATCTCTGTGTGAGGTCCGGGGCTGGGGCTTGCCTGTGGGGACTCAGGCTGCAGGGTCTCTGTGTGAGGTCCGGGGCTGGGGCTTGCCTGTGGGGGCTGAGGCTGCAGGATCTCTGTGTGAGATCCGGGCCTGGGGCTTGCCTGTGGGGGCTGGGGCTGCAGGGTCTCTGTGTGAGATCCGGGCGTGGGGCTTGCCTGTGGGGACTCAGGCTGCAGGGTCTCTGTGTGAGGTCTGGGGCTGGGACTTGCCTGTGGGGGCTGGGGCTGCAGGATCTCTGTCTGAGATCCGGGCCTGGGGCTTGCCTGTGGGGGCTGGGGCTGCAGGATCTCTGTGTGAGATCCGGGCCTGGGGCTTGCCTGTGGGGACTCAGGCTGCAGGGTCTCTGTGTGAGGTCCAGGGCTGGGGCTTGCCTGTGGGTGGATTGAGGCTGCAGCTCCAGCTCGGTCGCGCTGCTCTCTGGGAACCCGGGGCACGGCAGCACCCCGGGGAGCAGCAGCCTGTGGAGGAATGAAGTCATCCCAGCTCCCACGGACCGTCCCCATCCACCTCCGGCCGAGGAGTGTCGGCCCATCGCCTGCAACGACCCACAAAGGTAAACCGTGCGTTCCGTTCCCATGGGATACCTGCACCATCGCTCTGCCAAGAACAGGTTTTAGTTCCCTGGTGTAGGTACGCAGCTTTGCCGTGACCGGGACCAGCTTGGGTCGTGCAGCTGGGTTAATCCACAGTTTATCAAAAGTTCTCCGACTCATCAACGACGGACCCGAGCCCGTGTCCACTTCCATACTCACAGGGACTCCGTTGATTTTTACTTCCCTTATCACTGGAGGCGAATCGTCGGTACATGTGTACAGTCCAAGCACCTCATCTTCTTCTGCCTGCTCCTCACTGGATGGTGGATCATTCCCCCATCTCCTCAGCTACATGGTGAGTCCGATTTCTTTTACACATATGCTGAAGGTGGCCTTTAACGTGGCAGGTATTGCACGTGTACTCCGCAAACCTGCACCAGTGAGCCCCATGGCTTCCTCCACAACGCCAGCATGGTGCTGCTTGATTGGCCCCCCTCGGCGGACTCTGAGTTCCAGGACCCTGAGGTCCATGCTCTCTGCCCCGGGCAGAGCCACGTTCTGCAGTTTTGTCCGTGGTGGGCGCTATCCTGTGGACAGTGCCTGCCGGGTTTGAGACTGTGTGGATTATTTGCTTGGTGCTGCGAGTCGAGGTCATATGTGCCCGGCTGATGGCGATGGCCTTTGTCAGAGTGACTGTGGGTTCCGTGGCCAGCAGCTTGTGAAGGAGGCCCTCGTGGCCAATCCCCATAACGAAAACATCCCACAACGCCTCGTCAAGGTGTGCGCCAAAATCACACGGCGCCGCGAGTCTCCTGAGGTCCGCAGCATATTTGGTGACATCCTGGCCCTCAGATCTGTAGTGATGGTAAAATTTGTATCTGGCTGTGAGGATGCTCTCCTTCGGTTTCAACTGGTCACGAATGAGTTCAGTCAGCTCCTCGTATGACTTGTCCCTGGCGCTCCCAGGTGCCAGCAAATTCCTGACGAGACAGTAAACCTCATCTCCACAACTGAAGAGCAATATCGCCTTACGCTTATCTCTCATTGCGTCCGTGTCCTCCGTCAGGTCGTTTGCTGTGAAGTAGTACTCGAGCCTTTCCGTAAAGGCCTCCCAATCATTGCCCACGGTAAAATCCTTTAGCGAGCCCAGAGTAGCCATGGTTGCATGGAGTTCGTCCGCTTCCTCGTCGCCAATGTGGTGTATGTAGCACACAAATCACTGACTCCACACGGTCTGGTGTTAATCTAACTGCTGTGACCTTCGTCCTTTATTGTTCAGCTCCAGAGTGCCTCTCAGGTGTGGTGGTCAGCCTTTTATATTGCCTGTTGCAGGTACTTACAGGTTTCCCACCACAGCGCCCTCTGTGGTGTACCATTGTGCTTATATTACATTTAAGGTACCAGGACGATACACACATCAATACATAACATCACAATAAGTTTACCATCATTATGTACCATAAGTCCCTGACAGCAATCCTCCATCCAAGTCCCAAGTTCCAACATTAGCTGTAGCCCAAATGCAGAGATGGGCTTTGATTTTGTCAGCATATACATATGATATTGAATACAGACGATCAGTTAATCACAGTAGTGCAGATGCTATGTCTAGGTTGCCTTCTCCATCACAAGTTACACCCGATAGGTGTTCTATTTTTCATACATTGATGAACTGCCAGTCACAGCTGAAGAGATTGGTAGAGTAACCAAACGTTATCCAGTTATGTCAAAGGTGTATGATTATATTGCAAATGAATGGCCAAACCAAGTAACAGATAAAGATATTCATCCATTCTTCATTCGTAGGAATGAATTATCAGTCAATAAAGATTGTATCATGTAGGGTGCAAGAGTGGCTATACCAAATAAATTCAGGTCCAAATTATTAGGAGATCTTCATGACCAGCACCTGGGAATGTGCTTGACCAAGAGTTTTGCACACAGTTACTTATGGTGGCCAGGTCTAGATAAAGATATAGAGTACATCGACAGTCAGTGTACAACATGTCAATCGGTAAGCAAGAAACCACCACCAATACCATCACAGCCATGGAAATGGCCTCCGAGGCTATGGCAAAGGTTACATATCAACTTTGCTGAGCTAGAAGGACAACAATTGTTCATTGTGATTGATAGCCATTCGAAGTGGGTCAAGGTATTTCCAATGTGGAAAATAACAAGTAAAACATTAGACATTTTGCGAAGATTATTTTCTTCATTTGGCCTCCCAGAAGAAATTGTTTCTGATAATGGACCACAATTTTGTTCAGAAGAATTTGCGCAGTTCACGAGCAAAAATGATATGAAGCATACCAAGGTTGCACCGTATCACCCTGCTTCAAATGGTGCAGCAGAGTGCATAGCACAAATTGTACAATGTACCTTTATCAAACAGATGTTGGATCCAAATCCAAAGAAACATCATTGGACCACAAATTGGCTAATTTTCTAATGTATCGTAATATTCCTCATACAACTACTGATAGAACACCAGCAGAGTTGTTTCTCAAATAACAGCCACAAACCATATTCTCGTTAAAACCAAACTTGGCACAGTCCGTAGAAGAGAAACAATTAAGACAGAAAGAGAATCATGATAGACGTAGAGTAAAAGAGAGAAGTGTGAAATTAAATCAGAAGGTGAGAGTGAAGAACCATCACCATAAATGGTTGAAGTGGTTACCAGGAAGAGTGGTGACGATATGTGGTCCATGCACATATTTGGTCAAGATGTTTGATCATGGACAGGTTAGGTTTGTTCTCATTGATCATATTTTACCTACAGATGTGGAAGGAGTTGAAGGTTGGAATGATTTGATTATTTCTGACTCATCAGATAGTTTTGATACAAGTAGAGCACCAATAGCATATCTTACATCAAATGTACTGGAAACAACTCCAATAGAAAGTTCGACACCATGTTTGGAAGGTTCTGTTCAAGAGTGAAGGTATCCTCTTTGAAACAGAAAACAAGTGGTTAAACTTGATTTGTAAATATGGCAAAATATGTCCATATCTTTTTTATGTATAACCATGCAAGTTATGTATGATGATTGTTTGGTATAATTACTTCTTCATTAAGGAGGGAGAAATGTAATATATATAGTTCCACCCTGTGGACTACTGTGGCATTGTAGCCATTGCTGTTTACAACAATAAAGAGGGAACAAGTCAGTCACCTGACAGGTTCTTAAAGTTATCAGCCATCTTAGACCCTGTGTGTTTGTGAGGTCGTACCGAAAACATAACAGTAACAAAAAACGCATCTTATAAAAAAGAAAGAGTGCATTTGTATGGTGCTTTTCATAACCTCAGGATGTCCCAAAGTGCTTCCCAACCAATGAAGTACATATGAAGTATAGTCACTGTTGTCGTATTGGGAAACCCAGGAACTGATTTGTGCACAGCAAGGTTCCACAAAGAAGCAATGAGATAAATGACTAGATTATCTGTTTTCATGGTGTTAGTTGAGTTAAAAATGTTGGCCAGGACACAGCTTTTATATAGAGATATAAAATATAGTGAATGCTTTTGAAAATTTATGTCAGAGGCAGAGAATTTTCCATTGCAGGAAATACTAAATCATGACATTTACCTGACAGAGTCCTTTTATGATTTCAAATACTGCAGATGAACAAACGAGAGAAGACTTGCCGTGCATCCAGGTGTTAGAAACCGTTAACTCTGATCACAGGAAGGAGATGAGGCAAATTATTGGGGCTGCTGAGACCAGGGGATGTGAGTTTGCTACAGCCAGCAATCGATTTTAAATTATTCAGGTGATTGTCAGCTTGAAATGTGAAAGATGTCTTTGTCTCAAGAAGGAGAGATTGATTGGTAACGTTTTTATTGCCAGGCTACGAAGCTGTATTTAATATTAAAAATGTAGGGGTGCCATTCTCCTGTGATACAAACTAATAATGTAAAAAAACAGCTTAAAATGAGCCGAATGATCTTCCTCATCTTAAGACCTTGTGTAAGAAACTAAATACTTTAGAAAATAAGGTAGGAGATTTATAGAAACATAGAAAATAGATGCAGGAGTAGGCCATTCGGCCCTTCGAGCCTGCGCCACCATTCAATAAGATCATGGCTGATCATTCACCTCAGTACCCCTTTCCTGCTTTCTCTCCATACCCCTTGATCCCTTTAGCCGTAAGGGCCATATTTAACTCCCTCTTGAATATATCTAATGAACTGGCATCAACAACTCTCTGCGGTAGGGAATTCCACAGGTTAACAACTCTCTGAGTGAATAAGTTTCTCCTCATCTCAGTCCTAAATGGCTTACCCCTTATCCTGAGACTATGTCCCCTGGTTCTGGACATCCCCAACATCATGAATATTCTGAATCTAACCTGTCCAGTCCCATCAGAATTTTATATGTTTCTATGAGAACCCCTCTCATCCTTCTAAACTCCAGTGAATACAGGCCCAGTCGATCCAATCTCTCCTCATATGTCAGTCCTGCCATCCCAGGAATCAGTCTGGTGAACCTTTGCTGCACTCCCTCAATAGCAAGAATGTCCTTCCTCAGATTAGGAGACCAAAACTGAACATAGTATTCCAGGTGAGGCCTCACTAAGGCCCTGTACAACTGCAGTAAGACCTCCCTGCTCCTATACTCAAATCCCCTAGCTATGAAGGCCAATATACCATTTGCCTTCTTCACTGCCTGCTGAACCTGCATGCCAACTTTCAATGACTGATATACCATGACACCCAGGTCTCGCTGCACCTCCCCTTTTCCTAATCTGTCACCATTCAGATAATATTCTGCCTTTGTGTTTTTTCCCCCAAAGTGGATAACCTTACATTTATCCACATTATACTGCATCTGCCACGCGTTTGCCCACTCACTTAACCTGTCCAAGTCACCCTACAGTCTTTTAGCGTCCTCCTCACAGCTCACACTGCCACCTAGCTTAGTGTCATCTGCAAACTTGGAGATATTACACTCAATTCCCTCATCCAAATCATTAATGTATATTGTAAATAGCTGGGGTCCCAGCACTGAGCCCTGTGGTACCCCACTAGTCACTGCCTGCCATTCTGAAAAGGACCCATTTATCCCGACTCTCTGCTTCCTGTCTGCCAACCAGTTCTCTATCCACGTCAGTACATTACCCCCAATACCATGTGCTTTAATTTTGCACACCAATCCCTTGTGTGGGACCTTGTCAAAAGCCTTTTGAAAGTCCAAATACACCACAACCACTGGTTCTCCCTTGTCCACTCTGCTAGTTACACCCTCAAAAAATTCTAGAAGATTTGTCAAGCAGGATTTCCCTTTCATAAATCCATGCTGACTTGAACTGATCCCGTCACTGCTTTCCAAATGTGCTGCTATTTCATCTTTAATAATTGATTCCAACATTTTCCCCACCACTGATGTCAGGCTAACCAGTCTATAATTACCCAATTTTTGTCTCTCACTCCTTTTTTAAAAAGTGGTGTTACATTAGCTACTCTCCAGTTCATAGGAACTGATCCAGAGTCGATAGACTGTTGGAAAATGATCACCAATGCATCCACTATTTCTAGGGCCACTTCCCTAAGTACTCTGGGATGCAGACTATCAGGCCCTGGGGATTTATCGGCCTTCAATCCCATCAATTGCCCTAACACAATTTCCCGCCTAATAAAGATTTCCTTCAGTTCCTCCTTCTCACTCGACCCTCGGTTCCCTAGTATTTCCAGAAGTTTATTTGTGTCTTCCTTCGTGAAAACAGAATCAAAGTATTTGTTTAACTGGTCCGCCATTTTTTTGTTCCCCATTATAAATTCACCTGAATCTGACTGCAAGGGACCTATGTTTGTTTTCATTAATCTTTTTCTCTTCACATATCTATAGAAGCTTTTGCAGTCAGTTTTTATGTTCCCAGCAAGCTTCCTTTCATATTCTAATTTCCCTCTCCAAATTAAACCCTTTGTCCTCCTCTGCTGTATTACAAAATTCTCCCAGTCCTCAGGTTTGCTGCTTTTTCTGGCCAATTTATATGCCTCTTCCTTGGATTTAACACTACTCTTAATTTCCCTTGTTAGCCACGGTTGGGCCACCTTCCCCGTTTTATTTTTACTCCAGACAAGGATGTACAATTGTTGAAGTTCATCCATGTGATCTTTAAATGTTTGCCATTGCCTATCCACCGTCAACCCTTTAAGTATCACTCGCCAGTCTATTCTAGCCAATTCACGTCTCATACCATCGAAGTTACCTTTCCTTAAGTTCAGGGCCCTAGTCTCTGAATTAACTGTGTCACTCTTCATCTTAATAAAGAATTCTATCATATTATGGTTACTCTTCCCCAAGGGGCCTCGCACAACAAGATTGCTAATTAGTCCTTTCTCATTACACATCACCCAGTCTAGCATGGCCAGCCCTCTAGTTGGTTCCTCGACATATTGGTCTAGAAAACCATCCCTAATACAATCCAGGAAATCCTCCTCCACCGCATTGCTACCAGTTTGGTTAGCCCAATCAATATGTGGATTAAAGTCGCCCATGATAACTGCTGTACCTTTATTGCACACATCCCTAATTTCTTGTTTGATGCTGTCTCCAACCTCACGACTACTGTCTGATGGTCTGTACACAACTCCCACTAGCGTTTTCTGCCCTTTGGTATTCCGTAGCTTCACCCATACTGTTAGGAAAACCCTGAGGTAGAAATAAATCTACTCCGAGACTATGTTAGAGAGTTGAAAACACACACAGTTTATTAATACAAGGTACCAGGGGAGTTGTATGTAGGTCCCTCAACCAGGCAACAATTCAATTTGGTGTTACACATGCAGCATATTTTATAGTCGTGTTTGGCCAGCTCACTTCCTTATCTTTGGCCAGCATCTGGTGTGCAGTTGACCTCTTTCCTCTAGCTGGCAGTTGGTTTCCATGTTGCTCAGCGTCTTGTGACCTTCTCGCAATTGCTTATCGCATCCTGTCCTTCAGTACATGCTAAGTCAACTGTTTTGTTTTTCTCAAGCACAGCAATTTCGCACTAACCCTATTAACCCCTTCAATTGCCCCATTTGGCTGAAATTTTTCATATACATAATTCTATGCCAACATATACCCGGTCTTTATGCAGAAATTGGTGATGTGATGTGCCGGTTTCTGAGCCCCAGGGTCTCCACTCCGGGGTCCAGGTTCCCATCTCCTGTCGCAGCTCATTCTGCTGCTCGTAAGACCTGATCATATTGGTGTTTTGGGCCACCTTCTGAGACACTTCCGGGTTCTCGTAGTTTGAGGGTGGTTGGGTTACAGGTCTGCTCGATAGTAAAGGTGACAGTGCTTTCCTGATACAACATTTAAGTAACATACATAGGCAATGCAGCATTATTACCACCACCACAAAGGTAACCAGGCCTTGGATTAGTGACGTTCCCATAGATCCTAACCACCGTGAGAACCAGCCCCACAACGTGGAGGCTGGTGGTTGCTTAAGCTTTTAACCTCTTCTTGGATATGCTCTGCCAGATTGGTAATTTCATCCGAGCTATCCGGGATGTATGTACAACATTCGGCCCCGATGAGGGCACAGGTTCCCCCTTTTCCTGCCAACACATAGTTAAGGACCATCCGATTTTGCAGAGCTACTGTGCGGAGGGCTACCATCTCGGCATTAACCTTAACTAGGACTTCAGCTGTATCGTTGGCCACCTGTTCCAGGACGGAAGCCATGTTAATGGATTCCCTTGCCAATTTACCCGCTCCATACCAGGGAAACACAATGGCCCAGAATCTTTCAGTCTCCGTGATGGCTCATCTGACTCTCCGGTGGAGGTCCTTCAGAGAACTTTGGTGATATATGTCGGGTACGATATAAGCCAGTTAACAAGAACCCATCCATTCTCAGGGCAACCGGGGTAGGCCCTGTGACCGCACACAAAATGAGTCCCATTCTAGGGCGTATACTTATTTATCGCTGGGGGGTCCTATTGAACCGAAAAGTCACCATTTCCATTTAATGACGGGAGTGTCACCCTACCCACTTCAGCAGGTAAGGTAAGGCTATATTTGCAGTTACTGTACCCCGCAATAGGATCTTCCGGTCGTCCCTGCCCTGTGAGACATAGTCCTCCTCCCTGTCCCTTCTTACACCTTGTTCTCGGGAATGGTGGTAGATAGGAATCGTTATAGGTTGACCGTCTCCACCCACTACACTGTTCTAGATTATACCCATGACTTTTAAGTTTTATTATGGCATAAGAGCCAACACGTGCGGATCCTGTTCTAACTCCAAACATCCAGCTGGCCGTCTCATTATCACTAAGTGGGATTGGTTGTAGGGGAATTCCTTCCTCCGAGTGTGTGGGGACATAGGCACAGACCCAACAGCTGGCAACATTGGCTTTCTTGGCATAGGTGTATGACATGTACAAAACGATGTTCACATGCATCTCTCTTTTGGTCCTCCCTAGGCTACAGATTACAATTACACAAAAAAGCAAACTGCACATAATATCACGTAACACATTCATCTTGGATCGTCTTTATTTCTTCCGGCGTTTTCTGCTGATGCGTCTGCCTTCAGTTTCCTAGAATGTGTATGAAGGCAGGGTTATTTGTTTTGTTCGCTTGTGCTGGGGTCGTTGGATTCAGATTCTTTGAGCTGAGAGCAATTTTTCCATCGGCCAACCCCACCCATATCTATGCAGGCGCACGTATCTCCGCTATTTATGACTTCAAATGAGCAAACCCCGTTCGTCCTGGCAGACATTTTACCATTATCTTTGCGCCTACCTGTGGGACCTCTCCCTGGTCCTCCAATTCCTTCTGTTCATCCCTGCCTGCTTGCCGTTCCCTCACTTCCTTCCTCAATTCCTTAAGTTGCTTACTCAGTTCCAAGACGTACTTTCTAATCCGATCCCTCAGGGGTCCTATGTTGAATCCCCCAGTTATGATTCCTTCCGGCAGGCCCTGCCTGTCATCAACTCATATGGAGTTAATCCCGTCACTCAGTTAGGAATTGCCCTTTGTCTCATCAAGATTGTGGGTAGTAAATCCGCCCAAGCTTGTCCCATCTCTTGGATGGCCCTTGCGAGGGCTGTTTTAAGTGTCCTGTTCATCCGTTCTACCGTCCCAGAGCTTTGTGGGTGGTAGGGGATATGTAACTTCTGTCTAATACCCAACATAGCACACACCTCCTTCATTATTTGGCCGGTAAAATGGGTTCCCTGGTCGGAATCGATTTGGATAGGGACGCCCCAATGTGGGATTACTTCCTCTGCCAATATTCGAGCCACCGTGATTGCGGTGCAATTTCACGTGGTGAACGCTTCTACCCACCGTGTAAACTGATCTGTTATTACTGGACAGTATTTCTTGTCCCATGAGGATGGTAAAGGTCCCGTGAAGTCTATCTGTATACACTCCCACGCCCCCTTGGTCGTGGTTGGTGAGCCATTCTAACCTTAATGGCCTTTCCTGGGTTGTGCTGGGCACATGTGACCATTGCTGACAGTATTTAGCTACGTCCCGTCCCATTCCTGGCCACCACCAATCCCCAGTTATGTTTGTTATCATGACGTTCCGTCTGACATGACTGATGCCATGGTGTAGTTCCATGAGCATTTGTCTAATACAAGCCAGGGCTATCACCTTCCCATCTTTCCTCCATACGAAGTCGTCACCCTGGCTCTCTCCTTTTGTGCCCCAATCTTTCTTTTTTTCATCACTTACATCGGCATGTAATCTCACAATGTCTATATCTTCCCTGGTAATGATACTACATACAACTTCTTCCTGTACTTCTAAGGATATACCTGCTTCCTGTGCCGCTTTATCTGCTGCTTCATTGCCCCGTTGGACATTGTTTACTACTTTTTGGTGAGCCTTAACCTTGATCACTGCTGCCTCTGCGGGTTTACTGGCGGCGTCTAATAGTAGTCTGATTCGGCCCTCGTGTTTGATAGCCTCCCGCCCGAAGTGGCGAACCCTCTCCTTGACCAGGCAGTCATGTAGTCATGGACTACCCCGAAGGCATAGCGGCTATCCGTATATATATTTGCCCGCCGGCCTTCGGCCAGTTGGAGGGCTTCAGTCAGGGCAGTGAGTTCAGCTACGTGGGCCGACAGTCCTCCGTCTAACCTTCCCTTTCAGACAGTGTTTAGCGCTTCGTCTACCACCACCCATCCCGTATGGGGGGTCCCCTGAATGTATTTCCGGGACCCATCCATATACAGGATCAGCTTGGGGTTTTCAAAGGGAATCTCACTTATGTGTCCCGGCAAGTCCTCCCATTCCTGTGCCTGGCACTCATGAGGCTCACCCATGGATAAGAAGTTTAAAAATGCAACTCAGAGTTTTACCAGATATAGCTTTTATGAATGTCAGAATGTCTGAAAAATAAAGTAACCAGTCCTATTACAGTTCTAAATATGGTACATGCGCTAGAATCATGAGGTGTTACAGCATAGAAACAGGCTACTTGACCCATCATGTCTATGCCAGGACTTTGCTCTGCCTGGGATCCAGCTTATCCCTTCTTTCCTGCTCACTCCATATACTGATTTTTTGATACATTTACAGCAGATAATAACCCACCTTCCTGTAGTCCAGAATGCGGCACTGACGAGGCACTTTGATATTACTGTAGTTCCCTTGACTCATGATGCTTAAGTTTCGTGCAGTCAACACCACTATTAAGTACAAGCTTACCAGTCTGTGTTCAGCTAACATTAGAAGAGACTCTGGGCGCAAAATTGGGATTGGTAGTGCCGGTTGTTTGAGCACTATGGGTGCTGCTGGGGACCAAAATGCTGTCTAATGTGTGCGCACATACCTCTGCCGCAAAGCACGCACGACGCCATGTTGGTGAAGGCATCGGCGCATGCACAGCTAACGTTCACCAGAAGTATGCAGAGCAACATTCCCTATAAGCTGTGTGGCGGCTTTCTGCCGATCCCGCACAGCCCCTTAAAGAACTGTTAAAGTGCGCGCATCTGTAAATGGGTGCATGGCTTCAACAAGGCCATGCACCCAAAGAAAGTACAGGGAACATTGATATCGAGCAGGATTTCATGCCAGCGCTACCATGTTGGAGCTCAATGCTCTAGCCGACATCCTCTCTTAACCTCGCATAGCTGAACATGCGTTAAGCAGTAGGCAGGACACCCCACCAGTGCTATATAAAGGGATCATCAACTACTTACTGGTTAGTTGCTGGTTGATTTCTTCTGGCTCTTGGCCTCATTCTACAAGTGTTTGGTGCTTTCCGTAGTTGTTTCAAGTTGCAAAGGTCTATGGCGAGTGATGTGGTAGGTGCTGAAGCAAGTGCTGAAGGACTTTTTCCGGATGTCAAGGCTCTGCACAACCTAGCTGCTGCCAGACATGGGTACACTAGTAGGTCTTCTCTTTGGAGCACAGCATGACTGGGAGAATGAGCAGAGGCTATGCAGAGCAGGACAAGTTGCTGGAAGAGGGAGGAGGGAGAGAAGGGCTTTCAGCTGAGGCCATATCCATCCAGGATGTTCAGGAAGAAATTCTCCAATGCGAACCTCAGTGAGGAACAATGTGTGAGACATCTGCGCTTCACTAAGGAGATAGTCACGAAATCTGCCACTTGCTGCAGCCACAACTCCAACCACAGAACATGACAAAGACTGCATTGCCAGTGGCTGTGAAGGTGACTGTGATGATGAACTTTTAAGCGTCGGGCTCCTACCAGTCTGGAGCTGGAGATATTTGAAACATCTCCCAGGTTGACGTCTACTTTTGCATAAGGAAGGTCATTGAGGCTCTCGAGTCAAAGAGAGCTGACTACATTTCATTCTCTCTTGCCAGAGACCAGCAGGTGGAGCAAGAAGCAGTGGATGAATTGGTGATCATTTTCACACATTCTATAGACTCTGGATCAGTTCCTATGGACTGGAGGGTAGCTAATATAACCCCACTTTTTAAAAAAGGAGGGAGAGAGAAAACGAGGAATTATAGACCGGTTAGCCTGACATCGGTAGTGGGGAAAATGTTGGAATCAATTATTAAGGATGTAATAGCAGCGCATTTGGAAAGCAGTGACAGGATCGGTCCAAGTCAGCATGGATTTATGAAAGGGAAATCATGCTTGACAAATCTTCTAGAATTTTTTGAGGATGTAACTGGTAGAGTGGACAAGGGAGAACCAGTGGATGTGGTGTATTTGGACTTTCAAAAGGCTTTTGACAAGGTCCCACACAGAGATTAGTGTGCAAAATTAAAGCACATGGTATTGGGGGTAATGTATTGACATGAATAGAGAACTGGTTGGCAGACAGGAAGCAAAGAATAGGAATAAACAGGTCCTTTTCAGAATGGCAGGCAGTGGGGTACCGAAAGGTTCAGTGCTGGGACACCAGCTATGTACAACATATATTAATGATTTAGATGATGGAATTGAATATAATATCTCCAAGTTTGCAGATGACGCTAAGCTGGGTGGCAGTATGAACTGTGAGGAGGATGCTAAGAGGCTACAGGGTGACTTGGACAGGTAAGGTGAGTGGGCAAATGCATGGCAGATGCAGTATAATGTAGATAAGTATGAGGTTATCCACTTTGGTGACAAAAATAGGAAGACAGAATATTATCTGAATGGTGACAGATTAGAAAAAGGGGAGGTGCAACGAGACCTGGGTGTCATGGTGCATCAGTCATTGAAAGTTGGCATGCAGGTACAGCAGGTAGTGAAGAAGGCAAATGGCATGTTGGTCTTCATTGCGAGAGGATTTGAGTATAGGAGCAGGGAGGTCTTACTGCAGTTGTACAGGGCCTTGGTGAGGCCACACCTGGAACATTGTGTGCAGTTTTGGTCTCCTAATCTGAGGAAGGACATTCTAGCTATTGAAGGAGTGCAGCGAAGGTTCACCAGACTGATTCCCGGGATGGCAGGACTGACATATGAAGAAAGATTGGATCGACTAGGCTTTTCGTCACTGGAATTTCGAAGAATGAGAGGGGATCTCATAGAAACATATAAAATTCTGATGGGATTGGACAGGTTAGATGCAGGAAGAATGTTCCCGATGTTGGGGAAGTCCAGAACCAGGGGTCACAGTCTAAGGGTAAGAGGTAAGCCATTTAGGACCGAGATGAGGAAAAACCTCTTCACTCAGAGAATTGTGAACCTGTGGAATTCTCTACCACAGAAAGTTGTTGAGGCCAGTTCATTAGATATATTCAAAAGGGAGTTAGATGTGGCCCTTACGGCTAAAGGGATCAAGGGGTATGGAGAGAAAGCAGGAATGGGGTACTGAAGTTGCATGTTCAGCCATGATCATATTGAATGGTGGTGCAGGCTCGAAGGGCCGAATGGCCTACTCCTGCACCTATTTTCTATGTTTCTATGTTTCTATGTTTCAAATGATTTCAGACTTCCCCATGGTGCAGGGTGCCATTGACTGCACACATGTCACTTTGCGGGTGTCGCATGTCAACTCTGTCGTATACCATTTCTTCAAATTCCAGCTGGTGTGCGACCATAGGCAGCGAGTCATGCAGGTCAGTGCCCGATAACCTGGTATTTGTTACAGCTCACAGGACCGACATTAGAATCCTGAGGGCGCTATTCACAGTTGCTGTACTCATGCTGGTTCATGCTGGTTTGGGGACACCATTTTGGGTTGTACAAATGCACAGTTAATTTAAGTTACATTACTCCTGGTTCAGTTTGGCAGTTATTAACACATACACAACTTAAGTTGGCGACGAAGATGAATCAAATTAACCTCCCTACCCCCCCCCCCCCCCCGCCCACCCGCCCGCAGCCCCCCCCCCCCCGCCTTCCCTCTCTACACCCGGGGACCCTCCAATTCTGTGGCCGCGATGGCTAAAAAGTTTTTCTACCTACATCACAGTGAGTGGGTTAGACGGCGACAACGTAACACCAGCTCGCCGCCTGGCAATACTTACCACTGCCTCGGCACCAAAGGCCAACACATCTTTGGCCAAATCCAAGACACGGAGTCCTATGACAAAGCGGTAAGTACCCTAGAGAACTATTTCAGGCCAAATAAAAGTGTCATAATGGAGAGATGCCAATTTCGTAAAAGGGGGCAAGGGGAACGGTGAACCAATGAAACAGTCCATCATTTCATTAACTGAACTGGCCGCTACGTGTAACTTTGGAGCACTCACAGAGGAAATGATGAGGGATCAAATTATTGAGAAAATAACAATCCCCTGCATTCGGGAACGCTTGCTAATGGAGGATGATAAATTGACATTCGACAAAGCAACTAATCAGCACTTTCCGATTCAAAAGCGCTCAGATCCCATGCTCCCCCTGTGCAGCAGACTGCAGCTACAGCCCATGTGCAAGGCGTTCATCCAAAACGGAAATCACAGCAGAGACCCAGGACTAATAATAAGTCACCCACTATGGATCGCGGGCTTAACTTCCACTGCTTTAACTGTGGGAACAAATCACACTCAGCAAAGAATCCTAACTGCCCTGCGCATGGGAAGAAATGCCCTGCATGTGGTAAAATGAACCATTTTGCTAGTGTCTGTTGTTCATCGCAGTATATTCAACATGTGGACAACCCCGATAGCAATGAACCCAGTAAGGTTTACACCGTTTCGCATATCGGTTCGGGTAAATTCAAGGACAGTGAGGTAAACATTGACAGCACGCCCTGCTGCCTCATCATTGACCCTGGAGTCAGAGTCTCCATATTGAGCGAGGCTGTGTACAAAACCCACTTCACGCACTCAACTGCAGCCTGCAACTTCCACTCTACATGCATACTCAGACTCCAAAATTGAGGCATTTGGGGTCATATCTCGATATACCGCAAGGACATAACATTGGAGAACTTTTTCTTTTATGTCGCGAAGGAACGCAGCTTCATGGGTGTTGACCTTTTTGACAAGCTTGGGCTCAAAGTTTAAGACCCAATCAGCACACCTATGTACACAGTGGACTTTGACACGCAGTATCTCTCAATCTTCACAGGGTTTGGAGTGACAACAAAATTCTGCCATCATCCCCGTGTTGACCCTTCCGTCAAACCGGTTACTCAGCGACTTTGCCGTCTCCCATTTGTGGTTCATGACCAAGTATCCGCAGAACTAACGCGACTCGAATCTCAGGGAATCATTGAGAGCATCGACTCCTCAGCCTGGATCTCGAACTTAGTCACTTCTTGCCGTAAAAATGGGAAGATCTGCCTATGCATTGATCTGAAAGGGGTCAACAAGGCCATCATCCCCGACAAGTACCCTCTTCCTACCATCGATGAACTGCCTTCAGTATTCCACGGCTCAATAGTCTTTACGAAACTCGACATGCGCCGCAGTTACCTGCAAATACCCCTAGCGGAGGACAGCAAACCGCTCACGGCATTAACGACGCATGATGGTCTGTATCAATATCGACACATACCTTACGGACTATCTTCTGCACCAAGTGCATTTCAGAAGATTGTCACTATTATACTAACGGGCATAGAGAGAGCCCTCAATCTGCTTGACAATATCGTCGTCCATGGGCGGACAATGGAAGAACATGACCAGCGACTTCACGTTATGACTAGACTTGCTACATATAACATTACACTTAATGCCGATAAGTGTACATTCGCTGCTGGAGAAATAAACTTTCTGGGCTACAGAGTCCCGGCATAAGGTGTCAAACTGAAGCTTGACAATATTGGCGCGATCCAATAAATGCAGGAAGCTACCAACGTCAAAGGACTTTCATCATTCCTTAGCACTTGCAACTCCTATCTGAAGTCCGTCCTGCACTACGCACAACGTCGTAAATTGCTGCACAAGGATGTCCCTTGGGAATGGACAGATTCCCAGGCTCAGGCATTCACTACACTTAAGGAGAAAATCACATCCTCTCCTATCCTCGTGCACTATGTACGTCACCACGGATGCATCAGGCACCGCCATGGGTGCTGTGCTCTCGCAATGGATGATGGCCTGGAATTCCCAGTTGTCTTTGCCTCTCGCACGCTCTTGCCTGCAGAACATAAATATTCGACAGGGGAATGCGAGGCACTCACTTGCATCTACGCATGTGAACGCTGGCAGATCAACCTCTATGGCAGGAAATTTACCTTCCGTACGAATCACCAAGTGTTAACTACGCTACTCGCTACAACTGGATCTGGGCACAGACCACTACGCATCAGCCAATGGTCAGATCGCCTTCATCAGTATAACTTTGATGTACAGTACATCGCTGGCAGTTGCAACTATGTAGCTGACATGCTCAGCAGTTCGACACCTGTTTCGGACTCTAGTGCTGACTTGTTCACAGATGATGACAAATATGTCACATTGATCATCACTCAGTCCATCAGAAACCTTGTCTCCTGCGACGAACTCAAAACCGAATCACAGAGTGATGCTACTCTTCTGCATGTGTGCCACTTCCTCCAGACTGAGTGGCCTAAGAAAATTCCGGAAGAGCTGAAAACATTCCACAGACCTCGCGATTCAATTTCCATTTGGAACAATGGCTGTCTAGGTCGTGATGATAGAGCAGTAATTCCCAAGTCGCTTCAACAGCGCGTTCTCTCATTGGCACACGATGGACACCCTGGCATTGTCTGCATGAAGCAGAGATGTCGCGATTCAGTATGGTGGCCTGGGATTGACATTGAGGAGTTTGTCTCACACTGCGAAGCATGCAGTCTGAGCAAAAAGGCCACAAACATCTGACCAGCGCCAATGAGGCCCATTCCATGGCCACAAAAACCATGGCAACGACTTCAGTTGGATAACTTCGGTCCAGTTAAAGTAGCTCCACAACATCAAATTTCCTTGTTGTTGTACATGACCTGCATTCTAAATGGGCAGAAATCACTACAACAAATGATCTCATCAACAATCATCACTATTCTACATTGTATGTTCACGAAGTGGGACCTTCCAGAGTCACAATCACTGACCACAGTTTGTGTCCGACCAGTTCGCAGATTTTCTCATTCGTCATGCTATCGAGCTTACTGCTCGGTACAATCCTCAAAGCAACAGAGGTGTTGAGCGATTTAACCGCATCATCAAAGGGGGTTTGAAAGCCAGCCTCACAGCAGGCCAAACATTCGACGAAGCGGTTCAAACCATTCTCCGCGCATACCGTTCAACAAGGCACTTGCTAACGGGGAAGACACCCGCTGAACTCATGATTGGGTGGAATCTTCACTGCCTACTGGACATTCTCAAACCCCCAGCAAACCTAGTGTGAAGATAACCACACTCGCATCCCAGATTTTGGAACGCGAACGAAAAGTGAAGTCATACACTGACACAAAACGACGAGCTCAAAAGCCCCAACTGAAGAATGGAGATTGGGTCAGAGTTAAGCGCCCAAACCTTAGTCATAAGCTCGCATCTTCACTTTTGCCTCCAAAACAGATCGGACGAAAGTTCAGCCCTCACACCTAAGAGCTCAATGTTGGAACTTGATGGAATGCTCGTAGACTGATCCCAACTCACAGGCCAACAGACCAGCAGGATGGAACAGAGACACCGTTCTGTTTCCCAACTGCTAACCTCGATCAAACACTGCAAGCTCCACGCCAGTCTCAATGTATCAGAACACGACATGGCTATCTCAAGGACTTCGTCTGTACATAGACTGTGGTTTTAAAAAGGGGGAAATATGTTGTGTTCATACTCTATTTATTTGTGACAGCTCACAGGACGGGCATTAGGACCCTGCGGGAGCTATTCACTGTTACTGTACTCATGCTTGTTCATGCCGGTTTGGGGACATCATTTTGTGTTGTATAAAAGCACAGTTAAGTTAAGTTACATTTCTCCTGGCTCAGTGCATTTATGCATACATGTTATGTAATAATGCTTGGGGGTCACCAGACACCAAAGGGCACCACGGTCGGAGGTCATCGGGCTGTACACATGTGGCATGTGTGCTTGGTCACCTGTATATAAGCTGGGTGTCTTTGTCACGCAGACACTCTTGAGTTGGAATAAAGATGGATCAGGTTGTACCTGAGTGAGTTTACAGTAACCAGACTCTTGAGTCATTACAATTGACGACGAGATAATTTAAGAACCTTCGCATGCACAATGGGCACGGTTGAAATCCTGGAGAGATTTGTGGAGGGCGAGGAATGGGTGGATTTTGTCGACCGCCTGGATCAGTATTTTGTGGCCAATGGCATGGAGGCAGAGGCCTACGCAGTTAAGCGCAGGGCAGTTCTCCTCACCGTTTGTGGTCCGAAAATTTACGGCCTCACGAAGAATCTTCTCTCGCCTGTATGTCTGGTGGAAAAAGGGTACGAGGAATTGTGTACGTTGGTGGGTAACCATCTGAAGCCACAAGAGGGGATCATTATATCACGCTACCGTTTCTACACGCGTGTTCGTGCTGAGGGCCAGGTCGTGTCGGGATTTGTCACCGACCTGCGACATCTTGCTGAGCCGTGTAAGTTCGGGAACATGCTGGAAGACATGCTGCATGATAGGCATCAGCCATGATGAGATCCTCGGGAAGCTGTTGGCTGCAGAGATACTGGATTTGAAAAAGGCCATCACGACTACCCAGGCATGCATGACGACCGATGATAATTTGAGGCAGATAGCATCGACAAGTCGGAGTTCCACGGAAAGTACTGTAAACAAGATGGCGTCGTTTTCGGGCAGAGCTGCTTACGTGAAACCTGCTGCTGCTCAGAGCCCGCCAACTGGTTTGAACCAGCTTTCACCCTGTTGGCGTTGTGGGGGCAATCATCGGCCTCATTAGCGTTGGTTTAGACAATACTCATGCAATGGATGTTCGAAAGTGGGGCATCTTCACAGGATGTGTCCACAACGGAGCAAGCGTGGTGCGGCTCACCACGTGGTTGATGAGGACCAGTTCAGTGATGGCGCAACCCGAGGAGGAAGTGAATGGACTGTATTCGTTCCTGAGCAAGAGCCAGCCAATAGTCGTTAATGTGAAGCTGAGTGGCGTGCCTGTATCAATGGAGCTGGACACGGGTGCGAGCCATTCGATAATGAGCCAAGGGACATTCGACAAGCTGTGGAACACCAAGGCTGTGAAACCGAAGCTGAGTCCAGTCAATGCCAGGTTGCATACTTACACTAAGGAACTCATACCTCGGCAGTGCAGCAATCGAGGTGTCCTATGACGGTGTGGTTCACGAGCTACCATTATGGATCGTCCCAGGTAATGGTCCAACGCTGTTCGGCAGGAATTGGCTCGAGAAAATCAAGCTGAACTGGAATGATGTCAAGATGTTGTCCTCGGTGGATGATATTTCGTGTGCTCAAGTATTGAAAAAGTTTCCTTCTTCGTTTGAACCGGGCATTGGTAATTTTATGGGAGCCAAGGTGCAGATTCACCTGGACTCCAATGCAAGGCCTGTCTATCACAAAGCTCGGTCTGTTCCATACCTGATGAGGGAGAAGGTTGAAATTGAGCTTGACAGACTCCAGCGTGAAGGGATCATATCACCGGTTGAGTTTAACGAATGGGCTAGTCCCATTGTTCCTGTGTTGAAAAGTGATGGCACTGTCAGGATTTGTGGAGACTACAGGGTTACGATTAACCGATTTTCAAAACAGGATCAGTATCCGTTACCGAGGACTGATGACCTGTTCACCATGCTAGTTGATGGAAAGTCATTCACGAAACTGGATCTAGTGTCGGCCTATATGACACAGGAGCTTGTCGACATTTCGAAGAAACTCACCTGCATCAGCACCCATAAAGGACTGTTGGTCTACAACGGGTGTCCTTTTGGGATTCGTTCGGCTGCAGCCATATTTCAGAGGAATATGGAGAGTTTACTGAAGTCCGTTCCTAGAACTGTCATGTTTCAAGATGACATTCTGGTCACAGGTCGCGACACTGCTGAACATCTGAACAATCTTGAAGAAGTCCTACAGCGTCTAGACAAAGTGGGACTCAGACTGAAACGCTCGAAGTGTGTATTCATGGCACCTGAAGTCGAATTCGTTAGGAGGAAGATTGCTGCTGATGGCATCAGGCCTACTGATTCGAAAACCAAGGCCATCAAAAATGCACCCAAGCCTCAGAATGTGACGGAGCTGCATTCGTTCCTTGGGCTACTCAACTACTTTGGTAATTTCTTACCCAGATTGAGCACTTTACTAGAGCCACTGCATGTGTTACTAAGAAAAGGCAACAACTGGCTCTGGGGTGCGTCTCAAGATAGAACCTTTGAGAAAGCCAAGAATCTGCTATGTTCAAACAAGCTGCTTGTTCATTATGATCCATGAAAGCATCTTGTATTGGCCTGTGATGCTTCATCATATGGGGTTGACTGCGTACTCCAACAAGCAAATGAATTGGCCAAGCTGCAACCTGTTGCGTATGCTTCGAGAAGTCTGTCTAAAGCGGAAAGAACTTAGAGAAAGAAGCTTTGGCCTGTGTGTATGGGTTAAAAAAAATGCACCAGTACCTGTTTGGTCTTCGTTTTGAACTAGAAACGGATCACAAGCCACTCATTTCATTGCGGAAAACTAATTATTAATACCAATGCATCGTCCCGCATTCAAAGGTGGGCGCTGACATTGTCTGCCTATGATTACGTCATCCATCATAGACCTGGTACTGAGAATTGTGCCGATGCACTGAGTCATCTGCCGTTGCCCACACCTGAGGTGGAGACCCCTCAACCTGCAGATCTACTGTTAGTAATGGATGCTCTTGAGCGTGAAGGAACCCCTGTCACTGCTCAACAAATTAGGATCTGGACCAGCCATGACCCTATTTTATCGGTTGTGAAACGGTGTGTACTCAGTGGTGATTGGTCTGCCATACCTTTGGAGATGCCTGAGGAGACCAAACCTTACAACCGTCGCAAGAATGAGCTGTCCATTCAGTCAAACTGTTTACTGTGGAGTAATCGTGTAATCATGCCTTAGAAAGGTCGAGAAAAATTTGTACGTGAACTTCATAGCACTCATCCTGATATTGTCATGATGAAGTTCATTGCTAGGTCTCATATATGGTGGCCTGGAATTGACTCTGATTTGGAATCATGCGTGCATCAGTGCAATACTTGCATACAGCTAAGTAAAGTACCAGCGGAGTCTCCGCTGAGTCTTTGGTCGTGGCCATCCAAACCATGGTCGAGGATCCACATTGATTTTGCGGGCCCATTCCTAGGAAAAATGTTTTTTGTCACAGTAGCATATTCTAAGTGGATAGTGTGTTATTATGTCATCCAGCACGTCTACAGCTACGATTGAGAGGCTTTGTATCATGTTTGCTACTCATGGTTTGCCTGGCATTGTTGTGAGCGACAACGGATCTTGCTTCACAAGTCTTGAGTTCCAGGAGTTCATGAAACTCAATGGCATCAGACATGTGATATCAGCTCCATTCAAGCCTGCTTCTGATGATCAAGCAGAGCGTGCCATTCAAACGATCAAGCAAAGTATGAAACGTGTAACTCAGGGCTCACTGCAGAAACGGTTGTCATGTATATTGCTCAGTTATCGGTCAAGACTTCATACGCTTGCTGGGGTTCCTCCAGCTAAACTACTGATGAAGAGAAATCTCAAGACCAGGCTTTCTCTTGTTCATCCTGATTTGAATGATCGTGTTGAAAACAGACATCAAAGTCAGCAATGGTGTCATGATCGTGTTGCCGTATCACGGGACATCTCGGTCAACAATCCGGTTTATGTACTGAACTATGGTCAAGGTCCAAAGCGGATCGCCGGTACTGTTACAGCCAAGGAGGATAACAGAGTGTTTATTGTTGTGCTCAAGAATGGGCAAACTGCGAGCTGGCCCTTACCCTGACTGCAGGCCACTCGTGCCCGGTGACTCACCATGTGCAGATCCCGCATCTATGCTATCCTGTAAATTGCACGTAGTGTCAGTATCTGAGCTGGTGGCTGCGACTGCGAAATCGAGTGATGGTACAACCTGCCTGCTTATACCATCAGCAGCTTGTAACTCAGAAGAGACTGTATGATGGGAACATGGGATGTGAGAAGGAGGATTAGGTATTAGAATACCGTCATCTTTAATTGGTTCAGCCCTGCCGTTGACCACGGGTTCAGAAATTGCCGTTCCAATAATGGTCATTGGGGTTAGGACATGCAGGCAATCCTGCCTCCCTACGAGTAGACCCTGGCGCCTCTGGTTGTGTGCCACCTTGTCCGGCAAGAGAGAGGGAAGTGTGTCAGTGAGTGTCATCAAATCTGTTTGAGTGATGTGGCTGTCATGGTTGAAAAGCTTGCAGTGTGTGCAAGCTGTGAGATGCGGGTGTGAGGCTAACAGCAGTGCCGAGTGTGTGAGGGTGAGGTGAAGCTATTAATGTTTGGGATGAGTCGTGATTGATACAGATTGTTGGTAAAGAAAGAAAGAAATATTTGCATTTATATAGCAACTTTCACAATCACCAGATGTCTCAAAGCGCTTTACAGCTAATGAAATATTTTTGGAGAGTAGTCACTGTTGTAATGTGGGAAATGTGGCCGCCAATTTGCGTATAGCAAACCCCCACAAACAGCAATGTGATAATGACCAGATAATCTGTTTTTATTATGTTGATTGAGTGATGAATATTGGCCAGGACACCAGGATAACTCCCCTGCTTTTCTTTGAAATAGTGCCATGGGATCTTTTACATCCACCTGATAGGGCAGAAAGGACCTCGGTTTAACGTCTCATCCAAAAAACGGCACCTCCAACAGTACAGCGCTCCCTCAGCAATGCACTGGAGTGTTAGCCTAGATTTCAAGTTTCTGGAGTGGGGCTTGAACCCACAACCTTCAGACTCAGAAAATGAGAGATGGTGGTGTGGTGAATTGAGCAGTGGATGAGGCTGGTGGTGCAGTTGATAGGTGGGATATGACATTTGACGATGCACTCACTGACCTTGACCACCCGTGTGAGGTAATTGAACTTCTTGCAGCACTGCGTTCAGCCCCATGGGGCTAGTTTCCTGGCATTGACGTCCACGGCTATCTGCTCCCGCTGCCTTTTGAGCGAGTGTCTGGAGGACCTCCTGGTCCTTGTGGATACAGGACAACTCACCTCCTTTCCATCTCCTCCACCAAGCCCTTCACTGCATTGTCTGAAAATGTTGGAGCCTGCTCTCTCCCATGTGGTGCCATTCTTCATTGTTTCCCAGGTCAGATTCACTTCCTGAACGACTTCCAGTACCTGCTGCAGCCACAATGAACCTCCCTTTAAGAGGTGCAGGCTTGCTTTAAGCAGTGCAAGCTAATAACTGGTGCTATCAAGTTACGCTTTTGGGCCCCCTGCTGAGGCATGCAGCCAATCAACAGTTCGCACTTGCTGCATTCTGAAATCACTACAATGAGCAGGCAACACGAAGTTGATGTGCTGGTTACATTGCAATCAACAAGCATTGGGTTCATCGCACATCGTGATCCCTGCGGCCATTTTCGGGAGCTATCCAATTTAACTCTCCCCAGTTTTTCTTGGATGTCCCAAATCTTCTACAGATACTAGGAACTTCTTTGTTGGCCTTGTAAATGCGCTGAGCCAATCCAGCATGTCAACTTGTTTATGCTATGATGTGAAGTAACTTCATGATCCTCGTATGTTAATGCCAAATCAGTGTCAGATTTCCAGGCAAGCTCAGCTGCTGCATATATTTAAATGCATAAGAAATAGGAGCAGGAGTATGCCATTTGGCCCCTCGAGTCTGCTGCACCAATCAATAAGATCTTGGCTGATCTGATCTTGGCCTTAACTCCATTTTCCTGCCTGTTACCCATAACCCTTGACTCCCTTAGCATTCAAAAACCTGTCCAACTCCACTTTAAATATATTCAATGACTCAGTCTCCACAGCTCTCTAGAGCAGAGAATTCCAAAGATTCATGACCCTCTGAGAGAATAAATTCCTCCTCATCTCTGTCTTAAATGGGCGACCAATTATTCTGAAACTATGCCCCCTAGTTCTCGATTCCCCCATGAGGGGAAACATCATCTCAGCATCTACCCTGTCAAGCACCCTCAGGATCTTATATATTTCAATAAGATCACCTCTCATTCTTCGAAATTCCAATGCGTAAAGGCCCAACCTGCTCAACCTTTCCTCATAAGACAATCACTTCATCTCAGGAATCAACCTAGTGAACCTTCTCTGAACTGCTTCCAATGCAAGTATAACCCTCCTTAACTAAGGAGGCCAAAACTGCATGCAATACTCTAGGTGTGGCCTCACCAATACCCTTTACAGCTGTAGCAAGCCTTCCCTGCTTTTATACTCCATCCCCCTTGCAATAAAGGTCAACATTCCATTTACCTTCCTAATTACTTGCTGTACCTGCATACTAACTTTTTGTGTTTCATGTACAAGGCTACCCAGATCCCTCTGTACCGTAGCATTTTGTAGTCTCTCTCTAGTTAAATAATGGCCCAGAAATTCCTCTGGGGGTCTTCTTGCAGTCAATTGCCTCCTCGCTGGAGATTTTTTACAGAAGTACCTGGTGGTCTAGGAGGCACCCTGGATTTCGGTGGGGAGGCCTTCTCTTCCCGGGCTGCGAAGCGCACCCAGGTCCCACGCAGAAGATGCAGTCACGTGTGACTGCTCAGCCAATCAGGTAAGTATTTCACAGGTTCCCATTAATAGCACTGAGACTTGCGTATCTATGAGTTCTCAGTGCTATTAATGGGAACAAAACCAAACACACAAAATAATAAAAAATAAAAAACAGACCACAAATATTTAAAATTAATTGAAATTAAAGTTATTATGTCTTATAAAAATAAAATATTTTTCTGATTTTTTAAAAAAGTATGCTTAAAAATAAACTTACCATAGTGGGGATGGTTTTTAACAATAAACTATGTGTTTATAATTTAATTTTATCATGTTTTTATATATTTTAAAACATTTGCGCCGATAAAAGTAGCAGGCGCAAGACTTTTGAGGACATTTTTGCTGGGCAAGATATGCGTAAATCCCGCAATCTTGCCGAAGAAATGTCCTCGCTCCCAATATGCCATCCTCGCTCCCGAGATGTCTACGATCTGTCAGCTTGTCAGATCAGAATAGCGGTTTTCAGCGCATGCGCAGTTTGCGCTAAAAAACGACTTTTTCGATGCCTTCCTAGGTCCGTAGAAACTTCGTACGGGTCCGGGACGTCGGAATTTCTACCACACTATTTTGCTTTTCTATTCTTCCTACCAAAGTGGATAACCTCACATTTTCCCACATTATACTCCATCTGCTTAAAGGGGAGGGCCGCTGCACACTTTGCAAGGCCTCTGATGATCTCCACTAGGTCACCAGGGCAGTGTGGTACCGAGCCTGCAGCCCTGCACCCAAAACGGGTCTCGCTAGGGTCGCCATACTAGAGTAAAGAAGGTGGTGAGGAGCTCTTCCCTTTATGTACTGCCCCGAGAGCGGAGGTCAGCCAGCTTTACGATCCGTGAAGCTGGTGTTGACATCCGCTCATGGCAGGCTCGTGGCCTGCGGGGCAATTTTTCTCGCGGGACGGTGAGGGGTTGTCACACACAGCGATGCCGTCATTGAGCAATTTCCCGGGAGCTGGTAGCACACCCTCCTCCGCCCGCGCACCCTGCCCCCCCCCCCCCCACCCCCACCCCTCCCGAAGCTCTGACAGGCCTCTAAAAAAGAAGCAATTTCACCCCCAGAGTACTTTCTGAATGGTGAAAACCTAGAAACAGTGGCGGTCCAAAGAGAATTGGGGGTCCAAGTACATCTATAATAATAATAGTCAGTTTTTGTCTGTACTGGGGCGGGTCCAGGGTCTGCAAGGTCCATGGTCTGACTGACAGTTGCACCGACCAATGGGTGATCAGGGGCCGCCTGGTCTCGCAATCAATTAAGGTGGGCAGGGATGGCATGATGCTGTATCGACTCCAATGAGGAGTAGGAAGTGGATACAGCGGGGCCAATGGGCGCGGGGACTGGGGGGGGGGGGGGCGGGGCCTCCCCGGGCGTTGCTGCGGAGCCGAGAGCAGCGCGTGGCGGGTGAGAGAGAGAGAGAGAAAGAGAAAGGGAGGAGAGAGGCTGGGAGGGCGAGGGAGAGGGAGGGGAGAGGTAGGCTGGGAGGGGGAGTGAGTGAGAGAGAGTGAGAGATGGAGGGAGAGGGAGGGAGGGAGAGAGGGAGGGGGAGAGAGAAAGAGAGGGAGGGAGGGGAGGGGAGGGAGGACATCAGCGTTGATTCTATAAATGAAGAAGATGATAACAATCTAAACAAGTACTGTTGCAATAAGGATACTAATTTGACCGCAAATGTTCTGCGGGTCGCTGCTAGTAGATTATTAAAATGTCATGAACAGGTACAGAGAATAATTTTTAAAAGTCTAATGGAATGCTATGCTTCTACGTTAGTTAACATTCTCTTATGTGGGACATTTTTTCAAATGCCTTCTGGCAGTCCATATAAATAATATCCATTAACATTCCCCTGTCCATTACTTCAGTCACCTCCTCAAAAAATTCACTCAGGTTTGTCAGACATGACCTACTGTCATGTATTTAACTGTTATTGTAACTCATGTATAAACTGACTGACTAGTTGTACACTTTGAGAACATTGACCACTAGGTGGTGAACCTGTAGAACTCCTAACCTGGTCTTTCAGGTATAAAAGAGGAAGCTCCATCCACCTTCATCACTTCAGTGCTGGTGAATAAAGGTTACTGGGCACATAGTGACCTTCTCTCAAGCATGGGCCTCGTGTGCATTTATACTGTATAGAAAGGGCATACCATTGGTGACGAGAAACTGGGATTTAAATCACGCGAGCATGGCCACTAGCAGCACAGACAAGAGGTACTGTGTTGGGGATGATTGGGACGATTTTATTGAGAGACTACGGCAAAGTTTTGTCACTAAGGAATGGTTGGGACAGGAGTCGGCCGACAAACGTAGGGCTCATCTTCTGACAGTTTGTGGATCCAGGACATACTCCCAGATGAAGGACCTTCTAGCGCCAGAGAAGCCGGTGGACAAGACATTTGAAGAGCTCAGTAAGTTAATCGGGGAACACTTTAAACCAGCGAACAGCATGCACATGGCGAGACTCCGGTTTTACATGCACCGGCGGCGAGAAGGGCAAAGCGTTCCAGACTTCGTGGCAGATCTCTGGCGCCTGGCGAGCCTATGTAAATTCCCAGATGCATGCAGAGCGGAGATGCTGCGAGATTTTTTTATTGAGGGCATCGGGCACCCTGGGGTTTGAAGGAAACTGATTGAGACCAAAGACTTGACCCTGGAAACGGCGGCATTGATGGCCCAGACTTTTATCTCAGGGGAGGAAGAGACCAGAATGATGTTTGACAAAAATCTTGGTTTAAATGCAGCAAATGGACAGGGAATCAACATTGTTAACGCGGCACGCAGTTCTCCAGGCAGACAAGGGCAATCGGACATACCCCAACATGTAGTCGAACCCAGAGGGGGAATTCAACAGAGACAATGGCTAGCTGAACGACGATTCATGCCATCGCAAGGGAAAATACGGCCAGTAATGGGGCCATCAACACCTGTTAATGGTGCACTTAAGGGCAGTCACAGAGACAGTCAGAGGAGATCGACTGGTAATGGACCTTTTGTTTCCAACAATGGCTCATGTTGGAGGTATGGAGGCACACACCCAGCCAGAGTTTGCAGGTATCAGCAATATACCTGCAGAAATTGCAACGTCAGCGGTCACTTGACGCATATGTGCAGGAAGCCTGCAGCCAGGCTGATGTACAAGGACGGGCCCGATGTAAGCCCTACGAGGTCATATGAACACTGAGGGAAATCGCTGGAAGCTGAAGTTCAGCGAGTTCATGTGGAGCACATATACAGTTCACACATCAGGACACCACCGATAATGATGAAAGTGCTCCTCAGTGGCATCCCAGTATCAATGGAGCCAGCCAGTCCCTGATGA
Organism: Pristiophorus japonicus; assembly: GCF_044704955.1. NCBI lineage: Eukaryota > Metazoa > Chordata > Chondrichthyes > Pristiophoridae > Pristiophorus > Pristiophorus japonicus. Next base: position 267,688,503 of record NC_091977.1, on the reverse strand, counting down.
GTATCAAACAGTTCAAAAAGTTGTGGTCGTCCAAGGCCAGGAGGCCAAAATTATCGCCGATTGACACACAGCTACGGACATACACAAAGAAGATCATTCCGGTGCTAGGCAGCGCCACGGTAGTTGTGACCCACAAAGATTCGGAGAACAGGTTGCCACTCTGGATTGTCCCGGGGGACGGTCCCGCAATATTGGGGAAGAGCTGGCTTGCTGTCATGAACTGGAAATGGGGTGATGTCAATGCAATTTCTTCTGTGGAGCGAGTATCATGCTCACAGATCCAGGACAAATTTGACTCACTATTTCAATCCAGCATTGGCACTTTCATGGGGGCCAAGGCAGTGATTAACATAAACCCGGACGCCAAGCCAGTACACCACAAGGCCAGAGTGGTGCCGTACGTGATGCGGGAAAAGATAGAAGGCAAATTGGACCGCTTGCTGAGGGAAGGCATCATCTCGCCAGTCGTATTCAGTGACTGGGCGAGCCCAATTGTACCGGTGCTCAAGGCAGATGGGTCGGTCAGGATATGTGGTGATTACAAGGCCACCATAATTTGGGTGTCACTCCAAGACCAGTACCCGCTACGGAGAGCGGAGGACCTCTTTGCGACGCTATCCGGTGGCAAACTTTTTTCAAAATTGACCTCAGCTTACATGACGCAGGAGCTGGCGAGTGAGTCGAAGAAGCTGACCACCATCACGACACACAAGGGGTTGTTTGAGTACAACAGATGCCCATTCCGGATTCGGTCGGCCGCCGCGATCTTTCAACAAAATATGGAAAGCCTCCTCAAGTTGATTCCAGGGACGGTGGTTTTTCAAGATGACATCCTCATCACGGGTCGTGATACTGAAGAACACCTCTGCAACCTGAAGGAGGTGCTACGCAGACTGGACCCGGTAGGGCTGCGACTGAAAAAGGCGAAGTGCGTCTTCCTAGCTCCAGAGGTAGAATTCTTGGGGATGAGGGTAGCAGCAGACGGGATCAGACCTACTGCGTCCAAGACAGAAGCGGTCCAGAGAGCACCCAGACCCTGTAACATGACGGAGCTGCGTTCGTTCCTGGGGCTCCTGAACTATTTTGGTAACTTTCTTCCCAAATTGAGCACGCTGTTAGAGCCGCTACATGTGCTCCTACGCAAAGGTCACGAATGGGTCTGGGGGGACAGCCAGGAAAGGGCTTTTGATAGAGTACGCAATTTGTTATGCTCCAACAATCTGTTAACGTTATATGACCCATGTAAGAAACTTGTTTTAACGTGCGATACTTCATCCTATGGTGTCGGGTGTGTGTTGCAGCATGTTAATGCCAAGGGTCAGTTACAGCCGGTAGCTTATGCCTCCAGAAGTCTGTCCCAGGCAGAAAGGGGTTACGGGATGGTAGAAAAGGAGGCGCTCACATGTGTATATGCAGTAAAGAAAATGCACCAGTACCTGTTTGGCAGGAAATTTGAGCTGGAGACAGATCATAAACCCCTAACGTCTCTTTTGGCCGACAACAAGGCCATAAATGCAAATGCATTGGTCCGCATACAGAGGTGGGCACTCACGTTAGCCGTCTATGACTATACAATTCGGCACAGACCGGGCACCGAAAACTGCGCCGATGCACTCAGCAGGCTCCCACTAACCACTAGCTACCAAGCATGCTGCTGAGATGGTCATGGCTGTCGAAGTTTTTGAAAGCGGAGGCTCACCCGTGACAGCCCGTCAGATTAAAGTCTGGACAAATAGAGACCCGCTACTGTCTTTAGTCAAGAAATGTGTCCTGAATGGGGACTGGGCAGCCACATACGGGGCATGCCCTGACGAATTTGAACCATTTCACAGGCGCAGGGATGAACTCTCGATTCAGGCGATTGCCTACTGTGGGGAAACCGCGTAGTCATGCCCCAGGTGGGCAGAGAGGTGTTCATCAGAGAACACCACAATGAACACCCGGGCATTGTCATGATGAAGGCAATTGCCAGGTCACACGTTTGGTGGCCAGGGATAGATGCAGACCTGGAACTTTGTGTTCGCAGGTGCAACATGTGTACCAAGCTGGGCAATGCACCCAGGGAAGCCCCCCTTAGCCCCTGGTCCTGGCCCGCCAAGCCATGGTCCGCATCCATGTGGACTATGGAGGTCCTTTCATGGGAAAAATGTTTTTGGTGGTAGTAGATGCCTACTCCAAATGGATCGAGTGTGACTATCTGAATTCAAGCACATCCTCTGCCACGGTAGAAAGTCTACAGGCAATGTTCGCCGCCCATGGCCTACCGGATGTCTTGGTCAGTGATAATGGCCCATGCTTCACAAGCACTTCATGGCAGGCAAATGGAATTAACCATGTCAGAACGGCACCATTCAAGCCGGCCTCAAACGGCCAGGTGGAACGAGCAGTGCAGATAATCAAACAGGGGATGTTCAGAATCCAAGGGGGTTCCCTGCAAAGCCGCTTATCACACCTCCTGTTGGCCAATAGATCCCGACCACACTCACTCACAGGGGTTCCACCCGCAGAGCTGCTAATGAAAAGGATGCTTAAAACCAGGTTATCCCTTATACACCCCAGCATGAAAGAAATTGTCGAGAGCAGGCGTCAGTCACAATGTGACTACCATGACAGGAATGCGAGGGCGCGAGGTATCGATGTCAATGACCCTGTCTTTGCCCTCAACTAAGCTGCAGGGCCCAAATGACTCACAGGCACTGTGATTGCCAAAGAGGGGAATAGGATTCTGGTAGTTAAATTTACCAATGGACAAATCTGCCACAAACTCGTGGATCAAACAAAAAGGATATTCAGCAACCCCATAGAAGAAGCAGAGGAAGAACACGATTTAGAGTTCACTCCACCACAGGTGACTGAACACCGGAACCAAGTGGAGGAGAGCCCGGTCACTGTGGGCAGTCCGGACAGGCCTGAGGCACCGCAAACAGCAGACACTCAGGCCAGAGCCCCACAACCGGAGCCCCAATTCAGGCGCTCTACAAGGGAGCGTAAACCACCAGAGAGACTCAACCTGTGATCCCAATAAGACTTTGAGGGAGAGGTGATGTCATCTATTTAACTGTCATTGTGACCCATGTATAAACTGACGAGTAGTACACTGTGAGAACATTGACCACTAGGTGGTGAACTTGTGGGAGACACTCTTAACCTGGTCTTTCAGGTATAAAAGGGGAAGCTCCACCCACCTTCATCACTTGAGTGCTGGCGAATAAAGGTTACTGGTCACAGAGTGACTGTCTCTCAAGCATTGGCCTCATGTGCATTTATACTGTATAGTAAGGACTTATCACCTACCTTTCACAAATCCATGTGGCTCTCTCTGACCAATTGAAAATCTTCGAGGTTATCAGTCTTAATTATAGACTAGCAATTTCCCCACAACAAATGTTAGGCTAACTGGTCTGTGATTCCCTGGCTTTCCTCTTTCGCCATTCTTAAATAGCAGAGTAACATGAGCAATTTTCCAATCTTTTTGTTTTAGTGTCATGCTGTCCCTTACCTCTTTAGTCATCCATGACTGTTTTTTTTGGCAAGTAGAGCTCTTGCCCCTCGGGGGTATAAATTGGTTCTGTATCATATTAAATTATTTTTTAAGCATCTCCCATTGATTTTTGTCATTTTACCCATTAACAGATATGCCCAGTTTACTATGGACAGTCTCTGTCTCATCCCATTGAAGTCAGCCTTAACCAAATCTAGAATCTTAGTAGCTGTTTCGCTGTTTTCAAACACTGCGTTGAACTCACTGCATCGACCTGGAACATTAACTCTGTTTCTTTCTCCACAGATGCTGCCTGACCTGCTGAGATTTCCAGCATTTTCTATTTTTATTTCAGATTCCAATATCCGCAGTATTTTGCTTTTGCTACATTAAACTTGATCATGTTATGATCGCTATTGGATAATGTTCATGCACAGTTAGACTGTTAACTAAATTGGACTCATTACTCAATCTAATATGGCATGTCCCCTTGTTGCCTCTGGGACATATTGTTGTAGAAAACTATCCCGGACACACTAGCCTGCTTATCCCAATCCATATGTGTTATGTATGTAAACATTATAACTGTGTAAGACTTGTCACCAGAGGGCGCTCCTGTTGGAGGCCCAAGGATCACCTGCACACCTCATGCAAGCGAGCATAAAAGGCTGTCTGCCATGCTGCTTCGGAACTCTGGAGTTTTATTAAAGAGACTAAGGTCACATCAGTTTAAGCTTACAGTGCTCAGTCTTGTGGAGTTATTCTAAACATAACAATTTGGCGACGAGTAACAGATCACAAACTTTCTCGCGGTTATGGCTGCCGTTGGTATTCTTGAGCGATTTGTAGAGGGTGATGATTGGGAAGCCTTCGTTGAACGTCTCGACCAGTACTTCATGGCCAATGAGCTGGATGCGGACGATAAAGCGATCAAGTGCAGGGAGATTCTCCTCACCGTTTGTGGGTCTACAACATACGGCCTCATCAAGCATCTGCTAGCAACGGAGAAACCAACGGTAAAGACATATGCTGAGTTGTGTACGCTGGTTCGGGAACACCTCAAGCCGAAGGAGAGCATCTTAATGGCCAGGTATTGCTTCTATACGCACTATCGCTCCAAGGGCCAGGATGTGGCGAGTCATGTTGCCGACCTATGACGCCTTGCGGGACCTTGCGATTTTGCTGGATATTTGGGGGAAGTGCTGCGGGACTTTTTCGTGCTTGGAATCGGCCACGAGGTCATTCTTCGCAAGCTGCTGTCTGCCGAATCCCAGACCTGAACAAGGTCATCACGATAGCCCAGGCTTTCATGTCCATGAACGATAATACTAAACTGATATCTTCCCAGCATCGAAGCTCACCGGCAAGGTACTGTGAATAAAATAACGTAGAACTGTACATGGCAGGGCCTACATATCTGTAACTGCAAGACCTAGGATGACAGAGTACGCCATGGGGCGTGAATGCGAATCCATTAACACCATGTTGGCGCTGTGGGGGTAATCATCGATTCAAGCACTACGGTTGCAAAGGTTGAGAAACAATGGGGCACCTCCAGCGCATGTGCAAATATGCTGCGACTCACCACGTGATAGAGTCGGCAGAAGATGGTCAATCCGAAGCGGATCACACACGAGTAAGAAGCAACTCAACCCAAGGCCGAGGAAGAAGTGTATGGGGTCGACACCTTCACCACCAAGAGCCCTCCCATAATGCTGAAAGTCAAATTAAATGGCATTCCAGTTTCCATGGAGTTGGACACGGGGACGAGTCAGTCAATTATGAGCCAGAAGGCTTTTGAGAAACTGTGGGGCAACAAGGCACAAAGGCCCAAATTGAGCCCGGGATTTATACAAAGCTGTGCACTTACACCAAAGAACTCATGCCAGTCATTGGCAGTGCGGCAGTGAAGGTATCGTACGATGGAGTTGTGCATGACTTATCACTGTGGATTTTACCAGGCAATGGCCCAATGCTGTTTGGCAGAAGCTGGCTAGGAAAGATTCGATGGAACTGGGACGATATCAAAGCACTGTCTTCAGTGGATGATGCCTCGTGCACCCAAGTACTGAGCAAATTTCCGTCACTATTTGAACCAGGCATCAGCAACTTCACAGGCGCCAAGGTGCAGATCCATCTAGTCCCTGATGCAGGGCCCATTCATCACAAGGCTCGAGCGGTTCCATAGATGATGAGGGAGAAAGTTGAGATTGAACTGGGCAGACTTCAATGAGAGGAAATCATATCGCCAGTTGAGTTCAATGAGTGGGCCAGTCCAATTGTTCCGGTGTTGAAAAGTGATGGCACGGTCAGAATCTGCGGAGACTACAAGGTAACGATCAACAGAGTCTCGTTGCAAGACCAGTATCCACTACCCAAGGCGGATGATCTGTTCACAATGTTAGCAGGGGGGAAGTCATTCAACAATTGGATCTAACCTCTGCTTACATGACACAGGAGCTGGCTGAATGTTCGAAAAGATTGACGTGCATCAACATGCACAAATGACTGTTTATATACCACAGATGCCCTTTTGGGATTCGCTTGGCTGCTGCCATTTTCCGGAGGAACATGGAGAGTTTGCTGAACTCGGTTCCGTGCACCATTATGTTTCAAGACAACATCCTGATCACCGGTCGAGACACCATCGAACACCTGCACAACCTGGAAAGGTTCTAAGTCGACTAGACAGAGTGGGACTCAGGCTGAAACGCTCCATGTGTTTTCCTGGCGCCAGAGGTCGAATTTTTGGGGAGAAAGATTGCGGCAGACGGCATCAGACCCACGGACTCACAGACAGAGGCCATCAAGAACGCACCCAGACCACAGAATGTGATGGAGCTGCGTTCGTTCCTGGGACTCCTCAACTATTTTGGTAACTTTCTACCCGGGTTAAGCACTTTGTTGGAACCGTTGCACATGTTGCTACGTAAGGGTGACGACAGGGTATGGGATAAAGCTCAAGAGACAGCCTTTGAGAAGGCCAGAAACCTGCTATGTTCCAACAAATTACTTATATTGTATGACCCGTGTAAACGTTTAGTGCTGGCTTGTGATGCATCTTCGTACGGGGTCGGGTGTGTGTTACAGCAAACCAATGTATCAGGCAAACTGCAACTGCATATGCATCTAGAAGTCTATCTAAGGCTGAAAGAGCCTACAGTATGGTCGAGAAAGAGGCGTTAGCATGCATATACGGGGTTAAAAAATGTACCAATAGCTATTTGGACTCCGGTTCGAGCTTGAAACCGACCACAAACCGCTCATTTCGCTGTTTTCAGAAAGCAAAGGTATAAACAGCAATGTTTTGTCCCGCATCCAAAGATGGGCACTAACATTGTCCTCTTATGATTATATTGTTCGCCACAGACCAGGCACGAAGAACTGTGCTGATGCCCTCAGTCGGCTACTATTGCCCACCACCGGGGTGGAAATGGCGCAACCCGTAGACTTGCTTCTGGTCATGGATGTTTTTGAGAGCGAGGAGTCACCCATCACAGCTCGCCAGATCAGGACCTGGACCAGCCTGGACCCTGTGCTATCACGAGTAAAAAGTTGCGTCTTCAATGGGAGCTGGTCGGCTGTTCCCGGGGAAATGCAAAATGAAATTAAGTCATTTCACCAACGTAAAGATGAAATGTCCATCCAGTCGGATTTTCTCTGATGGGATAATCGCGTGGTTTTGCCAAAAAAAGGCAGGGAAACGTTTATACGCGACCTACACAGTACCCACCAAGGCATAGTCATGATGAAGGTCGCACGTTTGGTGGCCCGGCATTGACTCAGATTTGGAGTCATGCGTACACAGCTGAGCAATGCACCAAGGGAGGCTCCACTGAGTCTGTGGTCACGGCCCTCCAAACCATGGTCCAGGATCCACGTAGAGTTCGCTGGCCCCTTTCTCGAAAAGATGTTCTTAGTAGTAGTGGACGCTCACGCTAAATGGATTGAATGTGTAATCATGTCATCCTGCACATCCACTGTCACCACTGAAAGCCTCTGGCCATGTTCGCCACCAATGGTCAAGTGGAATGGGCAGTCCAAACTATCAAGCAGAGCTTGAAACGCGTGATGGACGGCTCCCTGCAGACCCGTTTATCTCGGGTTCTACTCAGCTACCGGACGCGACCCCACTTGCTTAGCGGGGTTCCCACGGCGGAATTGTTAATGAAGAGAGCACTCAAAACCAGGCTCTCCTTAGTCCACCCGGATCTTAATGATCATGTGGAAACCCGGTGTCACCGACAAATCATGTACCACAATCGCACGGCTGTATCGCGTGATATTGATGTAAATAACCCAGTGTTTGTCCTTAATTACGGTCATGGTCCCAAATGTGTTGCTGGCACTGTCTTGGCAAAGGAGGGGAATAGAGTGTTTATTGTCAAACTATGTAATGGACAAATGTGCAGAAAGCATTTGCATCAGACCAAACTGTGATCAACTGACAACCAACAACAACTTGAAGAAGACATCACCATCATCGACCCACCAACACACACCCAACCAGCAATCGACCTCGCCATCAATCAAGAGGATGAACCCACCATTCCCAACAGTCGGGTCAGACCAGCCGCGCTGCAGTGCAGCAATGGTCCGACCAACTCACCCATGCCAGGGTTCAAACTCAGGCGTTCAACCAGGGAGCGAAGGGCCCCGGACTGCCTCAACTTGTAAATAACTTGTATCAAAGACTTTGGGGGGGGGGGGGGAGTGATGTTATGTATGTAAACATTATAACTGTATAAGACTTGCTACCAGAGGGCGCTCCTGTTGGAGACCCAAGGGTCACCTGCACAACTCATGCAAGGTGAGTATAAAAGGTTGTCTGCCATGCTGCTTCGGCACTCTGGAGTTTTATTAAAGAGACTAAGGTCACATCAGTTTAAGCTTACAGTACTCAGTCTTGTGGTGTTATTCTAAACATAACAATATGAAAGTTAACATCCCCCATTAAAACCACTTTACCTTTGCTACACGTTTGTCTAATCTCTGCATTTATAGGGGTAGAAATTGACCCTCGCCAATTTATAGGGGTAGAAATTGACGCACGCACCCTGCTTCAATGGTTTTTACTGCAGCTGTGGTTGAGGTCGCCTCTTGAATGAAATTCCGTTCTTTGTTTTTTGTTACTTCGATCTGAAATTCACTCTTAATGGGAGCGGTGAGAACACTAAAGGGGCGGATACGCGGCGGTGGCAACACCTGAGGGGCGGAAGTTGGGGGTGTGTGGAGTGACTGTCGCAATGATGTCATCACGGCGCCATGTCACCATGGCTCTCCCCATCACTTAAAGGGGAGAACCTCCGCGATTTAAAAACTTTGACCCACTGGGCCACCAGGGAGGCCTGGCACCCAAGAGGTAGATCGGCGGTGTGCACGTTGATGATGCACTTAGCAACAGAGCGGTAGGGGGGAGATCAGGGCACCACTCCATTCTGCAGCGTGGCTGCCAATTTGCGGTGGTAACAGGCCTTAAGGAGAGGGGTAATTTCGGTGCCACACAATCTAGCACTTCATAGCTGCTACCAGGAAGCCTATACACTACTCCCACAACAGTCTTAAATCCTTTCCTATTTTTTAATTCTACCCATAAAGTCTCCACTGCCTGTTTACCTCTCGTTATATCCTCTCTTATCATTGAAATAGTTTCATCCTTATTCACTAAGGCTCCTCACCCTTTGCTATTTTCCCCAAATGTCCTGTAGACTTTATCACCTGGTATATTTAGTTCACAGCCTGACTGTCTTGCAGCCATGTCTCAGTAATGGCCACCATGTCATTTGCACCAATTTGAATTTGCGCCTACAGTTCATTCAACTTAATCCTTATACTTTGTGCGTTTATATGAAGAACGCTTATTTGGACCACAAACCTTAGCCTGTCCTTCAGCTCTGATCTTTTACTCACTTGTTTCTTATTTCTCTGTTAGATCTCTTAATTTCCAATGAAATACGAACTTAGATGGTAGTTTTAACTTTTTAATTCTTCGCAGAGAGCAACAAACTGCTTGGCTTCAAGCCAAGTCTTTGTTCTTCTGAGACACATGGTCAAAATGGCTGTATTTATGCCTGGATCAATTTACAGAAAATAACTCACCTTCTTTGACCTTATTGGCTCAATTGAAAGTCTTTTAACGTTTTATTGGCTCGCTACCCAAGGTCCGAAAATGTCAAGTTGATTGATGAGTTAATGCAACATGCCGAATTGCATGTAGCAGCCTTGACTTGGGGGTCTGTGAATTTTCACAGTCTGTCTAAATGAGCCTGTTTGAATTCTCTATCAATCCCCCCTTTGATTCTTTCACAAACTGAATCATAAAACATCAGGTATCACTGGTTAAACATTCTACAAAATAATTTCATACATGTTAATAGAGTTTCCTTCTAAAATTTGTCGATGTGTTTCGCCACATGTCCGGACTAGTAGCTTCCACACAAACTTACACCAACCCGAGTTCCATCGTGGCCACAATGGAAGTTTGGTTTTAGTAGGTTAATTAACCTTATTCCAATTTAATCCAAATCAATATCTTAATTCAACCAGTAAACCACCTTTCCTTAAGCATAACATACCCCTGTGCCACGTACAGACGGTCTGCTGGGACCTGCAAGGTGTCTCACCTGCGTGACAGCAGCTATAGCCACCTGGTCGCAACAACATCTAATCAACATAAACAAACAATATAAAAGTAAAAGGTATTGTCCTTATTAGGTTTCAGCTTCAGTTACGGGTGCTCGTTTAACGTGTCAAGCGTGGATCCAGGCTTTCTTTCCTTGGACTTTAACAGCTGCCTGGGTGGTCAATAACACTTGATAAGGTCCCTCCCACTTGGCACCCAAAGGTTCTTCATGCAACTTTTTCACATAGACCCAGACTCCCAGGATGATGTTGTGTCCTCCTTCGGGTGGATTACCCCAAGCTGCCGATACCTGTTGGGAAACAGAACTAATAACATTGGTTAAGTTCTGACAGTATGATAACAAAGTGTCACTCATTAAGTGAACATCAGCTTTCCGTAAATCGATAGTTCCTGGCAGCGACATGGGTCTTCCTGTTATAATTTCAAATGGGCTTAGACCTGTAGTTCTGTTCGGGGTTGCCCTAATGCTACATAGCATTATTGGTAGTGCCTGGGGCCATGGTGTTCCTTCTTGGTGATATTTGGCAAGCCGTTGTTTCAGAGTTCGATTCATTCGTTCTACTTGTCCTGATGATTGTGGATGATAAGGACAGTGTAAATCCCACGTAATGTTCAGTAACCTACAGACTTCTTGGCAGACAGCACCTGTGAAGTGTGTTCCCTGATCTGAGTCAATGCTACTCGGAACTCCCCATCGGGGAATGTAATCCTTACACAAGACCTTTGCAGTGTGATTGGCTGTGGCTCTTTTAGTTGGGACAGCTTCTACCCATCTAGAGAATTTGTCGACCATGACAAGAATGTTAGTGTATCCTTGGCATGAAGGAAGAGATATATAATCAACCTGCAGATGCTGGAATGGTCCGACAGGGGCAGGGGGCCTCAGTTGGGGCATTACCGTGATGGACTCCAGAATTATTTTTCTGGCAGACCACACAGCGGTCTGTTACCAGCTGGGCATGTTTTTTAAATCCCCGACCCCACCAGCTTTTCTGGAACCGTGCCATCATCTGTTGTGAGGCCAAGTGTCCCCACGAGTGGATCTGTTGGGCTAAAAAAGGCATAAGTGCTTGTGGCGCAACTGGTTTGTCGGTAACTCTTTGTCTCCAGACACCATCTTCGCATAGCTTAATTCCTGCCTCAATCCATGTCCATTTTTCCTCTCGGGAGCACTCGCCTTGCATTGTTTGAAGGTCTCGTGTCAGAGTTCTGAGTGCTTTCAATCTGCACATCTGTGTTGGTTCTTCTGGAGGAACGCCCTGTGAGGCGGCATCTTTAGCTGCCTGGTCGGCTAGGGCATTTCCCTGTGCTTCTGTGGTATTTTCCTTGGTATGGGCCTTACACTTCAGGATGGACACTTCCTGAGGTAATTGTATGGCCTCCAATAAGTCTCAGACTTCTTTTCCATTTCGGATAGGTGTACCAGCAGCAGTGAGGAATCCTCTTTTCCGCCATAACATACCAAAGTCGTGAGCGACTCCAAAAGTATAATGCGAATCTGTGTAGACATTAGCTGTCTGTCCTTCTGCTATTCGACATGCTTCTGACAGAGCCCGTAACTCGGTCTGTTGTGCTGACGTTCCTGAGGGTAAACATCCTTTTGCCACTACCCCATCCTGCTTTTCTGGTACCATTGTCAACAAAGGAGGAACCATCTGTAAACAGGATGAGGTCTGGGTTGTGCAGAGGCTCCTCTGCTGCTAAGGCTGCTTCTTCTGTTTCTTTTAAAATCTCCACGCAGTCATGCTCTTCACATTCTCCCCCCTCTTGCTCTCCCGATTCTGACATTGGGAGCATAGTTGCGGGATTAACCGGGCTGGCCCGGACGATATGGAGATTAGGAGCTTCCAAAACTGCTGTCCAGCGGGTCCATCTAGCTGCTGTCACCTGAGACATTCTATTCATAGACAGCAAAGCGTGTACGGTGTGGGGACACTTGACCATCAGCTTTTGGTCGAGGACTAGACCCGCAGTGATCATTACCGCTCGACATGTAGCTTCCATGGCCCTTAGGCAACTTCCCCATCCGAGGGCTACCGCATCCAGTTTTGCCGAATAATAGCCAATAGGTCTTTGCCGATCCCCATGTTCTTGTGTCAGTATAGCTGTCATATATCCTTCTTTCTCATGGACAAACAGGGTAAATGGCTTACCACTGTCGGGGATTCCCAGAGCCGGTGCCAAACACAAAGCCTTTTTCAAACTCAGGAAGGCCTCTTGCTGTTCCTTAGTGAGGGTGATGGCTTCTTTAGAGGCACGTTTCCCCTTTAAAATATCATTCAGTGGCTGAGCAAGCTGTGTGAAGGAGTCAATCCAATTTCTGTTAAAGTTACACAATCCCAAAAAAGACCTTAGTTCCTGAATAGTGGTGGGTTTTTTAGCAGCCCGAATGGCTGCAGTTCTATCCTGGGTAAGTTCTCTCTTTCCTTGTGAAATCTTTTGTCCCAGGTATACAACCTCTTCTTGGGATATTTGTGCTTTGTCGATGCTGGCTTTATGTCCTTTCAGCTGAAGGTGATCCAGCAAAGCTCGTAAATCTTGTTCATGCTGTTCTTCCGTGTTTGAAGCTAGCAGGATATCGTCTACATATTGGATGACTGTGGATGACAGGGGAGGTAATTCTCGCAAATGGCTTTGTAAAGCAATGTGGAATACTGTAGGGCTGTTGTGGAAACCCTGCGGTAACCGGGTCCAAGTATACTGTTGTCCTTGGACAGTGAAAGCAAACCACTGTCGAACCTCTGGTGCCAGAGGCACCGACCAAAATCCGTTGGCCATATCTATAACCGAGAAATATTTATGTTCTGGTTTGAGGGCATTAAAAATGGTGGAGGGATCTGCGACCAAAGGAGCTTTTTGATCAATACACTGGTTAGCTTTCCTATAATCGACAGTCAAACGCCAAGTCTCATTAGATTTCTGTACCGGCCACACAGGGCTATTGGGGGAGCTATGCGTTTTAATAAGCACCCCTTGTTTCTCCAATTGCTGAATAACCGGTAAGATTCCCGCGATGGCAGTTGGACTGATGGGATACTGTTTAGTGCATGGAGGTTTGGTCCCTGTAAATGACGAAGGCTCCATCTGGAGTAGGCCACAATCGTTCTCTTTAGCCCATATTGGGTGTTCCTTCAATTCTTCTTTCTTCAAAGTTCTAATTGACCATGTCACCCGACCATCCACGAAATGCAACGATGAATCTATTTGGATTAGAACGTCCATTCCCAAAAGGGGTTGATCTACTGGGCATATCCAGACCGGCGTGGTTAGTTCATGTGGACCCAGCCCTATAAGTACCTGTGTTGTCCTTTTAATTTCCATTTTATGGCCCCCAACTCCATAGGCTGTACGTGCCCTACCATCCAACGGCAAAAAGTCTCCATATTGTGGGGGTTAGCATGTTAATTCCGTCCCTGTGTCTAAAAGACAGTCCACATCCTTATCGCCCACCCTCACAGTTATATATAGCCCATCTCCCCTTTGTTGTATTAGTGTGAGGAGGGGGGCCAGGGTGGGCTCTAATCGTTTTTTGCTATTCCAAGTAACTCCTTCTGTTGTTGTGTTGTCAGTCACTTAAATGCGGTCGTTATCTTGTGACAAGCCTGGTTTGTTGGCTGAATTGTATCTCTGGCTGCGTCCTCTTCCCCAGCCATGTCCTTTCTGTTTGGCCCTGCACGTCTTGGCCCAGTGACCTTCTTTCCCATAATAATGACATTTTCCGGGTAATTTTCCTAATAACTGTTTATCGGAATCCTGGGATTTCCATCCCATAGCCTGTACAGCTCGGACTTTAGCTCCCATATCTCGATCTAATTGGTTACATCGATCCACCAATGCTGAAAAGGTAGTTCCTCTACCTTCCCAGTCCGGTAACACTACCTTAAGCATTTTGGACAGTTCTGGCTTTCGACCTGCCACAAAAGCTGCTTTCAGGGGTCCAAACGCTTGTTCATCCATTTCCTCATCCGTATTATTCATACCCGAATGTTCTAGCCACGTGCATCTAAACCGCTCATCATACTCCAGGACCTCCTCTGTTCCTTTCTGTTGGCAAGCTGCAATTTTTCCCCAGTCTGTCTTAGCTGGACTGAAGGCTTGCAGCCAGTGTTTAATCGCCTCCCATCCTGCGTCTAATTCTTGCTCATTCTGCCCCAAAGCTTCATCTACTTTGTTGTGCAACTTTCTTCCCTGTGTTTTTGGCACCATTATGGTCAAAATTTGCACTCCATCCCAGGGATGAAGTTGATATATATTTCTTAAGCGGTCCAATTGGTCCCATGTTTTTACTCCCCTTTTCTTTGGATTGGGCAATTCCTTGGACCATTTATCAATTTTCTCTGGGTCTGCCGGAGCATGAACTAAGTATTCTCCATACACCCTTCTCTTTGTTTTTTTGGTTCCGCCCTCATCCGCAGTCTCTTCTGATTTGACTACAACTCGTCTTTTTTTAAACGGGGCAAAGCGCACCCCTAATTCTTCATCATCCTCCGACACTGTATTGTCGGAGGATTCAGAAACTGTATCTATTCCTCGGTCGTGTCTTCGAGTTTGCGCTTTTAATTTATCCAAACATGGGTACCCTGGGAATTGATCAATACATTTTCCTTTTCCTATTACTGTCTCTTGACCTAATGATTTTTTCCATTCTTTAATTTCACCTTTAAGATCTTTAACTTCCGCTTCCAGCTTTTCAAGTTCAAGCTTTTTCTGTCGCAGCTGTGCACAAACTGCTTGCAATTGATCCTTTGTACTGGTCAGTTCTCGATCATGTTGGGAACGCATTATAATTTCATTCCGGTTTCGGATCTGGCCCATAACCGCTAGGGACCATCTAGTTCGCTCTTTATTTTTCATACGGGTCGTTTTTCCCCAGACCCTTTTAATCTCGTCCAAGGACCATTGTCCTTTGGAGGTTCCGTACTTTTGTTCGATTTTAATACAGGTTTTAGATAAGTTGAATTGTTGCTCTATGTATTCTTTCAACTGTTTGAGAATTAAATCTAGCGAAACTTGAGGTGGTGCCTGCCCACCTTTAACAGTTGTAGGCAATTCTTTGCCCTTATCTCCTGCTGCCATTTCTTTACTGAGTTCTTGAGTCATGGGCTTTTAGCCGATCAATAGGTCGGTGATTAATTAACTAACACACCGCCGAAGTTTAGACGTCTATGGGACCTCGAGCCGACCACCAACTGGAGGGTTCGCAAACCGGAGGCTTTCGGAATTGCGTAGAAGGAGAGGCGAATTTAGACTTTTGACTGAAGACTTTTATTAAAAAGAGGAGTCCTTACCTCAATATGTAGGTCCGATGTCCAAAATTCAGTTTCTTTCCTCAGTGATCCTGTTCGTAGCGCCAAAATTGTTAGATCTCTTAATTTCCAATGAAATACGAACTCCGATGGTAGTTTTAACTTTTTAATTCTTGGCAGAGAGCAACAAACTGCTTGGCTTCAACCCAGGTCTTTGTTCTTCTGAGAGACATGGTCAAAATGGCTGTATTTATGCCTGGATCAATTTACAGAAAAGAACTCGCCTTCTTTGACCTTATTGGCTCAATTGAAAGTCTTTTAACGTTTTATTGGCTCGCTACCCAAGGTCCGAAAATGTCAAGTTGATTGATGAGTTAATGCAACATGCCGAACTGCATGTAGCAGCCTTGACTTGGGGGTCTGTGAATTTTCACAGTCTGTCTAAATGAGCCTGTTTGAATTCTCTATCACTCTCTCCTGGTTTAATCACTTTACATCTTTTAGTTTTCACTTTACATGTAGTGCCTAAAGCACAATTTCTGACTGTTTGTTTTTGAACTACTATTTGTACTGGCCCTCTCCTCCCATTTACGAGTTTAAAGTCCTTGTGACCACACAATTTATCCTTTCCGTTAGGACCCTTGTCCCAATGGTACAGTTCCTTCCTGTCTCAGTACTGGTGCCAGTACCCCATGAAATGGAACCCCTCTTTCCCACACCACTCCTTTAGCCACATGTTCACTTCCTTAATCCCTCAGCTTATCCCTACGCCAATTTGCACATGGCTCAGGTAATAATCCAGAGGTTACAACTCTTGAGGTCCTGCTCTTTAATTTAGCTACTAGTCCCTGGTACTCCCCAAACTGAACCTGTTGCCTACCCTTCCCTATGTAGTTGGTCCTAACATGGACCACAACAACTGGATCCTCCCCCTCCCTCTCCAATATCCTTTCAAGCCAGTTCGAGATGTCCCTCACCTCGGCACCAGGTAGGCAACATACCAAATGGGACTCTCGATCTTGCTTACAAAGGATGCTCTCTGTCCCCCTAATTATAGAATCCCCTACAACTACCACATTACGCTTCCTCTCCTACTCCTCCCCACTCAGAACAGCCTCCTGAGCCGGAGAGATCTGAGGTGGGGACATCTACTACAGATGTGTTCACCTGGGACAGTCTCACTACTGCAGTCCAGACACACTAAGCTTTGCCATGTCATAGTCAAACCTTGTTTTATTTATTTAATTAGTTAAAATCTTTATTCAATAATTTATTTAGTTTTATTAATTAGTTTATCCAGTTACATTTTTAATTTAATAAAATACTTTATAGTTTCCCGCTCCTTACAGCTGTTAACTGCTAACTTCCACTGACCATGCAGTTTCTTTTCTGTTACAAGACAAAGTTAAATTCTAATCTGATGATTTCTTACCTAATGTACCTTATACGTACCAACGAATTTCTCCTCTCCACTGACTCCTGCTCTCAACAAATTCTTCCACTCTGCTTGCGATCCACTCCGATCGTGTTCTCCCAGCTCTGACTTCAAGCTCTGAGCTCAAGCTCCGTTTTTTAAAAATGGCACTGTATAGCTCCCTGCACTCTGGGGAACTTAGCAATGCGGTAGAATGCTCCAGCCCTGTCAGTCTGAGCCTCCATGGTCATGGGGAAGCTGATAAAGTCCATCCTATGTGCGTACAAGGTCTCCGTGACCTGTCTAATGCAGCGATGGGTGGCATGGTGAGACAGAGGGGAAATCTCGACCGTGGAGGCCCGAAAGGAACGATACAGGGAGCAATACAGTGCACTCACATCATCATGCGGGCACCTTCTCAGAACCCAGAGCTTTTTCGTAACAGAAAAGGATTTCACTCCCTGAAGGTCCAACTAGTTGTCGACCACAACCAGATCATAATGGCAGTGACTGTCAAATATCCGGGCAGCTTCGATGAGGCTCACATCCTGCGTGAGAGCGCTGTCTCTGACATGTTTAAACCCCTCAGCCACAAGGACAATGCTGGATGCTTGCGTAGAAAGTCAGAGCCGCAGTGACCTTGATCTTGACCGACACTGATGTCCTAATGGCAGGCTGCATATGTGGCCTGATGAGCTCGCATATTTTATTGATCACCATCTTGTGGAAGCGCAGTCTCCGAAGGCAGGTGTGCTTGGACACGTTGAGGTAAGACCTCTTCTCCCTGTCACTGCGGGGTGTGTATGGTCTGGACCTCCTCCTCATTCTGGCACGTCTTAAATTGGGCACATAATGATGTGCATCAGACATTGAGCCATTTGCACTCTGCAGCATCTGCAAATTAATTGATCCAAGCTGAGAAATGGCTGGCCCCATTGCAATGAAAGTATAATAGCGATTGATCGGAAACAATAATTTCCTCACTAATATCATCATCATCATAGGCGGTCCCTCGAAACAAGGATGACTTCCTTCCATGCCAAAAAAAAAGAGGACGAGTTCACAGGTGTTTCAATGAAGGACCCGAACTACATCCTGAAGGGCGGAAGATGCCTGTGTGTGGATTTTTTTAACGTGGGGTGGCCGTTGCACATCAGCCACCACATGGGCTTGACAGAGCTAGGTCTTGGTCCAGTGGCACCTACACCTATACCTACGGTAAACACCCCATAGTCCAGAGTCTGAAAAGATGTCTGTTGAGATGGTCACTTCACCTGAGAAGAACTCAGAGTCAATCCAAACTCCCCCGAAGTTGAAGCAGCCTTTTGAATGAAGCGACCTGCGATTTTAAAAATGGCGCCCACACCACTGTGATTCGTTCAGAACAGCTCCACTTTTTCTGAGTGGTGTTTTGGGCGAGTGATATTGTGGGCGAGATGTGTGCGAGGTGGTGAAAGTGACACTGGGCGATCTCCTGAGCGTTAGTTTCGGCAAATGTGATCTTTATGACAAAAAAAAGGGGCGGTCGGTATTATTGAATCTCAGCGTTAATTACGTGCGGAGAGTAACGCTGGACAATATTATGGCCGTTGGTTTCGTCCATTCTGATGATTCCGCCCCAAAAAAGTGGGTGAGCGGTATTATTTTTCCTGACGTTATGCACATGGGGAAAGTAACGCTCGGCGATAAGTGTCTGAAAAATGGGTGTCAGTTTCCATTTTATGGCTAAATGGCCGATATCTGGGCGTTATACCTCATTTCAGCGGTAAAATGGATATTAAGTGGGTGTTATGCATGCAAAAAAAGTGTAAAATCTAGTCCTAGGACTTTAAGTTTTGGAACTTGGCTGTTACTGCACAAGGGCAGACAGCCTGATGTGGGACAGGTCCAAACATGTCCCACTGGAATACATATCCCCAAGTCCGGTCCTGCGTCCCCACCTTCTGGCCTCTGTGGTCTTGCCTTGGGATGCGCTGTTGGCTGAGCTGCAGGGATGAGAGGGTTGACTTATGAGGAAAGGTTGAGTAGGTTGGGCCTCCACTCATTGGAATTCAGAGGAGTGAGAGGTGATCTTATCAAAACGTATAAGATTATGAGGGTGCTTGACAAAGTGGATGCAGAAAGCTGGAGGATGTTGTGTCTTTGGATGCTCCAAGAGGCAATGTGTTGTACTTGAACTGTAGTGACCTGAGTACTTTATTTGTTAACTCCAGAGTGAGGATCACACCTGGTGGCCTGCCTTTTATAGTAGGCCAGGCACACCTGTACAGGTAACCTACAAGTCTCCCACTGCTGTACCCTCTGGTGGCACACCTTGTGATAGTACCAACAGTAGCCATGTAGGATACATGACATCACTCTCCCCTAAGCCTTTAATGCAAATCGTCTCTGTATTGACTGTGCTCTGGGCTTAGCTCTATCTGGGTTCTATCTGGTTGACCTTTGGCAGGTCGTTTCAATCTTGGGTGAGTGGTTGGTGCAGTAGAGTACTGGTGGTTGCTGTTTGTGTGTGTCCCTGACCACTCCATTCTCCGCACCCCCCCACCACCCCGCACCCCCCCCCCCCCACATATTAATTATGCCGGAGGCTCATTGCATTCATGTTCATTCAAGTTCAGAAAAACAAGTTTGCATTACGTTTGTGGTTCCATTGTGAGGCAAGTACGTTAGACTGGTGGTATAAATTATCGATACGGTGACCGGTACGTAAGGACGAACTAGTGCCAGGACTGCTGGATGGTGTCCCTGCAGTCTGATGGCGGCGTGGTGCCCAGCGCTGGCAGTGGGAACCCAGTTGGCTTAAGTTGCCTGCTCTTGGGGCTGTTGCAGTGGTTCCTAGCGTGGGCAGGTTTACAGATGCCTGTGACCTCCCTGTCCTTTCTTTGCACCCTGGATCGCTGCTGCTCCCTGAGCAGCTGTCGTCTAGCAGTGCACAGGGAACTGCTGACTCACTAGCCTGGGTGTTGTTTGGTTTGGGATCCTGGCCTATCCCAGTCCCCTTTGGGGGTCTGTAGCAGGTGACCCTTCATTTCCGTGTATGGCCTTGGTGGCGATGGGGTCTGGGGGCTGCGCCTTAGTACAGTTTGCTCTTTCAGGCTCGTGGCGGTTGGTGCCATCGGGTGCCTGAGAGCTGGAGCCAATCAGGAGCAGGGTATCGATACTGGTGCCATTGCCCTGCTGAGATCACTTGTTCTGCAGCTCATATGTATTGGCTGCTTGTGGCCACACTCCATGGTGCATAACTCTGGTCCCCAGGATGCAGGCGACAGCATTGGGTAGCTCGCTGGACCTGTGTGCTCCCGATGGGTGTTTGCCCACTGCATTGGCTGCGTGCAGTTGAAATCCTAAATCGCACAACTTTTCATTACTTATTGTGGATACTCTGTAACTCCAATCACAATCGCGCGACTTTTCCTTGCTTATTGCATGTACATAGCTCTGATTGTCAGTTGCACATTTTGTCTCTAACTTACAGTTGCTATTACATTGCTTGAGTGTGTGTAACTGTCCTTTTAATTGTGGTGGGTTGCAGGTCTCCTTTAAGAGAGCCTTGATTTCTTTACCCCAATCCGCTTCTCCGTTTAGTGCCACGTGTTGCTCCATCAGCGCTGCACCTCATGGTCTGGCTGCGGCCATCTTTTTCTTCAGTGCCTCACCTCATGGTTTGGCGCCATCTTTCCTCCATCCACGATGTCGACTGCGGTGATCCTTTTTTCCCCGGGTTCTGCCACCGAAGCTGGGAAGTCGCCTCTGTGTCTGATTTTCACCCTCCGGAGTCCTGCCACTGGAGCCTGGAAGGTGCGTTCGGGTCGTCTCAGCTGGATCATCTCCACGCAGTCGTGCTGAGCGGTCTGTGCCTCGGGTGCTGTGCTGGTCTGCTCTCTGGTGCTGGGTCCACCCTCAAGTGAGGGCTTGCTGTGCCTCCGAACGCGGAGGATGTCGATCGCTGGAGGATTGAAGTCTTCCCACTTCCAATGGATCTTCTCCATCCAACTTCTGCTGAGCAGCATTGGTCCATCACCTGCAACAATCCACAGAGGTAACCTGTGCACCACGCCAGCATGGAGTACCTTTACATCCGCACTACCAACGACTGGGATAAGTTCATCGGTGCAGGTGCGCAGCTTTGCCTGAACCGGGACCAACTTGGGTCGTTCAGACTGATTGTCCCATAGCCTCTCAAAGGCTTTTTGATTCATTACTGACTGGCTCAACCCCCCGTGTCCACTTCCATGAAGAATGGAACGCCATCTATCTCAACTTCCATCCTCAACGGGGAACACTCGGTGGTGCAGGTAAACATGCCATACACCTCATCGTGGGGCTGAGCTGCCTCTCTGCCTATCGTTTCATAATCCGCGCTGGATTCATGGCCATCGGCAGACTCTTCATCAACACAGTGAGTCATATTTCTCTTACACATTCGATGGAGGTAGCCCTTTGTGCTGCAGCCCTTGCATGCATAGTCTTTAAAGCAGCACTGGTGAGCCCTGTGATTCCCTCCACAATGCCAGCATGGAGCGACTCGATTAGCCCCCCTCGGCAGACTCTGAGTTAAGGGACTTGGGGGCCAGTTCTCTCTCCCCTGAGAGGGTTCACGTTCTACAGTCCAGCCTCTAAATGGCGCCACTCTGTGCACAGTACCTGCCGGGTTTGAGTCCTGAGGGTGAGTCATCTGTCTAGAGCCGCAGGTCGAGGTCATGAATGCCTGGCTCACGGAGATGGCCTTCTGCAGTGTGACTGTGGTATCCGCTGACAGTAGCTTGTGAAGAAGGCCCTCATGGCCGATTCCAATGACAAAAATGTCCCGCAGCGCTTCGTTGAGGTGGATGCCGAACTCGCACGGTGCTGCCAGCCTCCTGAGGTCTGCGGCGTACTTCGCTACTTCCTGGTCTTCGGGCCGTCGGTGGGTATAGAACCGGTGTCTGGCTGTGAGAATGCTCTCCTTGGGCTTGAGTTGCTCATGGATCAGGGTTACAAGCTCCTCATACGTCTTGGTCGTTGTCTTCGCTGGTGCCAGCAAGTCCCTGACGAGGCCATAGACAGTGGGCCCACAACTGGTTAGCAGGATAGCTCTGCGCTTATTAGCCAGTGTGGCTGGGTCGTCTCCTGCCAGGTCGTTTGCTGTGAAGAAATGGTTGAGCCTCTCCACAAAGGCGTCCCAATCATCACCATCGGCGAACTGCTGCAACGTACCTAGGGTAGCCATTTTCGCATGAAAGTTCGTAATCTCGTCGCCAATTGTTTGTGTCCTTGGATGCTCTAATAATGACTCCACGAGGCAATGTGTTGAACTTGAACTGTAGTAACCTTCGTCCTTTATTTGTTAACTCCAGAGTAAGGCTCACACCTGGTGGCCTGCCTTTTCAACTAGGCCAGGCTCACCAGTACAGGTAACCTACAAGTCTCCCACTGCTGTGCCCTCTGGTGGCGCACCTTGTGATAGTACCAACAGTAGTCATACATGACAATAGTATACATGACAGGGGAGACTAGAACTAGAGGGCATGATCTTAGAATAAGGGGCCGCCCATTTAAAACAGAGATGAGGAGAAATTTCTTCTCTCAGAGGATTGTAAATCTGTGGAATTCGCTGCCTCAGAGAGCTGTGGAAGCTGGAAAATTGAATAAATTTAAGATAGAAATAGACAATTTCTTAAATGATAAGGGAATGAGGGACGATGGGGAGCGGACAGGGAAGTGGAGCTGAGTCCATGATCAGGTCAGCCATCTGATCTTATTGAATGGTGGAGCAGGCTCAAGGGGCCGTATGGCCTACTCCTGTTCCTATTTCTTATGTTCTTATGTTCTTATGTAGGTGGGCAGGAATCAATGGCTGAAATGGCAGGAAGATGGTTGATGGGGAGGGCCCTTTGTCATGTAATCAGTGAAAGATCAAGAAGAGTGGTCGGTGCTCAAGTCACAAAGGTTTCAACCACCAAGACTTGTTGGAGCCTTATCAAGGAAACAGCCCAGTAACAAAGGAACAGGCCAAAGACATGATTTTGCTCTTTCAGTTGCACTGCCTCAGGCGAAGGACAGTTGAAATTTTGGTATGAGAAGAAGCATTTTGCAGGTATGAGAGTGGCAGGTTTTGGCCGCCATCTCTCTCTCTCTCTCTCTCCTCTTCTACGCTCACTCGCTTCGTTCAACGCACAAGGACTGAGGACTCCATCTGGGACGGAGAGATGAAACACCATCTACGAGCAAAGAGAGCCGAGCTATTTTGACTGGGATGCTGACCTTAATACTGGACTTGAATACCACAGATTGGTACAGAACCAGAAGATAAGCCTCATCGGGAGAAGCAGCAAGTAAACCAGAGGGGTAATTGGTGAGCATTTATCCCAGCCCACACATCCTTAAGACCACCACATAGTGTGAAGGGCTATCGTGTGTCCCAACCAAGCCTTAGCGGTTTAGTGGGGAGGTTTTTGCACGGATCATAGAAACATAGAAACATAGAAAATAGGTGCAGGAGCAGGCCATTCGGCCCTTCTAGCCTGCACCGCCATTCAATGAGTTCATGGCTGAACATGAAACTTCAGTATCCCATTCCTGCTTTCTCGCCATACCCCTTGATCCCCCGAGTAGTAAGGACTTCATCTAACTTCTTTTTGAATATATTTAGTGAATTGGCCTCAACAACTTTCTGTGGTAGAGAATTCCACAGGTTCACCACTCTCTGGGTGAAGAAGTTTCTCCTCATCTCGGTCCTAAATGGCTTACCCCTTATCCTTAGACTGTGCCCTCTGGTTCTGGACTTCCCCAACATTGGGAACATTCTTCCTGCATCTAACCTGTCTAAACCCGTCAGAATTTTAAACGTTTCTATTAGATCCCCTCTCATTCTTCTGAACTCCAGTGAATACAAGCCCAGTTGATCCAGTCTCTCTTCATATGTCAGTCCTGCCATCCCGGGAATCAGTCTGGTGAACCTTCGCTGCACTCCCTCAATAGCAAGAATGTCCTTCCTCAAGTTAGGAGACCAAAACTGTACACAATACTCCAGGTGTGACCTCACCAAGGCCCTGTACAACTGTAGTAACACCTCCCTGCCCCTGTACTCAAATCCCCTCGCTATGAAGGCCAATATGCCATTTGCTTTCTTAACCGCCTGCTGTACCTGCATGCCAACCTTCAATGACTGATTTACCATGACACCCAGGTCTCGTTGGATCTCCCCTTTTCCTAATCTGTCACCATTCAGATAATAATCTGTCTCTCTGTTTTTACCACCAAAGTGGATAACCTCACATTTATCCACATTATACTTCATCTGCCATGCATGTGCCCACTCACCTAACCTATCCAAGTCACTCTGCAGCCTCATAGCATCCTCCTCACAGCTCACACTGCCACCCAACTTAGTGTCATCCACAAATTTGGAGATACTACATTTAATCCCCTCGTCTAAATCATTAATGTACAGTGTAAACAGCTGGGGCCCCAGCACAGAACCTTGCGGTACCCCACTGCCTGCCATTCTGAAAAGTACCCATTTACTCCTACTCTTTGCTTCCTGTCTGCCAACCAGTTCTCAATCCACGTCAGCACACTACCCTCAATCCCATGTGCTTTAACTTTGCACATTAATCTCTTGTGTGAGACCTTGTCGAAAGCCTTCTGAAAGTCCAAATATACCACATCAACTGGTTCTCCCTTGTCCACTCTACTGGAAACATCCTCAAAAAATTCCAGAAGATTTGTCAAGCATGATTTCCCTTTCACAAATCCATGCTGACTTGGACCTATCATGTCATCTCTTTCCAAATGCGCTGCTATGACATCCTTAATAATTGATTCCATCATTTTACCCACTAATGAGGTCAGGCTGACCGGTCTATAATTCCCTGTTTTCTCTCTCCCTCCTTTTTTAAAAAGT
Organism: Pristiophorus japonicus; assembly: GCF_044704955.1. NCBI lineage: Eukaryota > Metazoa > Chordata > Chondrichthyes > Pristiophoridae > Pristiophorus > Pristiophorus japonicus. Next base: position 267,663,834 of record NC_091977.1, on the reverse strand, counting down.
GGGGTTACATTGGCTACCCTCCACTCGATAGGAACTGATCCAGAGTCTATGGAATGTTGGAAAATGACTGTCAATGCATCCGCTATTTCCAAGGCCACCTCCTTAAGTACTCTGGGTTGCAGTCCATCAGGCCCTGGGGATTTATCGGCCTTCAATCCCATCAATTTCCCCAACACAATTTCCCGACTAATAAGGATTTCCCTCAGTTCCTCCTCCTTACTAGACCCTCTGACCCCTTTTATATCCGGAAGGTTGTTTGTGTCCTCCTTTGTGAATACCGAACCAAAGTACTTGTTCAATTGGTCTGCCATTTCTTTGTTCCCCATTAAGACTTCCCCTGATTCTGACTGCAGGGGACCTACGTTTGTCTTTACTAACCTTTTTCTCTTTACATATCTATAGAAACTTTTGCAATCCGTCTTAATGTTCCCTGCAAGCTTCTTCTCGTACTCCATTTTCCCTGCCCTAATCAAACCCTTTGTCCTCCTCTGCTGAGTTCTAAATTTCTCCCAGTCCCCGGGTTCACTGCTATTTCTGGCCAATTTGTATGCCACTTCCTTGGCTTTAATACTATCCCTGATTTCCCTTGATAGCCACGGTTGAGCCACCTTCCTTTTATTATTTTTACGCCAGACAGGAATGTACAATTGTTGTAGTTCATCCATGCGGTCTCTAAATGTCTGCCATTGCCCATCCACAGTCAACCCCTTAAGTATCATTCGCCAATCTATCCTAGCCAATTCATGCCTCATACCTTCAAAGTTACCCTTCTTTAAGTTCTGGACCATGATCTCTGAATTAACTGTTTCATTCTCCATCCTAATGCAGAATTCCACCATATTATGGTCACTCTTACCCAAGGGGCCTCACACAACGAGATTGCTAATTAATCCTCTCTCATTACACAACACCCAGTCTAAGATGGCCTCCCCCTTAGTTGGTTCCTCGCCATATTGGTCTAGAAAACCATCTCTTATGCACTACAGGAAATCCTGCTCCACCGTATTGCTTCCAGTTTGGTTAGCCCAATCTATGTGCATATTAAAGTCACCCATTATAACTGCTGCACCTTTATTGCATGCACCCCTAATTTCCTGTTTGATTGTAAGCATACGCACAATTCTGTTGGACAGATTCGGTGTTGCACTTTTGAATCCGAGCAGGGATGTTTTAGTCGTGGGTACTTCGCGTTAGGGGCCTGTTCAGACGGGCCAGGGTTGTATGTTGTACTGTGTTTGTTTGTTTGTTTTACACCACCAGTGTGTGTTTTACTGGGTGCAGGTGTGTGCTTTAATTTGAATAAAAGCATTGTGATGGTTGAGACCGAAAGATCTGGCTATAACTGTGTACTTCTGTTCACCACTGTAATTCTGCTGTTTAGAACTGTTGCAAGGGGGGTGATTCAAAACCACCAACGACAAAGCCACTTACAGAGTGCTGCAATACAAGCTGTATCTGCCGTTATCCTCTCTGTCTTCCCCACAGTCAGACAGCGAACAGACGGTGCCACAGCAGGTCAGCAATCTGTGGGGGCACATATTGCTCCTGATGCTCTGGTGCCACTCCAGACGAGTGGCAGTGTGCCGTTAGAAATGGAAGGTGCAGTCCTTCCTCACGATGACAGCATTCCGGCTCCCACCACTGCCCAGTCCACCTCTGCACCCGCCATGGCCTGCACTCCAGCCATCCAACACTGCTGCCGCCTATCCTGAGACGGTAGTCCAGAACCAGGGGTCACAGTCTAAGGATAAGGGGTAAGCCATTTAGGACCGAGATGCGGAGGAACTTCTTCACCCAGAGAGTGGTGAACCTGTGGAATTCTCTACCACAGAAAGTTGTTGAGGCCAATTCACTAAATATATTCAAAAAGGAGTTAGATGAAGTCCTTACTGCTAGGGGGATCAAGGGGTATGGTGAGAAAGCAGGAATGGGGTACTGAAGTTGAATGTTCAGCCATGAACTCATTGAATGGCGGTGCAGGCTAGAAGGGCCGAATGGCCTACTCCTGCACCTATTTTCTATGTTTCTATGTTTCTGTCCTGTCTCCCTCAGACACAGACAGCCCACAAGTGGCCTTGCAGCAGGCACTGAGGAACCATTGAGGAGGAACAGTCGGAGAGGGAGGGGCGTGAGGCAGAGGGGTGGAAAATGACATTGATGCCTCCCAGTTACATCATGGTGGATATGTTATTCGTATGTTGTATAATTTGAAGAGGCGGGTGCTCCATTTTCTTTCATTTGAGGGAGTGGGGTTTTTGGGGTTGTTTGAAGGATGTGTTGCAATTAAAATGTACGTTTCCTTCAGCCTCTGGTGTATGACTGTTGACTTGTAATGGAGAAATGGCATTATCGTGCCTCAATATGTGATCACTATTAGCTATATCCCTCAGCTCCCTCCATTTTAACAAAGCGTTCCTTTATGAGCCGCCGCCGCCAACAACATTGGCACGCTGCCTCCTCCGTGACTGCTGCTGCTCGTCATCGCCTTGCTGGACAGTCGAGGCATCGGCACGCTCCTGTTCCTTCTCCTCCTCCTCCCCCTTGTCCAGAGGTGGGCATGCGATCCCCCACTGGCAATGCCTGGGCCCTCATGACGGCCAAGTTGTGCAGCACAATGAATAGTGAGACCCGTTGAGGGGAATATTGAAGGCTGCCTTGAGAGCAGTCCAGCCTTTGGAATCGCTGCTTCAGCACCCTTATAGTCTGGTCTATGATGTTGCGGGCGGCGGCATGGTAGCGTTCTGTGGTGAGGTTGTGGAGTGGGGTCATTACCAGGTGGCCAGGCTGTATCCCTTGACCCCGAGCAGCCAGCCTCGGCCTTGCCATGGGGGCTGAAACAATCAAGGCACAGTGCTCTCCTGGAGGATAAAGGCATCATGTGTGCTTCCAGGACAGTGAGCATTGACTGTAAGGATGCGCTGCGTGTGGTCGCACACCAGCTATATGTTTAGGGAGTGGTATCCCTTTCTGTTTCTGAAGATCTCTGCATTCTGGAATGGTGCTTGCAAGGCCCCGTGCGTGCAGTCAATTGCTCCTTGGACCCTCGGGAAACCCACTATCCTGGCAAACCCACAAACGCGCTCAGCCTGTTTCTCCCTGGTCATCGGGAAGTTAATGAAGCCCATTCTGCGTGTGTAGAGAGCCTGTGTAACATCGCGTTGCCGCCGGCAAAGCCGTGGGGGGTAAGGCCTCCTGCCTCGACATATCGGGGCTCTTCGGTCACTCACATGGCCAACAGCTCTTCTCTCTTTACGTCGTCTTGCTAGAACTTGTAGAATGCGACGCTAGCGAACTAATAATGCACCCATTAAAGTTTTCAAATCCACTTGTTATCAAGCTGTACTGTTTTGTGTGTCTGCCGCTGCAAACTCGGTGACTCAGCACCATGCTCCGTGTAATCGTTGCATTGACTGTGACTTCCGATGGAAGCGCTTCCTGATTCCTTTAAGTAGCCACCAGTTAACGACTCTGCAAGCCTGTACCCTGTTTTTCCAGATGTTGTTCTTGGTGGCTGCTCTGACGTCAGGTTCGCACGGATCATCAGCAGCCAGGTGCTACTGGTTTGCATCTAATGAATTTTTGGTTGGGGTGTTAAAGCTGCGCTCCCAGTCGGTAACCTGTTACCCTCCCATTAACACCCACTCTGGCCGCTAACTGAGAATCCAGCCCAATGGCTTTGGTCTTCTCAGTATTTAATATGAGAACATCTCTGCTCATCCAGTACTGGATGTCGGATAAGCAATCTGACAATTTAGAGACCGTGGAGGGGTCGAGAGAAATGGTGAGGTAGAGCTGGGTACTGTCAGCATACATGTGGAAACTGATGCCGTGTTTTCGGATGATGTCACCAAGGGGCACCATATAGATGAGAAATAGGAGGGGGCCAAGGATAGATCCTTGGGGGACCCCAGAGGTAACAATCTGGGAGTAGGAAGAGAAGCCATGGCAGGTGATTTTCTGACTACGATTAGATAGATATGTATGGAACCAGGCGAGTGCAGTCCCACCTAGCTTTGGTGGAAAGGCGTTGGAGGAGGTTGGAGACAGGTTGAGAAGGATGAGAAGGGATAGTTTACCTTTGTCACAGTCATTTGTGACTTTGATGAGAGCCATTTCGGTACTGTGGCAGGGATGGAATCCTGATTGGAGGGATTCAAATATGGAGTTCTAGGAAAAATGGTCACAGATTTTGGAGCTGACAACACATTCAAGGAGTTGGAGATGGGGTGGTAACTAGCAAACACAATGGGGTTAAGGGTTATTTTTTTGAGGAGAGGGGTGATGACAGCAGATTTGAAGGAGAGGGGGATCGTATCTGAGGAGAGAACCGTTAACAATGTCGGCTAACATGGGAGCCAGAAAAGGATGTTGGGTGGTCAGCAGTTTGGTGGGCATTGGGTCAAGGGAACAGGAAGTGGGTCTCATAGACAAGATGAGCATGGAGATCAATGAGAAATTAGAGAAAAATGCAAGTTCAGGGCTAGGGCAGGGGGTTTGGCCCGGTGGGCTTGGGGAAGGAAGGGAAGTGGCAGAGGCAGCTGATCGGATGGTCTCAATCTTATAGACAAAGAAGTCCATGAGCTCCTCACACTTATTGTCAGAGGTAAGTGTAGTGGTGACAGGGGAGAGGGGTTCAAGGAGACGGTTAGCAATGGAGAATAGCAGCCGGAGGTTATCTTTGCATTCCAGAATGATCCTGGAATAGTGAGCAGTTTTGGCAGACAAGAGTAAGAGCCGATAATGCTTTATGTGGTCCAGCCAGATCTGGCGGTGAATGGCTAAACCAGTTGTCCGCCATATCCATTCAAGTCTGCATCCCTTGGACTTGAGGGAGTGAAGATAAGGGCCGTACCTGGGGAAATGGCCAGGGTGAAAGAGAGTAATGGTTTTAATAGGTACTAGGGCAGCAAAGGTGGTGGTGAGTGTGTGGTTGAGCAGATCGGTGGCTGCAGAAATGTCGTGGTGAATGGAGGGCCAAAGGCTGGAGAGTTCAGATTTCATACGTGCAGTTGTAAGAGAGTTTGGAGAGAATATTTTCCAGGGGTGGACACAGAAGGAGGTAGGGTTGGGTGGGGGAAGGGGGATTTGGTTGGAGAGCGATACAAGGAAGTGCTCAGAGATGGTCTTATCTGCAATTGACACAATGGGAATAACGAGGCCATGAGAGATGGCAAGGTCAAGGGGATGGCCGTGAATATGGGTTGGGGTGTTCACATGGAGGATAGGAGGCTGGTGAACTCAGAGGAGAGTGAGCATGATGAATTGAGATGGAGGTTGAAATCATCAAGGATGAGAAGTCGCTCGGTGCAGAAGCTGAGGGAGGAAAACAGTGAAGATATCTCGGTGATAAAATTTTTGTCAGTCTTGGGTGGGCGGTGGAGAATAATAATTTTAAATGAGAGGTGAGAAGGTTCAAATAGAATGAGATGCTCAAAGGAGGAGAAAGTGCCGAAGTAGTAGGGGGACAGACCAAGGTGTGATTTGGTGATGAGAGCCACACCACCACCATGGCAGTCTGAGGGTAAGATGTCATCAACCACAACCAAGTTTCCGTCGGGGCCATGATGTTAATGCAATCATCCACGATACACTCATGAATGGCAAGGGCCTTGTTCGCAAGTGAACAGATATTCTGGAGGAGGATTTGGAGAGGGTCACTGATGGCTGACCCACAACCAGCATCCACAGGGTCAGCGCTGGGGAGGGGGGTGAGTTGGTCAGGGAGGAGATTGCAAGATTACCCCCCAGTGGGTGCGCTGGGTGGGGAGGTCGACGAGAGAGTAGGATGTGACAGTTGGAGTTGCTGCTCTTAAGGAGGCAGCGACAAGTGGCTCAATGGGCCCTTGGTAGGATGCCAAGGATCGTGTAGGCTTATCTAGGAGGGCGTCAAGCCTGGGACGGCGGCAGGAGAGTAGAAAGGTCAAGGATAATGAAGGATTGAGTTATGGATTTGGAAGGTCAGAGTATCCAAGAGATGAGAGATGGAAGGAGGCATGACAACAGGAGAGAGCAGTCAGGGAGGGATAGAGAGAAAAGGAAAAGGGGAAGAAAAAGTGGAAAAATTAATGAACTGCAGGTCCTTTGCGGCAACCAAAGTATGACATGAATGGACATAGGGGAAAAGCTCAGGTTTCAGTTTCTTGTAATTCCTGTGCGGAGCGCTCTCTAGAGGTAGGTTCAGTGCTGTGTAGTTCTTGTGGGGGACACTGGGATAATTCCGGTGCCATTAGTCCCTGTGGAGGGGCTGTCTGGGGGTGATTCCGGTACTGTGTAGTCCCTGTTGGTGGCGCTGTCTGCGGTGATTTCAGTGCCATGTAGTGCATGTAGGGGGCGCTGTCTGGAGGTGATTTCAGTGCTGTGTAATTCCTGTAGAGAGTGCTGTGTAGGGATGGTTTTATTGCCATGTAGTTCCTGTGGGGGGCGCTGACTGGGAGTGATTTCAGTGCATTGTAGTTCTGTGAGGAGGGGGGGTGTGTGGGTGGTGGGATGCTTTCTGGGGGTGATTCCAGTTCCATGTAGTTCCTGAGGGGAATACTGTCTAGAGCTGGTTTCAGAGCCCTGCAGTTACTATGGGGAATACTGTCTGGGTTGTTTTCTGTTTTGTCTCAATATTCTTATGAAGCACCTTTGGGCATTTCACTATGTTAAAGCCGTTATATAAATACAGGTTGTTGTTGTTGACCTGTAGTTCCTGTGGGTGGTGCTGTGCAAGGAATGTACAGTCACCTGAGGACTCACATTAGAGTGGAAGCAAGTCTTCCTCGATTTTGAGGGACTGCCTAGGATGATGATGTGTCAGTTCCCTGTAGTTGCTGTAGGGTTCGCTGTCTGGGGAGGCTGTGTCAGTTCCCTCTAGTTCCTGTGGGGGTCATTGACTGGGGAGATTGTTGCAGTTCTCTGTAGTTGTCTTGGGTCGCTGTCTGGGAGGTTGTGTCAGTTCCCTCTAGTTCCGGTGTGGGGGCGCTGTCTGGGGAGGTTGTGTTAGTTCCCTGTAGTTCCTGGGAGACTACTGTCAGGAGAGGTAGTGCGAGTTCCCTGTAGTTCTTGTGGGAATCGCTGGGAAGGTTGTGTCAGTTCCCAATAGCTCCTGTGTGGGGCACTTCCTGGGGAGGTTGTGTCAGTTCCCTGTAGTTCCTTTGAGGGCGCTGTCTGGGGAGTTTGTGTCAGCTCCCTGTAGTTCCTGTGGGGGTAGCGCTGCCTGGGGAGGTTGCGTCAGTTCCCTGCAGTTTCTGTGGGGGACGCTGCCTGAGGAGGGTGTGTCAGTTGCCTGTGGTTCCTCTAGGGGTCGCTGTTTGGGGAGGTTGTATCAGTTACCTGTAGTTCCTGTGGGGGGCGCTGTCCGGAGACGTTGTGTCAGTTCCCTCTAGTTCCTGTGGGGGTCATTGACTGGGGAGGTTGTGTCAGTTCCCTGTAGATCCTGTGGGGGGGCACCATCTAGGGGTGGGTTCATTGCTTTTTCGTTCCTGTCGGGTGCGCTGTCTAGAGGTGGTTTCAGTGTCATCTAATTCCTGTTGGGGTCACTGTCCAGAGGTGGTTTCAGTGCAGTTTCGATCCTGTGGGGGGCGCTAACTGGGATGATGTCGGTGCTGAGTCGTTCCTGTGGAGGGGCGGGGCTGTCTGGAGGTGGTTTCAATACCATGTAGTTCCTGTGGGATGGCGCTGTCTGCGAATGATTTCAGTGTCTTGTAGATCTGTGAGGGGCGGCTGGAGCTGTCTGGGGATGATTCTGGTTCCGTGTAGTTCCTGTTGGGAGCGCTGTCTGGGTTGTTTTCAGTTTTGTCTCAATACTCCTGTGAAACGCCTTGGGATATTTCACTATGTTACAGGTGCTATATACATACAAGTTATTGTTGACCTGTAGTTCCTGTGGGTGATGTTGTCCAGGGATGGTTTCATTTTTGTGTAGTTCCTGTTGCGGGGGGGGGGCGATGTCTGGTGGTGGTTTCAGTACTGAGTAGTTCCTAGTGGTGGCGCTGTGTAGGGAATGTACAGTCAGCTGAGAACTCACTTTCAGAGTGGAAGCAAGTGTTCCTCGATTTTGAGGGACAGCATATGATGATGATGATGATATGTCAGTTCCTGTAGGGTTCGCTGTCTGGGGAGGTTATGTCAGTTCCCTGTAGTTCCTGTAGGGATCGCTGTCTGGGGAGGTTGTGTCAGTTTCCTGTAGTTCCAGAGTAGATGGTGGGTGAAGAAAGCACAGGAGATTCCGCAGCTGGTCGACAGCTTTGACGTGCGAGAATTCTTCATTGCAGTCAAGTCCACCTATGGCAAAAGCATCCAAGGCCCCACCCCACAGCTGGCCAAGAACGAGGAGACACTCATTAAGGACACCGAGGTAAGTCAGGGCCCGCTGGAAAGAGCACTTTGCAGACCTCCTTAATCGAGACTCCGACTTTGACACGAGTGTCCTTGAATCCATCCCGCAGCATATTACCCACCACCATCTCGGCAAAACCCCCGCCCTGCACGAGGTAGAAAAGGCCATCCATCAGCTCAAGAACAAGAAGGCATCAGAAGCAGATGGAATCCCCGCTGAGGCACTAAAGTATGGTGGAGAAATACTATTGGCATGAATGCATGACCTCATCTCTCTTAATCTGGAAGGACGAGAGCATGCCGAGAGATCTCAGAGATGCCGTAATCGTGACCATCTTTAAAAAAGGGGACAAGACCGACTGCGGCAATTCCAGAGGAATCTCCCTGCTGTCGGCCACTGGGAAAGTCACCGCTACAATCCTCCTCAACCATCTTCTCCCTATGGCTGAAGAGCTCCTCCTAGGGTCACAATGCAGATTCTATCCACTAAGGGGTACAACGGACATCATCGTCACTGCGCAACAACTACAAGAGAAATGCAGGGAACAGCACCATGCACAGGTACCCTTGTACATGGCTTTCTTTGACCTCAGTTCCCTGTAGTTGCTGTGGGGGTTTGCTGTTTGTGGAAGTTGTATCAGTTCCCCATGTTTCCTGTGGAGGTGTGGTGGGGGGGTGCAGGGAGGAGGGTGCACTGTCTGGGGAGGTTTTGTCAGTTCCCTGTAATTCCTCTGGGAGGCGCTGTCTGAGTAGGTTGTGCCAATTCCCTATAATTCCATTGTTGGCGCTCTCTGTGGAGACTGTGTCAGTTCCGTGTACTTCCTGTGGGGGTTAACTGTCTGGGGAGCTTGTATCAGTTGCCTGTAGTTCCTGTGGGGGTGGAGGGGTAGGGTTGGAGCACTGTCTGGGGAGGTTGTGTCAGTTCCCTGTAATTGCTGTGGCAGCGCTGTCTGAGGACGTTGTGTCATTTCCCTGTAGTTCCTTTGCTGGCGCTGTCTGGGGAGGTTGTGTCAGTTCCCTATAGTTCCAGAGACGGGGGCGCTGTTTGGGGAGTTTGTGTCAGTTCCCTGTAGTTCCTTTGGGAGGTCGCTGTCCGGGGAGGTTGTGTCAGTTCGCTGTAGTTGCTGTGCGGGGTGCTGCCTAGGGAGGTTGTGTCGGTTTGAGGTCGTTCCAGGAGGAGAGGTGATCTCTGGGGAGGTGGTGTCAGATCCCTGTAGTTCCGGGGGCACAGCGCTGTCTGGGGAGTTGGTGTCAGTTACATCTAGCTGCTGTGGCGGCGCTGTCTGAGGAGGTTGTGTCAGTTCCCTGTAGGTCCTGTGGCAACGCTGTCTGGGGAGGTTGCATCAGTACCTTGTAGTTCCTGTGTGCAGTAGAAACATATAAACATAGAAAATAGGTGCAGGAGTAGGCCATTCGGCCCTTCGAGTCTACACCACCATTCACCTCAGTACCCCTTTCCTGCTTTCTCTCCATACCCCTTGATCCCTTTAGCCGTAAAGGCCACATCTAACTCCCTCTTGAATATATCCAATGAACTGGCATCAACAACTCTCTGCGGTAGGGAATTCCACAGGTTCACAACTCTCTGAGTGAAGAAGTTTCTCCTCATCTCAGTCCTAAATGGCCTACCCCTTATCCTTAGACTATGTCTCCTGGTTCTGGACTTCCCCAACATCGGGAACATTCTTCCAGCATCTAACCTGTCCAGTCCCGTCAGAATTTTATATGTTTCTATGAGATCCCCTCTCATCCTTCTAAACTCCAGTGAATACAGCCCCAGTCGATCCAGTCTCTCCATATATGTCAGTCCTGCCATCCCGGGAATCAGTCTAGTGAACCTTCGCTGCACTCCCTCAATAGCAAGAATGTTCTTCCTCAGATTAGGAGACCAAAACTGAACACAATATTCCAGGTGAGGCCTCACCAAGGCCCTGTACAACTGCAGTAAGACCTCCTTGCTCCTATACTCAAATCCCCTAGCTATGAAGGCCAACATACCATTTGCCTTCTTCACCGCCTGCTGTACCTGCATGCCACCTTTCCATGAGTGATGTACCATGACTCCCAGGTCTCATTGCACCTCATCTTTTCCTAGTCTGCTGCCATTCAGATAATATTCTGCCTTCCTGTTTTTGCCACCAAAGTGGATAACCTCACATTTATCCACATTATACTGCATCTGCCACTTGTTTGCCCACTCACCTAACCTGTCCAAGTCACCCTGCAGCCTTTTAGCGTCCTCCTCACAGCTCACACCGCCACCCAGCTTAGTGTCATCTGCAAACTTAGAGATATTACACTCAATTCCCTCATTCAAATCATTAATGTATATTGTGAGTCCCAGCACTGAGCCCTGCGGCACCCCACTAGTCATTGCCTGCCATTCTGAAAAGGACCCATTTATCCCGACTCTCTGCTTCCTGTCTGCCAACCAGTTCTCTATCCACGTCAGTACATTACCCCCAATACCATGTGCTTGAATTTTGTACACCAATCTCTTGTGTGAGACCTTGTGAAAAGCCTTTTGAAAGTCCAAATAAACCATATCCACTGTTCCTTGTCCACTCTACCAGTTACATCTTCAAAAAATTCCTGAAGATTTGTCAAGCTGGATTTCCCTTTTATAAATCCATGCTGACTTGGACCGATCCCGTCACTACTTTCCAAATGCGCTGCTATTTCATCTTTAATAATTGATTCCAACATTTTCCCCACTACTGATGTCAGGCTAACCGATCTATAATTACCCGCCTTCTCTCTCCCTCCCTTCTTAAAAAGTGGTGTTACGTTAGCTACCCTCCAGTCTATAGGAACTGATCCAGAGTCGATAGACTGTTGGAAAATGATCACCAATGCATCCACTATTTCTAGGGCCACTTCCTTAAGTACTCTGGGATGCAGACTATCAGGCTCCAGGGATTTATCGGCCTTCAATTCCATCAATTTCCCTAACACAATTTCCTGCCTAATAAGGATTTCCTTCAGTTCCTCCTTCTCACTAGACCCACTGTCCCCTAGTATTTCTGGAAGGTTATTTGTGTCTTCCTTCGTGAAAACAGAACCAAAGTATTTGTTTAACTGGTGCGCCTTTCTTTGGTCCCCATTATAAATTTACCTGAATCTGACTGCAAGGGACCTACGTTTGTCTTCACTAATCATTTTCTCTTCACATATCTATAGAAGCTTTTGCAGTCAGTTTTTATGTTCCCAGCAAGCTTCCTCTCATACTTTATTTTCCCCTTCCTAATTAAACTCTTTGTCCTCCTCTGCTGTATGATAAATTTCTCCCAGTCCTCAGGTTTGCTGCTATTTCTAGCCAATTTATATGCCTCTTCCTTGGATTTAACACTATCCTTAATTTCCCTCGTTAGCCACGGTTAAGTCACCTTCCCCATTTTATTTTTACTCCAGACAGGGATGTACAATTGTTGAAGTTCATCCATGTGATCTTTAAATGTTTGCCATTGCCTATCCACCGTCAACCCTTTAAGTATAATTCGCCAGTCTATTCTCACCAATTCACATCTCATACCATTGAAGTTACCTTTCTTTAAGTTCAGGACCCTAGTCTCTGAATTAACTGTGTCACTCTCCATCTTAATAAAGAATTCTACCATATTATGGTCACTCTTCTCCAAGGGGCTTTGCACAACCAGATTGCTAATTAGAGGTTGTGCCAGTTCCCTGTCGCCCCTGTGGGGTGCACATTTGGGGGAGGTTGTGTCAGTGCCCTGTAGTTCCTATGGGGGGCATAGTCAGGGTTGTTGTGTCAGTTACCTGCAGCTTTTGTCAGTGGCACTGTGTGTAGAGGTTGTGTCAGTTCCCTGTAATTTCTGTGGGGGCGCTGATGGGGAGGTTGCATCAGTACCCTGTGGTTCCTGTGTGGAGCACAGTCTGTGGACTTTGTGCCAGTTCCCTGTAGTCCCCATGGAGGGCGCTATCTGGGAGGGATGTGTCAGTTCTCTGTAGTTCCTATGCGGTGCGCTGCCTGGGGAGGATATTTCAGTTCCCTGTAGTTCTTGTTGGTGGCGCTGTGTGTCGAGGTTGTGTCAGTTCCCTGTAGTTCATGTGTGGGGTGCTGTCTGGGGATGTTGTGACAGTTCCCTGTAGTTCTTGTGGGGGATGCTGTGTGGTGAGGTTGTGTCAGTTCCCTGTAATTTCTGTGGGGACGCTGTCTGGGGAGGGATTGTATCAGTTCCCTGTAGTTCCTGTGGCGGCACTGTCTGTGGAGTTTGTCTTATTTCTCTGTAGTTCTTGTGGGGGCTCGCTGCCTGAGGAGTTTATGTCAGTACCCTGTAGTTCCTGTGTGGAGCGCTGTCTGCAGATTGTATCAGTTCCCTGTAGTTCCTGTTGGGTGCGCTGGCTGGGAAGGTTGTGCCAGTTCTCTGTAGTTTCTGTAGGGGCGCTGTCTGGGGAGGTAGTGTCACTTCCCTATAGTTCCAGAGGCGGCGGCGCTGTCTGGGGAGGTGGTGTCAGTTCCCTGTAGATCCTGTGGTGGCGCTGTCTGTGGAGGCTGTGTCAAGTCCCTTTAGTTCCTGTGGGGGCCCATGTCTGGGGAGGTTGTGTAAGTTTCCTGTAGTTCCAGCGGGGGTGGTGCTGTTTGGGGAGGTTGTGTCAGTGCCATATAGTTCCTGTGAGCATCGCTGTATGTGGCGGTTGTGTTAGTTCCCTATAGTTTCTGTGGGGGTTGCTGTCTTTGTAGGTTGTGTCAGTTCCCCTGCACCATTCCTGTGGAGGGCTCTATCTGCGGAAGTTGTGTCAGTTCCCAGTAGTTCCTTTGGGGGTCGCAGCCTGGTGAGTTTGTGTCAGTTCCCTGTGTGTGGTTGGCAGGGGGGCAGGGTGGAGGGGAAACGGGGGCTCACTACCTGTGGAGTGTGTGTCAATTCCCTGTAGTTCATTTGCAGGGCACTAACTGGGGAAGTTGTGTCAGTTTGGGGTAGTTCCGGGGGGGAAGCGCTGTCTGGGGAGGTTGTATCAGTTCCCTGTAATTGCTATGGGGGGGGGGGGATGTTGCTGTTTGTAGAAATTGTATCAGTTCCCCGTGTTTCCTGTGGGGAGGAGCGGGGGGCACTGTCTGGGGAGGTTTTGTCAGTTCCCTGTAATTCCTCTGGGGGTGGCGCTGTCTGAGTAGGCTGTGCCAAATCCCTATAATTCCAGTGTTGGCGCTCTCTGTGGAGATTGTGTCAGTTCCATGTACTTCCTGTGGGGAGTCACTGTCTGGGGAGGTTGTATCAGTTCCCCGTAGTTCCTGTAGGGTTGGGGCACTGTCTGAGGAGGTTGTGTCAGTGTCCTGTAGTTCCTGTGAGGGTAGCTGTATGGGGCGGTGGTGTAAGTTCGCTGTAGTTTCTATGGGGGGTGCGGTGCTGTCTGCGGCGGTTGTGTCAGGTCCCTGTTCCTGTGGGTTGGTGCGGGCTCTGCGGAGATTTGTCAGTTCCGTGTACTTACTGTGGGGGGGTCGACATCTGGGGAGATTGTATCAGTTCCCCATAGTTCCTGTGGGCGGGGGGAGGGGGGTGGGCGCGGTTAGGGCACTGTCTGGAGAGTTTGTGTCAGTTCTCTGTAGTTGCTGTGGCAGCGCTGTTTGAGGACGTTGTGTCATTTCCCTATAGTTCCAGAGGCTGGGGTGGGGGTCGCTATCTGGGGAGGTTGTGTCAGTTCTCTCTAGTTCCTGTGGGATTTGCTGTCTCGGGAAGTTGTGACAGTTCCCTCTAGTTTCTGTGGGGGCGCTGTCTGGGAGGTTGTGTCAGTTCCCTGTAGTTCCTGTCGGTGGCGCTGTGTGTAGAGGTTGTGTCAGTTCCCTGTAATTTCTGTGGGGGCGCTGTCTGGGGAGGTTGCATCAGTACCCTTTAGTTCCCGCATGGAGCACAGTCTGTGGAGCTTGTGCCTGTTCCCTTTAGTCCTTGTGGAGGGTGCTGCCTGGGGAAGTTGTGTCAGTTCCCTGTAGTCCCAGTGGGGTGGCGCTGTCTTTGTAGGTTGTGTCAGTTTCCCCCCCCCCAACCCCCCTCCCCCGACGTCCCCCTCGCCGCCGCCGCCGCCCCCGTTCTTGTAGCGGTGCTGTCTGGGGAGGTTGCGGCAGTTCCCTGTTCCTGTGGAGGGCACTGTCTGTTGAGATTGTGTCAGTTCCCTGTAGTTCCTGTGGGGGTCGCTGCCTGTGGAGGTTGTGTCAGTTTCCTGTAGTTCCTATGCGGGGCAAATTCTGGGGAGGTTGTGTCAGTTCCCTGTAGTTGCTGAGGGGGGCTCGCTGTTTTCTGGAATTTGTATCAGTTCCCCGTATTTCCTGTGTGGGGAGGAGGGCGGGGGGTGCGGTGTGCGGGTGATGTGGGCACTGCCTGGGGAGGTTTTGTCAGTTCACTGTAATTCCTCTGGGGGGGGGGGGGCGCTGTCTCAGTTCCCTATAATTCCAGTGTTGGCGTTCTCTGTGGAGATCGTGTCAGTTCCGTGTACTTCCTGTGGGGGTCGCTGTCTGGGGAGGTTGTATCAGTTCCCCACAGTTCCTGTGGGGGGTGGGGGTGTTGGGGCAGTGTCTGAGGGTGTTGTGTCAGTTCCCTGTAGTTCCTTTGCCGGCGCTATCTGGGGAGGTTCTGTCAGTTCCCTCTGGTTCCAGATGCGGGGGCGGGTGGCGGCGGGGGGAACACTGTCTGGGGAGGTTGTGTCAGTTCCCTGTAGTTCCTCTGGGGTGGGTGTTGTCTGGTGAGGTTGTGTTAGTTCCCTGTAATTTCTGTGGGGGTGCTGACTGGGGAGGTTGTCTTAGTTCTTGTGGGGGTCACTGCCTGAGGAGGTTGTGTCAGTACCCTGTAGTTCCTGTGTGGAGCGCTGTCCAGGTATGGTTGTGTCAGTTCCCTGTAGTTCCTGTGGGGTGTGCTGTCTGGGGAGGATGTGTCAGTTCCCTGTGGTTCCTATGGGGAGAGGTGTCTGGGGTGGCTGTGTCAGTTACCTGCAGTTGCAGTCGTGAGCGCTGCCTGGGGTGGTTGTGTCAGTAACATGTAGTTCCTGTGGGAGGTGCTGTCTGTAGAGTTTGGGTAAGTTCCCTGTAGTTCCTGTGGTGTCGGTGTCTGTGGAGGCTGTATCAGTTCCCTTTCGTTTCTGTTGGGATCAATGTCTGGGAAAGTGGTGTCAGTTTCCTGTAGTTCCGGGGTGTTGGTGCTTTCTGGGGAGGTTGTGTCAGTTCTGTGTAGTTCCTGTGGGGGGGGGGGGGTGCTGTCTCGGGCAGTTGTGTCAGTAACCTGTAGCTCCTGTCGGGGGCGTTGTCTGTGGAGTTTGTTTCAGTTCCCTGTAGTTCCTGTGGCGGTGTTGTCTGTGGAGGCTGTATGAGTTCCTTTTAGTTGTGTTGGGATCAACGTCTGGGGACGTGGTGTCAGTTTCCTTTAGCTCTGGGAGGGGGGTGTGGTGCTGCTGTCTGGGACAGTTGTATCAGTTCGCTGTAGTTCCTGTGGGGTGCCACTGTCTGTGGAGGTTGTGTCAGTTCCCTGCCGTTCCTGTGGTGGTGCTGTCTGGGGAGGTTGTGTCAATTCCCTGTTCCTGTGGGGGCACTATCTATGGAGGTTGTGTCAGCTCTCTCTAGTTTCTGTGTGGGGTGCTGTATAAGGAACTTGTGTTAGTTCCCTATTCCTGTGGGAAGGCGGGGGGCACTTATTTGGAGGTTGTGTTAGTTCCCTGTAGTTCCTGTGCGAGGCGCTGTGTGGGGAGGTTATGTCAGTTTGTGGTAGTTCCAGTGGGGGTGGCATGTCTGCGGCGGTTTTGTCAGATCCCTGTAGTTTCGGTGGGGGGTGGGGGGCGCTGACTGGGGAGGTTGTATCGGTTCCCCGTATTTCCTGTGGAGGGGGGTGCTCTCTGGGGAGGTTTTGTCAGTTCCCTGTTATTCCTGTGGGGATGTTGTCTGTGTAGGTTGTGTCAGTTCCCCGTAGTTCCACTGTTGCCGCTCTCTGGGGAGATTGTGTCAGCTTCCTGTAGTTCCGGGGGGTTGGTGCTGTCTGGGAAGGTTGTGTCAGTTCGCTCCAGTTCCTGTGGGGAATGCTGTCTTTGTAGTTTGTGTCAGTTGCCTGCCATTACTATGGCAGCGCTGTCTGTGGAGTTTGTGTCAGTTCCCTCTAGTTACTGTGGGTGGCGCAGTCTGGGTATAGTTGTGTCAGTTCCCTGTTGTTCCTGTGCGGGGTGCTGTCTTGGGAGGCTGTGTCAGTTCCCTGTAATTTATGTGGGGACGATGTCTGGGGAGGTTGTGTCAGTTTCCTGTAGTTCCTGTGGGGGCACTGTCTATGGAGGTTGTGACAGTTCCCTCTAGTTTCTGTGTTGTGTGCTGCATGGGGAACTTGTCAGTTCCCTATTCCTGTGGGAAGGGGGGGGGGGCACTGTCTGTGGAGGTTGTGTCAGTTCCCTGTAGTTCATGTGTGGGGCGCTGTGTGGGGAGGTTGTGTCAGTTTGTGGTAGTTCCAGTGGAGGAGACGTGTCTGAGGTAGTTTTGTCAGATCCCTGTAGTTTCGGTCGGTGGGGGGGGGGGGGGGGCGGGGGCCGCTGGCTGGGGAGGTTGTATCAGTTCCCCATATTTCCTGTGGAGCGGTGATGCGCTGTCTGGTGAGGTTTTGTCAGTTTGCTGTTATTCCTGTAGGGGTGCTGTCTGGGGAGGTTGTGTCAGTTTCCTGTAGTTCCAGAGTAGATGGTGGGTGAAGAAAGCACAGGAGATTCCGCAGCTGGTCGACAGCTTTGACGTGCGAGAATTCTTCATTGCAGTCAAGTCCACCTATGGCAAAAGCATCCAAGGCCCCACCCCACAGCTGGCCAAGAACGAGGAGACACTCATTAAGGACACCGAGGTAAGTCAGGGCCCGCTGGAAAGAGCACTTTGCAGACCTCCTTAATCGAGACTCCGACTTTGACACGAGTGTCCTTGAATCCATCCCGCAGCATATTACCCACCACCATCTCGGCAAAACCCCCGCCCTGCACGAGGTAGAAAAGGCCATCCATCAGCTCAAGAACAAGAAGGCATCAGAAGCAGATGGAATCCCCGCTGAGGCACTAAAGTATGGTGGAGAAATACTATTGGCATGAATGCATGACCTCATCTCTCTTAATCTGGAAGGACGAGAGCATGCCGAGAGATCTCAGAGATGCCGTAATCGTGACCATCTTTAAAAAAGGGGACAAGACCGACTGCGGCAATTCCAGAGGAATCTCCCTGCTGTCGGCCACTGGGAAAGTCACCGCTACAATCCTCCTCAACCATCTTCTCCCTATGGCTGAAGAGCTCCTCCTAGAGTCACAATGCAGATTCTATCCACTAAGGGGTACAACGGACATCATCTTCACTGCGCAACAACTACAAGAGAAATGCAGGGAACAGCACCATGTACAGGTACCCTTGTACATGGCTTTCTTTGACCTCAGTTCCCTGTAGTTGCTGTGGGGGTTTGCTGTTTGTGGAAGTTGTATCAGTTCCCCATGTTTCCTGTGGAGGTGTGGTGGGGGGGTGCAGGGAGGAGGGTGCACTGTCTGGGGAGGTTTTGTCAGTTCCCTGTAATTCCTCTGGGGGGCGCTGTCTGAGTAGGTTGTGCCAATTCCCTATAATTCCATTGTTGGCGCTCTCTGTGGAGACTGTGTCAGTTCCGTGTACTTCCTGTGGGGGTTAACTGTCTGGGGAGCTTGTATCAGTTGCCTGTAGTTCCTGTGGGGGTGGAGGGGTAGGGTTGGAGCACTGTCTGGGGAGGTTGTGTCAGTTCCCTGTAATTGCTGTGGCAGCGCTGTCTGAGGACGTTGTGTCATTTCCCTGTAGTTCCTTTGCTGGCGCTGTCTGGGGAGGTTGTGTCAGTTCCCTATAGTTCCAGAGACGGGGGCGCTGTTTGGGGAGTTTGTGTCAGTTCCCTGTAGTTCCTTTGGGAGGTCGCTGTCCGGGGAGGTTGTGT
This sequence comes from Pristiophorus japonicus, assembly GCF_044704955.1. Classification (NCBI taxonomy): domain Eukaryota; kingdom Metazoa; phylum Chordata; class Chondrichthyes; family Pristiophoridae; genus Pristiophorus; species Pristiophorus japonicus. Next base: position 267,645,619 of record NC_091977.1, on the reverse strand, counting down.
CAGTTCGCTGTAGTTGCTGTGCGGGGTGCTGCCTAGGGAGGTTGTGTCGGTTTGAGGTCGTTCCAGGAGGAGAGGTGATCTCTGGGGAGGTGGTGTCCGATCCCTGTAGTTCCGGGGGCACAGCGCTGTCTGGGGAGTTGGTGTCAGTTACATCTAGCTGCTGTGGCGGCGCTGTCTGAGGAGGTTGTGTCAGTTCCCTGTAGGTCCTGTGGCAACGCTGTCTGGGGAGGTTGCATCAGTACCTTGTAGTTCCTGTGTGCAGTAGAAACATATAAACATAGAAAATAGGTGCAGGAGTAGGCCATTCGGCCCTTCGAGTCTACACCACCATTCACCTCAGTACCCCTTCCCTGCTTTCTCTCCATACCCCTTGATCCCTTCAGCCGTAAAGGCCACATCTAACTCCCTCTTGAATATATCCAATGAACTGGCATCAACAACTCTCTGCGGTAGGGAATTCCACAGGTTCACAACTCTCTGAGTGAAGAAGTTTCTCCTCATCTCAGTCCTAAATGGCCTACCCCTTATCCTTAGACTATGTCTCCTGGTTCTGGACTTCCCCAACATCGGGAACATTCTTCCAGCATCTAACCTGTCCAGTCCCGTCAGAATTTTATATGTTTCTATGAGATCCCCTCTCATCCTTCTAAACTCCAGTGAATACAGCCCCAGTCGATCCAGTCTCTCCATATATGTCAGTCCTGCCATCCCGGGAATCAGTCTAGTGAACCTTCGCTGCACTCCCTCAATAGCAAGAATGTTCTTCCTCAGATTAGGAGACCAAAACTGAACACAATATTCCAGGTGACGCCTCACCAAGGCCCTGTACAACTGCAGTAAGACCTCCTTGCTCCTATACTCAAATCCCCTAGCTATGAAGGCCAACATACCATTTGCCTTCTTCACCGCCTGCTGTACCTGCATGCCACCTTTCCATGAGTGATGTACCATGACTCCCAGGTCTCATTGCACCTCATCTTTTCCTAGTCTGCTGCCATTCAGATAATATTCTGCCTTCCTGTTTTTGCCACCAAAGTGGATAACCTCACATTTATCCACATTATACTGCATCTGCCACTTGTTTGCCCACTCACCTAACCTGTCCAAGTCACCCTGCAGCCTTTTAGCGTCCTCCTCACAGCTCACACCGCCACCCAGCTTAGTGTCATCTGCAAACTTAGAGATATTACACTCAATTCCCTCATTCAAATCATTAATGTATATTGTGAGTCCCAGCACTGAGCCCTGCGGCACCCCACTAGTCATTGCCTGCCATTCTGAAAAGGACCCATTTATCCCGACTCTCTGCTTCCTGTCTGCCAACCAGTTCTCTATCCACGTCAGTACATTACCCCCAATACCATGTGCTTGAATTTTGTACACCAATCTCTTGTGTGAGACCTTGTGAAAAGCCTTTTGAAAGTCCAAATAAACCATATCCACTGTTCCTTGTCCACTCTACCAGTTACATCTTCAAAAAATTCCTGAAGATTTGTCAAGCTGGATTTCCCTTTTATAAATCCATGCTGACTTGGACCGATCCCGTCACTACTTTCCAAATGCGCTGCTATTTCATCTTTAATAATTGATTCCAACATTTTCCCCACTACTGATGTCAGGCTAACCGATCTATAATTACCCGCCTTCTCTCTCCCTCCCTTCTTAAAAAGTGGTGTTACGTTAGCTACCCGCCAGTCTATAGGAACTGATCCAGAGTCGATAGACTGTTGGAAAATGATCACCAATGCATCCACTATTTCTAGGGCCACTTCCTTAAGTACTCTGGGATGCAGACTATCAGGCTCCAGGGATTTATCGGCCTTCAATTCCATCAATTTCCCTAACACAATTTCCTGCCTAATAAGGATTTCCTTCAGTTCCTCCTTCTCACTAGACCCACTGTCCCCTAGTATTTCTGGAAGGTTATTTGTGTCTTCCTTCGTGAAAACAGAACCAAAGTATTTGTTTAACTGGTGCGCCTTTCTTTGGTCCCCATTATAAATTTACCTGAATCTGACTGCAAGGGACCTACGTTTGTCTTCACTAATCATTTTCTCTTCACATATCTATAGAAGCTTTTGCAGTCAGTTTTTATGTTCCCAGCAAGCTTCCTCTCATACTTTATTTTCCCCTTCCTAATTAAACTCTTTGTCCTCCTCTGCTGTATGATAAATTTCTCCCAGTCCTCAGGTTTGCTGCTATTTCTAGCCAATTTATATGCCTCTTCCTTGGATTTAACACTATCCTTAATTTCCCTCGTTAGCCACGGTTAAGTCACCTTCCCCATTTTATTTTTACTCCAGACAGGGATGTACAATTGTTGAAGTTCATCCATGTGATCTTTAAATGTTTGCCATTGCCTATCCACCGTCAACCCTTTAAGTATAATTCGCCAGTCTATTCTCACCAATTCACATCTCATACCATTGAAGTTACCTTTCTTTAAGTTCAGGACCCTAGTCTCTGAATTAACTGTGTCACTCTCCATCTTAATAAAGAATTCTACCATATTATGGTCACTCTTCTCCAAGGGGCTTTGCACAACCAGATTGCTAATTAGAGGTTGTGCCAGTTCCCTGTCGCCCCTGTGGGGTGCACATTTGGGGGAGGTTGTGTCAGTGCCCTGTAGTTCCTATGGGGGGCATAGTCAGGGTTGTTGTGTCAGTTACCTGCAGCTTTTGTCAGTGGCACTGTGTGTAGAGGTTGTGTCAGTTCCCTGTAATTTCTGTGGGGGCGCTGATGGGGAGGTTGCATCAGTACCCTGTGGTTCCTGTGTGGAGCACAGTCTGTGGACTTTGTGCCAGTTCCCTGTAGTCCCCATGGAGGGCGCTATCTGGGAGGGATGTGTCAGTTCTCTGTAGTTCCTATGCGGTGCGCTGCCTGGGGAGGATATTTCAGTTCCCTGTAGTTCTTGTTGGTGGCGCTGTGTGTCGAGGTTGTGTCAGTTCCCTGTAGTTCATGTGTGGGGTGCTGTCTGGGGATGTTGTGACAGTTCCCTGTAGTTCTTGTGGGGGATGCTGTGTGGTGAGGTTGTGTCAGTTCCCTGTAATTTCTGTGGGGACGCTGTCTGGGGAGGGATTGTATCAGTTCCCTGTAGTTCCTGTGGCGGCACTGTCTGTGGAGTTTGTCTTATTTCTCTGTAGTTCTTGTGGGGGCTCGCTGCCTGAGGAGTTTATGTCAGTACCCTGTAGTTCCTGTGTGGAGCGCTGTCTGCAGATTGTATCAGTTCCCTGTAGTTCCTGTCGGGTGCGCTGGCTGGGAAGGTTGTGCCAGTTCTCTGTAGTTTCTGTAGGGGCGCTGTCTGGGGAGGTAGTGTCACTTCCCTATAGTTCCAGAGGTGGCGGCGCTGTCTGGGGAGGTGGTGTCAGTTCCCTGTAGATCCTGTGGTGGCGCTGTCTGTGGAGGCTGTGTCAAGTCCCTTTAGTTCCTGTGGGGGCCCATGTCTGGGGAGGTTGTGTAAGTTTCCTGTAGTTCCAGCGGGGGTGGTGCTGTTTGGGGAGGTTGTGTCAGTGCCATATAGTTCCTGTGAGCATCGCTGTATGTGGCGGTTGTGTTAGTTCCCTATAGTTTCTGTGGGGGTTGCTGTCTTTGTAGGTTGTGTCAGTTCCCCTGCACCATTCCTGTGGAGGGCTCTATCTGCGGAAGTTGTGTCAGTTCCCAGTAGTTCCTTTGGGGGTCGCAGCCTGGTGAGTTTGTGTCAGTTCCCTGTGTGTGGTTGGCAGGGGGGCAGGGTGGAGGGGAAACGGGGGCTCACTACCTGTGGAGTGTGTGTCAATTCCCTGTAGTTCATTTGCAGGGCACTAACTGGGGAAGTTGTGTCAGTTTGGGGTAGTTCCGGGGGGGAAGCGCTGTCTGGGGAGGTTGTATCAGTTCCCTGTAATTGCTATGGGGGGGGGGGGATGTTGCTGTTTGTAGAAATTGTATCAGTTCCCCGTGTTTCCTGTGGGGAGGAGCGGGGGGCACTGTCTGGGGAGGTTTTGTCAGTTCCCTGTAATTCCTCTGGGGGTGGCGCTGTCTGAGTAGGCTGTGCCAAATCCCTATAATTCCAGTGTTGGCGCTCTCTGTGGAGATTGTGTCAGTTCCATGTAGTTCCTGTAGGGTTGGGGCACTGTCTGAGGAGGTTGTGTCAGTGTCCTGTAGTTCCTGTGAGGGTACTGTATGGGGCGGTGGTGTAAGTTCGCTGTAGTTTCTATGGGGGGTGCGGTGCTGTCTGCGGCGGTTATGTCAGGTCCCTGTTCCTGTGGGTTGGTGCGGGCTCTGCGGAGATTTGTCAGTTCCGTGTACTTACTGTGGGGGGGTCGACATCTGGGGAGATTGTATCAGTTCCCCATAGTTCCTGTGGGCGGGTGGAGGGGGGTGGGCGCGGTTAGGGCACTGTCTGGAGAGTTTGTGTCAGTTCTCTGTAGTTGCTGTGGCAGCGCTGTTTGAGGACGTTGTGTCATTTCCCTATAGTTCCAGAGGCTGGGGTGGGGGTCGCTATCTGGGGAGGTTGTGTCAGTTCTCTCTAGTTCCTGTGGGATTTGCTGTCTCGGGAAGTTGTGACAGTTCCCTTTAGTTTCTGTGGGGGCGCTGTCTGGGAGGTTGTGTCAGTTCCCTGTAGTTCCTGTCGGTGGCGCTGTGTGTAGAGGTTGTGTCAGTTCCCTGTAATTTCTGTGGGGGCGCTGTCTGGGGAGGTTGCATCAGTACCCTTTAGTTCCCGCATGGAGCACAGTCTGTGGAGCTTGTGCCTGTTCCCTTTAGTCCTTGTGGAGGGTGCTGCCTGGGGAAGTTGTGCCAGTTCCCTGTAGTCCCAGTGGGGTGGCGCTGTCTTTGTAGGTTGTGTCAGTTTCCCCCCCCCAACCCCCCTCCCCCGACGTCCCCCTCGCCGCCGCCGCCGCCCCCGTTCTTGTAGCGGTGCTGTCTGGGGAGGTTGCGGCAGTTCCCTGTTCCTGTGGAGGGCACTGTCTGTTGAGATTGTGTCAGTTCCCTGTAGTTCCTGTGGGGGTCGCTGCCTGTGGAGGTTGTGTCAGTTTCCTGTAGTTCCTATGCGGGGCAAATTCTGGGGAGGTTGTGTCAGTTCCCTGTAGTTGCTGAGGGGGGCTCGCTGTTTTCTGGAATTTGTATCAGTTCCCCGTATTTCCTGTGTGGGGAGGAGGGCGGGGGGTGCGGTGTGCGGGTGATGTGGGCACTGCCTGGGGAGGTTTTGTCAGTTCACTGTAATTCCTCTGGGTGGGGGGGCGCTGTCTCAGTTCCCTATAATTCCAGTGTTGGCGTTCTCTGTGGAGATCGTGTCAGTTCCGTGTACTTCCTGTGGGGGTCGCTGTCTGGGGAGGTTGTATCAGTTCCCCACAGTTCCTGTGGGGGGTGGGGGTGTTGGGGCAGTGTCTGAGGGTGTTGTGTCAGTTCCCTGTAGTTCCTTTGCCGGCGCTATCTGGGGAGGTTCTGTCAGTTCCCTCTGGTTCCAGATGCGGGGGCGGGTGGCGGCAGGGGGAACACTGTCTGGGGAGGTTGTGTCAGTTCCCTGTAGTTCCTCTGGGGTGGGTGTTGTCTGGTGAGGTTGTGTTAGTTCCCTGTAATTTCTGTGGGGGTGCTGACTGGGGAGGTTGTCTTAGTTCTTGTGGGGGTCACTGCCTGAGGAGGTTGTGTCAGTACCCTGTAGTTCCTGTGTGGAGCGCTGTCCAGGTATGGTTGTGTCAGTTCCCTGTAGTTCCTGTGGGGTGTGCTGTCTGGGGAGGATGTGTCAGTTCCCTGTGGTTCCTATGGGGAGAGGTGTCTGGGGTGGCTGTGTCAGTTACCTGCAGTTGCAGTCGTGAGCGCTGCCTGGGGTGGTTGTGTCAGTAACATGTAGTTCCTGTGGGAGGTGCTGTCTGTAGAGTTTGGGTAAGTTCCCTGTAGTTCCTGTGGTGTCGGTGTCTGTGGAGGCTGTATCAGTTCCCTTTCGTTTCTGTTGGGATCAATGTCTGGGAAAGTGGTGTCAGTTTCCTGTAGTTCCGGGGTGTTGGTGCTTTCTGGGGAGGTTGTGTCAGTTCCGTGTAGTTCCTGTGGGGGGGGGGGGGTGCTGTCTCGGGCAGTTGTGTCAGTAACCTGTAGCTCCTGTCGGGGGCGTTGTCTGTGGAGTTTGTTTCAGTTCCCTGTAGTTCCTGTGGCGGTGTTGTCTGTGGAGGCTGTATGAGTTCCTTTTAGTTGTGTTGGGATCAACGTCTGGGGACGTGGTATCAGTTTCCTTTAGCTCTGGGAGGGGGGTGTGGTGCTGCTGTCTGGGACAGTTGTATCAGTTCGCTGTAGTTCCTGTGGGGTGCCACTGTCTGTGGAGGTTGTGTCAGTTCCCTGCCGTTCCTGTGGTGGTGCTGTCTGGGGAGGTTGTGTCAATTCCCTGTTCCTGTAGGGGCACTATCTATGGAGGTTGTGTCAGCTCTCTCTAGTTTCTGTGTGGGGTGCTGTATAAGGAACTTGTGTTAGTTCCCTATTCCTGTGGGAAGGCAGGGGGCACTTATTTGGAGGTTGTGTTAGTTCCCTGTAGTTCCTGTGCGAGGCGCTGTGTGGGGAGGTTATGTCAGTTTGTGGTAGTTCCAGTGGGGGTGGCATGTCTGCGGTGGTTTTGTCAGATCCCTGTAGTTTCGGTGGGGGGTGGGGGGCGCTGACTGGGGAGGTTGTATCGGTTCCCCGTATTTCCTGTGGAGGGGGGTGCTCTCTGGGGAGGTTTTGTCAGTTCCCTGTTATTCCTGTGGGGATGTTGTCTGTGTAGGTTGTGTCAGTTCCCCGTAGTTCCACTGTTGCCGCTCTCTGGGGAGATTGTGTCAGCTTCCTGTAGTTCCGGGGGGTTGGTGCTGTCTGGGAAGGTTGTGTCAGTTCGCTCCAGTTCCTGTGGGGAATGCTGTCTTTGTAGTTTGTGTCAGTTGCCTGCCATTACTATGGCAGCGCTGTCTGTGGAGTTTGTGTCAGTTCCCTCTAGTTACTGTGGGTGGCGCAGTCTGGGTATAGTTGTGTCAGTTCCCTGTTGTTCCTGTGCGGGGTGCTGTCTTGGGAGGCTGTGTCAGTTCCCTGTAATTTATGTGGGGACGATGTCTGGGGAGGTTGTGTCAGTTTCCTGTAGTTCCTGTGGGGGCACTGTCTATGGAGGTTGTGACAGTTCCCTCTAGTTTCTGTGTGGTGTGCTGCATGGGGAACTTGTGTCAGTTCCCTATTCCTGTGGGAAGGGGGGGGGGCACTGTCTGTGGAGGTTGTGTCAGTTCCCTGTAGTTCATGTGTGGGGCGCTGTGTGGGGAGGTTGTGTCAGTTTGTGGTAGTTCCAGTGGAGGAGGCGTGTCTGAGGTAGTTTTGTCAGATCCCTGTAGTTTCGGTCGGTGGGGGGGGGGGGGGGCGGGGGCCGCTGGCTGGGGAGGTTGTATCAGTTCCCCATATTTCCTGTGGAGCGGTGATGCGCTGTCTGGTGAGGTTTTGTCAGTTTGCTGTTATTCCTGTAGGGGTGCTGTCTGTGTAGGTTGTGTCAGTTCCCTGTAGTGCCACTGTTGGCGCTCTCTGGGAACATTGTGTCAGTTCCGTGTACTTCCTGTGGGGTGTTCACTGTCTGGGGGGGTTGTATCAGTTCCCCATGGCTCCTGTGGGTGGCTGGGCTGCTGTCTGGATAGTTTGAGTCAATGCCCTGTAGTTGAGGTGGCAATGCTGTCTGAAGATGTTGTGTCATTTCCCTGTAGTTCCTTTGCCGACGCTGTCTGGAGAGGTTGTGTCAGTTTCCTGTAGTTCCTGTGGGCAGCACAGACTGGATATCGTTGTGTGAGTTCCCTGTAGTTCCTGTGGGGTGCGTTATCTGGGGAGGATGTGTTAGTTCCCTGTAGTTCCTATGGGGGCGGTGGGGTGCTGTCTGGGGTGGTTGTGTCAGTTACCTGTAGTTGCTGTGGGGTGCCACTGTCTGTGCAGGTTGTGTCAGTTCCCTGCCGTTCCTGTGGTGGTGTTGTCTGGGGAGGTTGTGGCAGTTCCCTGTTCCTGTGGTGGCGCTGGCTGTGGAGGCTGTGTCAGTTCCCTTTAGTTCCTGTTGGGATCAATGTCTGGGAAGGTGGTGTCAGTTTCCTGTAGTTCTGGGGGGTTGGTGCTGTCTGGAGAGGTTATGTCAGTTCGCTCTAGTTCCTGTGGTGGGCCACTATCTGTGGAAGTTGTGTCAGTTCCTGTAGTTCCTGTGGGGAGTGCTGTCTTGGTAGTTTGTGTCAGTACCCTGTCATTCCTATGGCAGCGCTGTCTGCGGAGGTTGTCTTAGTTCTATGTACTTATTGTGGGGGGCGGGGGGCACTGCCTGAGGAGGTTGTGTCAGTACCCTGTAGTTCCTGTGTGTCGCGCTGTCTGTGGAGGTTGTGTCAGTTCCTTCTAGTTCCTGTGGGTGGCGCAGTCTGGGTATAATTGTGTCAATTCCCTGTTGTTCCTGTGCGAGGCGCTGTCTTGGGAGGCTGTGTCAGTTCCCTGTAGTTTATGTCGGGGACGATGTCTGGGGAGGATGTGTCCGTTCCCTGTAGTTCCTGTGGGCGGCGCTGTCAGGGGAGGTTGTGTCAGTTCCCTGTAGTTCCTGTGGGGGGTGCTGCATGGGAAACTTGTGTCAGTTCCCTATTCCTGTGGGAAGCGGGGGCGGGGTGTGGGGTAGCGCTGTCTGTTGAGGTTGTGTCAGTTCCCTGTAGTTCCTGTTCAGGGCGCTGTGTGGGGCGGTTGTGTCAGTTTGTGGTAGTTCCAGTGGGGGAGGCATGTCTGGGGTGGTTTTGTCAGATCCCTGTAGTTTTGCAGGGCGGGGGGGTATGCTGGCTTGAGAGGTTGTATCAGTTCCCCGTATTTCCTGTGGAGGGGGGGCGCTGTCTGGGGAGGTTTTGTCAGTTCCCTGTTATTCCTCTGAGGGCTGCTGTCTGTGTAGGTTGTGTCAGTTCACTGTAGTTCCAATGTTGGCGCTCTCTGGGAAGATTGTGTTATTTCCGTGTACTTCCTGTGGCGGGGTTCACTATCTGTGGAGGTTGAATCAGTTCCCCGTAGTTCCTGTGGAGGGCTGGGCAGCTGCCGGATAGGTTGAGTCAATACCTTGCAGTTGAGGTAGCAGTGCTGTCTGAAGATGTTGCATCATTTCCCTGTAGTTCCTTTGCCGGCACTGTCTGGAGTGGTTGTGTCAGTTTCCTGTAGTTTTTGTTGGGATCAATGTCTGGGAAGGTGGTGTCAGTTTCCTGTAGTTCTGGGGGGTTGGTGCTGTCTGGGGAGGTTGTGTCAGTTTGCTCTAGTTCCTGTGGTGGGCCGCTGTCTGTGAAGGTTGTGCCAGTTCACTGTAGTTTGTAGTTCCTGTCAGGAGTGCTGTCTTTGTAGTTTGTGTCAGTACCCTGCGATTCCTATGGTGGCGCTGTCTGCGGAGGTTGTCTTAGTTCTCTGTACTTCTTGTGGGGGTGCTCTGCCTGATGAGGTTGTGTCAGTACCCTGTAGTTCCTGTGCGGGGCGTTGTCTTGGGAGGCTGTGTCAGTTCCCTGTAGTTCCTGTGGGGTGGTGTGCTGTCTGGGGCGGTTGTGTCAATAACCTGTAGTTCCTGTTGGGGGCGCTGTCTGTGGAATTTGTGTCAGTTCCCTGTAGTTCCTGTGGCGGCGCTGTCTGTGGAATCTGTGTCAGTTCCTTTTAGTTCCTGTTGGGATCAGTGTCTGGGGAAGTGGTGTCAGTTTCCTGTAGTTCCGGGGGGGGTGGGGGTGGTGGTGGTGCTGTCTGGGGAGATTGTGTCAATGCCCTGTAGTTGCTGTGAGGGTCGCTGTATGGGGTGGTTGTATCAGTTCGCTGTAATTCCTGTGGGCTGCCGCTGTCTGTGGAGCTGGCGTCCATTCCCTGTAGTTCCTGTGGGGTGTGCTGTCATTGTCGGTTATGTCAGTTCCCTGCCGTTCCTGTGGCGGCGCTGTCTGTGGACGTTGTGTCAGTTCCCTGTAGTTCCTGTGCAGGGCGCTGTGTGGGGAGGTTGTGTCAGGTTGCAGTAGTTCCAGTGGGGAAGGCATGCCTGGGGTGGTTTTGTCAGATCCCTGTAGTTTAGGTGGGGGTGGGGGGGGCCGCTGGCTGGGGAGGTTGTATCAGTTCCCCGTATTTCCTGTGGAGTGGTGGTGCGCTGTCTGGTGAGGTTTTGTCAGTTCGCTGTTATTCCTGTGGGGGTGCTGTCTGTGTAGGTTGTGTCAGTTCCTTGTAGTGCCACTGTTGGCGCTCTCTGGGAAGATTGTGTCAGTTCCGTGTACTTCCTGTGGAGTGTTCACTGTCTGGGGGGGTTGTATCAGTTCACCGTGGCTCCTGTGGGTGGCTGGGCTGCTGTCTGGATAGTTTGAGCCAATGCCCTGTAGTTGAGGTGGCAATGCTGTCTGAAGATGTTGTGTCATTTCCCTGTAGTTCCTTTGCCGGCGCTGTCTGGAGAGGTTGTGTCAGTTTCCTGTAGTTCCTGTGGGCAGCATAGTCTGGATATCATTGTGTGAGTTCCCTGTAATTCCTGTGGGGTGCGCTATCTGGGGAGGATGTGTCAGTTCCCTGTAGTTCCTATGGGGGCGGTGGGGTGCTGTCTGGGGTGGTTGTGTCAGTTACCTGTAGTTGCTGTGGGGTGCCACTGTCTGTGCAGGTTGTGTCAGTTCCCTGCCATTCCTGTGGCGGTGCTGTCTGGAGAGGTTATGTCAGTTCGCTCCAGTTCCTGTGGTGGGCCACTGTCTGTGGAAGTTGTGTCAGTTCCTGTAGTTCCTGTGGGGAGTGCTGTCTTGGTAGTTTGTGTCAGTACCCTGTCATTCCTATGGCGGCGCTGTCTGCGGAGGTTGTCTTAGAAACATAGAAACATAGAAAATAGGTGCAGGAGTAGGCCATTCGGCCCTTCTAGCCTGCACCGCCATTCAATGAGTTCATGGCTGAACATTCAACTTCAGTACCCCATTCCTGCTTTCTCGCCATACCCCTTGATCCCCCTAGCAGTAAGGACCTCATCTAACTCCTTTTTGAATATATTTAGTGAATTGGCCTCAACAACTTTCTGTGGTAGAGAATTCCACAGGTTCACCACTCTCTGGGTGAAGAAGTTCCTCCGCATCTCGGTCCTAAATGGCTTACCCCTTATCCTTAGACTGTGACCCCTGGTTCTGGACTTCCCCAACATTGGGAACATTCTTCCTGCATCTAACCTGTCTAACCCCGTCAGAATTTTATATGTTTCTATGAGGTCCCCTCTCATTCTTCTGAACTCCAGTGAATACAAGCCCAGTTGATCCAGTCTTTCTTGATAGGTCAGTCCCGCCATCCCGGGAATCAGTCTGGTGAACCTTCACTGCACTCCCTCAATAGCAAGAATGTCCTTCCTCAGGTTAGGAGACCAAAACTGTACACAATACTCCAGGTGTGGCCTCACCAATGCTCTGTACAACTGTAGCAACACCTCCCTGCCCCTGTACTCAAATCCCCTTGCTATGAAGGCCAACATGCCATTTGCTTTCTTAACCGCCTGCTGCACCTGCATGCCAACCTTCAATGACTGATGTACCATGACACCCAGGTCTCTTTGCACCTCCCCTTTTCCTAATCTGTCACCATTCAGATAATAGTCTGTCTCTCTGTTTTTACCACCAAAGTGGATAACCTCACATTTATCCACATTATACTTCATCTGCCATGCATTTGCCCACTCACCTAACCTATCCAAGTCGCTCTGCAGCCTCACAGCATCCTCCTCGCAGCTCACACTGCCACCCAACTTAGTGTCATCCGCAAATTTGGAGATACTACATTTAATCCCCTCATCTAAATCATTAATGTACAGTGTAAACAGCTGGGGCCCCAGCACAGAACCTTGCGGTACCCCACTAGTCACTGCCTGCCATTCTGAAAAGTACCCATTTACTCCTACTCTTTGCTTCCTGTCTGACAACCAGTTCTCAATCCATGTCAGTACACTACCCCCAATCCCATGTGCTCTAACTTTGCACATCAATCTCTTGTGTGGGACCTTGTCGAACGCCTTCTGAAAGTCCAAATATACCACATCAACTGGTTCTCCCTTATCCACTCTACTGGAAACATCCTCAAAAAATTCCAGAAGATTTGTCAAGCATGATTTCCCTTTCACAAATCCATGCTGACTTGGACCTATCATGTCACCTCTTTCCAAATGCACTGCTATGACATCCTTAATAATTTATTCCATCATTTTACCCACTACCGATGTCAGGCTGACCGGTCTATAATTCCCTGTTTTCTCTCTCCCTCCTTTTTTAAAAAGTGGGGTTACATTGGCTACCCTCCACTCCATAGGAACTGATCCAGAGTCAATGGAATGTTGGAAAATGACTGTCAACGCATCCACTATTTCCAAGGCCACCTCCTTAAGTACTCTGGGATGCAGTCCATCAGGCCCTGGGGATTTATCGGCCTTCAATCCCATCAATTTCCCCAACACAATTTCCCGGCTAATAAGGATTTCCCTCAGTTCCTCCTCCTTACTAGACCCCCCGACCCCTTTTATAACCGGAAGGTTGTTCGTGTCCTCCTTCGTGAATACCGAACCAAAGTACTTGTTCAATTGGTCCGCCATTTCTTTGTTCCCCGTTATGACTTCCCCTGATTCTGACTGCAGGGGACCTACATTTGTCTTTACTAACCTTTTTCTCTTTACATATCTATAGAAACTTTTGCAATCCGTCTTAATGTTCCCTGCAAGCTTCTTCTCATACTCCATTTTCCCTGCCCTAATCAAACCCTTTGTCCTCCTCTGCTGAGTTCTAAATTTCTCCCAGTCCCCAGGTTCGCTGCTATTTCTGGCCAATTTGTATGCCACTTCCTTGGCTTTAATACTATCCCTGATTTCCCTTGATAGCCACGGTTGAGCCACCTTCCCTTTTTTATTTCTATGCCAGACAGGAATGTACAATTGTTGTAGTTCATCCATGCGGTCTCTAAATGTCTGCCATTGCCCATCCACAGTTCTCTGTACTTATTGTGGGGGGAGGGGCACTGCCTGAGGAGGTAGTGTCAGTACCCTGTAGTTCCTGTGGGGGACCCTGTCCATGGAGTTTTTGTCAATAACCAGCAGTAACGCTGTTTGGGAATGTTGTGTCAGTTCCCTGTTGTTGCTGTTGGGACACTGTGGAGAGGTTGGGTCAGTTCACTCTAGTTCCTGTCGGGCGGGGCGGGGGGGGGGGCGCTATCTGGGGAGCTTGTTTCCATTACCTGTAGTTCCGGGGATCACTGTGTGGGAAGGCGATGTCAGTTCCCTCTAGTTCCTGTGGGGGGTCACTGTCTGAGGAAGTTGTGTCAGTTCCCTGTCTTTCCTGTGCAGGGCGCTGTCTGGGAATGTTGTTATAGTTCCCTGTCATTCCAGTGCGAGGTTTTGCCTGGGAAGGTTGCGCAAGTTTCCTTTAGTTCCAAGGGGGCCCTGACTGGGGAGGTTGTGTCAATTCGCTGTAGTTCCTCTCAGGTGGCGGGGGCGGGGGGGGGGGGCGCTGTCAGGGAAGGTTGTTTCAGTTCCCTGTAGTACCTGTGGGGGGCTCTGTCTGCACAGTTTGTGTCTGTTCCCTGTCATTCCTGTTGCGGGTGCTGCTTCGGGCGGTTGCATCAGTTTGCTGTCGTTCCTGTGGGGGGTTTTGCCTGGGAAGGTTGCGCAAGTTTCCTGTAGTTCCAGGGGGGCCCTGACTGGAGAGGTTGTGTCAATTCCCTGTAGTTCCTGTGGGTGGGGGGTGGGGGGCTGTCAGGGTAGGTTGTTTCAGTTCTCTGTAGTTCCTTTGGGCGGGGGGTGGGGGGCTGTCAGGGTAGGTTGTTTCAGTTCTCTGTAGTTCCTTTGGGCGGGGGGTGGGGGGCTGTCAGGGTAGGTTGTTTCAGTTCTCTGTAGTTCCTTTGGGCGGGGGGTGGGGGGCTGTCAGGGTAGGTTGTTTCAGTTCTCTGTAGTTCCTGTGGGCGGGGGGTGGGGGGCTGTCAGGGTAGGTTGTTTCAGTTCTCTGTAGTTCCTGTGGCGACGCTGTCTTCAGAATTTGCGTCTGTAGCCTGTAGTTCCTGTGGAGGCCCTCTTTCTCGGGAGATTCTCTCCATTCTGTGTACTTCCTGTGAGGGGGTGTTCTCTGTGGAGGATGTGTTCATTCCCTGTAGTTCCTGTGGCAGTGCTGTCTGAGGACATTTTTCCATTTTGCTGTAGTTCCTGTGGAGGGCGATGTCTGGGGAGGTAGATTCTGCTCCCTGTAGTTCCTGTGCGGTATGCTTTCTGTGGAGGTTATGTCAGTTCCCTCAATTCCTGCATAGTATCGTGCCTGGGGAGGTAGAGTGAGTTCCTTGTTGTTCCTGTGGTGGGTGCTGTATAGGGAGGTTGCGTCAGTTCCTACTCAATCCTGTGGGGGCGCTGACTGGGGAGGATGTGTCAGGTCCCTGTATTTCCAGTCGGGGCGCTGTCTGGGGAGGTGGTATCAGTTGCATGTAGTTTTGGGGAGGGGGCGCTCTCTCGGGAGGTTGTGTCAGTTCCCTGTAGTTCCTGTGGGTGGGGGCCGCTCTCTGGGGACGTTGTATCAGTATCTTGTAGTTCCTCTGGGGGGGTGCGGTCGCTGTCTTGGGAGGTTGCATCAGTTCCCCATAGTTCCTGTGGGAGGGGCACTGTCTGGGGAAATAGTGTCAGTTGCCTGTAATTACTGTGCAGGGCGCTGTCTGTGTTTGTTGTGTCAGTTCCCTGTAGTTGCTGTGGTTGCGCTGTCTGGGGTGGTTTACCGATATATAAAACGGTAAAGAATGACTAAAGTAAATGTTGGTCCTTGAGAAGATGAGAAGGGGGATTTAATAATGGGAAATGTGGAAATGGCTGAGACCTTAAACAATTATTTTGCTTCGGTCTTCACAGTGGAAGACACAAAAACCATGCCAAAAATTGCTGGTCACGGGAATGTGCGAAGGGAGGACCTTGAGATAATCACTATCACGAGTCCAAGTGGCTGTTCGTCATTTGTCGGCAGATCTACTGTACTGGGAAAGGCATCAAACCTCACCTGATCCTATCCCCACGTGGATTTTTAAGTAGGGATTTCTGAATCGCAAACAGAAGTTTGAACTGTAGCTGTGTGGACAGGCTAATGGGACTCAAGGTAGACAAGTCCCCTGGTCCTGATGAAATGCATCCTTGGGAATTAAAAGAGATGGCAGAAGTTATAGCAGATGCATTCGTTATAATCTACCAAAATTTTCTGGACTCTGGGGAGGTACCAGCAGATTGGAAAGCAGCTAATGTAATGCCTCTGTTTAAAAAAAGGGGGGCAGACAAAAGGCAGGTAGCTCTTGGCCGGTTAGTTTAACATCTGTAGTGGGGAAAATGCTTGAAGCTATCATTAAGGAAGAAATAGCGGGACATCTTGATAGGAATAGTGCAATCAAGCAGATGCAACATGGATTCATGAAGGGGAAATCATGTTTTACTAATTTACTGGAATTCTTTGAGGATATAACGAGCATGGTGGATCGAGGTGTACTGATGGATGTAGTGTATGTAGATTTCCAAAAGGCATTCGATAAGGTGCCACACAAAAGGTTACTGCAGAAGATAAAGGCATACGGAGGCTGCGGAAATGTATTAGCATGGATAGAGAATTGGCTGGCTAACAGAAAGCAGAGAGTTGGGATAAATGGGTCCTTTTCGGGTTGGAAATCGGTGGTTAGTGGTGTGCCACAAGGATCGGTGCTGGGACCACAACTGTTTACAATATACATAGATGACCTGGAAGAGGGGACAGAGTGTAGTGCAATAAAATTTGCAGATGACACAAAGATTAGTGGGAAAGCGGGTTGTGTAGAGGACACAGAGAGGCTGCAAAGAGATTTAGGTAGGTTAAGCGAATGGGCTAAGGTTTGGCAGATGGAATACAATGTCGGAAAATGTGAGGTCATCCACCTTGGGAAAAAAAAACAGTAAAAGGGAATATTATTTGAATGGGGAGAAATTACAACATGATGAGGTGCAGAGGGACCTGGGGATCCTTGTGCATGAAACTCTTTCAAGTTAGTTTGCAGGTGCAGCAGGTAATCAGGAAGGCAAATGGAATGTTGGCCTTCATTGCGAGAGGGATGGAGTACAAAAGCAGGGAGGTCCTGCGGCAACTGTATAGAGTATTGGTGAGGCCGCACCTGGAGTACTGCGTGCAGTTTTGGTCACCTTTCTTAAGGAAGGATATACTAGCTTTGGAGAGGGTACAGAGAGATTCACTTGGCTGATTCCGGAGATGAGGGGGTTAACTTATGATGATAGATTGAGTAGACTGCGTCTTTACTCGTTGGAGTTCAGAAGGATGAGGGGTGATCTTAGAGAAACATTTAAAATAATGAAGGGGATAGACAAGATAGAGGCAGAGAGGTTATTTCCACTGGTCGGGGAGATTAGAACTAGGGGGCACAGCCTCAAAATACGGGGGTGCCAATTTAAAACCGAGTTGAGAAGGAATTTCTTCTCCCAGAGGGTTGTGAATCTGTGGAATTCTCTGCCCAAGGAAGCAGTTGAGGCAAGCTCATTGAATGTATTCAAATCACAGATAGATAGATTGTTAACCAATGAGGGAATTAAGGGTTACGGGGAGCGGGCGGGTAAGTGGAGCTGAGTCCACGGCCAGATCAGCCATGATCTTGTTGAATGGCGGAGCAGGCTCGAGGGGCTAGATGGCCTACTCCTGTTCCTAATTCTATGTTCTTATGTTTGTCTCAGTTCCCTGCAGATCCTGGAGGGGACGCTTTCTGTGGAGGCTGTGTCAGTTTCCTGTAGTTCCTGTGAGGGCGCTGTTTAGGGACTTTGTGTCAGTTCCCTGTAGTTCCTGTGGGGGCGCTGTGTGGGGAGGTTGGGTCAGTTTCCTGTATTTCCGATAGTGGGCACTGCCAGGAGAGGTTGTGTCAGTTCACTGTAGTTCCTGTCGTGGTGCTGTGTGAGGAGGTTGCATCAGTTCCCTGTAGTTCCATTGATGTGGGTCGCTGGCTGGGGAGGTTGTGTCAGTATCCTGTCGTTCATGTGGGGGACCCTGTCCGCTAACCTGTAGTAGCGCTGTTTGTGAATGTTGTGTCACTTTCCCGTAGATTCTTTGGGGTGGAGGGCGCTGTTTGAGAAGGTTGTGTCAGTTTCCTGTATTTCCTGTAGGGTTCACTGTCTGGGCAGGTTGTGTCAGTTCCCTGTACTTTCTCTCGGGGCACTGTCTGGTCAAGTTGTGTCCATTGCTGTTGGAGCGATGTGTGGGGAGGTTGGTTCAGTTCACTGCAGTTCCTGGGGGGGGAGGGTGCACCATCTGGGGAGCTTGTTTCCATTACCTGTAGTTCTTGTGGGGGGGCCGCTGACTGCAAAGTTATATGAGTTCCCTGTAGTTCCTGTGGGGCTTGCTGTCTGGGAGGTTGTGTCAGTTTCCTGTATTTCCTGTAGGGTTCACTGTCTGGGCAGGTTGTGTCAGTTCCCTGTACTTTCTCTCGGGGCACTGTCTGGTCAAGTTGTGTCCATTCCCTGTAGTTCCTGTGGTGGATGCTGTCTGTGGAGGTTGTATCAGTTCCCTGTAGTTCCTCTGTGGGGTGCTGCCTGGGGAGGTTGTGTCAATTCCCTGTAGTGCCTATGGGGTTCGCTGTCTGGGCAGGTTGTGTCAGTTCCATGTACTTTCTCTGGGGTACTGTCTGGTGAGGTTATGGCCATTCTCTGTAGTTCCTGTCGGGGATGCTGTCTGTGGAGGTTGTATCAGTTCCACGTAGTTCCTCTCTGGGCCGCTGCCTGCGGAGATTGTGTCAGTTTGCTGCTGATCCTGTGGGGGTCATTGTCTGGGAAGGTTGTGTCTGTTCCCTGTAGTTTGTGTTGGGGATTCTGTCTTATGAGGTTGTGTCAGTTCCCTGTAGTTCCTCTGGCGACGCTGTCTTTGGAGTTTGCGTCTGTAGCCTGTAGTCCCTGTGGAGGGCCTCTTTCTGGGGAGATTCTCTCCATTCTGTGTATTTTTGTGGGGGATGTTCTTTGCGGAGGATGTGTTAGTTCCCTGTAGTTCCTGTGGTGGCGCTGTCTGAGGATATTGTTTCATTTCCCTGTAATTCCTGTGGAGGGCAATGTCTGGGGAGGTAGATTCTACTCTCTGTAGTTCCTGTACGGGGTGCTATCTACGGAGTTTATGTCAGTTCCCTCAATTCCTGCATGGTGTGGTTCCTGGGGAGGTAGAGTCAGTTCCCTGTTGTTC
This sequence comes from Pristiophorus japonicus, assembly GCF_044704955.1. Lineage (NCBI taxonomy): Eukaryota > Metazoa > Chordata > Chondrichthyes > Pristiophoridae > Pristiophorus > Pristiophorus japonicus. Next base: position 267,627,482 of record NC_091977.1, on the reverse strand, counting down.
CTGTCGGGGGTGCTGTATCGGGAGGTTGCATCAGTTCCGACTCAATCCTGTGGGGGCGTTGACTGGGGAGGATGTATCAGTTCGCTGTAGTTCCTGTGGGGGGGCGCTATCTGTGGAGATTGTGTCAGTGCCCTGTACTTCCTGTGGGAGGTGCTTTCTGGCGAGTTTGTGTCAGTTCCCTGTATTTCCAGTCGGGCCGTTGTCTGGGGAGGTGGTATCAGTTCCCTGTAGTTCTTCTGGTGGATGCTGTCTGTGGAGGCTGTGTCAGCTCCCTGAAGTTCATGTCGGGGGCACTGTCTGGGGAGGTTGTGTCAGTTCCCTGTATTTCCTGTGCGGGGTGCTGTCTTGAGAGGTTGTGTCAGTTTCCTGTAGTTCCAGGGGTGGAGCTCTCTGAGGAGGTTGTGTGACATCCATGTAGTTCCTGTGCAGGGCGCTGTCTTGGGATGTTGTGTCTGTTCCCTGTCGTTCCTGTGAGGGTTCTGCCTGGGAAGGTTGTGCCAGTTTCCTGTAGTTCCTGAGAGGGGGGGAGCGCTGTCTGGGCTGGTGGTGTCAGGTCCCTGTAATTCCTGTGGAGGGCTCTGTCTGCGGAGTTTGTGTCTGTTCCCTGTGGCGGTTGCTGCTTGGGGAGGTAGCATCAGTTTCCTGTCGTTCCTGTGAGCGGCTCTATCTGATTAGCTTGTGTCAGTTCCCTTTAGTTCCTGTTGAGGTGCTGTTTTGGGAGGATGTGACAGTTTCCTGCAGTTGCAGGGAGGGCCACTGTCTGGGGAGATTGTGGCAGCTCACTCGAGTTCCTGTGGGGGAGTGCTGTCTTAGGAGGTTGTGACAGATTCCTGTAGTTCCGGGGGGTTGCTGCCTGGGGTTTTTGTGTCTGTCCCATCTAGTTCATGTGAAGGGTCACTGTCTGAGGAGGTTGTGTGAGTTCCCTGTTGTTCCTGTGCAGGGCATTGTCTGGGGATATTGCGCCAAGTCCCTGTACTTCCTGTGGGAGGCGCGTACTGGCGAGGTTGTGTCAGTTCCCTGTCTTTAATGTGGGGACGGTTTCTGGCGTGATTGTGTCAGTTCACTGTATTTCCAGTCGTGGCACTGTCTGGGGAGGTGGTATCAGTTCCCTGTCTTTAATGTGGGGGACGCTGTCTGTGGAGGCTGTGTCAGGTCCCTGTAGTTCCTGTTGCAGGGGCACTGTCTGGGGAGGTTGTGTCAGTATCCTGTAGTTCATGTGGGGGACCCTGTCCGCTAACCTGTCGTAGCGCTGTTTGTGAATGTTGTGTCACTTTCCCGTAGATTCCTTTGGGGTGGAGGGCGCTGTTTGCGGAGGTTGTGTCAGTTCCCTGTTGTTGCTGTTGGAGTGCTGTGTGGGGAGGTTGGTTCAGTTCACTGCAGTACCTGGGGGGTGGGGGCACAGTCTGGGGAGCTTGTTTCCGTTACCTGTAGTTCTTGTGGGGGGGCCGCTGACTGCAAAGTTGTATGAATTCCCTGTAGTTCCTGTGGGGCTTGCTGTCTGGGAGGTTGTGTCAGTTTCCTGTATTTCCTGTGGGGTTCACTGTCTGGGCAGGTTGTGTCAGTTCCCTGTACTTTCTCTCGGGGCACTGTCTGGTCAGGTTGTGTCCATTCCCTGTAGTTCCTGTGCGGGATGTTGTCTGTGGAGGTTGTATCAGTTCCCTGTAGTTCCTCTGTGGGGTGCTGCCTTGGGAGGTTGTGTCAATTCCCTGTAGTGCCTATGGGGTTTGCTGTCTGGGCAGGTTGTGTCAGTTCCATGTACTTTCTCTGGGGCACTGTCTGGTGAGGTTATGGCCATTCTCTGTAGTTCCTGTCGGGGATGCTGTCTGTGGAGGTTGTATCAGTTCCCGGTAGTTCCTCTGTGGGCCGCTGCCTGGCGAGATTGTGTCAGTTTGCTACTGATCCTGTGGGGGTCATTGTCTGGGGAGGTTGTGTCTGTTCCCTGTAGTTCCTGTCGGGGGTTCTGTCTTATTAGGTTGTGTCAGTTCCCTTGTCGAGGAAATTTTAGCTTAAATTAACTCAGCGGAGACTTTCAGAGCCGTGCTTCGAGAGAAAGTTTATTTCTAACGAGACATCTCGGAGAGCCCGCTTAGTCCACACTAAGGCAGAACTCTGACTTTTACAGGAAAACCCGCGCTATATTTATACAGTAAAAAGAGGAGTTTTATCTTCAAATTCCACACATTAACATTAATCATATTACTCTGAGAATACAAAGGTCATCCCGGATGGCACACATTATCTGTTCTTGCATAGTTTCTCCCTGTCTGTGTCGATAATCAGTTTCTCCCTGTCTGTGTCAATAATCAGTTTCTCCCTGTCTGTGTCGATAATCAGTTTCTCCCTGTCTGTGTCAATAATCAGTTTCTCCCTGTCTGTGTCTATAATCAGTTTCTCCCTGTCTGTGTCTATAATCAGTTTCTCCCTGTCTGTGTCGATAATCACTTTCTCCCTGTCTGTGTCTATAATCAGTTTCTCCCTGTCTGTGTCAATAATCAGTTTCTCCCTGTCTGTGTCTATAATCAGTTTCTCCCTGTCTGTGTCGATAATCACTTTCTCCCTGTCTGTGTCTATAATCAGTTTCTCCCTGTCTGTGTCTATAATCAGTTTCTCCCTGTCTGTGTCTATAATCAGTTTCTCCCTGTCTGTGTCTATAATCAGTTTCTCCCTGTCTGTGTCTATAATCAGTTTCTCCCTGTCTGTGTCGATAATCACTTTCTCCCTGTCTGTGTCTATAATCAGTTTCTCCCTGTCTGTGTCTATAATCACTTTCTCCCTGTCTGTGTCGATAATCACTTTCTCCCTGTCTGTGTCTATAATCAGTTTCTCCCTGTCTGTGTCGATAATCACTTTCTCCCTGTCTGTGTCTATAATCAGTTTCTCCCTGTCTGTGTCGATAATCAGTTTTAGGAGACTCATGCAAGGAACAGATAATCAGTTTTTGTTTTCTTAAGACAAAGAAGTTTGGGTGTTTTCTCTAGCTCCATTATTTCTACAATATCAGCAAGAAGTGATTTTAACCCTTCCCTTTACCATACTACATAGATCGTTTTCTTCCACATCCATGTAGTTGCTCTGGCGACGCTGTCTTCGGAGTTTGCGTCTGTAGCCTGTAATCCCAGTGGAGGGCCTCTTTCTGGGGAGATTCTCTCCATTCCGTGTACTTTCTGTGGGGGATGTTCTTTGCGGATGATGTGTTAGTTCCTTGTATTTCCTGTGGCGGCGCTATCTGAGGACATTGTTTCATTTCCCTGTAGTTCCTGTGGAGGGCAATGTCTGGGGAGGTAGATTCTACTCCCTGTAGTTCCTGTGCGGGGTGCTATCTACGGAGGTTATGTCAGTTCCCTCAATTCCTGCATGGTGTGGTTCTTGGGGAGGTAGAGTCAGTTCCCTGTTGTTCCTGTCGGGGGTGCTGTATCAGGAGGTTGCATCAGTTCCTACTCATTCCTGTGGGGGCGCTGTCTGGGCTGGTGGTGTCAGGTCCCTGTAATTCCTGTGGAGGGCTCTGTCTGCGGAGTTTGTGTCTGTTCCCTGTGGCGGTTGCTGCTTGGGGAGGTAGCATCAGTTTCCTGTCATTCCTGTGAGCGGCTCTATCTGATTAGCTTGTGTCAGTTCCCTTTAGTTCCTGTTGCGGCACTGTCTGGGGAGGTTGTGTCAGTACCCCCAATTACCTGTGGAGGTGCTGTTTTGGGAGGATGTGACAGTTTCCTGCAGTTGCAGGGAGGGCCACTGTCTGGGGAGATTGTGGCAGCTCACTCGAGTTCCTGTGGGGGAGTGCTGTCTTAGGAGGTTGTGACAGATTCCTGTAGTTCCAGGGGGTTGCTGCCTGGGGTTTTTGTTCTGTCCCTTCTAGTTCATGTGAAGGGTCACTGTCTGAGGAGGTTGTGTGAATTCCCTGTTGTTCCTGTGCAGGGCATTGTCTGGGGATGTTGCGCCAAGTCCCTGTACTTCCTGTGGGAGGCGCGTACTGGCGAGGTTGTGTCAGTTCCCTGTCTTTAATGTGGGGACGGTTTCTGGCGAGATTGTGTCAGTTCACTGTATTTCCAGTCATGGCACTGTCTGGGGAGGTGGTATCAGTTCCCTGTCTTTAATGTGGGGGACGCTGTCTGTGGAGGCTGTATCAGGTCCCTGTAGTTCCTGTTGCAGGGGCGCTGTCTGGGGAGGTTGTGTGAGTTCTTTGTAGTTCCTGTGTGGGTAGGGGGGCGCTGTCTTGGGGGCTGTGTCTGTTTCCTGTCATTCCTGTATGTGGCTCTGTCTGATGAGGTTGTGTCAGTTCCCTGTAATTCCTGGGGTGGTACTGTCTGGGGAGGTTGTGTCAGTTCCCTGTAGTTCCTGGGCGGAGCACTATCTAGGGAGGTTGTGTCAGTTTCCTGTAGTTCCAGGGGTGGAGCTGTCTGAGGAGGTTGTGTGACATCCATGCAGTTCCTGTGCAGGGCGCTGTCTTGGGATGTTGTGTCAGTTCCCTGTCGTTCCTGTGAGGTTTCTGCCTGGGAAGGTTGTGCCAGTTTCCTGTAGTTTCTGAGAGGAGGGGAGTGCTGTCTGGGCTGGTGGTGTCAGGTCCCTGTAATTCCTGTGGGGGGCTCTGTCTGCGGAATTTGTGTCTGTTCCCTGTGGTTCCTGTGGTGGTTGCTGCTTGGGGAGGTTGCATCAATTTCCTGTCATTCCTGTGAGCGGCTCTATCTGATTAGCTTGTGTCAGTTTCCTGTAATTCCTGTGGCAGCACTGTCTGCAGAGCTGGTATCAGGTCCCCATAGTTCCTATGGGGGACGTTGTCTGTGGAGGCTGTGTCAGGTCCCTGTAGTTCCTGTGGCGGGGGCGCTGTCTGGGGAGGTTGTGTGAGTTCCTTGTAGTTCCTGTGGGGAGCACTGTCTTGGGAGGTTGTGTTTGTTTCCTGTCATTCCTGTATGTGCTCTGTCTGATGAGGTTGTGTCAGTTCCCTGTAATTCCTGGGGTGGCACTGTCTGGAGAGGTTGTGTCAGCACCCTGTAGTTCCGGTGGAGGTGCAGTTTTGTGAGGCCGTGTAAGTTTCCAAGGAGGGTCACTGAATTGGAGGTTCTGGTAGTTCACTGTAGTTCCTGTGGGTGTGTGCTGTCTTAGGCGGTTGTGACAGATTCCTGTGCTTCCTGTGGGAGGCGCATTCTGGCGAGGTTGTGTCGGTTCCCTGTTGTTAACGTGGCGGTGGTTTCTGGCGAGATTGTGTCAGTTCCCTGTATTTCCAGTCGGGGCACTGTCTGGGAAGGTGGTATCAGTTCCCTGTAGTTCCTGTGTGGGACGCTGTCTATGGAGACTGTGTCAGGTACCTGTAGTTCCTGTGCGGGGGCGCTGTCTGGGCTGTTGTGTCAGATCCTTGTCGTTCCAGGGGTGGCGCAGTCTGAGGAGGTTGTGTGCGATCCCTGTAGTTCCTGTGCGGGGTGCTGTCTCAAGATGTTGTGTCAGTTCCCTGTAGTTCCGGTGGGGGGCGTGGGTGCAGGGGCGCTGTCTGGGAAGGTTGTGTCAGTTAACCTGTAGTGTCTGTCAGGGGCTCTGTCTGCGCAGGTTTGTCTGTTTCCTGTCGTTCCTGGCTGTGTCAGTTCTCTGTAGTTCCTGTGGTGGCGCTGTCTGGGGAGGTTATGTTAGTTCCCTGTATTTTCTGTGTGGTGCACTGGCTTGGGAGGTTGCGACCATTTCCTTTGGTTCCACGAGGGGGCACTTTCTGGGGAGGTTGTGTCAGTTCCCTGTCTTTCCTGTGCGCGGCGCTGTTTGGGGATGTTGTTTCAGTTCCCTGTCATTCCAGTGGGGGGTTTTGCCTGGGAAGGAGTCGCAAGTTTCCTGTAGTTCCGGGGGGCCCTGACTGGGGAGGTTGTGTCAATTCCATGTAGTTCCTTTGAGGGAGGGAGGGCGCTGTCAGGGAAGGTTGTGTCAGTTTCTTGTAGTTCCTGTAGACGGTGCTGTTTGAGCAGCTGGTATCAGTTCCCTGTAGTTCTGCGGGAGGGGGGGGGGGCCGGGCGCTGTCTCGTGAGGTTGTGTCAGTTTCCTGTAGTTCCTGTGGGCAGGGGTCGCTGTCTGGGGACGTTGTATCAGTACCCTGCAGTTCCTCTAGGGGGGTCGCTGTCTGGGAAGGTTGCATCAGTTCCCCATAGTTCCTGTGGGAGGGGTGCTGTCTGAGGAAATATTTCACTTGCCTGTAATTAATGTGCGGGTGGCTGTCTGTGTTTGTTGTATCAGTTCCCTGTAGTTGCTGTGGCGGCGCTGTCTGGGTGGTTGTCTCAGTTCCCTGTAGATCCTGTGGGGGCGCTGTGTGGGAGGTTGGGTCAGTTTCCTGTATTTCCTATCGTGGCTGTTGTCTGGGGAGTTTGTGTCAGTTCCCTGTAGTTCCTGTCATGGTGCTCTCTGAGGAGGTTGCATCAGTTCCCTGTAATTCCGGTGGGGTGGGTTGCTGGCTGGGGAGTTTGTGTCAGTATCCTGTAGTTCCTGTGGGGGACCCTGTCTGGGGAATTTTGGTCAATAACCAGTAGTAGCGCTGTTTGGGAATGTTGTGTCAGTTCCCTGTTGTTGCTGTTGGGGCGCTGTGTGGGGAGGTTGGGTCAGTTCACTGTAGTTCCTGTGGGGTGGGGGCGCTGTCTGGGGAGCTTGTTTCCATTATCTGTAGTTCTTGTGAGGGGCCGCTTGTCTGCGAAGTTGTGTCAGTTCGCTGTCGTCCTGTGGGGCTTGCTGTCTGGGAGGTTGTGTCAGTTCCCTGTATTTCTTGTGTGGGGTGCTGCCTGGGGAGGTTGTGTCAATTCCCTGTAGTGCCTGTGGGGTTCGCTGTCTGGGCAGGTTGTGTCAGTTCCATGTACTTTCTCTGGGGCACTGTCTGGTGAGGTTGTGGCCATTCTCTGTAGTTCCTGTCGGGGGTTCTGTCTTATTAGGTTGTGTCAGTTCCCTGTAGTTCCTCTGCCAACGCTGTCTTCGGAGTTTGCGTCTGTAGCCTGTAGTCCCTGTGGAGGGCCTCTTTCTGGGGAGATTCTCTCCATTCTGTGTACTTCCTGTTGGGGGTGCTGTCTGCAGAGGATGTGTTAGTTCCCTGTAGTTCCTGTGGCTGCGCTGTCTGAGGATATTGTTTCATTTCCCTGTAGTTCCTGTGGAGGGCAATGTCTGGGGAGGTTGATTCTGCTCCCTGTAGTTCCTGTGCGGAGTGCTATCTGCGGAGTTTGTGTCAGTTCCCTCAATTCCTGCATGGTGTGGTGCCTGTGGTGGTAGAGTCAGTTTCCTGTTGTTCCTGTGGGGGGTGCTGTATAGGACAGTTGCGTCAGTTGCTACTCATTCCTGTGGGGGCACTGACTGGGGAGGATGTGTCAGTTTCCTGTGGTTCCTGTGGTGGGCGCTATCTGTTGAGATTGTGTCAGTGCCCTGTACTTCCTGTGGGAGGCGCTTTCTGGCAAGTTTGTGTCAGTTCCGTGTAGTTTCTGTGGGGGTCACTGTCTGAGGAAGTTTTATCAGTTCCCTGTCGTTCTTCTGCGGGAGGCTGCCTGGGCAGGTTGTGTCCGTTCCCTGTAGTTCCTGTCGGGTGAGGCACTTTCAGGGAACATTGTGTCAGTTCCTGTATTTCCGCTGGGGAGCAGGGTCACTGTCTGGGGAGCTTGTGTCAGTTCCTTATAGTTCCTGTGGGGGTCGCTGTCTGGGGAGATTGTGTCAGTTCGCTGTAATTCCTGTGGGGGTCTCTCTCTGCGGAGCATGTGTTAGTTCCCTGTAGTTCCTGCGGGGGGCTCTGTCTGATTAGAGTATGTCAGTTCCTGGTAGTTCCTGTGGCGTCGCTGTCTGGGCTGGTTGTGTCAGTAAGCGGTAGTTCCTGTGGAGGGTCGCTGTCTGGGGAGGTTGTGTCAGTTCCCCGTAGTTTCTGTGCTTGGCTCTGTCTTGGGAGATAGTGACAGATTATTGTATCTCTCGGGGTTGGGATACTGTCTGGGCATTTCGTGTCCCTGCCCTGTAGTTCCTGTGGGGGTCACAGTCTGAGGAGGATGTTTCAGTTCCCTGTAGTTCCTGTGTGGGCCTTTGTGGCAACAATGTGCCTTAAGAGAAGTAATGGCAGGGATTGTGGATGCATTGGTTGTAATTTACCAAAATTCCCTAGAGTCTGGGGCGGTCCCAGCAAATTGGAAAACTGCAAATGTAACACCCCTATTAAAAAAGGAGGTAGACAAAAAGCAGGAAACTGTAGACCAGTTAGCCTAACATCTGTGGTTGGGAAAATGTTGGAGTCCATTATTAAAGAATCAGTAGCAGGACATTTGGAAAAGCAAAATTCGGTCAGGCAGAGTCAGCATGGATTTATGAAGGGGAAGTCATGTTTGACAAATTTGCTGGAGTTCTTTGAGAATGTACCAAACATGGTGGATAAAGGGGAACCAGTGGTGTATTTGGACTTCCAGAAGGCATTTGACAAGGTGCCACATGATAGGTTATTGCACAAGATAAAAGTTCACGGGGTTGGGGGAAATATATTAGCATGGATAGAGGATTGGCTAACAAACAGAAAAAAGAGAGTCGGGATAAATGTTTCATTCTCTGTTTGGCAACCAGTAACTAGTGGGGTGCCGCAGGGATCAGTGCTGGAACCCCATCTATTTACAATCTATATCAGTGACTTGGAAGAAGGGTCTGAGTGTAACGTAGCCAAGTTTGCTGATGATACAAAGATGGGAGGAAAAGCAATGTGTGAGAAGCACACAAAAAATCTGCAAAAGGACATAGACAGGCTAAGTGGTTGGGCAAAAATTTGGCAGATGCAGTATAATGTCGGAAAGTGTGAGGTCATGCACTCAGGCAGAAATAAATCAAAGAGCAAGTTATTATTGAAATGAAAGATTACAATGTGCTGCAGTACAGCAGGACCTGGGGATACTTATGCATGAAACACAAAAGGATAGTATGCAGGTACAGCAAGTGATCAGGAAGGCCAATGGTCTCTTGGCCTTTCATGCAAAGGGGATGGAGTATAAAAGCAGGGAAGCTTTGCTACAGCTAAAAAAGGTATTGGTGAGGCCACACCTGGAATACTGCGCGCAGTTTTGGTTTCCATATTTACGAAAGGATATATTTGCTTTGGAGGCAGTTCAGAGAATGTTCACTAGATTGATTCCGGGGATGAGGGGGTTGACTTATGAGGAAAGATTGGGTAGTTTGGGCATCTACTTATTGGAATTCAGAAGAATGAGAGCTGATCTTTTGAAACATATAAGATTATGAGGGAGCTTGGCAAGGTGGATGCAGAGAGGATGTTTCCACTGATGGGGGAGATTAGAACTAGAGGGCACGATCTTAGAATAAGAGGCCACCCATTTAAAACAGAGATGATGAGAAAATTCTTCTCTGAGGGTTGTAAATCTGTGGAATTCGCTGTCTGAGAGCTGTGGAAGCTGGGACAATGAATAAAATTAAGAAAGAAATTACAGTTTCTTAAATGATAAGGGAAATAAGGAGTTATGGGGAGCAGGCGGGGAAGTGGAGGTGAATCCATGATCAGATCAGCCATGATCTTATTGAACAGAGGAGCAGGCTCGAGGGGCTTTATGGCCTACTCCTGTTCCTATTTCTTATGTTCTTATGTTCCCTGTAGTTCCCGTAGGGTGCGCTGTCTGGTGAGGTTGTGTCAGTTCCCTTTAGTTTCTGTGGGTGTGCTGTTTGAGGTGGGCATGTCGGTTCCCTATAGTTCCTGTGGTGGACGCTGTCTGTAGAGTTTGTGTCAGTTCCCTGTAGATCCTGTGGGATACACTTTCTGGTGAGACTGTCAGTTCCCTGTAGATCCTGTGCGCAGCTCTGTGTGAGGACGTTTAGTTCCGTTTAGTTCCTGTGGTGGCTCTGTCTGGTGAGGTTGTGCCAGTTTCCTATATGTCCTGTGTTGGCCGCAGTCTGGGGAGGTTGTGACAGTTCCCTGTAGTTCCTATCGTGGGTGCTCTTTGAGGAGGTTGTACCAGTTCCCTGTAGTTCCAGGGTTGGGGGTGCTATCTGAGGAGGTTGAGTCAGTTCCCAGTCGTTCCTGTGGGTTCACGTCTGGGGTGTATGTGTCAGTTGCCTTTCGTTCATGTGGAGGGTGCTGTCTGGGGAAATTGTCTCAGTTCACTGTAGTTCCTGTCGGGGGTGCTGTCTGGCCAGTTTGTATCAGTATACTGTTGTTGCTATGGTGACACTGTCTGGGGATGTCGTGTCAGTTCCCTGTAGTTCCCGTGGGGGAGCTGTCTGGGGAGGATGTGTCAGCTCCCTGTAATTCCTGTGGAGATCGCTGTCTGTGTATATTGTGTCAGTTCCCTGTAGTTCCTGTGCGGGTCGCTGTCTGGGGACATCGTGTTGTTCCCTGTCGTTCCTGTGGCGCGTGCTGCCTGGGGAGTTGCGTTAGTTTCCTGTACTTCCTGAGGGTGCGGGGGCACTGTCTGGGGACGTTGTATCAGTTGCCTGTAATTCCTGTGGGGGGTCGCTGTCTGTCTAGATTGTGTCAATTCCCTGTAGTTCCTGTCGGGGTGGCTGTCTGGGCAGTTTGTGTCCATACCCAGTATTTCCTGTGGGGACGCTGTCTGGGGATGTTGTGTCAGTTTCCTGTAGTACCTGTGGGATCACTGTCTGTGTAGATTATGTCAGTTCCATGTCGCTTCTGTCAGGGGCGCTGTCTTGGCAGTTTCCTGTGGTTCCGGAGCGGGTGCTGTCTGGGGTGGCTGTGTAAGTTTGCTCTAGTTCCTGTAGGGGTCGCTGCCTGTGGAGATTGAGTCAGTTCCTATAGTTCCTGTGGGGGCGAGGGGGGGGACGCTGTCTGGGAAGTATTGTCAGGCCCCTGTAGTTCCTGTGGGGGAGTTGTCTTATGAGGTTGTGTCAGTTTCCTGTAGTTCCAGCAGGGGGTCGGTGGGGGCGGGTGGGGAGGCGGTCGCTGTCTGGCGAGGTTGTTTTAGTTCACTATAGTTCCTGAGGAGGTTGCTGTCTGAAGAGCTTGTATCCATCCCCTGTAGTTCCTGCGGTGCAGTGCTGTCTGGGGATGTTGTATCTGTTCCCTGTCATTACTTGGGAGGGCGGGGGCTGCGGCCTGGGGAGTTTGCGGAAGTTTCCTGTAGTTCCCGTGGGGGTGGGGGTGGGGGCGCTGTCTGGCGAGTTGTGTCAGCTCCTTGTAACTCCTGTGGGGATCACTGTCTGTGTAGATGGTGACAGTTTCCTGTAGTTCCAGGGGTGCGCTGTCTGGGGTGCTTGTGTCAGTTCCCTCTAGTTCCTGTGGGGGTCACTGTCTGCGGAGGTTGTGTCTGTACCCTGTCGTTGCTGTGGGGGGCTCTGTCTGCGGAGGTTGTGTCAGTTCTCTGTAGTTCCTGTGGGGTTCGCTGTCTGGGGAGTATGTGTCAGTTCCCTTTAGTTCCTGTGGAGGATGAGGGCGCTGTCTGGGTACATTGTGTCAGCTCCCTGTAATTTACGAGGGGGTCGCTGTCTGTGTAGATTGTGTCAGTTCCCTGCAGTTCCTGTGGGGGTCGCTGTCTTGGGAGTTGGTGCCATGCCCTGTATTTCCTGTGGGGGTGCTGTCTGGGGAGGTTGTATCAGTTCCCCAAAGTTCCTGAGGTGGTCACTGTCAGTGCAGATTCTGTCAGTTCCCTGCAGTTCCTGTGGGGGTTGCTGTCTGGAGAGTTTGTGTCAGTATCCTGTATTTCCTGTGGGGGAGCTGTCTTATGAGGTTGTGTCAGTTTCCTGTCGTCGCTGTGGAGGGGCGCTGTCTGGGGAAATAATGTAAGTTCCTCATAGTTCCTCAGGGTGGCGCTGTCTGGGGACATAGTGTCAGTTCGCTATAATTCCGGTGGGGGTTGCTGTCTGTGCAGGTTGTGTCAGTTCCCTGTAGTTCCTGTGGTGGGGTCACAGTCTGGGGAGTTTGTGGCAGTACCCTGTGTTTCCTGTGGGGATGCTCTCTGGGGACTTTGTATCAGTTCCTTGTAGTTCCTGTGCGAGGGCGCTGTCGGGGGAGGTTGCTTCAATTCCCTGTCGTTCAGTCCCCTGTAGTGCCTGTGTGGGGTGCTGCCTGGCGAGGGTGCATCAGTTCCCTATATGTCCTGTGGGCTGCGCTGTCTGGGGAGGTTGTGTCAGTTCCAATTAGTTCCTGTGGGGGCCCTAACTGTGGAGATCATATCAGTTTCCTGTAGTTTCTGTAGGGGGCAATGTCTTTGGAGGTTGTGTCAGTTCCCTGTAAATCCAGTTGCAGATGCGTTCTGTGGAGGCTGTGACAGACCCTGTAGTTCCTGTGGGGGTGGCCTCTGGACCGGTTGTGTCAGTTCTCTGTAGTTTCTCTGCGATCACTGTCTGGGGAGGTTGTGTCTGTTCTCTGTAGTTCCTGTCGAGGATTCTGTCTGTGGAGGTTGTGTCAGTTCCCTCTGGTTCCTCGGGGAGTGGGGTGCTGCCTGGGGTGATTGTGCCAGTTTGCTGTAGATTCTGTGGGGATCATTGTCTGGGGAGGTTGTGTCAGTTCCCTGTAGTTCCTGTGGTGACACTGTCTTGGGAGGTTGCGTATGTACCCTGTAGTTCCTGCAGATGCATTGTCTGGGGAGGTTGTGTCAGTTCCCTGTAGTTCCTGTGTGGGACACGATCTGTGCAGGTTGTGTCAGTTCCCTGTCGTTCCTGTGGGATGGGGTCACTGTCTGGGGATGTTGTGTCAGGTGCCTATAGTTCCTGTGGGAGACACTGTCTGTGGAGGTTTTCTATTTATTTCAGATTTTCTGAAATTTATTTTTGATACACCAGTCAGTTTTTATTGTTATTCTTTCGTCTCCGCTTTGGATGTGTCCTGTCCTTGCACTTCAGCTGCATTTCGCAAGAAAATAAGTGATCTGTAAAGTAATCTCTGGAGTTACCACATTTTTAAGAATTCCCTGTAGATCCTGTGGGTTGCGCTTTCTGAAGAGACTGTGTCAGTTCCATGTAGTTCCTGTAGGGGGCGCTGTCTGTGGCGGTTATGTTAGTTCACTGTAAATCTGGTAGAAGGCGATTTCTGGGGAGGCTGTGTCAGTTCCCTGTAGTATCTGTGAGGGGAGGCTCCATCTGGGGTCGTTGTGTCAGTTCCCTTTATTTCCTGCGGTGGGTGGTCATCGGAGAGGTTGTGTCAGTTTCCTGTAGTTCCTCTGGTGGGCCCTGTCTGGGGAGCTTTTGCCAGTTCCCTGTATTTCCTGTGGGGTTGCGGTCTGGGGAGGTGTGTCACTTCCCTGTAATTCCTGTGGAGGTCGCTGTCTGTGTAGATTGTGTCAGTTTCATATAGTTCCTGTGGCGGTGCTGTCTGGGCAGGTTGTGTCAGCAACCTGTCGTTTCTGTGAGGGACGCTGTCTTTGGAGGTTCTGTCAGTTCCCTATAGTTCCTGTGGGGGTTGCAGTCTGATGAGGTTGTGTGAGTCCCCTGTAGTTCCTTTGGGGAGGGGGGCGGTGTCTGGGAAGATTGTGTCAGGTCCTTTTAGTTCCAGTGTGGGGTCGCTGTCTGGGGAGGTTGTGTCAGTTCCCTGTATTTGCTGCGTGGTGTGCTGCCTGGCGAGGGTGTGTCAGTTCCCTATATGTCCTGTGGGCTGTGCTGTCTGGGGAGTTTGTGTTCATTTCCTGTCGTTTCTGTGAAGAACGCTGTCTTGTGATGTTGTGACAGTCTCCTGTAGTTCCAGCGAGGGGCGCTGTCTGCGAAGGTTGTTTCAGTTCTCTGCAGTTCATGTGAGGGGTGGGGGGCGCTTTCTTGGGAGGTTTTGACAGATTACTGTAGTTCCTGTGGTGGTGCTGCCTGGCAAGATTGTGTCCGTTCCCTGCAGTTCCTGTGGCGATGCTGTCTGGGGAGGTTGTGTATGTGCCCTGTAGTTCCTGTGGAGGGTGTCTTTCTGGGAAGTTGTTTCAGTTCCCTGTAATTATAGTGCGGGGCACTGCCTGGGGACAGTTCCCTCTAGTTGCTGTCAGGTGCACTGTCTGGGGAAGTTCTGTCAGTTCCCTGTAGTTTCTGTGGGGACGCTCTCTGTGGAGGTTGTATCAGTTCCCTGTCATTCCTGTGGGATGGGGTTGCTGTCTGGGGATGTTGTGTCAGATCCATACAGTTCCTGTGGGGGATGCTGTCTGTGAAGGCTGTATCAATTCCCTGTAGATCCAGTGGATTGTGCTTTCTGGGAAGACTGTGTCAGTTCCCTGTAGTTCCTGTGGGAGACACTGTGTGAGGATGTTGTGTCAGTTCCCTGTAGTTCCTGTGGGGGTCTCTGTCTGGGGAGGTTGTGTCAGTTTACTGAATTTACTATGGTAGGCGCTGTCTGGGGCGGTTGTGTCAGTTCCCTCTAGATCCTGTGGGTTGCGCTTTCTGGGGAGGTTGTGTAAGTTCCCTGTAATTAAAGAGGGCCGGTTTCTGGGGACATTCTGTCAGTTCCCTGTATTTCCTGTGGGTGACTCTGTCTGGGACGGTTGTGTCAGTCCCTTCTACTTCCCATGGGGGTTATTATCTGGGGATGTTGTGTCAGTATCCTGTAGTTCCTGTGGGGGTCGCTGTCTGTGTAGATTGTGTCAGTTCCCTGTAGTTACTGTGGCGGTGCTGTCTGGGGAGGTTGTGTCAGTACCCTGTCCTAGTGGGCGCGCTGTCTTGCGAGGTTGTGTCAGTTCCCTGTCGTTTCTGTGCAGGGCACTGTCCTTGGAGGTTCTGTCAGTTCCCTCTAGTTCCTGTAGGTGTCGCAGTCTGAGGAGGTTGTGTGAGTCCCCTGTAGTTCCTGTGGGGAGGGGGTCGCTGTCTTGGAAGATTATATCAGTTACTTTTAGTTCCAGTGTGGGGTCGCTATCTGGGGAGGTTGTGTCAATTCCCTGTAGTTCCTCTGTGGGATTGCTGTCTGGGAAGTTTGTGCCAGTTCCCTGTATTTGCTGCATGGTGTGCTGCCTGGCGAGGGTGTGTCAGTTCCCTATATGGCCTGTGGGCTGCACTGTCTGGGGAGGTTGTGTCCATTTCCTGTCGTTTCTGTGAAGAGTACTGACTTGGGAGGTTGTGACAGTTTCCTGTAGTTCCAGCGAGGGGCGCTGTCAGGGGAGGTTGTGTCAGTTCCCTGCAGTTCATGTTGGGGGAGGGGGCGCTGTCTTGGGAGGTTTTGACAGATTCCTGTTGCTGTGGTGGGTGCTGCCTGGGAAGATTGTGTCCGTTCCCTGTAGTTCCTGTGAGAGACGCTGCCTGTGGAGGTTGTGTCAGTTCCCTGTAGTAACTGTGGTGGTGCTGTCTGGGGAGGTTGTGTCAGTATCCTGTCGTTCCGGTGGGCGCGCTGTCTTGCGAGGTTGTGTCAGTTCCCTGTCGTTTCTGTGCGGGCCGCTGTCTTTGGAGCTTCTGTCAGTTCCCTCTAGTTCCTGTAGGTGTTGCAGTCTGAGGAGGTTGTGTGAGTCCCCAGTAGTTCCTGTGGGGAGGGGGTTGCTGTCTTGGAAGATTATGTCAGTTACTTTTAGTTCCAGTGTGGGGTCGCTGTCTGGGGAGATTGTCAATTCCCTGTAGTTCCTCTGTTCGGTCGCTGTCTGGGAAGTTTGTGCCAGTTCCCTGTATTTGCTGCGTGATGTGTTGCCTGGCGAGGGTGTGTCAGTTCTCTATATGGCCTGTGCGCCGCACTGTCTGGGGAGATTGTGTCCATTTCCTGTCGTTTCTGTGAAGAGCACTGACTTGGGAGGTTGTGACAGTTTCCTGTAGTTCCAGCGAGGGGCGCTGTCAGGGGAGGTTGTGTCAGTTCCCTGCAGTTCTTTTGGGGGAGCGGGGTGGTGGGGCGCTGTCTTGGGAGTTTTTGACAGATTCCTGTTGTTGCTGTGGTGGGTGCTGCCTGGGAAGGTTATGTCCGTTCCCTGTAGTTCTTGTGGGGGATGCTGCCTGTGAAGGATGTGTCAGTTCACTGTAGTTCCTGTGGTCTCGCTGTCTGGGAGGTTGCGTATGTACCCAGTAATTGCTGCGGAGGGTGTCTTTCTGGGAAGTTATTTCAGCTCCCTGTAATTATTGTGCGGGGCACTGCCTGGGGACAGTTCCCTGCAGTTGCTGTCGGGTGCACTGTCTGGGGCAGTTCTGTCAGTTCCATGTCATTCCTGTTACGGGCTCTGTCTGCAGCAGTTGTCACTTCTCTGTAGTTCCTGTTGGGGTAGCTGCCTGGGAAGTTTGTGTCAGTTGCCTTTAGTTCCTGTGGAGGGTGCTGTCTGGGAAGGTTGTGTCAGTTCCCCGTATTTTCTGTGGGGTCGCTATCCGGGGATGTTGTGTCAGTTCCGTGTAGTTACTGTGGCGGTGCTGTCTAGGAAGGTTGTGCCAGTTCCCTGTATTTTCTGTCGGGGGCACTGTCTTGCGAGGTTGTGACAGTTTCCTGTAGTTCCATGAGGGGGCGTTGTGTGGGGAGGTTGTATCAGTTCCCTGTAGTTCCTATGGGGAGTGCTGTCTTGCGAGGTTGTTACAGTTTCCTGTATATCCGGGTGGAGGCGCTGTGTGGAGAGACGGTGTCAGTTCCCTTTAGTTCCTGTGGGGGTCGCTGTCTGAGAAAATTGAGTCAGTTCCCTGTCTATCCTGTGCGGGTCATTGTCTGGGGATGTTGTTTCAGTTTCCTGTCATTCCATTGGGTGGTTTTGCCTGGGAAGGTTGTGCAAGTTTCCTGTAGATCCAGGGGGACCCTGTCTGGGGAGATTGTGTCAATTCCCTGTAGTTCCTCTGGGGGGGGGGGGGGGTGGAGTGCTGTCAGGGAAATTTGTGTCAGTTCCCTGTAGTTCCTGAGCGGGACCCTGTTTGGGGAGGTTGTGACAGTTTCCTGTAGTTCCAGGGGGCGGGGGTTGTTGTCTAGGGAGGTTGTGTCAGGTCCTATAGTTCCTGTGGTAGCCGCTGTCTGGGGAGGTTGTGTCAGTTCCCTGTAGTTCCGAGGGGTAGGGGGCGCTGTCTCAGGAGGTTGGGTCAGTTCCCTGTAGTTCCTGTGGGTGGGGTTCGCTGTTTAGGGACATTGTAACAGTACCCTGTAGTTCCTCTGGGCGGTCGCTGTCTGGGGAGGTTCCATCAGTTCCCTGTAGGTCCTGTGCGATGGGGTCGCTGTCTGGGGACGTTGTGCCTGTTCCCTGTAGTTCCTGTGGGGGTCTCTGCCTGGGGAGGTTGAGTCAGTTTCCTGTAGTTCCTGAAGAGGGGATGCTCTCTGGGCTGGTTGTGTCAGTTCACTGTAGTTCATGTGGGGTTCGCTGTCTGCGGAGGTTGTGTCAGTTCGCTGCAGTTTCTGTGGGGCGCTCTGTTTGCAGAGGTTGTGTCTGTAACCTGTCATTCCTGTTGGGGGCTCTGTCTGCAGCAGTTGTGTCATTTCTCTGTAGTTCCTGTGGGGTTCGCTGTCTGGGGAGTTTGTGTCAGTTGCCTTTAGTTCCTGTGGAGGGTGCTGTCTGGGGAGGTTGTGTCATTTCCCTGTAGTTACTGTGGGGGGCGCTGTCTGGGTAGTTTTATCAGTACCCAATAGTTCCTGTGGTGGCACTATCTTGGGAGGTTGTGCCAGTTCCCTGCAGTTTCTGTGGGGTGCACTGTCTGTGGAAGTTTTGTCAGTTCCCTCTAGTTTCTCTGCTGTTTGGGGAAGTTGTGTCCGTTCCCTGTCATTCCTGTGGCGAGTTTTGCCTGGGGAGGTTGTGTCAGTTGCCTGCAGTTCCTATGGGGGATGATGTCTGGGGAGGTTGTGACTGTTTCCTGTAGTTCCGGGGGGATGGGGGGGCCGCTGCCTGGCGAGATTGTTTCAGTTCCCTATAGTTACTGAGGAGGTCGCTGTCTGCAGAGGTTGTGTACGTCCCATGTAGTTCCTCCGCGGGGCACTGTCTTGGGCTGTTGTATCTTTTACCTATCGTTCCTGGGGGGCGGGGTGGGGGGGCGGTGCTGCCTGGGGAGGTTGCGGCAGATTCCTGTAGTTCTTGTGGGGATCGCTGGCTTGGGAGGTAATGAGAGTTTCTTGCAGTTCCAGGGTGTGTGGGCACTGTTTGGGGAGGATGTGTCAGTTCCCTGTAGTGCCTTTGCGTGAGGGGGCTGTCTGTGGGGGTTGTGTCAGTTCACTCTAGATCCTGTGGGTTGCGCTTTCTGGGGAGGTTGTGTCAGTTCCCTGTAGTTCCTATGGAGGTGCGCTGTGTGAGGACGTTGTGTCAGTTCCCTGTAGTTCCTGTGGGGGAGCTCTGACTGGGGAGGTTGTGTCAGTTTCCTCTATTTACTATGGTGGGCCCTGTCTGGGGAGCTTGTGTCAGTTCCCTATAGTTCATGTAGCAGGTGCTGTTTGAGGAGGTTGTATCTGTTCACTGTAGTTCCGGGGTGGGGGGCAGGTTGCTATCTCGGGAGGTTGTGTCAGGTCCCTGTAGTTCCTGTTGTGGAGGCTGTGTCAATTCCCTGTAGATCCAGTGGATTGTGCTTTCTGGGTAGACTGTGTCAGTTCCCTGTAGTGCCTGTGGGGGACGCTGTGTGAGGATGTTGTGTCAGTTCCCTGTAGTTCCTGTGGGAGTCTCTGTCTGGGGAGGTTGTGTCAGTTCCCTGTAGACCCAGTGGGTAGCGCTTTCTGGGGAGGTTGTGTAAGTTCTCTGTAATTAAAGTGGAGGCAGTTTCTGGGGACGTTCTGTCAGTTCCCAGTATTTCCTGTGGGTGACTCTGTCTGGGGCGGTTGTGTCAGTCCCTTCTACTTCCCACAGGGGTTATTGTCTGGGGAGGTTGTGTCAGTTTCCTGTAGTTCCTGTGGAAGTGCTGACTGGGGAGGTTGTGTCAGTTCCCAGTCATTCCTGTGGGTTCACTCTCTGGGGAGTATGTGTCAGTTGCCTTTAGTTCATGTGGAGGGTGCTGTCTGGGGAGATTGTCTCAGTTCGCTGTAGTTCCTGTGGGGGGGGGGGAGGGGGCGCTGTCTGGCCAGTTTGTATCAGTATACTGTTGTTGCTATGGCGGCACTGTCTGCGAATGTCGTGTCAGTTCCCTGTAGTTCCCATGGGGGCGCTGTCTGGGGAGGTTGTGTCAGCTCCCTGTAATTCCTGTGGGGGTCGCTGTCTGTGTAGATTGTGTCAGTTCCTTGTAGTTCCTGTGGGGGAGCTGTCTGGGGAGGTTGTGTCAGCTCCCTGTAATTCCTGTGGAGTTCGCTGTCTGTGTATATTGTGTCAGTTCCCTGTAGTTCCTGTGCGGGTCACTGTCTGGGGACATTGTGTCTGTTCCCTGTCGTTTCTGTGGCGGTTGCTGCCTGGAGAGGTTGTTAGTTTCCTGTACTTCCTGAGGGGGTGGGGGCGCTGTCTGGGGACGATGTATCAGTTGCCTGTAATTCCTTTGGGGGTCGCTGTCTGTGTAGATTGTGTCATTTCCCTGTAGTTCCTGTCGGGGTGGCTGTCTGGGCAGTTTGTGTCCGTGCCCAGTTTTTCCTGTGGGGACGCTGTCTGGGGATGTTGTGTCAGTTTCCTGTTGTACCTGTGGGGATCGCTGTCTGTGTAGATTGTGTCAGTTCCATGTCGCTTCTGTCAGGGGCGCTGTCTTGGGATGTTGTGACAGTTTCCTGTGGTTCTGGGGGGGATGCTGTCTGGGGTGGTTGTTTAAGTTCACTCTAGTTCCTGTAGGGGTCACTGCCTTTGGAGACTCAGTCAGTTCCCATAGTTCCTGTGGGGGCGAGGGGGGGACGCTGTCTGGGAAGTTTGTTTCAGGCCCCTGTAGTTCCTGTATGGGGAGGTTGTGTCAGTACCCTGTATTTCCTGTGGGGGAGTTGTCTGATCAGGTTGTGTCAGTTTCCTGTAGTTCCAGCAGGTGGTGGGGTGATGGCGGTCGCTGTCTGGTGAGGTTGTTTCAGTTCACTATAGTTTCTGAGGATGTCACTGTCTGAAGAGCTTGTATCCATCCCCTGTAGTTCCTGCGTGGAGCGCTGTCTGGGGAAGTTGTATCTGTTCCCTGTCATTACTGGGGGTGGGGTACAGCCTGGGGAGGTTGTGGAAGTTTCCTGTAGTTCCTGTGGGGTGGGGGCATTGTCTGGTGAGTTGTGTCAGCTCCCTGTAACTCCTGTGAGGATCACTGTCTCTGTAGATGGTGACAGTTTCCTGTATTTCCTTTCTGCAGAGGTTGTGTCTGTACCCTGTCGTTGCTGTGCAGGGCTCTGTCTGCGGAGGTTGTGTCAGTTCTCTGTAGTTCCTGTGGGGTTCGCTGTCTGGGGAGTATGTGTCAGTTGCCTTTAGTTCCTGTGGAGGGTGCAGCCTTGGGAAGTTGTGTTACTTCTCTGTAGTATCCTGTGGGGATGCTGTCTGGGGAGTTTGTATCAGTAGTCTGTAGTTCCTGTGGCTGCACTTTCTGGGGATGTCGTATCAGTTCCCTGTAGTTCCCGTGGAGGGTGAGGGCGCTGTCTGTGTAGGTTGTGTCAGTTCCCAGTAGTTCCTGTTGGGGTCGCTGTCTGGAGAGTTTGTGTCAGTGTCCTGTATTTCCTGTGGGAGAGCTGTCTTACGAGGTTGTGTCAGTTTCCTGTAGTAGCTGTGGTGGGGCGCTGTCTGGGGAAGTAATGTAAGTTCCTCATAGCTCCTGAGGGTGGTGCTATCTAGGGACATTGTGTCAGTTCGCTATAATTCCTGTGGGGGTTGCTGTCTGTCTAGATTGTGTCAGTTCCCTGTAGTTCCTGTTGGGGGGTCACTGTCTGGGGAGTTTGTGTCAGTACCCTGTATTTCCTGTGGGGATGCTCTCTGGGGACTTTGTATCAGTTCCTTGTAGTTCCTGTGCGAGGGCGCTGTCTAGGGAGGTTGCATCAATTTCCTGTAGTTCAGTCCCCTGTCGTACCTGTGTGGGGTGCTGCCTGGCGAGGGTGTGTCAGTTCCCTATATGTCCTGTGGGCTGCGCCATCTGAGAAGGTTGTGTCCATTCCCTGTCATTTCTGTGAAGAGCGCTGTCTTGGGAGGTTGTGACATTTTCCTGTAGTTCCAGTGAGGGGCGCTGTCTGGAGAGGTTATATCAGTTCTCATTCATTCCTGTGGGGACCCTGACTGTGGAGGTAATGTCAGTTTCCTGTAGTTCCTGTAGGGGGCATTGTCTGTGGAGGTTGTGTCAGTTCCCTGTAAATCCAGTTGCAGATGCGGAGGCTATGTCAGATCCCTGTAGTTCCTGTGGGGGTGGCCTCTGGAGAGGTTGTGTCAGTTCTCTGTCATTTCCCTGGGATCACTCTGGGGTGGGGGGGGGGCGGTTGTGTCTGATCTCTGTAGTTCCTGTGGGGGACACTGTCTGTGGAGATTGTGTCAGTTCCCTGTATTTCCTCTGGGAGCGGGGGGCGGTTGCTGCTTGGGGAGATTGTGCCAGTTTGCTGCAGATTCTGTGAGGGTCATTGTCTGGGGAGGTTGTGTCAGTTGCCTGTAGTTCCTGTGTGGGACACTATCTGTGCAGGTTGTGTCAGTTCCCTGTAGTTCCTGTGGCGACGCTGTCTGGGGAGGTTGCGTATTTACCCTGTAGTTCCTGCAGATGCGTTGTCTGGGGAGGTTGTGTCAGTTGCCTGTAGTTCCTGTGTGGGACACTATCTGTGCAGGTTGTGTCAGTTCCCTGTAGTTCCTGTGGTGACGCTGTCTGGGGAGGTTGCGTATTTACCCTGTAGTTCCTGCAGATGCGTTGTCTGTGCAGGTTGTGTCAGTTCCCTGTAGTTCCTGTGGGATGGGGTCACTGTCTGGGACGTTGTGTCAGGTCCCTATAGTTCCTATGGGGGATGCTGTCTGTGGAGGTTTTTGATTTATTTCAGATTTTCTTAACTTTATTTTTGATACACCAGCCAGTTTTTATTGTTATTCTTTCGTCTCCGCTTTGGATGTGTCCTGTCCTTGCACTTCAGCTGCATTTCTCAAGAAAAAAAAGTGATCTGTAAAGTAATCGCTGGAGCACATTTTTATGAATTCCCTGTAGATCCTGTGGGTTGTGCTTTCTGAGGAGACTGTGTCAGTTCCCTGTAGTACCTGTGGGGGGTGCTGTCTGATGCGGTTGTGTCAGTTCCTTGCAGTTCCCACAGGGGATACTGTCTGCAGAGATTGTGTCAGTTTCCTGTAGTAACTGTGAAGGCGCTGTCTGAGGAGGTTGTGTCAGTTCCCTTTAGTTCCTGTGGAGGGCGCTGTGTAGGGAGGTTGTGATTGTTTCCTGTTGTTCCGGCGAGGAGCGGGAGGGGGTGCTGGTTGCAGAGGTTGTGTCAGTTCCCTATACTTCCTGTGGGGGTCGCTGTCTGGAGAGGTTTTGTCGGATCCCTGTAATTACTGTGCAGGGCACTGTCTCGGGATGTTGTGACTGTTCCGTGTCATTCCTGTGTGGGGCTCTGTCTGCGGAGGTTGTGTCAGTTCCCTGTAGTTCCATTGTCGGTGCTGTCTGGGGACATTGTGTCAGTTCCCAGTAGTTCCTGTGGGGATGTGGGGGCGGTGGAGGAGGGGTGCAGTCTGGGGACATTGTATTAGTTCCCTGTAATTCCTGTTGTGGGCACTGTCTGGGTAGGTTGTGTGACTTACCAGTAGTTCCTGTGGGGGTCGCTGTCTGAGGATGTTTTGTCTGTTCCATTTAATTGCTGTGTGGCATGCTGCCTGGAGAGGTTGTGCCAGTTTCCTGTAGATTTTGTGGGGGTGCTGTCTTTGGAGGTTCTGTCAGTTCCCTCTAGTTCCTGTGGGGGTTGCTGTCTGAGGAGGTTGTGTGAGTCCCCTGTAGTTCCTGTGGGGAGGGGGGTCACTGCCTTGGAAGGTTATGTCAGGTCCTTTTAGTTCCAGTGTGGGTTTGCTGTCTGGGGAGGTTGTGTCAATTCCCTGTAGTTCCTCTGTGGGGTCGCTGTCTGGGAAGTTTGTCAGTTCCCTGTATTTGCTGCATGGTGTGCTGCCTGGCGAGGGTGTGTCAGTTCCCTATATGTCCTAAGGGCTGCGCTGTCTGGGGAGGTTGTGTCCATTTCCTGGCTTTTCTGTGAAGAGCACTGTCTTGGGAGGTTGTGACAGTTTCCTGTAGTTCCAGCGAGGGACGCTGCCTGGGGAGATTGTGTCAGTTCCCTGCAGTTCGGGGTGGGGGGGGGGCGGCGGGTGGGAGAGGGGGCTGCTGCCTTGGGAGGTTTTGACAGATTCCTGTAGTTCCTGTGGTGGGTGCTGCCTGGGAAGGTTGTATCAGTTCCCTGTTGTTCCTGTGGGGGACGCTGCCTGTGGATGTTGTGTCAGTTCCCTGTACTTCCTGTGGTGACGCTGTCTGGGGAGGTTGCGTATGTACACTGTAGTTCCTGCGAAGGGTGTCTTTCTGGGGAAGTTGTTTCAGTTCCCTGTAATTATTGTGCGGGGACAGTTCCCTGTAGTTGCTGTCGGATGCACTGTCTGGGGAAATTCTGTCAGTTCCCTGTAGTTTCTGTGGGGGCACTCTCTGGGGAGGTTGTGTCAGTTCACTGTAGTTCCTGTGGTGGACGCTGTCTGTGGAGGTTGTGTCAGTTCCCTGTAGTTCCTGTGGGGGACGCTGCCTGTGGAGGTTGTGTCAGTTCCCTGTACTTCCTGTGGTGACGCTGTCTGGGGAGGTTGCGTATGTACACTGTAGTTCCTGCGAAGGGTGTCTTTCTGGGGAAGTTGTTTCAGTTCCCTGTAATTATTGTGCCTGGGGACAGTTCGCTGCAGTTGCTGTCGGATGCACTGTCTGGGGAAATTCTGTCAGTTCCCTGTAGTTTCTGTGGGGGCACTCTCTGGGGAGGTTGTGTCAGTTCACTGTAGTTCCTGTGGTGGACGCTGTCTGTGGAGGTTGTGTCAGTTCTCTGCAGTTCCTGTGGGATGGGGTTGTTGTCTGGGGATGTTGTGTCATGTCCCTATAGTTCCTGTGGGGGGTGCTGTCTGTGAAGGTTGTGTCAGTTCCCTGCAGATCCAGTGGGGGACGCTATGTGAGGATGTTGTATCAGTTCCCTGTAGGGGTCTCTGTCTGGGGAGGTTATGTCAGTTTCCTGTATTTCCTTGAGTAGACACTGTCTGGGGAGTTTGCATCAGTTCCCTGTAGATCCAGTGGGTTGTGCTTTCTGGGGAGGTTGTGTATGTTCCCTGTAATTAAAGTGGGGTCGGTGTCTGGGAACGTTCTGTCAGTTCCCTGTATTTCCTGTGGATGACTCTGTCTGGGGCGGTTGTGTGAGTCCCTTCTACTTCCCACCGGGGTTATTGTCTGGGGAAGATGTGTCAATTCCCTTTAATTCCTGTCGGGGTCGCTGTCTGTGTAGATTGTGTCAGTTCCCTGTAGTTCCTGTGACTGTGCTGTCTGGGGAGGTTGTGTCAGTAACCTGTAGTTCCGGTGGGCGCGCTATCTTTGGAGGTTGTGTCATTTCCCTCTAGTTCCTGTGGGGGTCGCAGTCTGAGGAGGTTGTGTGAGTCCCCTATAGTTCCTGTGGGGAGGGGGGTTGCTGTCTTGGAAGATTATGTCAGTTACTTTTAGTTCCAGTGTGGGGTCGCTGTCGGGGGAGGTTATGTCAATTCCCTGTCATTCCTCTGTGGGATCGCTGTCTGGGAAGTTTGTTTCAGTTCCTCTGTGGTGTGCTGCCTGGCGAGAGTGTGTCAGTTCCCTATATGTCCTGTGGGCTGCGCTGTCTGGGGAGGTTGTGTCCATTTCCTGTCGTTTCTGTGAAGAGCACTGTCTTGGGAGGTTGGGACAGTTTCCCGTAGTTCCAGCAAGGGACGCTGTCTGGGGAGGTTGTGTCAATTTCCTGTAGTTCCTGTGGAGGTGCTGTCTGGGGAGGTTGTGTCAGTTGTCTTTAGTTCCTGTGGGGGACGCTGTCTGTGTCGATTGTGTCAGTTCCCCATAGTTTCTGCAGCTGGCGCTGTCTGGGGAGGTTCTGACAGTTTCCTGTAATTCCAGCCGGGGGCACTGTTTGGGGAGGTGTGTCAGTTCCCTATAGTTGCTGTGGGGGTTGCTGTCTGAACACGCTGTGTCAGTTTGCTGTAGTTCTTGTGTGGGGCACTGTCTGGGAATGTTGTGACTGTCCCTTGTCAGTCCTGTTGTGGGTACTGCCTTGGGAGGTTGAGTTAGTTTCCTGTAGTTTCTGAGAGGGGGGGCACTGTCTGGGCAGGTTGTGTCTGCTCACTGTCGTTCCTGTGTGGGGCTCTGTCTGCGGGGGTTGTGTCAGTTCCGTGTAGTTACTGTGGTGGCGCTGTCTGGGAAGGTTGTTTCAGTCCCTGTATTTTCTGTCGGGGGCACTGTCTTGCGAGGTTGTGACAGTTTCCTGTAGTTCCACGAAGGGGCGCTGTCTGGGAGGTTGTATCAGTTTCCTGTAGTTCCTGTGGGGGTGCTGTCTTCGGGGGTTGTTAGAGTTTCCTATATTTCTGGGGGGTGGGGAGGCGCTGTGTGGGGCGACTGTGTCAGTTCCCTCTAGTTCCTGTGGGGGTCGCTGTCTGAGAAAGTTGTGTCAGTTCCCTGTCTTTCCTGTGCCGGGTGCTGTCTGGGGATGTTGTTTCAGTTCCCTGTCATTCCATTGGGTGGTTTTGCCTGGGAAGGTTGTGCAAGTTTCCTGTAGATCCAGGAGGACCCTGTCTGGGGAGGTTGTGTCAGTTCCCTGTGGTTCCTCTGTGGGGGCACTGTCAGGGAAGGTTGTGTCAGTTCCCTGCAGTTCTTGTGCGGGTCACTGTTTGTGGAGGTTGTGACAGTTTCCAGTAGTTCTAGGGGGCGAGGGGTTGCTGTCTAGGGAGGTCGTGTCAGGTGCTATAGTTCCTGTGGTAGCCGCTGTCTGGGGAGGTTGTGTCAGTTCCCTGTAGTTCCGAGAGTTAGGGGGCACTGTCTCAGGAGGTTGGGTCAGTTCCCTGTAGTTCCTGTGGGTGGGGATCGCTGTTTTGGGACATTGTAACAGTACCCTATAGTTCCTCTGGGCGGTCGCTGTCTGGGGAGGTTCCATCAGTTCCCTGTCGGTCCTGTGGGATGGGGTCGCTGTCTGGGGACGTTGTGTCAGTTCCCTGTGGATCTAGTGAGTTGCACTTTCTGGGAAGACTGTGTCAGTTCCCTGTCATTCCTGTGGTGAACGCTGTGTGAGGACGTTGTGTCTGTTCCCTGTAGTTCCTGTGGGGGTCTCTGCCTGGGGAGGTTGAGTCAGTTTCCTGTAGTTCCTGAGGTGGGGATGCTCTCTGGGCTGGTTGTGTCAGTTCACTGTAGTTCGTGTGGGGTTCGCAATCTGCGGAGGTTGTGTCAGTTCGCTGTAGTTTCTGTGGGGCGCTCTGTTTGCAGAGGTTGTGTCTGTTCCCTGTCATTCCTGTTGGGGGCTCTGTCTGCAGCAGTTGTGTCATTTCTCTAGTTCCTGTGGGGGTCGCTGTTTGGGGAGTTTGTGTCAGTTGCCTTTAGTTCCTGTGGAGGGTTCTGTCTGGGGAGGTTGTGTCATTTCCCTGTAGTTACTGTGGGGGGCGCTGTCTGGGTAATTTTATCAGTACCCAGTAGTTCCTGTGGTAGCATTATCTTGGGAGGTTGTGTCAGTTCCCTGCAGTTTCTGTGGGGTGCACTGTCTGTGGAAGTTTTGTCAGTTCCCTCTAGTTTCTCTGCTGTTTGGGGATGTTGTGTCCGTTCCCTGTCATTCCTGTGGCGAATTTTGCCTGGGGAGGTTGTGTCAGTTCCCTGTAGTTCCTATGGGGGATGATGTCTGGGGAGGTTGTGACTGTTTCCTGTAGTTCCGGGGGGATGGGGGGGCCTCTGCCTGGCGAGATTGTTTCCGTTCCCTATAGTTACTGAGGAGGTCGCTGTCTGCAGAGGTTGTGTACGTCCCATGTAGTTCCTCCACGGGGCACTGTCTTGGGCTGTTGTATCTGTTACCTATCGTTCCTGGGGGGCGGGGTGGGGGGGGCGGTGCTGCCTGGGGAGATTGAGGCAGATTCCTGTAGTTCCTGTGGGGATCGCTGTCTTGGGAGGTAATGACAGTTTCTTGCAGTTCCAGGGTGTGTGGGCACTGTTTGGGGAGGATGTGTCAGTTCCCTGTAGTGCCTTTGGCCGGGGGAATGTCTGTGGGGGTTGTGTCAGTTCCCTCTAGATCCTGTGAGTTGTGCTTTCTGGGGAGGTTGTGTCAGTTCCCTATATTTCCTGTGGGGGCGTGCTGTGTGAGGACATTGTGTCAGTTCCCTGTAGTTTCTGTGGGGGAGCTCTGACTGGGGAGGTTGTGTCAGTTTCCTGTATTTACTATGGTGGGCCCTGTCTGGGGAGTTTGTGTCAGTTCCCTATAGTTCATGTCGTAGGTGCTGTTTGAGGAGGTTATATCAGTTCCCTGTAGTTCCGGGGTGGGGGGCAGGGTGCTATCTCAGGAGGTTGTGTCAGTTCCCTGTAGTTCCTGTGGATGGGGCGCTGTCTGGGGACGTTGTGTCTGTATCCTGTCGTTGCTGTGGGGGATCGCTGTCTGGGGAGGTTGTATCAGTTTCCTGTAATTCCTGTTGGGGGCGCTGTCTGTGTAGGTTGTGTGAGTTATCTGTAGTTCCTGTGGGGGTCGCTGTCTGGGGATGCTGTGTCAGTTCCCTGTAGTTCCATTGTCGGTGCTATCTGGGGACATTGTGTCAGTTCCCTGTAGTTCCTGTCTGGTGGGGGGGGGGGGGGGGCGGCAGTGGAGGAGGGGTGCAGTCTGGGGACATTGTGTCAGTTCCCTGTAATTCCTGTTGGGGGCACTGTCTGGGTAGGTTGTGTGACTTACCAGTAGTTCCTGTGGGGGTCGCTGTCTGAGCATTTGTGTCTGTTCCCTTTAGTTGCTGTGTGGCATGCCAGTTGTGCCAGTTACCTGTAGATTTTGTGGGGGTGGTGTCTGCGGAGGTTGTGTCAGTTCCATTTGGTTTTTGTGGGGTATTGACTGTGGAGGTTGTGTTGGTTCCATGTAGTTCCTGAAGGGGGCGCTGTCTGTTGAGGTTGTGTTAGTTCCCTGTAAATCTGCTAGAAGGCGATTTCTGGGGTGACTGTGTCAGTTCCCTGTAGTTCCTGTGGCGGTGCTGTCTGGGGAGGTTGTGTCAGTACCCTGTAGTTTCAGTGGGTGCGCTGTCTTGCGAGGTTGTGTCAGTTCCCTGTCATTTCTGTGAGGGGCGCTGTCTTTGGAGGTTCTGTCAGTTCCCTCTAGCTCCTGTGGGGGTCGCAGTCTGAGAAGGTTGTGTGAGTCCCCTATAGTTCCTGTGGCGGTGGTGGGGGGCGGTCACTGTCTTGGAAGGTTATGTCAGTTACTTTTCGTTCCAGTGTGGGGTCGCTGTCTGGGGAGGTTGTGTCAATTCCCTGTAATTCCTCTGTGGGGTCGCTGTCTGGGAAGTTTGTGTTGGTTCCCTGTATTTCATGAATGGGGTGCAGCATGACGAGGGTGTGTCAGTTCCCTGTATGTCCTTAGGGCTACGCTGTCTGGGGAGGTTGTGTCCATTTCCTGTCATTTCTCTGAAGAGTGTTGTTTTGGGAGGTTGTGACAGTTTCCTGTAGTTCCAGGAAGGTGTGGCGTCTGGGGAGGTTGTTTCAGTTCCCTGTAGTTCATGTGGGTGGGGGGGCTATATTGGGAGGTTTTGACAGATTCCTGTAGTTTCTCTGGTGGGTGCTGCCTGGGGAGGTTGTGTCAGTTCCCTATAGATCCTATCGGATTCGCTGCCTGTGGAGGTTGTGTCAGTTCCCTGTAATTTCTGTGGGGGCACTCTCTGGGGAGGTTGTGTCAGTTCCCTGTAGTTCCTGTGGCGGACGCTGTATGTGGAGGTTGTGTATGTTCCCTGTAATTAAAGTGGGGAGACGGTTTCTAGGGACGTTGTGTCAGTTCCGTGTATTTCCTGTGGCTAACTCTGTCTGGGGTGGTTGTGTCAGTCCCTTGTAGTTTCTGCAGGGGATATTGTCTGGGGAGGTTGTGTCAGTTTCCTGTAGTTCTTGTGGAGATGCTGTCTGGGGAGGTTGTGTCAGTTCCCTGTAGTTCCTGTGGAATGCGCTTTCTATGGAGGTTGTGTCAGTTCCCTGTCGTTCCTGCGGGGGGGTGCTGTCTGTGGAGGTTCTGACAGTTTCGTGTAGTTCCAGCGGGGGTGGCGGGGGCAGCTGTGTTTGTGGAGGTTGTGTCAGTTCCCTATAGTTCCTGTGGGGGTCGCTGTCTGAAGAGGCTGTGTCAGTTCGCTGTAGTTCCTGTGTGGGGCACTGTCTGGGGACGTTGTGTCTGTTCCCTGTCAGTCCTGTTGGGGGTACTGCCTGCAGAGGTTGCATCAGTTTCCTGTAGTTTCTGACTTGGGGGGCGTTGTCTGGGCTGATTGTGTCTGTTCACTGTTGTTCCTGTGTGGAGCTCGGTCTGCAGAGGTTGTGTCAGTTGCCTTTCGTTCCTGTGGAGGGTGCTATCTTGGGAGGTTGCGTCAGTTCCCTGTAGTTTCTGTGGGGTGCACTGTCTATGGAAGTTTTGTCAGTTCCCTGTAGTTTCTCTGCTGTTTGGGGATGTTGAGTCCGTTCCCTGTCATTACTGTGGGGAGTTTTGCCTGGGGAGGTTGTGTCAGTTCCCTGTAGTTCCTGTGGGGAATGATGTCCGGGGAGGTTGTGACTGTTTCCTGTAGTTCCGGAGGGGGGTCGCAGGGGGTCGCTGCCTGGCGAGATTGTTTCAGTTCCTTATAATTCCTGTGGAGGATACTGTCTGCAGAGGTTGTGTACGTCCGATGTGGTTCCTCCGCGGGGCACTGTCTTGGGCTGTTGTATCTGTTACCTACCGTTCCTGGGGGGGGGGCACAGTTGGGGTGGGGGGGGTGGGGGGTGGGTGGCGATTGTGGGGGGTGGGGTGGGGGGAGTGCTGCCTGGTAGGGTTGCGGCAGATTCCTGTAGTTCCTGTGGGGATTGCTGTCTTGGGAGATAATGAAAGTTTCTTGCAGTTCCAGGGTGTGTGGGCACTGTCTGGGGAGGATGTGTCAATTCCCTGTAATGCCTTTGGCGGGGGCTGTCTGTGGGGGTTGTGTCAGTTCCCTCTAGATCCTGTGGGTTGCGCTTTCTGGGAGGTTGTGTCAGTTCTCTGTAGTTCCTGTCGGTGGGGTGCTGTGTGAGGACATTGTGTCAGTTCCCTGTAGTCCATGTCGGGGGCAT
This sequence comes from Pristiophorus japonicus, assembly GCF_044704955.1. Classification (NCBI taxonomy): domain Eukaryota; kingdom Metazoa; phylum Chordata; class Chondrichthyes; family Pristiophoridae; genus Pristiophorus; species Pristiophorus japonicus. Next base: position 267,597,602 of record NC_091977.1, on the reverse strand, counting down.
TGTGTGGGGAGTGTGGTTTAGTTTCCTGTATTCCCTAGAGTGGGCGCTGTCTGGGGAGGTTCTGTCAGTTCCCTGTAGTTCTTGTCGATGTGCTGTCTGAGGAGGTTGCATCACTTCTTTGCAGTTCCGGTGCGGGGTCGGGCGGGGGGGGGGGTGGTGGGGTCGCTGTCTGTGATGTTGTGTCAGTTCCCTGTAGTTTTTGTGGCAACGCTGTCTGGGGGCGTTGCATCTGTATCGTATAGTTCCAGCAGAGTGCGTTTTTCTGGGGAACTTGTTTCAGTTCCATATATTTATTGTGCAGGGTTCTGCCTGGGGACATTGTATCAGTTCCCTGTAGTACCTGTGGGGTGCGCTGTTTGGGGAGGTTGTGTCAGTTCCCTGTAGTTTCTGTGGTGGCGCTCTCTGGGGAGCTTGTGTCAGTTCCCTGTAGTTCCTGTGGGGGACGTTGCCTGTGGAGGTTGTGTCAGTTCCCTGTAGTTCCTGTGGGGTGAGGTCCCTGTCTGGGGACGTTGTGTCAGGTCCCTGTAGTTCCTGAGCAGGATGCTGTCTGGAGGTTGTGTCAGTTCCCTCGAGATACTGTGGTTTGTGCTTTCTGGGGAGACTATGTCAGTCCCCTGTAGTTCCTGTGAGGGGGGGGGCGCTGTGTGAGGACGTTGTGTCAGTTCCCTGTAGTTCCTCTGGGGGTCTCTGTCTGGGGAGATTGTGTCAGTTTCCTGTAGTTCCTGTGGTGGGTGCTGTCTGGGGTGGTTGTGTCAGTTCGCTGTATTTACTGTGGGAGGCGTTTTCTGGGGAGGTTGTGTCAGTTTCCAGTAATTAATGTGGGGAGGTTTCTGCGGAGATAGTGTCAGTTCCCTGTATTTCATGTCGGGGCGTGGTTTGGGAAGTTGTGTCAGTTCCCTGTAGTTCCTGTCGGCGACGTTGTCTGTGGAGGCTGTGTCCGTTTCCTTTAGTTCTAGTAGAGGGGGCTGTCTGGGGAGGTTGTATCAGTTCCCCGTAGTTCCTGTCGGGGGTGATGTCTGGGGAGGTAATGTCAATTCCCTGTAGTTCCTGTGGGGGTTGCCGTCTGGGGAGTTTGTGCTGGTTCCCTGTAATTCCTGTTTGGCGCTGCCTGAGCACGTTGTTTCTTTCCCCTGTAGTTCTTGTGGGGGGCAATGTCTGCGGAGGTTGGTTCAGCTCTCTTTAGTTCATCTGCAGGGTGCTATATGTGGATGTTGTGTCAGTTTCCTCAATTCCTGTGTGGGGTGATGCCTTGGTAGGTAGTGTCAGTTCACTGTAGTTCCTGTGGGGGGGGGGGGGGGTGCTGTCGAGGGAGGTTGCGTCAGTTGACAGTCGTTCCTGTGGGGGCACTGACTGGGGAGGATGTGTCAGTTCCCCGAATTTGATGGAGATGTGTCAGTTCCATGTACTTCCCGTGGGAGGCGCATTCTGGGGAGGTTGTGTCAGTTCACTGCATTTCGATTCGGGGCGCTGTCTGGGGTGGTTGCGTCAGTTCGCTGAAGTTCCTTTGGGGGACGCTGCATCAGTTCCCTGTAGTTCCTGTGACAAAACTGTCTGGGGATGTCGTATCAGTTCCCTGTAGTTCCCGTGGGTGAAGGATGGGGTCGCTGTCTGGGGAGGTTGTGTCAGTTCCATGTAGTTCCTGTAGGGGTTCTGTCTTATTACGTTGTGTCAGTTCCCTGCAGTTCCTGTGGTGAAGCTGTCTTGGGAGTTTGCGTCTGTTCCCTGTAGTTCCTGTGGAGAGTCTATTTCTGGGGAGGTTGTGTCAGTTCCCTGTAGTTCCTGTCGGGTGGGGGGGCGGGCAGGAGGCTGTCTGGGCAGGTTGTATCAGTTCCCCATAGTCCTGTTGGTGGTGCTGTCTGTGGAGGTGGTGCCAGTTCCATATAATTCCTGTGGGGGTCGCTGTCTGTGAAGATTGTGTCAGTTCCCCGTAGATCCTGTGGCGGTGCTATCTGGGGAGGTTATTTCAGTTTGCTGTAGTTTCAGTGGGGGCGATGCCTTGTGAGGTGGTGTCAGTTCCCTGTCGTGCCTGTGGCAGTGCTGTCTGGGGAGGTTGTGTCAGTTCCCTGTAGGTCCTGTGGTGGGGCGCAGTCTGGGGAGGTTGTGTCAGTTCCCTGTAGTTCTTCTGGGGGTCGCTGTTTGGGCTAGTTGTGTCAGTTCCCTGTAGATCCTGTGAGGGCGCTGTCTGGGGACATTGTGTCAGTTCCCTGTAGTTCCTGTCGGGGCACTTTGTGGGAAGTGTGGGTCAGTTTCCTGTAGTTCCTGTCGGGGTGCTGTCTGAGGAGGTTGCATCAGATCTCTGCAGTTCAGGTGTGAGGGCGAGGGTCGCTGTCTGGCGATGTTGTGTCAGTTCCCGGTAGTTCCTGTGGCAATGCTGTCTGGGGAGGTTGCGTCTGTACCGTGTAGTTCCTGCAGAGGGTGTCTTTCTGGAGAATTTGTTTCTGTTCCCTGTAGTTCCTGTGCGGGGCTCTGTGTGAGGACATTGTGTCAGTTTCCTTTAGTTCCTGAGGGGGTCCACTGTCTAGGCTGGATGTGTCAGTTCCATGTAGTTCCTGTGGGGGTCGCTATATGGGGAGGATGTGCCTGTTCCCTGTCATTGCTGTGGGGGGCTCTGTCTTCAGAGGTTGTCTCTGTTCCCTGTCGTACCTGTCGGGGTTGCTACCTGCAGGGATTGTCTCAGTTTGTTGCAGATCCTGTGGGGGTCGTTGTCTGGGGAGATTGTGTCTGTTCCCTGTAGTTCCTGTGGAGGGTTCTGTTTTGGGAGTTTGCGTCTGTGCCCTGTAGTTACAGTGGAGGGCCTATTTCTGGGTAGGTTGTGTCAGTTCCCTATAGTTCCTGTCGGGGGAGGGGGCGCTATCTAGGCAGGTTGTATCAGTTCTCCATAGTCCTGTGGGGGTCGCTGTCTGTGGAGGTTGTCTCAGTTCCATGTAATTCCTGTGGGGGTCGCTGTCTGTGTAGATTGTATCAGTTGCCTGTCGTTCCTGTGGCTGTGCTGTCTGGGGAGGTTATATCAGTTCACTGTAGTTCCAGTGGGAGTGATGTCTTGCGAAGTTGTGTCAGTTCCCTGTCATACCTGTGGCGGTGCTGTCTGGGGAGTTTATGTAAGTCCCCTGTAGTACCAGTGGGAGCGATGTTTTACAAGGTTGTGTCAGTTCCCTGTCGTTCCTGTGGTGGGGCGCAGTCTGCGGAGGTAGTGTCAGTTCCCTGTAGTTCTTCTGAGGGTCGCTGTCTGGGGTGGTTGTGCCAGTTCACTGTAGATCCTGTGGGAGACGCTTTCTGGGGAGTGTGGGTCAGTTTCCTGTAGTTCCTGTTGGGGGCGCTGTCTGGGCCGATTGTGTCCGTTCCCTGTCGTTCCTGTCGGGTTGCTATCTGAGGAGGTTGCATCAGTTCTCTGCAGGTCCGGTGGGGGTGGGGGCGGGGGAGGTCGCTGTCTGGCGATGTTGTGTCAGTTTGCTGTAGTTCCTGTGGCGATGCTGTCTGAGGAGTTTGTGTCTGTACCCTGTAGTCCCTGCCGAGGGTGTCTTTCTGGGGAACTTGTTTCAGTTCCCTGTAGTTATTGTGCGGGGCGCTGCCTGGGGTCATTGTATCAGTTCTCTGTAGTTCCTGTGGGGTGCGCTGTCTGGTCTGGGGAGGTTGTGTCAGTTCCTTGGAGTTTCTGTGGTGGCACTGTCTGTGGAGGTTGTGTCAGTTCCCTCTAGATTCCGTGGGAGGCGCTTTCTGGGAAGGTTGTGTCAGTTCCCTGTAATTAATGTGGGGGTGGTTTCTGCAGAGGGAGTGTCAGTTTCCTGTATTTCCTGTCAGGGTGCTGTTTGGGGAGTTTGTGTCAGTTCCCTGTAGTTCCTGTGGGGGGCATTGTCTGGGGAGGTTGTGTCAATTCCCTGGAATAACTGTGAGGGTCGCTGTCTGTGTAGATTGTGTCAGTTCCCTGTAGTTCCTGTGGCGGCGCTGTCTGGGGAAGTTGTGTCAGTTCCCTGTAGTTCCAGTGGGGGCGATGTCTTGCGAGGTTGTGTCAGTTTCCTGCTGTACCTGTGGTGGGGCACTGTCCAGGGAGATACTATCATTTCCCTGTAGTTCCTCTGGTGGTCGTTGTCTGGGAAAGTTGTGCCAGTTCCCTGTAATACCTGTGTGGGGTGTTACCTGGCGAGGTTGTGTCAATTCCCTTTATTTCCTGTGGGATGCGCTGTCTAGGGAGGTGGTGTCAGTCCCCTATCGGTTCTGTGGGGTTTGCTGTCTGATGATTTTTTGTGAGTTTTCTGTCGTTCCTGTGTGGGGCGCTGTCTGGGATGTTCTGTTACTTCCCTGTCATTACTGCCAGGGTTTCTGCCTTGGGGAGGTTGTGTCAGTTCCCTGTAGTTCCTGTGGGGGATGCTTTTTGGGGATGTTGTGTCAGTTCCCTGTAGTTCCTGTAGGGGGCTCTGTCTGATTAGGTGTGTCAGTTCCCTGTACTTCCTCTGTGGGGTACTATCTGGGGACATTGTGTCAGTACCCTGTTGATCCTGTCGTGGGCTCAGTCTGCAGAGGTTGTATCCGTTCCCTGTAATTCCTGTGGGGGATGCTGTCTGTGGAGATTGTGTTCATTCCCTGTAATTCCTCTGGCGGCGGGGGGGGGGGGTGGGTGGGGGCGGCGGGGTGCGCTGCCAGGGGAGATTGTGCTAGTTTGGTGTAGATGCTGTGGCGGTCGCTGTCTGTGGAAGTTGCTTCAGTTCCCTGTAGTTATTGTACGGGGCGTGCCTGGGGACATTGTGTCAGTTCTGTGTAGTTCCTGTGGGGGGGGCGCTATCTGTGGAGATTGTGTCAGTTCCCTGTGGATCCTGTGGGTTGCGCTTTCTGGGGAGACAGTGTCAGTTACCGTAGTTGCTGTGGGGGGCACTGTGTGAAGACGTTGTGTCCGTTCCCTGTAGTTCCTCTGGGGGTTCTCTATCTGGTGAGGTTGTGTCAGTTTCCTTTAGTTCCTGACGGGGGGGGGTGCTGTCTGGGCTATTTGTGTCAGTTCCCTGTCATTCCTGTGGGGGGCTCTGTCTGCGGAGATTGTGTCTGTTCCCTCTCATTCCTGTGGAGGCTGCTGTCTGGGGAGATTGTATCAGTTCTCTGTAGTTTCTGTGGGGGGCTCAGTCTGTGGAGGTTGTGTCAGTTCCCAGTAGTGCCTGTTTGGGGCTCTGTCTGATTAGATTGTGTCAGTTCCCTGTAGTTCCTGTATCGTGTAGTTCCTGCGGAGGGCGTCTTTCTGGGGAAGTTGTTTCAGTTCCCTGTAGTTATTTTGCGGGGCGCTGCCTGGTGGCATTGTGTCAGTTCCCTGTAGTTCTTGTGGAGTGCGCTGTCTGGGGAGGTTGTGTAAGTTCCCTGTAGTCCCTGTGGGGTCGCTGTCTGAGGAGGTTGTGTAAGAACCCTGCAGTTCGGGTGTGGCGAAGTCGCTGTCTGGGGATGTTATGTCAGGCCCCTGTAGTGCCTGTGGGGGACGCTGTCTTTGGACGTTGTGTCAGTTCCCTGTCGGTCCTGTGGGTTGCGCTGTCTGGGGAGGTTGTGTCAGCTCCCTGTAGTTCCTCTGGGGGACCCTGTCCGGGGAGTTTGTGCCAATAAGCAGTAGTACCTATGAGGGTGCTGTTTGGGAATGTTGTATCAGTTCCCCGGAGATTCCTTCGGAACGGGGGGAGGGGGGGGCGTGGGCGCTGTTTGTGGAGGTTGTGTCAGTTCCCTGTTGTTGATCTGGGGGGGGGTGGTGGGGGGGTGCGCTGTCTCGTGAGTTTGTGTCAACTCCCTGTAATTCCTGTTATGGCGCTGTCTGGGGACGTTGTGTCAGTTCCCTGTAGTTCCTGTGGGTGGAGGGGGGCGCTGTCTGGGGAGGTTGTGTCCATTACCTATAGTTCCTGTGGGGATCGCTGTCTGGGGAGGTTGTGTCAGTTCCCTATAGTTCCTGTGGAGCTCGCAGTCTGAAGAGTTTTTGTCAGTCCCCTGTAGTTCCTGTGGGGGACGTTGTCTGGGGACGTTGTGTCTGTTGTCTCTTATTCCTGTGGGGTGGGCTGCCTGGGAGGTTGTGGCAGTTTCCTGTAGTCCTGACGGGGGGAGGTGTCTGGTATGTTTGTGTCAGTTCCCTGTAGTTTCTGTGGGTTGCCCTGTCTGTGGAGGTTGTGTTAGTTCCCAGTAGTTCATGTAGGGGGCTCTGTCTGATTAGATTGTGTCAGTTGCCTGTAGTTCTTGTGACTGCGCTGTCTGGGGCGGTTGTGTCAGTACCCTGTAGTTCCTGTGGAGGGTCGCTGTCTGGTGAGGTTGTGTCATTACCCTGTAGTTCCTGTGGGGGACCCTGTCTAGGGAGTTTTTTGTCAATAACCAGTAGTACCTATGGCGGCGCTGTTTGGAAAGGTTGTGTCAGTTCCCCATAGGTTCCTTCAGGGGGAGGACGCTGTTTGGGGAGGTTGTGGCAGTTCCCTGTCGTTGCTGTGAGGGTGGGAGGGTATGCTGCCAAGGAGGTTGTATCAGTTCCCTGCAATTCCTTTTATGGTGCTGCCTGGGGAGGTTGCATCAGTTCCCTTTAGTTCCTGTGGGGGGGCACTGTCTGGGGAGGTTGTGTCAGTTCCTTGTAGTTCCTGTCGGGGTGCCGTCTGACGAGGTTGCATCATTTTCCTGTAGTTCCGGTGGGTGTGTCACTGTCTGGGGGGAGGTTGTGTCAGTACCCTGTAGTTCCTGTGTGGGACCCTGTCTGGGGCGTTTGTGTCAATAAGCAGAAGTACCTATGACGGCGCTGTTTGGGAATGTTCTGTCAGTTCCCCGGAGATTCCTTCGGGGGGAAGGCGCTGTTTGGGGAGGTTGTGTCAGTTCCCTGGTGTTGATCTGGGGAGGGAGGTGCGCTGTCTAGGGAGTTTGTGTCAACTCCCTGTAATTCCTGTTATGGCGCTATCTGGGGACGTTGTGTCAGTTCCCTGTAGTTCCTGTGGGTCGGGGGGGCGCTGTCTGGGGAGTTTGTGTCCGTTATCTGTAGTTCCTGTGGGGCTTGCTATCTGAAGAGTTTGTGTCAGTCCCCCATAGTTCCTGTGGGGGGGGGGGGTGCTGTCTGGGGACGTTGTGTCAGTTCATTGTAATTCCTGTGGGGGTCGCTATTTGTGTAGATTGTGTCAGTTTCCTGTAGTTCCTGTAGCGGTGCTGTCTGTGGAGGTTGTGTCAGTTCCCCATAGTTCCTGTGGGGGCACTCTGGGAGCATTATGTCAGTTCTCTGTAGTTCCTGTGGGGGCACAGTGTGGGGAGGGTGGGCCCGTTTCCTGTATTTCCTATAGTGGTCACTGTCTGGGGAGGTTGTGTCAGTTCCATGTAGTGCCTTCCGGGGCGCTGTCTGAGGAGGTCGCATCAGTTCCTTGTAGTTACAGTTGGGGGGTGGTCGCTGTCTGGAGAGATTGTGTCAGTACCCTGTAGTTCCTGAGACCCCCTGTCTGGGGATTTTGTGTCAATAACCAGTAGTACCTGTAGCGGCGCTGTTTAGGAATGTTGTGTCAGTTCCCCGTAGAGTCCTTAATTGGGAGGGGGGGCGCTGTTCCAGGAGGTTTTGTCAATTCCCTGTTGTTGCTGTGGGGGGGTTGGGGGTGCGGGGGTGCTGCTGTCTAGGGACATTGTGTCAGTTCCCTTTAATTCCTGTTATGATGCTGTCTGGGGAGGTTGTGTCAGTTCCCAGTGTTCCTGTGCAGTTTGCTGTCTGGGGAGGTTGTGTCAGATCCCTGTATTTCCTGTGTTAGGTGCTGCCTGGGGAGGTTGTGTCAATTCCCTGTAGTTCCTGTGGGGTTCACTGGCTGGGCAGGTAGTGTCAGTTCCCTGTAGTTTCTCTGGGAGTGCTGCCTGGTGAGGTTGTGTCCATTCCCTGTAGGTCCTGTGGGGGATGCTGTCTGTGGAGGTTATGTCAGTTCGCTGTAGTTCCTATGTGCAGCATTGCCTGGGGAGATTCTCTCAGTTCCTTGTATTTCCTGTGTGGGGCATTGTCTGCGGAGGTTGTGTTAGTTCTCTTTAGTTCCTGAGGTGACGCTGTCTGAGTATGTTGTATCATTTCCCTGTAGTTCCTGTGGGGGGCGATGTCTGGGGAGGTTGATTTAGCTCCCTGTAGTTCCTGTGCGGGGCACTATCTGTGGAGGTTCTGTCAGTTCCCTCAATTCCTGTGTGAGGTGGTGCGTGGGGAAGTAGTGTCAGTTTCCCGTAGTTCCTTTTGGTGGCGCTGTCTATGGAGGTTATGTCAGTTCCCAGCCATTCCTGTGGGGGCGCCGAGTGGGGAGCATGTGTCAGTTCCCTGTAGTTCCTGTGGGAGGCGCTTTCTGGGGAGGTTGTGTCAGTTCCCTGTAGTTAATATGGGGGCGGTTTCTGCGGAGATTATGTCAGTTCCCTCAATTTCCAGTCAGGGCGCTGTCTGGGGATGTTGTGTCAGTTCCCTGTAGTTCCTGTAGTGGTGCTGTTTGTGGAGGTTGTGTCAGTTCCCTATAGTTTCGCTTGGGGTCGCTGTCTGGGTTGGTTGTGTCAGTTCCCTGTAGATCCTGTGGGGGACCCTTTCTGGGGAGGCTGTGTCAGTTCCCTGTAGTTCCTGTGGGGGAGCTGTGTGGAGAGGATGGGCCAGTTTCCTGTATTTCCTATAGTGGGCACTGTCTGGGGAGGTTGTGTCAGTTCCCTGTAGTGACTGTCGGACTGCTGTCTGAGGAGGTTGCATCAGTTCCCTGTCGTTCCGGTTGCAGGCTGGTCGCTGTCTGGAGAGTTTGGTCAGTACCCTGTAGTTCCTGTGTGGATCCTGTCTGGGGAATTTGTGTCAATAACCAGTAGTACCTGTGGCGGTGCTGTTTGGGAATGTTTTGTCAATTCCCCATAGATTCTTTCGTTGTTGGGGGAACTGTTCCGGCAGGTTGTGTCAATTCCCTATTGTTGCTGTGGGGGCGGGGGATTACTGCTGTCTGGGGAGGTTGTGTCAGTTCCCTGTAATTCCTGTTATGGTGCTGTCTGGGGAGGTTGTGTCAGTTCTGTGTACTTCCCATGGGGGATGCTGCCTGGAAGATTCTCTCAGTTCCTTGTATTTCCTCTGTGGGGCATTGTCTGCGGAGGTTGTGTTAGTTCCCTCTAGTTCCTGTGGCGGCGCTGTCTGAGTAGGTTGTATCATTTCCCTGTCGTACCTGTGGGGGGCAATATCTGGGGAGGCTGATTCAGCTCCCTGTAGTTCCTGTGCGGGTTGCTATCTGTGGAGGTTCTGTCAGTTCCCTCAATTCCTGTGTGAGGTGGTGCCTGGGGTGGTAGTGTCAGTTCCCTGTAGTTCCTTTTGGGGGCACTGTTTAGGGAGGTTACATCAGTTCCCAGTCATTCCTGTGGGGGCGCTGAGTGGGGAGCATGTGTTAGTTCCCTGTAGTTCCTATGGGGGGTGCTATCTGTGTAGATTGTGTCAGTTCCCTTTACTTCCTGTGGGAGGCACTTTCTGGGGATGTTGTGTCAGTTCCCTGCAGTTAATGTGGGGGCGGTTTCTGCGGAGCTTGTGTCAGTTCCCTGAATTTCCAGTCGGGGCACGGTCTGGGGATGTTGTGTCAGTTACCTTTAGTTCCGATCGGGGGGTGGGGTGGGGATTTGCTGTCTGAGGAGCTGTGTCAGTATCCTATAGTTCCTGTGGGGGACCCTGTCTGGGGAGTTTGTGTCAATAACCAGTAGTACCTGTGGTGGCGCTGTTTGGAAAAGTTGTGTCAGTTCCCCACAGATTCCTTCGGGGGTGGGGGGGAGGACGCTGTTTGGGGAGGTTGTGGAAGTTCCCTGTTGTTGCTGTGTGGATGAGGGTGGGTTGTGCTGTTTGGGGAGGTTGCATCAGTTCCCTGTAATTCCTTTTATGGTGCTGTTGGGAGGTTGTGTCAATTCCGTGTAGTTCTTGTGGGGGACCGCGGTCTGTAGTTCCTGTGGCAGCACTGTCTGGCGATGTCGTGTCAGTACCCTGCAGGTCCAGTCGGGGGAGGATGGTGGTACTGTTTGGTAGGTTGTGTCATTTCCATGTAGTTCGTGCGGGCAGGACGATGTCTGGGAAGGTTGTATCAGTTCTCTGTAATTCCTGTGGGGGGCACTGTCTGGGAAGGTTATGTCAGTTCCCTGTAATTCCTGTGGGGGTTGCTGTTTGTGTAGATTGTGTCAGTTCCCTGTAGTTCCTGTAGCGGTGCTGTCTGTGGAGGTTGTTTCAATTTTCTAAAGTTCCAGTGGGAGCGATGTCTTGCGAGGTTGTGTCACTTCCCTGTAGTTCGTGCGGGCAGGGCGCTGTCTCGGAAGGTTGTATCAGTTTACTGCAGTTCCTGTGGCGGGGAGATTGTGTCAGCTCCCTGTAGTTCCTCTGGGGGTCGCTGTCTGGGAAGGTAGTGTCAGTTCACTGTATTTCCTGTGTGAGGTGCTGCCTGGCAAGGATGTGTCAGTTCCCTGTAGTTCCTGCGTGGGTGGGAGGGGGTAGGGGCTGTCAGAGGAGGATCTGTCCATTACCTGTGGTTCTCGTGGGGGCCACTGTCTGGAAGGTTGTGTCAGTTCCCTGTAGTTCCTGTGGGGATTGCTGTCTGGGGAGGTTGTGTCAGTTCCCTATAGTTCCTGTGGAGCTCGCTGTCTGAAGAGTTTGTGTCAGTCACCTGTAGCTCCTCTCGGGGGCGTTGTTTGGTGACGTTGTGTCTGTTCTCTGTCGTTCCTGTGGGGAGGGCTACCTGGGCAGGTTGTGGCAGTTTCCTGTAGTCCTCAGTGGAGAGGTGTCTGGTATGTATTTGTTTCATTTCCCCGTAGTCCATCGGGGCTTTCTGGGGACACTGTTAAAATTCGCTGTAGTTCCTGTGGGGTGTGCTGTCTGGAGTCGTGTCAGGTCCCTGTATGGTATGCTGTCTGTGGAGGTTGTGTCGGTTCCCTGTAGTTCGTGCGGGCAGGGAGCTGTCTGGGAAGGTTGTGTAAGTGCCCTGTAATTCCTATGGAGGGGGGCGCTGTTTTTGTAGATTGTGTCAGTTCCCTGTAGTTCCTGTAGCGGTGCTGTCTGTGGAGGTTGTGTCAATTCCCTACAGTTCCAGTGGGGGTGAGGTTTTGCGAAGTAGTGTCAGTTCCCTGTAGTTCCCATGGGGGGAGGATGGGGGTGCTGTTTGTTAGGTTGTGTCACTTCCCTGTAGTTCGTGCGGGTCGGCCGCTATCTGGGAAGGTTGTATCAGTTCACTGTAGTTCCTGTCGGGGGTTCTGTCTGTGGAAGATCTGTCAGTTCCCTGTAGCTCCTCTGGGGGTTCGCTGCCTGGTGAGGATGTGTCAGTTCCCTTTTGTTCCTGTTGGGGTCGCTGTCTGGGGATTTTGTGTCAGTTCCCTGTACTACCTGTCTGGGGTGCTGTCTTGCGAGGTTGTGTCAGTTCCCTATATTTCCTGCGGGAGGCGCTGTCTAAGGTGGTGGTGTCAGTTCCCTATTGTTTCTGTTGGGGTCGCTGTCTAAGGAGGCTGTGTGAGTTCCCTGTAGTTCCTTTGTGGGTCGCTCTCTGGAGATGTTCTGTCAGTTCCCTGTCATTCCTGCAGGGGGTTCTGTCTGGGGAGGTTGTGTCAGTTCCCTCTGGTTCCTGAGGTGGTCGCAGTCTGAAGAGATTATGTCAGTTCCCTGTAGTTCCTCTGCAGGGCACTGTCTGGGACATTATGTCTGCTCCCTGTCGTTCCTGTCAGGTATGCTGCCTGGGGAAGTCACGTCAGTTGCCTGTAGTTCCTGAGGGGGGGGCGGGGGGTGCGCTGTCTGGGCTGGTTGTGTCAGTTCCCAGTAGTTTCTGTATGGGGCTCTGTCTGCAGAGGTTATGCCTGTTCCCTGTCATTCCTGTGGGAGACTGTGTCTGCAGAGCTTGCAGCTGTTCCTTGTCGTTCCTCTTGGGGTTGGTGTCTGGAGACATTGTATCAGTTCGCTGTCGTTTCTGTTGGGGGCTCAGTCTGCAGAGCTTGTCAATTGACAGTACTTCCTGTCGCAGCACTGTGTGCGGAGGTTGTGTCAGTACCCTGTCATTCCTGTGGGGGTCGCTCTCTGGGGAGATTGTATCAGTTCACTGTAACTTCTGTGGGGGGGGCTCAGTCTGCGGAGGTTGTGTCAGTTCCCTGTAGTTCCTCTGGAGGGGGGGAGCGCTGCCTGCGGAGATAGTGCCAGTTTTCTGTAGATCCTGTGGGGGTCATTGTCTGGGGAGTTGGTCTCTGTTCCCTATATTTCCTGTGGCGACGCTGTCTGGGGAAGTTGCGTCTGTAACATGTAATTCCAGCGGAGGGCGTCTTTCTGGGGGAGTTGTTTCAGTTCCCTGTAGTTATTGTGCGGGGCGCAGCCTGGGAACATTGTGTCAGTTCCGTGTAGTTCCTGTGGGGTGTGCTGTCTGGTGTAGTTGTGTCAGTTCCCTGTAGTTGTAGGGGGGGATTTGTCTGGGCAGGTTGTGTCAGTTCCTTGTATTTCCTGTCGGGTGCCCTGTCTGCGCAGGTTGTGTTAGTTCCCAGTAATTCCTGTAGGGGGCTTTGTTTGATTAGGTTGTGTCAGTACCCTGCAGTTCCTATGGCCATGCTGTCTGGGGCAGCTGTGTCAGTACCCAGTAGTTCCTGTGGAGGGTCGCTGTCTGGAGAGGTTGTGTCAGTTCCCTGAAGTTCCTGTGGAGGGCGATGCCTTGGGAGGTAGTGACAGATCCCTGTAGCTCGAGGGGCTGGGGGCACTATCTGGGATAGTTGTCTCAGTTCCCTGTAGTTCCTGTTGGGGTGCTGTTTGAGGAGGTTGCCTCAGTTCTCTGTAGTTCCGGTGGGGGGTGGCGGGGCGGTCGTTGTCTGGGGAGGTTGTGTCAGTACCCTATAGTTTCTGTGTGGGACCCTGGCTGGGGAGTTTGTGTCAATAAGCAGCAGTACCTATGGCGGCGCTGTTTGGGAATGTTGTCTCAGTTCCCCAGAGATTCGGACGGCAGGGGAGGGCACTGTTTGGGGAGGTTGTGTCAGTTCCCTATAATTCCTGTTATGGTGCTGTCTGGGGAGGTTGTGTCAGTATCCTGTAGTTCCTGTGCGGGACCTTGTCTGGGGAGTTTGTGTCAATAACCAGTAGTACCTGTGGTGGCGCTCTTTGGAAAGGTTGTGTCAGAACCCATAGATTCCTTCGGGGCGGGGGAGGACACTGTTTGGGGAGGTTGTGGCAGTGCCCTGTTGTTGCTGTGTGGGTGAGAGTGGGTTGTACTGTCTGGGGAGGTTGTGTCAGTTCCCTGTAATTCCTTTTATGGCGCTGTCTGGGGAGGTTGTGTCAGTTCTGTGTAGTTCTTGTGGGGGGCCACGGTCTGTAGTTCCTGTGGCAGCACTGTCTGGTGATGTCGTGTCAGTACGCTGTAGTTCCAGTGGGGGGAGGATGGGGGGTGCTGTTTGCTAGGTTGTGTCACTTCCATGTATTTCGTGCGGGCAGGATGCTGTCTGGAAAGGTTGTATCAGTTCCCTGTAATTCCTGTGGGGGTCGCTGTTTGTGTGAATTGTGTCAGTTCCCTGTAATTCCTGTAGCGGTGCTGTCTGTGGAGGTTGTGTCAGTCTTCTAAAGTTCCAGTGGGGGCGATTTCTTGCGAGGTTGTGTCAGTTCCCTGTAGTTCCCATGGGGGAGGATTGGGGTGCTGTTTGGTAGGTTCTATTACTTTCCTATAGTTCATGCAGGCAGGGCGCTGTCTGGGAAGGTTGTATCAGTTTACTGTAGTTCCTGTGGGGTGGGGCGCTGTCTGGGGAGATTGTGTCAGTTCCCTGTAGTTCCTGTGGCAGCGCTGTCTGGGGAGTTTGTGTCAGCACCCTGTCATTCCTGTGGGGGTCGCTCTCTGTGGAGATTGTATCAGTTCGCTGTAATTTCTGTGGGGGGCTCAGACTGCGACGGTTGTGTCAGTTCCCTGCAGCTCTACGAGGGGCCGCTGCCTGCGGAGATAGTGCCAGTTTGCTGTAGATCCTGTGGGGGTCATTGTCTGGGCAGGTTGTGTCAGTTCCTTGTATTTCCTGTGGTGACGCTTTCTGGGGAGGTTGCGTCTGTACTTTGTAGTTGCTGAAGAGGGCATCTTTCTGGGGAAGTTGTATCAGTTCCCTGTAATTATTGTGTGAGGCGCTGCCTGGGGACATTGTGTCAGTTCCCTATAGTTCCTGTGGGATCCGCTGTCTCGTGTGGTTGTGTCAGTTCCCTGCAATTCCTGAGGTGGGCGTTGACTGGGCCGGTTGTGTCAGTTCCCTGTATTTCCTGTGGGGGACGCTGTCTGTGGAGGTTGTGTCAGTTCGCTGTAGTTCCTTTTGGGGGCCCTGACCATGCAGGTTGTTACGGGGCTTTGTCTGATTAGCTTGTGTGAGTTCCCTGTAGTTCCTGTGGCCACGCAGCCTGGGCCGTTGTGTCAGTACCCATTAGTTCCTGTGGAGGGTCGCTGTCTGGGGAGGTTGTGTCAGTTCCCTGAAGTTCCTGTGGAGGGTGGTGTCTCGGGAGGTAGTGACAGATTCCTGTAGCTCCAGGCGGTGGGGGCACTGTCTGGGGAGGTTGTGTCAGTTCCCTGTAATTCCTGTTATGGTGCTGTCTGGGGACGTTGTGTCAGTTCCCTGTAGTTCCTGTTGGGGGCAGCACTGTCTGGGGAGGTTGTGTCCGTTACCTGTGGTTCTTGTGGGGATCGCTGTCTGGTGAGATTGTGTCAGTTCCCTATAGTTCCTGTGGGGATTGCTGTCTGCGGAGGTTGTGTCAGTTCCCTATAGTTCCTGTGGGGCTCACTGCCTGGGGACATTGTGTCTATTCTCTGTCGTTCTTGTTGGGTGGGCTGCCTGGGGAGGTTGTGGCAGTTTCCTGTAATCCTGACTGGGGGAGGTGTCTGGTATGTTTGTGTCAGTTCCCTGTAGTTTCTGTGGTGGTCGCTGTTTGGGGAGATTGTGTCAATTCGCTGTAGTTCCTGCAGGGGGGCCTGTCTGCGGAGGTTGTGTTAGTTCCCAGTAGTTCTTGTAGGGGGCTCTGTCTGATTAGGTTGTGTCAGTTCCCTGTATTTCCTGTGGCCGCACTGCCTGGGACAGTTGTGTCAGTTCCCTGTAGTTCCTGTGTGGTTCACTGTCTGGGAAGGTAGTGTCAGTTCCCTGTAGTTTCTCTGGGGGTGCTGTCTGGTGAGGTTGTGTCCATTCCCTGTAGGTCCTGTGGGGGATGCTGCCTGTGGAGGTTATGGCAGTTGGCTGTAGTTCCTCTGTGGAGCGTTGCCTGGGGAGATTGTGTCAGTTTGCTGCAGATCCTGTGGGGGTCATTGTCTGGGGAAGTTGTGTCAGCTCCCTGTCGTTCCTGTAGGGGGTTCTGTCTTATTACATTGTGTCAGTTCCCTGCAGTTCATGTGGCGATGCTATCTTGGGAGTTTGCGTCTGTACCCTGTTGTTCCTTTGGAGGGCCTTTTTCTGGGGAGCTTGTGTCAGTTCCATGTACTTCTCATGGGGGATGTTGCCTGGGAGATTCTCTCACTTCCTTGTATTTCCTGTGCGGGGCGTTGTCTGCGGAGGTTGTGTTAGTTCCTTTGGTTCCTGTGGTGGTGCTGTCTGATTACGTGGTATCATTTCCCTGTAGTTCCTGTGAGGGGCGATGTCTGGGGAGGTTGATTCAGCTCCCTGCAGTACCTGTGCGGGGCACTATCTGTGGAGGTTCTGTCAGTTCCCTCAATTCCTGTGTGAGCTGGTGCCTGGGGAGGTAGTGTCAGTTCCCAGTCATTCCTGTGGGGGCGCTGAGTGGGGAGCATGTGTCCGTTCCCTGTAGTTCCTGTGGGAGGCACTTTCTGCGGAGGTTTTGTCAGTTCCCTGTAGTTAAGATGGGGGCAGTTTCTGCAGAGATTATGTCAGTTCCCTGAATTTCCAGTCAGGGCGCTGTCTTGGGAGGTTGTGTCAGTACCCTGTAGTTCCTGTGGGGGACCTTGTCTGGGGAGTTTGTGTCAATAACCAGTAGTAACTGTGGCGGCACTGTTTGGAAAGGTTGTGTCAGTTCCCCATAGATTCCTTCGGTGGGAGGACGCTGTTTGGGGATGGTGTGGCAGTTTCCTGTGGTTCCTGTAGCGGTGCTGTCTGTGGAGGCTGTGTCAGTTCTCTATAGTTCCTCTTGGGGTCGCTGTCTGGGTTGGTTGTGTCAGTTCCCTGTCGATCCCGTGGGGGACCCTTTCTGGGGAGGCTGTGTCAGTTCCCTGTAGTTCCTGTGGGGATGATGCGTGGGGAGGATGGGCCAGTTTCCTGTATTGCCTTTAGTGGGCGCTGTCTGGGGTGGTTGTGTCAGTTCCCTGTAGTGAATGTCAGGCTGCTGTCTGAGGAGGTTGCATCAGTTCCCTGTAGTTCCGGTTGCGGGGTGGTAGCTGTCTGGAGAGTTTGTGTCAGTACCCTGTAGTTCCTGTGGAGACCCTGTCTGGGGAATTTGTGTCAATAACCAGTAGTACCTGTGGCGGTGCTGTTTGGAAATGTTTTGTCAGTTCCCCAGAGATTCCTTCGTTGATGGGGGCGCTGTTTCAGGAGGTTGTGTCAATTCCCTGTTGTTGCTGTGGGGAGTGGGGGCAGGAGGTTGCTGCTGTCTGGGGAGGTTGTGTCAGTTCCCTGTAATTCCTGTTATGGTGCTGTCTCGGGAGATTGTGTCAGTTCAATGTACTTCTCATGGGGGATGCTGCCTGGGAGATTCTCTCAATTCCTTGTATTTCCTCTGTGGGGCATTGTCTGCGGAGTTTGTGTTAGTTCCCTCTAGTTCCTATGGCAGTGCTGTCTGAGTAGGTTGTATCATTTGTATCATACTTAGTACCTGTGGGGGGCAATGTCTGAGGAGGTTGATTCAGCTCCCTTTAGTTCCTATGCGGGGCGCTATCTGTGGAGGTTCTGTCAGTTCCCTCAATTCCTGTGCGAGGTGGTGCCTGGGGAGGTAGTGTCAGTTCCCTGTAGTTCCTTTTGGGGGCACTGTTTAGGGAGGTTACATCAGTTCCCAGTCATTCCTGTGGGGAGCATGTGTTAGTTCCTTGTACTTCCTGTGGGGGCTGCTTTCTGGGGATGTGGTGTCAGTTCCCTGTCGTTAATATGGGGGCGGTTTCTGCGGAGCTTGTGTCAGTTCCCTGACTTTCCAGTCGGGGCGATGTCTGAGGATGTTGTGTCAGTTACCTCCAGTTCCGATCGGTGTGTCGGGGCGGGGGGAGTTGCTGTCTGGGGAGGTTGTGTCAATACTCTGTAGTTCCTGTGGGGGACCTTGTCTGGGGAGTTTGTGTCAATAACCAGTAGTACCTGTGGCGGCGCTGTTTAGAAAGGTTGTGTCAGTTCCCCATAAATTCCTTTGGCGGGGCGGACGTTGTTTGGGGAGGTTGTGGCAGTTCCCTGTTGTTGCTGTGTGGGTGAGGGTGGGTTGTGCTGTCTGGGGAGGTTGTGTCCGTTCCCTGTAATTCCTTTTATGGCGCTGTCTGGGGAGGTTGTGCCAGTTCCGTGTAGTTCTTGTGGGGAGCCGCGGTCTGTAGTTCCTGTGGCAGCACTGTCTGGCGATGTCGTGTCAGTACCCTGTAGTTCCAGTGGGGGGAGGATGGGGGTGCTGTTTGTTAGGTTGTGTCACTTCCATGTATTTCGTGTGGGCAGGACGCTGTCTGGGAAGGTTGTATCAGTTCCCTGTAATTCCTGTCGGGGGCGCTGTCAGGGGAGGTTATGTCAGTTCACTGTAATTCCTGTGGGGGTCGCTGTTTGTGTGGATTGTGTCAGTTCCCTGTAATTCCTGTAGTGGTGCTGGCTGTGGAGGTTGTGTCAGTCTTCTAAAGTTCCAGTTGGGGCGATGTCTTGCGAGGTTGTGTCAGTTCCCTGTGGTTCCCATGGGAGGAGGAAGGGGGTGCTGTTTGGTAGGTTCTATCACTTTCCTGTAGTTCATGCAGGCAGGGCGCTGTCTGGGAAGGTTGTATCAGTTTACTGTAGTTCCTGTGCGGGGGGGGGGGTGCTGTCTGGGGAGATTGTGTCAGTTCCCTGCAGTTCCTCTGGGGGTCACTGTCTGGGAAGGTTGTGTCAGTTCCCTTTTGTTCCTGTCGGGGTCGCTGTCTTGGGACTTTGTGTCAGTTCCCTGTACTACCTGTGTGGAGTGCTGTCTTGTAAGGTGGTGTCAGTTCCCTATCATTTCTGTTGGGATGCACTGTCTGAGGAGGTTTTGTGAGTTCCCTGTAGTTCCTGTTTGGGGTGCTCTCTGGGGATGTTCTGTCAGTTCCCTGGCGTTCCTGCAGGGGGTTCTGCCTGGGGAGGTTGTGTCAGTTCCCTGTAGTTCTTGTGGGGAGGGGTGGGGAAGCGGGGAAGGTGTGCTGTCTGGGAAGGTTGTGTCATTTTCCCTGCTGTTCATGTGGTGGGCGCTGTCGAAGAGGTTGTGACAGTTTCCTGTCGTTCCGGTTGGGGGGGGGGGGCGGGGGCGCTGTTTGGGGATGTTGTGTCAGTTCCCTGTAGTTCCTCTGCAGGACACTGTCTGGGGACATTGTATCTGCTCCCTGTTGTTCTTGTCAGGGATGCTGCCTGGGGAAGTCGTGTCAGTTTCTTGTAGTTCCTGAGGGGGGCGCTGTCTAGGCTGGTTGTATCAGTTCTGTGTAGTTCCTATGGGGGGGTCGCTGTCTGGGGAGGTTGCGTTAGTTCGTTGTAGTTTCTGTTGGGGGCTCAGTCTGTGGAGCTTGTGTCTGTTCCCTGTCGTTCCTGTTGGGGTCAGTGTCTGGGGACAATGGGCCCAAGTTTCCACATGATTTGCGCCTGATTTTTAGGAGCAACTGGTGGAGAACGGACTCTCTTAGAAATCGCAATTCTCCACATTTTTTTTTCTGCAGTTCGAGTTAATTAGAACAGTTCCACTTTGGAACAGAATTTTTTTTTCAAAAGGGGGCGTGTCTGGCCACTGACGCCTGATTTCAAAGTTTCCACAGTACTCCAAACTAACTTAGAATGGAACAAGTGAAGATTTTTGTAGAACTGAAAAAACCTTGTCTACACAGTAAAAAATCAGGCGCAGGTTACAAATTAGGCGTCCAGAACGAGGTGGCGGGGAGGGGGGGGAAGGGAAGTCATTAAATTCTATAATAAATCCTTATTTATACGTCTACAAATATTATACAAATAAATCCAACCTGAATAAACATTTATAAGCAAAGAAAAGATTAAATAAACCATCTTCCTACTGTGTGAAAGTGCTTCACCCAGGGAGAATGCTGCAGGCGTTCGTTCCCGCGGGGTGGGGGGGAGGAGAAAGCCGTTTGTTCCCGACGGCGGGCGGGGAGGGGGAGGGAAACACCTGCCTCAACTTTCTGAGGCTTTCTGCAGCCTTCTCAGTGCTGATGTGCTGATGGCAATGTGCTTTTATTAAAAAATGTTCAAAAATTAAACAGCTACAAAGAACTACAAAAATGGCTGAGTGCCAATGTTTCCTTCACACTGCGCGTGCGCGAACGCTTCAACGCGCACGCGCAGCGTTGCCGGCAGGAAAAAAACTAATTTAAATGGTACCCGTCCCTCCCACTTACAAAATCGGCGCGAGTGTAGGCTCCGCCCCCCTGGGCGCCGCGCCAAGCAGACAAGGAGCTGCAGGGCGTTCCAGAATCGCGTGTTTTTTTTCCGGCGCTGTTTTAGGCGCGACAAACGGGCGCCCAGCTCGGAGGGGCGCCCGTTTTTTATCGTGTGGAAACTTGGGCCCATTGTATCAGTTCGCTGTAGTTTTTGTAGGGGGCTCACATTGTGGAGCTTGTGTCAGTTCCCAGTACTTCCTGTGGCAGCGCTGTCTGGGGAGTTTGTGTCAGTACCCTGTCATTCCTGTGGGGGTCGCTCTCTGGGGAGATTGTATCAGTTCGCTGTAATTTCTGTGGGGGGCTCAGTCTGAGGAGGTTGTGTCAGTTCCCTGTAGCTCTTCTGGGGGCCGCTGCCTGCGGAGATAGTGCCAGTTTGCTGTAAATCCTGTGGGGGTCATTGTCCGGGCAGGTTGTGTCAGTTCCTTGTATTTCCTGTGGCGACGCTTTCTGGAGAGGTTGCGTCTGTACTCTGTAGTTCCTGTAGAGGGCGTCTTTCTGGGAAAGTTGTATCAGTTCCCTGTAGTTATTGTGCGAGGCACTGCCTGGGGACATTGTGTCAGTTCCCTATAATTCCTGTGGGATCCGCTGTCTCGTGTGGTTGTGTCAGTTTCCTGCAGTTCCTGAGGTGGGCGTTGTCTGAGCAGGTTTTGTCAGTAACCTGTATTTCCTGTGGGGGACGCTGTCTGTGGAGGTTGTGTCAGTTCGCTATAGTTCCTTTTGGGGGCCCTGTCCGCGCAGGTTGTGTTAGGTCCCAGTAGTTCCTGTAGGGGGCTTTGTCTGATTAGGTTGTGTGAGTTCCCTGTAGTTCCTGTGGAGGGTCGCTTTCTGGGGAGGTTGTATCAGTTCCCTGTAGTTCCTGTGGAGGGCGGTGTCTAGAGAGGTAGTGACAGATCCCTGTCGCTCTCGGCGGTGAGGGCACTGTCTGGGGAGGTTGTGTCAGTTGCCTATAGTTCCTGTCAGGCTCGTTGTCTGAGGAGTTTGTTTCATTTCCCTCTAGTTCTTGTGCGGGGCTTTCTGGGGACATTGTTTCAATTCCCTGTAGTTCCTGTTGGGTGTGCTGTCTGGTGAGATTGTGTCAGTTCACTGTCGTTTCTGTGGGTGTGCTGTCTGGGGAGGTTGTGTCAGTTCACTGTAGTTCCAGTGGGTGGGGGTGCTGTCTGGAGATGTTGTGTCAGATCCCTGTAGTTCCTGTGGGGTGCACTGTCTGTGGAGGTTGTGTCAGTTCCCTGTGGTTGTGGGGAGCACTGTGTGAAGACGTTGTGTCAGTTCCCTGTAGTTCCAGTGGGGGGCTCTGTCTGGGGATGTTGTGTCAGTTCCCTGTAGTTCCCATAGCAGGTGCTGTTTGAGAAGGTTATATCAGTTCCCTGTAGTTCCGGGGCGGGTGGGGGCGCTGTCTCAGAAGGCTGTGTCAGTTCTCTCTAGTTCCTGTGGGCAGGGGTCACTGTCTGGGGATGTTGTACCAGTACCCTGTCGTTCCTCTGGGTGTGGCTGTCTGGGAAGGTTGCATAGGATACCCTATAGTTGCTGTGGGAGGGGTACTGTCTGGGGAAATAGTGTCAGTTCCCTGTAATCACTGTGCGGGGTGCTGTCTGTGTTGGTTGTATCAGATCCCTGTCATTCCTGTGGCGGTGCTGCCTGGGGAAGTTGTGTCATTTCCCTGTAGTTCCTGTGGGAGCTGATGTCATGCGAGATTGTGTCAGTTCCCTGTAGTTCCTGTGGGGGCACTGTGTTTGAAGGTTGAGTCAGTTTCCTGTATTTCCTAAAGTGTGCGCAGTCTGGGGAGGTTGTGTCAGTTCCCTGTAGTTCCTATTGGGGTGCAGTCTGAGGAGGTTGCTTCAGCTTCCTGTAGCTCTGGTGGCAGGAGTGGGGGGGGGGCCGGGGGGACGTCGCTGTCCAGGGAGGTTGTGTCAGTACCCTGTAGTTCCTGTGGGGGCACTGTGTTTGAAGGTTGGATCAATTTCCTGTATTTCCTAAAGTGTGCGCAGTCTGGGGAGGTTGTGTCAGTTCCCTGTAGTTCCTGTTGGGTGCTGCCTGAGGAGGGTGCATCAGTTCCCTGTGGTTCCGGTGGCGAGGGGGGTCGCTGTCTGGGGAGGTTGTGTCAGTATCCTGTAGTTCCCGTGTGGGACGCTATCTGGGGAGTTTTTGTCAAAAAGCAGTTGTACCTATGGCGCTGCTGTTTGGGAATGTTGTGTCAGTTCCCTGGAGATTCCTTCAGGGGGGAAGGCGCTGTTTGGGGAGGTTGTGTCAACTCCCTGTAATTCCTGTTACGGCGCTGTCTGGGGACATTTTGTCAGTTCCCTGTAGTTCCTGTGCGGGGGCGGTGGGGGTCGGGGGCTGTCAGGGGAGGTTGTGACCATTACCTGTGGTTCTTGTGGGGGGCCGCTGTCTGGAAGGTTGTGTCAGTTCCCAGTCATTCCTGCAGGGAGTTCTGCCTGGGGAGGTTGTGTCAATTCCCTATGGTTCCTGAGGTGGTCGCAGTCTGAAGAGGTTGTGTCAGTTCCCTGTAGTTCCTCTGCAGGGCACTGTCTGGGGACATTGTGTCTGCTCCCTGTTGTTCCCGTCAGGTATGCTGCCTGGGGAAGTCACGTCAGTTGCCTGTAGTTCCTGAGGGGGGCGGGGCAGGGGGGCGCTGTCTGGGCTAGTTGTGTCAGTTCCCTGTAGTTCCTGTGGGGGTCACTATCTGGGGAGGTTGTGTCAATTCGCTGTAGTTTCTGTGGGGGGCTCTGTCTGCAAAGATTATGCCTGTTCCCTGTCGTTCCTGTGGGAGGCTCTGTCTGCAGAGCTTGTGTATTTTCCCTGTCGTTCATGTTGGGCTTGGTGTCTGGAGACATTGTATCAGTTCACTGTAACTTCTGTGGGGGGCTCATTCTGCGGAGCTTGTGTCAGTTCCCTGTAGTTCCTTGGGGGGGGGGGAGGGCGCTGCATGCGGAGATAGTGCCAGTTTGCTGTAGATCCTGTGGGGGTCATTGTCTGGGGAGGTAGTCTCTGTTCCCTTTATTTCCTTTGGCGACGCTGTCTGGGGAGGTTGCGTCTGTAACATGTAATTCCAGCAGAGGCCGTCTTTCTGGGGAAGTTGTTTCAGTTCCCTGTAGTTATTGTGCGGGGCACTGCCTTGGGACATTGTGTCAGTTCCTGTGGGGTGCGCTGTCTGGTGTGGTTGTGTCAGTTCCCTGCAGTTGCTGAGGGGGGGATTTGTCTGGGCAGGTTGTGTCAGTTCCCTGTATTTCCTGTGGGGGACGCTGTCTGTGGAGGTGGTGTCAGTTTGCTGTACTTCCTGTGGGGTGCCCTGTCTGCGCAGGTTGTGTTAGTTCCCAGTAGTTCCTGTAGGGGGCTCTGTCTGATTAGGTTGTGTCAGTATCCTGTAGTTCCTATGGCCATGCTGTCTGGGGCGGTTGTGTCAGTTCCCTGTAGTTCCTGTGGAGGGTGGTGTCTTGGGATGGAGTGACAGATTCCTGTAGCTTCAGGGGGTGGGGGCGAATTCTGGGGAGCTTGTGTCAGTTGCCTGTAGTTCCTGTCGGGGTTGCTATCTGAGGAGTTTGTTTCATTTCCCCGTAGTTCCTTTGGGGTTTTCTGGGGACATTGTTTCAGTTCCCTGTATTTCCTGTGGAGTGTGCTGTCTGTGGAAGTTGTATCAGTTCCCTGTGGTTCATGCAGGCAAGGCACTGTCTGGAAAGGTTGTATCAGTTCCCTGTAGTTCCTGTAGGGTGCGCTGTCTGGGGAGGTCATGTCAGTTCCCTGTAATTCCTTTGGGGGTCGCTGTTTGTGTAGATTGTGTCAGTTCCCTGTAGTTCCTGTAGCGATGCTGTCTATGGAGGTTGTGTCAGTTCCCTATAGTTCCAGTGGGGGCGTTAACTTGCGAAGTTGTGTCAGTTCCTTGTATTTCCCGTGGTGGGAGGATGGGGCGCTGTTTGGTACGTTGTGTCACTTCCCTGTCGTTCATGCGGGCAGGGCGCTGTCTGGGAAGGTTGTATCAGTTCACTGTAGTTCCTGTCGGGGGCTCTGTCTGGGGAGGTTGTGTCAGTTTCCTGTAGTTCCTTTGGAGGTTGCTGTCTGGGGATTTTGTGTCAGTTCCCTGTACTGCCTGTGTGGGGTGCTGTCTGGCGAGGTTGTGTCAGTTCCCTATATTTCCTGTGGGATGCACTGTCTGGGGTGGTGGTGTCAGTTCCCTATCATTTCTGTGGGAGTCGCTGTCTGAGGAGGTTGTGTGAGTTCCCTGTAGTTTATGTGTGGGTTGCTCTCTGGAGATGTTCTGTCAGTTCCCTGTCATTCTTGCAGGGGGTTCTGCCTGGGGAGGTTGTGTCAGTTCCCTGTAGTTCCTGTGGGGGTGGGGGGGGAGTGCTGCGCTGTCTGGGAAGGTTGTGTCAGTTCCCTGTAGTTCATGTGGTGGGCGCTGTCTGGGGAGGTTGTGACAGTTTCCTGTTGTTCCTGGAGGGGCGCTGTTTGGGGATGTTCCTGAGGTGGTCGCAGACTGGAGACGTTGTGTCAGTTCCCTGTAGTTCCTCTGCAGGGCACTGTCTGGGGACATTGTGTTTGCTCCCTGTCGTTTCTGTCAGAGATGCTGCCCGGGAAGTCGCGTCAGTTTCCTGTAGTTCCTGAGGCGGGGGTGATGTCTGGGGTGGTTGTGTCAGTTCCCTGTAGTTCCTGTGGGGTCACTGTCTGGGGAGGTTGTGTCAGTTTTCTGTAGTTTCTGTGGGGGGCTCTGTCTGCAGAGGTTATGCCTGTTCCCTGTCATTTCTGTGGGAGGCTCTGTCTGCGGAGTTTGTGTCTGTTTCCTATTGTTCCTATTGGGGTTGGTGTCTGGGGACATTGTATCAGTTCACTGTAGTTTCTGTGGGGGGCTCGGTCTGCGGAGCTGGTGTGAGTTCCTAGTACTTCCTCTGGCAGCGCAGCCTGGGGAGGTTGTGTCAGTACCCTGTCATTCCTGTGGGGGTCACTCTCTGGGGAGATTGTATCTGTTCGCTGTAACTTCTGTGAGGGGCTCAGTCTGCGGAGGTTGTGTCAGTCCCCTGTAGTTCCTCTGTGGTGGTGGGGGGGGGGGGGACGCTGCCTGTGGAGATAGTGCCAGTTTGCTGTAGATCCTGTGGGGGTCATTGTCTGGGCAGGTGGTCCCAGTTCCCTATATTTCCTGTGGCGAAGTTGTCTGGGGAGTTTGCATCTGTAACCTGTAGTTCCTGCGGAGGTCATCTTTCTGGGGAAGTTGTTTCAGTTCCCTGGAGTTATTGTGCGGGGCGCTGTCTGGGGAGATTGTGTCAGTACCATGTAGTTCCTGTGTGGGGAGTTTTTGTCAATAAGCAGTAGTACCTATGGCAGCGCTGTTTGGGAATGTTGTCTCAGTTCCCCGGAGATTCGTTCGGGGGGGTGGGCACTGTTTGGGGAGGTTGTGTCAGTTCCCTGTAATTCCTGTTATGGCGCTGTTTGGGGACATTGTCAGTTCCCTGTAGTTCCTGTTGGGGGGGGGGGTGGGGGCACTGTCTGGGGAGGTTATGTCCGTTACCTGTGGTTCTTGTGGGGGACCGCTGTCTGGAAGGTTATGTCAGTTCCCTATAGTTCCTGTGGGGATTGCTGTCTGGGGAGGTTGTGTCAGTTCCCTCTAGTTCCTGTGGGGCTCGCTGTCTGAAGAGTTTGTGTCAGTCCCCCGTAGTTCTGGTGGGGTGCGTTGTCTGGGGACGTTATGTCTATTCTCTGTCGTTCTTGTGGGGTGGGTTGCCTGGGGAGGTTGTGGCAGTTTCCTGTAATCCTGACGGGGGGAGGTGTCTGGTATGTTTGTGTCAGTTCCCTGTAGTTTCTGTGGCGGTCGCTGTTTGGGGAGATTGTGTCAGTTCGCTGTAGTTACTGTGGGGGGCCCTGTCTGCGGAGGTTGTGTTAGTTCCCAGTAGTTCCTGCAGGGGGCTCTGTCTGATTAGGTTGTGTCAATTCCCTGTATTTCCTGTGGAGGGCAGTGTCTTGAGATGTAGTGACAGATTCCTGTAGCTTCAGGGGGTGGGGTCAAAATCTGGGGAGCTTGTGTCAGTTGCCTGTAGTTCCTGTCTGGGTTGCTGTCTGAGGAGTTTGTTTCATTTCCCCATAGTTCCTTTGGGTTTTCTGGCATCATTGTTTCAGTTCTGTGTTTTTTGTGTGGAGTGTGCTGTCTGGTGAGATTGTTTCAGTTCCCTGTAGTTCCTGTGAGTGGGGTGTGCTGTGTGGAGACATTGTGTCAGATCCCTGTAGTTCCTGTGCAGTGTGCTGTCTGTGGAGGTTGTATCAGTTCTCTGTAGTTCGTGCGGGCAAGGCGCTGTCTGGGAAGGTTGTATCAGTTCCCAGTAGTTCCTGTGGGGTGCGTTGTCTGGGGAGGTCATGTCAGTTCCGTGTAATTCCTGCGGGGGTCGCTGTTTTGTAGATTGTGTCAGTTCCCTGTACTTCCTGCAGCGGTGCTGTCTGTGGAGGTTGTGTCAGTTCCTTATAGTTCCAGTGGGGGCGATATCTTGCGAAGTTATGTCCGTTCCCTGTATTTCCCATGGGGGGACGATGGGGCGCTGTTTGTTAGGTTGTGTCACTTCCCTTTCGTTCGTGGGGGCAGGGCGCTGTCTGGGAAGGTTGGATCAGTTCACTGTAGTTCCTGTCGGGGGCTCTGTCTGGGAAGGTTGTGTCAGTTTCCTGTACTGCCTGTGTGGGGTGCTGTCTGGTGAGGTTGTGTCAGTTCCCTATATTTCCTGTGGGATGCGCTGTCTGGAATGGTGGTGTCAGTTCCCTATCATTTCTGTGGGGGTCGCTGTCTGAGGTGGTTGTGTGAGTTCCCTGTAGTTCCTGTTTGGGTTGCTCTCTGGAGATGTTCTGTCAGTTTCCTGTCATTCTTGCAGGGGGTTCTGCCTGAGGAGATTGTGTCATTTCCTTGTAGTTCCTGTGGGGGTGGGGGACGGCAGTGGGGGGGGGCGGGAGCTTGCGGGGGATGCTGCACTGTCTGTGGAGGTTGTGACAGTTCCCTGGAGTTCCTTGGGTGCGCTGTTTGGGGATGTTCCTGAGGTGGTTGCAGTCTGAAGAGGTTGTGTCACTTCCCTGTAGTTCCTCTGCAGGGCACTGTCTGGGGACATTGTGTCTGCTCCCTGTGTTTCTGTCAGAGATGTTGCCTGTGGAAGTTGCGTCGGTTTCCTGTGGTTCCTGTGGGGATCGCTGTCTGGGGAGGTTATGTCAGTTTGCTGTAGTTTCTGTAGGGGGCTCTGTCTGCAGAGGCTATGCCTGTTCCCTGTCGTTTCTGTGGGAGGCTCTGTCTGCGGAGCTTGTATCTGTTCCCTGTTGTTCCTATTGGGGTTGGTGTCTGGGGACATTGTATCAATTCACTGTAGTTTCTGTTGGGGGCTCAGTCTGCCGAGCTTGTGTGAGTTCCCAGTACTTCCTGTGGCAGTACTGTCTGGGGAGGTTGTGTCAGTACCCTGTCATTCCTGTGGGGGTCGCTCTCTGGGGAGATTGTATCAGTTCACTGTAACTTCTGTGGGGGGCTCAGTCTGCGGAGGTTGTGTCTGTTCCCTGTAGTTCCTCTGGGGGGGGGGGGGGGCGCTACCTGTTGAGATAGTGCCAGTTTGCTGTAGATTCTGTGGGGGTCATTGTCTGGGGAGGTGGTCTCAGTTCCCTGTATTTCCTGTGGCGACACTGTCTGGAGATGTTGTGTCAGGTCCCTGTAGTTCCTGTGAGGTGTGCTGTCTGTGGAGGTTGTGTCAGTTCCCTGGAGTTCCTGTGTAGAGCACTTTGTCAGGACTTTGTGTCAGTTCCCTGTAGTTCCTGTGGGGGGCTCGGTCTAGGGAGGTTGTGTCAGTTCACTGTAGTTCCTGTAGCAGGTGCTGTTTGAGGAGGTTATATCAGTTTCCTGTAGTTCCGGGGGGTGGTGGGGCATTGTCTCTGGAGGTTTTGTCAGTTTCCTGTAGTTCCTGTGGGCAGGGGTCGCTGTCTGGGGACGTTGTATCATTACCCTATAGTTCCTCTGGGAGTTCGCTGTCTGGAGAAGTTGCATCGGTTCCCTGTAGTTCCTGTGGGAGGGGCGCTGTTTGGGGAAATAGTGTCAGTTGCCTGTAATCACTGTGTGGGGTGCTGTCTGTGTTGGTTGTCTCATATCCCTGTCATTCCTGTGGCGGCGCTGCCTGGGGTGGTTGTGTCAGTTCCTTTAGATCCTGTGGGGGACGCTTTCTGGGGAGGCTGTGTCAGTTGCCTGTAGTTCCTGTGGGGGTGCTGTCTGGGGATGTTGTGTCAGTTCCCTGTAGTTCCTGTGGGGGCACTGTGTTTGAAGGTTGGGTCAGTTTTCTGTATTTCCTAAAGTGTTCGCAGTCTGGGGAGGTTGTGTTCCTTCCCTGTAGTTCCTATGCAGGGACGCTGTCTGTTGAGGTTGAGTCAGTTCCCTGTAGTTGCTCTGGTGGGGCGCTGCCTGTGGAGATTGTGCCAATTTGCTGTAGATCCTGTGGCGGTCGTTGTCTGGGGAGGTTGTGTCAGTTCCCTGTCGTTCCTGTGGCGATGTTGTCGGCGAGGTTGCGTCTGTACCCTGTAATTCCTGCAGAGGGCATCTTTATGGGGCAGTTGTTTCAGTTCCCTGTAGTTATTGTGCAGAGCGCTGCCTGGGGACATTGTGTCAGTTCCCTGCAGGTCCTGTGGGGTTCGCTGTCTAGGGACGTTGTGTCAGATCCCTATAGTTTCTGTGGGGATGCTCTCTGGGGAGGTTGTGTCAGTTCCCTGTAGTTGCTGTGGGGGTGCTCTCTGGGGAGGTTGTGTCAGTTCCCTGTAGTTGCTGTGGGGGACGCTGTCTGTGGAGGTTGTGTCAATTCCCTGTAGTTCCTGTTGGGTGGGGTCGCTGTCTGGGGACGTTATGTCAGGCCCATGTAGTTCCTGTGGGGGACGCTGTATGTGGAGATTGTGTCAGTTCCCTGTAGTTACTGTGGGGTGGGGTCGCTTCCTGGGGATGTTGTGTCAGGTCCCTGTAGCTCCTGTGGGGTCGCTGTCTGTGGAGATTGTGTCAGTACCCTTTAGATCCTGTGGGTTGCGCTTTCTGAGGTGTTTGTGTCAGTTCCCTGTTGGGGGTGTTGATGAGGACGTTTTGTCTGGTCCCTGTAGTTCCTCTGGGGGTCTCTGTCTGGGGACTTTGTGTCAGTTTCCTGTATTTACTGTGGTGGGTGCTGTCTGGGGTGGTTGTGTCAATTCCCTGTATATCCTGTGAGAGGCGGATTCTGGGAGGTTGTGTCATTTCCCTGTAATTAATATGGAGGGCGATTTCTGGAGAGGTTGTGACAGCATCCTGTATTTCCTGTCGGGGTGCTGTCTACGGAGGTTGTGTCAGTTCCCTGTAGTTCCTGTGGGGGATACTGTCTGGGGAGGCGGTGTCAGTTCTCTGTAGTTCCTGTGGCGGTGCTGTCTGGGGAGTTTGCGTCTGTACCCTGTAATTCTTGTGGTGGCACTGTCTGGGGATATCGTGTCAATTTCCTAAAGTTCCCGTGGGGTGAGGATGGGGACGCTGTCTGGAGAGGTTGTGTCAGTTCCCTGTAGTTCTTGTTGGGGGGGGGGCGGTTGCTGTCTGGGCAGGTTCTTTCAGTTCCCTGTAGTTTCTGTTGGGGGTACTGTCTGGGGAGGTTGTGTCTGTTCCCTGTAATTCCTGTAGGGGTCGCTGTCTGTATAAATTGTGTCAGTTCCCTGTAGTTCCTGTGGCGGTGCTGTCTGGGGAAGTTGTGTCAGTTCCCTGTAGTTCCAGTGGGGGCGATGTCTTGTGAGGTTGTGTCAGTTCCCTGTCATACATGTGGTGGCGCACTGTCTGGGCAGGTAGTGTCAGTTTCCTGTCGTTCCTCTGGGGGACGCTTTGTCAGTTCCCTGTCGTCACTCTGGGGGTGCTGTGTGGGGAGGTTGGATCAGTTTCCTGTATTTCCTATAGTGGGCGCTGTCTGCAGAGGTGATGTCATTTCCCTGTAGTTCCTTTCAGGGTGCTCTCTGAGGAGTTTGCATAAGTTGCCTGTAGTTCCGCTAGGGGCGGACGCTGACTGGGGAGGTTGTGTCAGTAACTGTAGTTCCTGTGGCGGACCCTGTCTGGGGAGTTTGTTTCAATAACCAGTCGGACCTGTGGCGGCGATGTTTTGGATATGTTGTGTCAATTCCCTGTAGATTCCTGAGGGGGGGGTGCGCTGTCTGGGGAGGTTGTATCATTTCCCTGGAATTCCTGTTATGGCACTGTCTGGGGAGGTTGTGTCAGTTCCCTGTAGTTCCTGTGTGGGGCGCTGTCTGGGGACTTTCTGTCAGTTCACTGTCGTTCCTGCGCGGGGGTTCTGCCTGGAGAGGTTGTGTCAGTTCCCTGTAGTTCCTGTGGGGTGGGGGGGGGTGGCGGGGGCGCTGTCTGGACAGGTTGTATCAGTTCCCTATAGCTCCTGTGGGGGTGTGCTGTCTGGGGAGGTTGTGTCAGTTCCCTGTAATTCATTAAGGGGTTGCTTTCTGTGTCAATTGTGTCAGTTCCCTGTAGTTCCTGTGGGGGATGTTGTCTGTGGAGGTTGTGTCAGGTCCCTGTAGATCCTGTGGGTTGCGCTTTCTGGGGTGTTTGTGTCAGTTCTCTGTAGTTCCTGTGGTGGGGGGGGGGTGCGGGGAGGTGGGGTGCTATGTGAGGACGTTGTGTCTGATCGCTGTCGTTCCTCTGGAGGTCTCTGTGTGGGGAGGTTTTGTCAGTTTCCTGTATTTCCTGTGCTGGGCGCTGTCTGGGGAGGTTGTGTCAGTTCCCTGTATTTCCTGTGAGAGGCGCTTACAGCGGAGGTTGTGCCAGTTCCCTATAATTAAAGTGGTGGGCGGTTTCTGGGGAGGTTGTGTCAGTATCCTGTAATTAAAGTGGTGGGCGGTTTCTGGGGAGGTTGTGTCAGTATCCTGTATTTCCTGTCAGGGTGCTGTCTACGGAGGTTGTGTCAGCTCCCTGTCGTTTCTGTGGGGGTGCTCTCTGGGGAGGTTGTGTCAGTTCCCTGTAGTTCCAATGGGGGCAATGTCTTGTGAGGTTGTGTCAATTCCTAATCGTACCTGTGGCGGGGTACTGTCGGGGAAGGTAGTGTCAGTTCCCTGTAGTTCTTCTGGGGGTTGCTGTCTGGGGTGGTTGTGTCAGGTTCCTGTCGATCCTGTGTGGGTCGCTGTCTGGCGACTTTCTATCAGTTCACTGTCGTTCCTGCGTGGGGGTTCTGCCTGGAGAGGTTGTGTCAGTTCCCTGTAGTTCCTGTGGGGGGAGCGGGGGCGCTGTCTGGGGAGGTTGTGTCAGTTACCTGTAGTTCCTGTGTGGGTCGCTGTCTGGGGACTTTCTGTCAGTTCACTGTCGTTCCTGCGCGGGGGTTCTGCCTGGGGAGGTTGTGTCAGTTCCCTGTAATTCCTTAAGCGTTTGCTGTCTGTGTCAATTGTGTCAGTTCCCTGTAGTTCCTGTGGGGTGGGGTCGCTGTCTGGGGACATTGTGTCAGGTCCCTGTAGATCCTGTGGATTGCACTTTCTGGGGTGTTTGTGTCAGTTCTCTGTAGTTCCTGTGGTGGCGGGGGTGGGGGAGCGGTGGGGGGGGAAGGCGGGGCGCTGTGTGAGGATGTTGTGTCTGATCGCTGTAGTTCCTCTGGAGGTCTCTGTGTGGGGAGTTTTTGTCAGTTTCCTGTATTTCCTGTGCTGGGCGCTGTCTGGGGAGGTTGTGTCAGTTCCCTGTATTTCCTGTGAGAGGCGCTTACCGCGGAGGTTGTGCCAGTTCCCTGTAATTAAAGTGGTGGGCGGTTTCTGGGGAGGTTGTGTCAGTATCCTGTATTTCCTGTCAGGGTGCTGTCTACGGAGGTTGTGTCAGCTCCCTGTCATTTCTGTGGGGGTGCTCTCTGGGGAGGTTGTGTCAGTTCCCTGTAGTTCCAGTGGGGGCGATGTCTTGTGAGGTTGTGTCAATTCCTAATCGTACCTGTGGCGGAGTACTGTCGGGGAAGGTAGTGTCAGTTCCCTGTAGTTCTTCTGGGGGTTGTTGTTTGGGGTGGTTGTGTCAGTTCCCTGTAGTTCCTGTGGGGGCACTGTGTATGGAGGTTGGGTCAGTTTCCTGTATTTCCTATAGTGGGCACTGTCTGGGGAGGTTGTGTAATTTCCTTGTAGTACCTGTCGGGGTGCTGTCTGGGGAGTTTCTGTCAATAACCAGTCGTATCTGTGGCGGCGCTGTTCTGGAATGTTGTGTCATTTCCCCATAGATTCCTTGGTTGAGGGGGCGCTGTATGGGGAGGTTGTGTCAGTTCCCTGTAGTTCCTGTGGGTGGGGGGGCAATGTCTGGGGAGGTTGTGTCAGTTACCTGTCGTTCTTGTGGGGGACCACTATCTGGGAGGTTGTGACAGTTCCCTTTTGTTGCTGTGGCTTTGCTGTCTGGGCAGGTTGTGTCAGTTCCCTGTACTATCTCTGGGGGCGTTGTCTGGTAAGGTTGTCTCCATTCCCTGTAGTTCCTGTTGGAGATGCCGTCTGTGGAGTTTTTGTCAGTTCCCTGTAGTTCCTCTGTGGGGCGCTGCCTGGGGAGATTGTGTCAGTTTGCTGCTGCTCCTGTCGGGGTCATTGTCTGGCGAGGTTGTGTCAGTTTCCTGTAGTTCCTGTAGGGGTTTCTGTCTTATTAGGTTGTGTCAATTCTCTGTAGTTCCTGTCGCGATGCTGTCTTAGGAGTTTACGTTGATACCCTGTAGTTGATGTGGAGGGCCTCTTTCTGGGGAGATTGTGTCAGTTCCCTGTATTTCCTGTGGGGGACACTGTGGAGGCTACGTCAGTGCCCTGTAGTTCCTGTGGGTGCGCTGTCCGGGGAGTTTGTGCCTGTACCCTGTAGTTCCTGTGGGGGCACTGTCTGGCGATGTCGTGTCAGTTCCTGGTAGTTCCTGTGGGGGGAGGATGGTGGCGCTGTCTGGGGAAGCTGTGTCACTTCCCTGCATTACCTGTGAGGGGCACTGTCTATGGAGGTTGTGATAGTTTCTTGTAGTTCCGGGGGGTCGGGGGTGCTGTTTGGGACTGTTGTGTCAGTTCCCTATAGTTCTTGAGGGGGTCGCAGTCTGAAGAGGTTGTGTCAGTTCCCTGTAGTTCCTCTGCAGGGCACTGTCTGAGGACATTGTATCTGTTCCCTCTCATTCCTGTGGGGAGTGCTGCCTGAGCAGGTCGCAACAGTTGATGTGGTTCCTGAGGTGGGGGCGCTGTCTGGGCTGGTTGTGTCAGTTCCCTGTAGTTCCTGTGGGGGTCGCTGTCTGTGGAAGTTGTGTCAGTTCACTGTAGTTTCTGTGGACGGCTCTGTATGCAGAGGTTGTGTCTGTTGCCTGTCGTTCTAGCAGGGGCTTTGTCTGTGAGGTTGTGTCTGTTCCCTGTTGTTCCTGTGGGAGTCGCTGTCTGGGGAGATTATATCAGTTTGCTGTAGCTTCTGTGGGGGGCTCAGTCTGCGGAGGTTGAGTCTGTTCCCAGTAGTTCCTGTAGGGGGCTCTGTCTGATTAGGTTGTATCAGTTCCCTGTAATTCCTGTGGCGGAGCTGTCTGGCGAGGTTGTGTCAGTAACCTGTCGTTCCTGCGGAGGGGCGCTGCCTGGGGAGATTGTATCATTTCGCTGTAGATCCTGTGGCGGTTGTTGTCTGGGGAGGTTTTGTCAGTTCCCTGTAGTTCCTGTGGCGACGTTGTCCAGGGAGGTTGCGTCTGTACCCTGTAATTCCTGCAGAGGGCATCTTTATGAGGAAGTTGTTTCATTTCCCTGTATTTATTGCAGCGGGCGCTGCCTGGGGACATTGTGCTAGTTCCCTGTATTTCCTGTGGTGTGCGCTGTCTTGGGAAATTGAGTCAGTTCCCTGTAGTTTCTGTGGGGGTGCTCTCTGGGGAGGTTGTGTCAGTTCCCTGTAGTTCCTGTGGGGGACGTTGTCTGTGGAGGCTGTGTCAGTTCCCTGTAGTCCCTGTGGGGTGGGATCGCTGTCTGGGGACGTTGTGTCTGATCCCTGTAGTTCCTCTGGGAGTTTTGGTCTGTGGCGGTTGTGTCAGTACCCTGTAGATCCTGTGGGTTGCGCATTCTGCGGAGGTTGTGTCAGTTCTCTGTAATTAATGTGGAGGGTGGATTCTGGGGAGGTTGTGTCAGTATCCTGTATTTCCTGTCGGGGTGCTGTCTACGGAGGTTGTGTCAGCTCCCTGTAGTTCCTGTGGGGGATACTGTCGGAGGAGGCTGTCCGTTCCCTGTAGTTCCTGTGGGGGCGCTGTCTGGGGAGTTTTTGTCTGTACCCTGTAGTTCTTGTGGCGGCACTGTCTGGCGATGTTGTGTCAATTTCCTAAAGTTCCCATGAGGTGAGGATTGGTGTGCTGTCTGGGGAGGATGTGTCAGTTCCCTGTAGTTCCTGTGGGGGGTGCTGTCTGGGGAAGTTGTGTCAATTCCCTGTCATTCCTGTGGGGGTCGCTGTCTGTGTAGATTGTGTCAGTTCCCTGTAGTTCCTGTGGCCGTACTGTCTGGGGAAGTTGTGTCAGTTCCCTGTAGTTCCAGTGGCGATGTCTTGCGCGGTTGTGTCAGTTACCTGTAGTTCCTGTGTGGGGCGCTGTCTCGAGATGTTCTGTCAGTTCACTGTCGTTCCTGTGCGGAGGTTCTGCCTGTGGAGATTTTGCACTTCCCTATAGTTCCTGTGGGGGGAAGCGCTGTCTGGGAAGGTTTTGTCAGTTCCCTGTAGTACCTGTCGGGGGCCCTGTCTAGGGAGGTTGTGACAGTTTTCTGTAGTTCCAGGGGGAGGCACTGTTTGGGGTTGTTGTGTCAGCTCCCTATAGTTCTTGAGGTGGTTGCAGTCTGAAGAGGTTGCGTCAGTTTCCTGCAGTTCCTCTGCGGCGCACTGTCTGGGACATTGTGTCTGTTCCCTGCCATTCCTGTCAGGGGTGCTGCCTGGGGAGGTCGCGTCAGTTTCCTGTTGTTCCTGAGGTGGGGGTGCTGTCTGGGCTGGTTATGTTAGTTCCCTGTAGTTCCTGTGGGGGTCGCTGTCTGGGGAGGTTGTATCAGTTCGTTGTAGTTTATGTGGCGGGCTCAGTCTGCGGAAGATGTGTCAGTTCCCAGTAGCTCCTGTAGGGGCTCTGTCTGGTTAGGTTGTGTCAGTTCCCTGTATTTCCTGTGAGAGGCACTTTCTGCGGAGGTTGTCATTTCCCTGTAATTAATGTGGAGGGCGGTTTCTGTGGAGGTTGTGTCAGTATCCTGTATTTCCTGTCAGGGTGTTGTCTATGGAGGTTATGTCAGCTCCCTGTAGTTCCTTTGGAGTATACTGTCAGGGGAGGCTATGTCAGTTCCCTATAGTTTCTGTGGGGGGCACTGTCAGGGGAGTTTTTTTCTGTACCCTGTAGTTCTTGTGGCGGTGCTGTCTGGGGATGTCATGTCAATTTCCTAAAGTTCCCATGGGGTGAGGATTGGGGCGCTGTCTGGGGAGGATGTGTCAGTTCCCTGTAGTAGTTGTTGGGGGCACAGTCTAGACAGATTGTATCAGTTCCCTGTAGTTCCTGTGGCGGTGCTGTCTGGGGAAATTGTGTCAGTTCCCTGTAGTTCCAGTGGGGGCGATGTCTTGCGTGGTTGTGTCAGTTCCCTGTCGTTCCTGCTGTGGTGCTGTATGGGGAGGTTTTGTCAGTACCCTGTAGTTCCTGTGGGAGACCCTGTCTGGGGAGTTTGTGTCAATAACCAGTCGTGCCTGTGGCAGTGCTGTTTTGGAATGTTGTGTCAGTTCTCCGTCGATACCTTGGGGGGCGGGGACGCTGTCTGGGGAGGTTGTGTCAGTTCCCTGTAGTTCTTGTGGGGGGTGGGGGGGCGTTGTCTGGGAGGTTGTGTCAGTTACCTGTAGTTC
Source organism: Pristiophorus japonicus (assembly GCF_044704955.1). NCBI lineage: Eukaryota > Metazoa > Chordata > Chondrichthyes > Pristiophoridae > Pristiophorus > Pristiophorus japonicus. The sequence goes on along the minus strand of NC_091977.1, from coordinate 267,562,361 downwards.
TGGTTCCTATGGGGTTTGCTGTCTGGGCTGGTTGTGTTAGTTCCCTGTACTTTCTCTGGGGGCGCTGTCCGGTGAGGTGGTGTCCGTTCCCTATAGTTCCTGTGGGGGATGCCGTCTGTGGAGTTTGTGTCAGTTCCCTGTAGTTCCTCTGTGGGGCGCTGCCTGGGGAAATCGTGCCAGTTTGCTGCTGCTCCTGTGGGGGTCGTTGTCTGGGGAGGTTGTGTCAGTTCCCTGTAGTTCCTGAAGGGGGTTCTGTCTTATTAGGTTGTGTCAGTTCCCTGCTGTCTGGAGAGATTCTCTCAGTTCCTTGTATTTCCTGTGCAGGGAAGTTGTGTCAGTTCCTAGGCGTTCCTGTGGGGGCGCTGACTGGGGAGGATGTGTCAGTTCCCTGTAGTTCCTGTGGGGGATGCTGTCTGGGGATGTTGTGTCAATTCCCTGTAGTTCCTGTAAGGGCAACTGTCTGCGGAGGCTGTGTCATTGCCATTCAGTTCCTGTGGACAGCGCTGTCTGGGGAGTTTTTGTCTGTACCCTGTAGTTCCCATGGGGGGGAGGATGGGGGCGCTATCTGAGAAGGTTGTGTCAGTTCCCGTCGGGGGACGCTGTCTGGCGAGGTTGTGTCAGTTCCCTATATTTCCTATGGGATGCGCTGTCTGGGGTGGTGGTGGTGTCAGTTCCCTATCGTTTCTGTGGGGGTCGCTGCCTGAGGAGGTTGTGTGAGTTGCATGTAGTTCCTGTGGCGGCATTGTCTGGGGATGTTGTGTCAATTTCCTGTGGTTGCCGTGGGGGGGGGAGGATGGGGGAGCTGTCTGTGGAGTTTGTTGTAGTTCCCTCTGGCTCCGGCGGGGGTGCTGTCTATTAATGGGGGAGTGGTGCGCCTGCGCGGTCGGAAGGACTTGGACTGGAAACAACAACTGGCGGCGGGGAGTGAAGCGAAGCGAAGCGAAGCCGAGGCCCGGAGCGCAGGCCTTTCTGTGCCGTGGGATTGCTGAGGTAGGGTGAGCCGCTGTGAGTTGGCGGGGCTAGCTCTAATCCACCCTGTGTGTGGGTTCACGGGAGGTCGGTATTGAGCGATGGCGAAGCCGGACTTGTCGTGTGCGAGACCCCCCCCCCCCTCCCCCTCCTCTGGCCTGGGCGGCCGTCCCGCGGTGTAAATGGCGTCAGTCGCTGCCCCGCCGCCCCCGGCAGGCTCCTGGTGTGGCAGGGTTTGTTTTCGTCGGGACCTGCTCGCTGTCAAGGTGTGAGTGTGAGCCCGCGCCCCGGGTGGTTGTCAGGCCGCCTTGCACTGCAGGCCCTTTAATGAGACTCTCTGTCACTCCCCTCTGTCACTCTCTGAGAGTTGCCTGTCACACCAAGGGTCAAATGCACGGATTGACAACAACATGCATTTAAACAGTGTCTTTAATGTAGTAAAATGTCTCCAAAGCGCTTCGCAGCAGCGATTATCAAACAGAATTTAACACCGAGCTACATTGGGAGATATCAGACAAAAGCAAAATACTGCGGATGCTAGAATCGGAAATAAAAACAAAGAATGCTGGAAATCTTAGCGGGTCAATCAGCCCCTGTGAAGAGAAAAACAGAGTTAATGTTTCGGGTTGACGACCCGAAGGGTCTCCACAGAAGCTACCTGACCTGAGATTTTCAGCATTCTCTGTTTTTATATTCATAAGCAGTCCCTCGGAATTGAGGAAGACTTGCTTCTACTCTTAGCATGAGTTCTTAGGTGGCAGTACAGTCCAATACGAGAACCACAGTCTCTGTCACAGGTCGGACAGATAGTCATTGAGGGAAAGGGTGGGCAGGGAGCCTGGTTTGCCGCATGCTCCTTCCGCTGCCTGCGCTTGATTTCTGCATGCTCTTGGCGAGGATATTCGAGGAGCTCAGCGCCCTCCCGAATGCACTTCCTCCATTTAGGGCGGAGGCTTTGAGGGTGTCCTTGTAATCTTTCCTCTGCCCGCCTTTGACTCGTTTGCCGTGGACAAGTTCCAAGTAGAGCGCTTGCTTTGGGAGTCTCGTGTCTGGCATGCGGACGATGTGGCCTGCCCAGCGGAGCTGATCAAATGTGGTCAGTGCTTAAATGCTGGGGATGTTGGCCTGGATGAGGACGCTAATGTTTGTGTGTCTGTCCTCCCAGGGGATTTGCAGGATCTTGCGGAGACATAGCTGGTGGTATTTCTCCAGCAACTTCGGTGTCTACTGTATATGGTCCACGTCTGAGCCATACAGGAGGGCGGGTATTATTAAGACCTTGTAGACCATGAACTTGGTGGCAGTTTTGAGGGACTGATCTTCAAATACTCTTTTCCTCAGGCGGCCGAAGGCTGCACTGATGCACTGGAGGCGGTGTTGAATCTCATCATCAATGCCTGCTCTTGTTGATAGGAGACTCCCAAGATATTATATAGTAAGGCTATATCAGGGCAGGTGGTCAAAAGCTTAGTCAAAGAGGTAGGTTTTAAGGTGGATCTTAAAGGAAGAGAGGTGGTGTGGTTTAGGCAGGGAATTCCAGAGTTTAGGGACTAGAAGGCACGGCCACCAGTGTTTGAGCAATTATAGTCAGGAATGCTCAAGAGGGCAGAATTAGAGGAGTGCAGACATCTGGCGGGGGAGGAGGCTGTGGGGCCAGGAGATTACAGAGATGGGGAGGGGCGAGGCAGTGGATTTGAAAACAAGGAAGAGAATTTTAAATATGGATTGACTCGGTGTTGAAACATGGTGTTTTCCATTTTCATTAGATTTTTCTCAATTCACTTGGTATTGATGTCTTGAAGTTTGATTGTAAATTGATTGATTGTTTTGTGGCATTTGATGCTAAGTGCATATTAGAAGGAGCTGTCGTGTGCATATTTGATTGCAGAAGGAATGCATGTATTTTAAAAACAGGAGGCATTAGAAATAGTGGAAGTTAACTTTTCTGTTAATACTTTTTCTCTCTTCTTGCATCTGGTAATGTCATCATAAATGATTTATTTACACCTTTTCGATATTGAGTATCGTAAAATGGATTTGCTTTGAAATATGGACATTGCACGTTTCCTTGATGCAGCGCATTGCACTTGAGATATTTTGGTGCCCAAAATCAGCTGTAACCTCAAACGTTGCTGAATCATTTTTGAGCCACTGCTGTGACAGAAATGAATTAAGATTTATTATTACAAGTAACTGTTTAATAGCAGAATTAATTTTAAATATTAAACATTTATCAAACTATTTGAAAATGTTCATGGTTCTGACATCTTTAATTGCATATAAATATCAAATTAAAATGTTGTAGGATGTTGTAAATAAGCCATTTTAAAATATAATTTGTTGACAATTTCAAAAGACCTGAAAAGTTTTAACTTGCACTTGTTTAATCTTGTTTAAGGAGGTGGAGTGGATTGGCATTTAAAAAAAAATTAGTTGATGTGAGTTTTTTTTATTAGTGAATTGGGAATTAGATTTGAAGTAGATTGAGTTGTTTAAAAGATATATGTAAAGTACTGGAATATGCTATGCTGTTGCCTTCAAGAGCATCTAATCAGACACCAAAGCTAGAAATAAAAAGGGAAAAAAACCTGCAAATGCTAGAAATTGGACGTAAAATAGTGGAAGTAAACAGCAGGTTAGTCAACATCTGTAAACAAAATATGGCTGTAAGTTTTAGTTGGCAGACTCTTCCTCAGCATTAGAACTGGGTTGTGCCCGTTTATTAAATGCACTTTGTTGAAAGATTGACTTCCTGTTCAGCAATCATTTCTAACTATTGTAATTTCCTCAATAATATTGACTTTCATACTCTGAAGAGAACAAAGTGCTTAATTTTCAAAAAAAAAGAGGGGTAAGCCAAAAATTTCTCTCATAAAAATGATGACTGTTCAGGACAGCCTCTAATGTACTTTCAGATCAACCATGATCTCAGTGAATGGCGGAGCAGACCTACTCCTGCTCCTATTTCCTATTTCTTATGTTATGTAATGCCTCGACTGTTGTCATTGTGCTCAAAATTTTTTACAGAACTGACTTGGTTTAGATCCTGTTCTTTTAACATCAGATTGCATTTTGAAATGGATGAATAATATATTTTGGAGGGCTTGGGTCCTCTTAAGTGGGACTATATGAAATTGCTGCCAAGGAATGGAGACATGAGTAGAAAGTAATTTTATTCTTGGAATGGCTTATCTGAATATTGCATCTACTTATTTTGGACTCAATTTTGGCTAGGAGTTGCTCCGTTTTTTTTGGAGTAACTTAACTTTTCTGGCATATCTTAAAAATCCCCATTTTGCACATTCAATTTGCGCCAGTGTAAGTGAGTTTGTTACGATTTTTTAAAGTTTAGTTTTTCTCAAAAGGGGGCGTTACCAGCCATCTACTCCAGTTTTGGCCATTTAGGCCACTTTGGCCAGCTAATAGTTACTCCAAATCTACTTAGGCCAGTGTATGTGGCAACTTCAGAAAACCCTTGCGGAGAGTTAAGAAATGAGCGCAGGTAGGTACATCGGAGGCTATTCGGCCTGGGATGGGGCGGGAAGGGAAGCGGAGAGGACCTGCATCTAAAGCACTAACAAAGCACTAAGCAAAACACAAAAAGTAATAAGCATTCAATAACAAATAAAAAAGAGAAGTAAGTCCTACCTTCATCTGAAAACTCAGCCCAGGAAGGCAGCGGGCCAGTGCGGGAAGCCACTCGGCCTGGGATAGGTGCGGGACAACCGGGAGACCACTCGGCCTGGAATCGGTGCGGGACAACTGGGAGACTACTCGGCCTGGGATAGGTGCGGGACAACTGGGAGACCACTCAGCCAGGGATAGGTGCGGGACAACTGGGAGACCACTCAGCCAGGGATAGGGGCGGGACAACTGGGAGACCACTCAGCCAGGGATAGGGGCGGGAACTACCGTAATCGGAGCAAACTCATTGGACAGCAAAACACAAGCAGCTATGATTCCTTTTAAAAATGGCCGATTGGCAAATTTCGACGCTACTGCGCATGCGCGGACATCGCGACCTGACTCCAAAGTGCATGTGCAGACGTCCCGGCACTGATTTCAGCGCAGGACAATGGCTTCGCCCCCGACTCTGCTGGCCACGCTGCACGCCGACCAGGGAGAGGCCGGACAGCGGCCAAAGTGGGGAGGAATTTTTTTGCCGCACTTCTGAACGGAGAAAAGCGCCGCATCTCCGGTAAGTGCGCTGAAAAAAGGGGTGGGCCAAGATTGAGCCCTTTAAGTTAGCACAACTATAAATTATATTTATATGTACAATTCTTGCTGATCTATAACTATAACATTAGGAAAGTGAGAACATGGGCAAGATGGACTTCTTCCAAATATTTTTGTGGTTGGATTTAAAATTAACAGAGCATGATACCCATTTGGCTCAGGCAAGATGACAGACCAGGTTGAGCTTTTTGTGCTGGTAATGTAATATATAAATGTTTTACTTTATTTTATATATTATCTAGCGTTCAGTTAAGATGCATTTTAGATTGTGGGTTTAATTTCAATGAGAGTGTTTGTTTATTTAGATCAGCATGTAGCTATCACATTGGTCATATGTGTCACTTATTACTGAGTGACAATTCGATTTTAGGATTTGACAGATTGATGATTGTGTGTTGCAAAATTATTTTCATTTGCATTGAACACATAGGAATGTTGAGTTTTTTGCGAGTAAAAGTGAAAGCTTCTCTGATAGTTCAGGTGATTAAGGCAATAAGTAGGTGACTCACACAGACCAGAAAGATCTCAGCTGGGCTGGTTGGAGGGCATATCAATTTGCTTCATTACACCTGGATTAGGGAGAGAATTATCCACCCAAGTTTCTATCCCACTCATAGGCCGGAATTTTGCCAGCGCTCAGAGGGTAAATTCGGAGGCGGGTCTGCTGCCAAAATATAAAAGATTAGAGGGCCGGATTTTCGGCTTTCGGGGTTTTACGGAGAAAATGGTAGCGATACTGTGAAACTTAGCGTTTGCGCTGTGCTACTGTTTTTAGCCTGAACCTTCGGTCTTTGCATCTGTGCCAGGGGTGCATTGGTAAGGGGGGCATTGCACAAGCATTCGCAGTGCAAAAACGCAAGTTTCACCAAATTTAGTCCGGGGCCGGGAGTGCTGCGAGAGTGGCCTTGGGAGTGGGAAAACAAAATTCCAAAAAACATTCCAAAAACATTCACAAGACCCTTAACTATCTAATCACTGCAAAAAAAATAAAAACTTTAACTTACCATTTTTGCAGGTTTGACCTGTCGCTATTCTGGGCATGGCGTACAGGTCAGGAGAGAGCCGAAACTCAGATGTAAACATAATCTGAGTCGTTGCACATCAGTGCACTTCTCCCCGGCGGTACTTGGAAGCGCCACCATAAACAGGTACCCGAAGATCGCGACTGTTTTTGCTGCGGAGGGTCAAATCGCGGTGAAAGCCTGGTTGCAAACCTGCCGAAAATCCGGCCCTGACAGCCCACTGTCAATCCGCCTCCATGTCAGTTTTCCAAGTGTCCGGTGTGTGTGCGCTTTACAGACTCAACACTAAGTGGCGGGGAAGCCAATTGACATAGTTAAGAGCTTGTTAAAAGATATTTAAACAGCATTTTACCATGTACTGACCATTTTTCCAGCTTTTTCACGAGATTCCTGGCACTCGGGGATCACACAGGTAAGTAGGTCGGGCTTTCAGTGACTCTTCATTCCTCCGAATAGTTGACAGCTGTTCACTATCCAAATCTAGAACCTGGAGTCTTCAGGATTTGGAATCAACTTTTTAGCTATATGCAGTTTGGAACTGCTTGGGGTAAACTCTATCCACTGTTACCTCCTTGGAATAACCTCTTTCACCATTGACAAATCGCTTCTGTCATCTGAACTTCATCTGCCGTCTAATTCCAACAGCTTGGTCCTCAGAATCCCACCATCATCAGCTCGAACACCAGCATCACCAGACACACCAGCAGCACCAACAATACCAACCTTCACCGCAATCACCTGATGTTGCACAGGGCATCAGCACCCGATCACATTGCTGCCGAGGAGGCCAGGGATTTCACTTGATGCTGTACATCCTGGCTGCCACATAATGCGTCAGGTTGGCATCACCCCACACTAGCACCATAAAGCATCCCTACAATGCCCAAGCCATTTGTTTCACATTCATCACCATTGTGCCTCACCATTCACTACAACTCACAAAGCCACTTCCAAAGGTGCACACAAAACTGTCCAAGAAGGCAAAGTGTTGAAAATAAAGATTTCAATGTTTGACAACAAATTAGCAGAAACTTTACATGAACATTGGTTAAAAGACCCTACTCTTGTGTGTTGTTAGTTGGTATGATTGGACAAGGATGAGGGTGAGTGTGAGGGGTGGCTCGTGAGATGGGGAAGTGATAATGTAGATAGATAGAGAAAGAGGGATGGGTGCAGGTGCAAGGTAAGTTGGTGTGAGTAAAGATGTGCAGAAGTAGGGGTAGGGAAGACAGAGATCATTGAAAGGTTTGCACCACTGAAGCGTGATCCTGTTGACGACATTTCTGCTTGTGCCCTCCTATGCAGCGTGCAACCAAGCTGCGTTGGTCTGCGGAGAGGTGTCTTCGGCCCATTGGAAAGGAAGAGGACCTCCCTGCATGTTGTGACTCCCTCCATAAGGATGGGAACCAATGCAGGGAGATAGAGGGTAACAAAATGGAGACAGAAGCAAAAGACAGAAAGGAGATGAGTAAAAGTGGAGGGCAGAGAAACCCAAGGCAAAAAACAAAAAGGGCCACTGAACAGCAAAATTCTAAAGGGTCAAAGTGTAATAAAAAGGCAAGCATGAAAGCTTGGTGCCTCAATGTGAGGAGTATTCGGAACCCAGGAGAGAGCTCTGAGCTAGTTAGAGTGGGTGAGAGCTCAGATGAACAGGACCCCAAGAAAGAATGCAAAAGGCAGAAGGCAACAGAGCAGAGTAGCACTGGGGTAAGTGTAAACCACAAGGTGATAGGAAGGGACAATATGTATGAATATAAAGGGGCTGCAGGAGGGGTCAAAACTAAAAATCATGGTTTAAAAACTAGTATTAAAACACTCTACCTAAATGCACACAGCATTCGAAATAAAGTAAATGAGTTGACGGCACAAATCATTACAAATGGGTATGATTTAGTGGCCATTACAGAAACGTGGTTGCAGGGTGGCCAAAACTGGGAATTAAACATACAGGGGTATCTGACAATTCGGAAAGATAGACAAGAACGGAAAGGAGGTGGGGTAGCTCTGTTAATAAAGGATGATATCAGGGCAGTTGTGAGAGGCGATATTGGCTCTAATGAACAAAATGTTGAATCATTGTGGGTGGAGATTAGAGATAGTAAGGGGAAAAAGTCACTGGTGGGCGTAGTTTAGCGGCCCCCAAATAATAACTTCACGGTGAGGCGGAAAATAATCAAGGGAATAATGGAGGCATGTGAAAAAGGAACGGCAGTAATCATGGGGGATTTTAACCTACATATCGATTGGTCAAATCAAATCGCACGGGGTAGCCTTGAGGTGGAATTCATAGAATGCATACGGGATTGTTTCTCAGAATAGTATGTTACAGAACCTACAAGCGAGCAAGCTATCTTGGATCTGGTCCTGTGTAATGAGACAGGAATAATAAACAATCTCCTAGTAAAAGATCCTCTCGGAATGAGTGATCACAGTATGTTGAATTTGTAATACAGATTGAGGGTGAGGAAGTAGTGTCTCAAACAAGCGTACTATGCTTAAACAAAGGGGACTACAGTGGGATGAGGGCAGAGTTGGCTAAAGTAGACTGGAAACACAGACTAAACGGTGGCACAATTGAGGAACAGTGGAGGACTTTTAAGGAGCTCTTTCATAGTGCTCAACAAAAATATATTCCAGTGAAAAAGAAGGGCGGTAAGAGAAGGGATAACCAGCCGTGGATAACCAAGGAAATAAAGGTGAATATCAAATTAAAAACCAATGCGTATAAGGTGGCCAAGGTTAGTGGGAAACGAGAAGATTGGGAAAATTTTAAACGACAGCAAAGAATGACTAAGAAAGCAATAAAGAAAGGAAAGATCGATTACGAAGGTAAACTTGCGCAAAACATAAAAACAGATAGTAAAAGCTTTTACCGATCTATAAAACGGAAAAGAGTGACTAAAGTAAATGTTACATAGAAACATAGAAACATAGAAAATAGGTGCAGGAGTAGGCCATTCGGCCCTTCTAGCCTGCACCGCCATTCAATGAGTTCATGGCTGAACATTCAACTTCAGTACCCCATTCCTGCTTTCTCGCCATACCCCTTAGAAGATGAGAAGGGGGATTTAATAATGGGAAATGTGGAAATGGCTGAGACCTGAAACAATTATTTTGCTTCGGTCTTCACAGTGGAAGACACAAAAACCATGCCAAAAATTGCTGGTCACGGGAATGTGGGAAGGGAGGACCATGAGATAATCACTATCACTAGGGGGGTAGTGCTGGACAGGCTAATGGGTCTCAAGGTAGACAGGTCCCCTGGTCCTGATGAAATGCATCCCAGGGTATTAAAAGAGATGGCGGAAGTTATAGCAGATGCATTCGTTATAAATTCTCTGTACTCTGGGGCGGTACCAGCGGATTGGAAAGCAGCTAATGTAACGCCTCTGTTTAAAAAAAGGGGGCAGACAAAAGGCAGGTAACTATAGGCCGGTTTGTTTAACATCTGTAGTGGGGAAAATGCTTGAAGCTCTCATTAAGGAAGAAATAGCGGGACATCAAGATAGGAATAGTGCAATCAAGCAGACACAACATGGATTCATGAAGGGGAAATCATGTTTAACTAATTTACTGGAATTCTTTGAGGATATAACGAGCATGGTGGCTAGAGGTGTACCGATGGATGTGGTGTATTTAGATTTCCAAAAGGCATTCGATAAGGTACCACACAAAAGGTTACTGCAGAAGATAAAGGTACGCGGAGTCAGAGGAAATGTATTAGCATGGATCGAGAATTGGCTGGCTAACAGAAAGCAGAGAGTCGGGATAAATGGGTCCTTTTCGGGTTGGAAATCGGTGGTTAGTGGTGTGCCACGGGGATCGGTGCTGGGACCACAACTGTTTATAATATACATAGATGACCTGGAAGAGGAGACAGAGTGTAGTGTAACAAAATTTGCAGATGGCACAAAGATTAGTGGGAAAGCAGGTTATGTGGAGGACACAGAGAGGCTGCAAAGAGATTTAGATAGGTTAAGCGAATGGGCTAAGGTTTGGCAGATGGAATACAATGTCGGAAAATGTGAGGTCATCCACCTTGGAAAAAAAAACAGTAAAAGGGAATATTATTTGAATGGGGAGAAATTAGAACATGCTGCGGTGCAGAGGGACCTGGGGGTCCTTGTGTATGAAACTCTTTTTGAATCCCAAAAGGTTAGTTTGCAGGTGCAGCAGGTTATCAGGAAGGCAAATGGAATGTTGGCCTTCATTGCGAGAGGGATGGAGTACAAAAGCAGGGAGGTCCTGCTGCAACTGTACAGGGTATTGGTGAGGCCGCACCTGGAGCACTGCGTGCAGTTTTGGTCACCTTACTTAAGGAAGGATATACTAGCTTTGGAGGGGGTACAGAGACGATTCACTCGACTGATTCCGGAGATTTTCCAGAGGTTACCTTTTGATGATAGATTGAGTAGACTGGGTCTTTACTCGTTGGAGTTCAGAAGGATGAGGGGTGATCTTCTAGAAACATTTAAAATCATGAAAGGGATAGACAAGATAGAGGCAGAGAGGTTGTTTCCACTGGTCGGGGAGATTAGGGGGCACAGCCTCAAAATACGGGGGAGCCAATTTAAAACCGAGTTGAGAAGGAATTTCTTCTCCCAGAGGGTTGTGAATCTGTAGAATTCTCTGCCCAAGGAAGCAGTTGAGGCTAGCTCATTGAATGTATTCAAATCACAGATAGATAGATTTTTAACCAATAAGGGAATTAAGGGTTATGGGCAGTGGGCGGGTAAGTGGAGCTGAGTCCTCGGCCAGATCAGCCATGATCTTGTTGAATGGCGGAGCAGGCTCGAGGGGCTTGATGGCCTACTCCTGTTCCTAATTCTTATGTTCATATGAAGGGAGTCATGGGAGAGCCTGGGTGCAGCCATGCACCTTTGTGCAGTGCTTGTCAATGTTTGTAGCACCTCAATGCTGCAGAACACTGACAGCACCACTGTCAAAATCAATGTGGACACGGTCCCTTTAAGGAAACTGGCTGATAACACGTCATCAAATAACGGCATCAGACCCGTTTCCTTTTAATTGGCCACGAACCTCAAAGGGTGGGCTTAACAAGCCCCATCAAGCTAAAATTTTTTCACAGTGTGGGATGGAGTCAGGAACGGGGTCGCAACCTGCCACCTACCCTGGCCGTCCCGGACCCACTAAGGTTGGCGAAATTGCGGCCATGGTTGCTATCCTGGGACCCTGCGCCTGCATGGTGTCCTTGTGTGGGCGTTGGAGGAGGACATGACTGGGCTCAGCTGTGATGCTGTGTGACCAAATGGCCTGCCAACACATTGTTCAGGCTCGAACATGAAGAATGACTGTTTAGGCAAGGTATTGGAAGGAGCTTGTCTTGCCTGTGGAACCGTGCCCCCAGGAAGGAGTCCAGTGCCTTCAGGATAGGAGAGAAAATTTGCAACAAAAAAAAAGAGGGAAATTGCAAAAATGCTAAATGCTGCTAAATTGGTTTCAGCTTATTTACTGGGCTGGGTTTTGGTGTAGCAAGGCATCTGCATTAGTTAGACTTGCCTGGCATCCTTCAGCTCAAATAAAATTGCCCAATAAGATGCTGAAAGTGCGAGCTAATAATGGCTCAGTGAAGGAAACGGGATATCTGGGATCTGCGTGAACAGGGCAACCAAAAAGGCTATGTTCTTAACCAATGAGATTTAAGGATTGGGAAACAAACAGCAGAAGGACTAAGAAAGGGAGTGAATTCAATGTCAAGGAGAGAAGGAAGGATTGGATTCAGAGAGGAAAAAAAGGTCAGGAAAAGTAAGATTTAAATAGCTCCTAAAATAATTCACAATCTGAATTGAGAATCTGGAATGAGACAGAAAGGTTGATTGACAGTCATGAACACATCATCATCATCATCATAGGCAGTCCCTTGGAATTGAGGAAGACTCTTAACATGAGTTCTCAGGTGGCTGTATAGTCCAATACGAGAACCACAGTCTCTGTCACAGGTGGGGCAGATAGTGGTTGAGGGAAGGGGTGGGTGGGACTGGTTTGCCGCACGCTCTTTCCACTGCCTGCGCTTGATTTCTGCACGCTCTCGGCGACGAGCCGTGAGGTGCTCAGCGCTCTCCCGGATGCACTTCCTCCACTTAGGGCAGTCTTTGGCCAGGGACTCCCGGGTGTCAGTGGGGATGTTGCACTTTATCAGGGAATCTTTGAGGGTGTCCTTGTAACGATTCCGCTGCCCACCTTTGGCTCGTTTGCTGTGAAGGAGTTCAGAGTAGAGTACTTGCTTTGGGAGTCTCATGTCTGGCATGCGAACTATGTGGCCTGCCCAGCGGAGCTGATCAAGCGTGGTCAGTGCTTCAATGCTGGGGATGTTGGCCTGGTCAAGGACGCTAATGTTGGTGCGTCTGTCCTCCCAGGGGATTTGTAGGATCTTGCGGAGACATCGTTGGTGGTATTTCTCCAGCGACTTGAGGTGTCGACTGTACATGGTCCATGTTTCAGACCTAAACAGGTGGGAGTGTATTACTACAGCCCTGTAGACCATGAGCTTGGTGACAGTTTTGAGAGCCTGGTCTTCAAACACTCTTTTCCTCAGGCGGCCGAAGGCTGCACTGGCGCACTGGAGGCGGTGTTGGATCTCATCATCAATGCTTGCTCTTGTTGATAGGAGGATCCCGAGATATGGGAAGTGGTCCATGTTGTCCAGGGCCCCGCTGTGGATCTTGATGACTGGGGGACAGTGCTGTGCAGTAAGGACAGACTGGTGGAGGTCCTTTGTCTTGCTGATGTTTAGCATAAGGCCCATGCTTTCGTACGCCTCAGTAAGTACGTCGACTATGTCCTGCAGTTCAGCCTCTGTATGTGCGCAGACGCAGGCGCGTCCGCGTACTGTAGCTCGACGACAGAGGTTGGAGTGGTTTTGGACCTGGCCTGGAGACGACGAAGGTTCTGTAGTTTAGTTCCACTTCAGCGGGGAGCTTGTCGACTGTGAGGTGGAGCATGGCAGCGAGGAAGATTGAGAAGAGGGTTGGGGCGATGATGCAGCCCTTTGACCCCGGTCCGGACGTGGATTGGGTCATGGATCCGTTGGTAAGGATCACGTTTGGATGTCGTCGTGGAGCAGGCGGAGGATGGTGACGAACTTTTGGGGGCATCTGAAACAGAGGAGGACGGTCCATAGACCCTCGTGGTTGACAGTTCAAAGGCCTTTGTAAGGTCGAAGAAGGCCATGTATCAGGGCTGGTGCTGTTCCTTGCATTTTTCCTGCAGCTGTCGCGCTGCAAAAATCATGTCCGTTGTGCCCCATAGGGGACGAAATCCGCACTGTGACTCTGGGAGGTGCTCCTCAGCTACAGGGAGAGACATCTTAAGCCAGGTATGGCAGGTTAGATGGCCGCTGGGGTGGCAGCCCAGGGAGCTCCCCTGCTGAACTGCCACCATCCGGCAACTTTCCACCCTCAGCCTCCCCCCTCCCACTGTCTAAATTTCCCCTAGCCCTAATATACCCTAATAGGGGGTCTTAAACACTTTAAACCCCTACGCTAAACCCAACCCTGCGAATCCCACAAGATCGGGCCGACCTCAGGCTTCCCTCCCCCACCACCACACCATCCATCAGCGACGACGACCGGGAGTCCTTGATCCACGACGATGCCCGGCGAGCAAGTGAGACTCCGACCAGGCGACCGGGCCTTCACTCCTCCAGCGGCGGCGGGCCTTCGCTCCTCCAGCGGCGGCGGGCCTTCGCTCGGCTCCTCCAGCGGCGGCGGGCCTTCGCTCGGCTCCTCCAGCGGCGGCGGGCCTTCGCTCGGCTCCTCCAGCGGCGGCGGGCCTTCGCTCGGCTCCTCCAGCGGCGGCGGGCCTTCGCTCGGCTCCTCCAGCGGCGGCGGGCCTTCGCTCGGCTCCTCCAGCGGCGGCGGGCCTTCACTCCTCGACGACGGCTGAACCTGTCCTTCTCCACAGGTGACCTCCTCCTTCAGCGACAACAGGAGCTCTCCTCCTCCTCCTCCAACTCATGGTTAGCATCATGGCTGTGACCCCCCCTGAGCCCCCACTCTGAACCCCAGTGGGCCACTGACATAACACATACTACATTGTTAAAAGGGTACTTGCACTACTAATTACTGGCCCTAAATATCTGCAGTAGGTTTAGTTTTTATCTACTTCATGATATTCAATGCATGCCAATGGTGAGGCGGACAGAGAAATGCTGTTTTCGCGGAGCGGTGTAACTCGGACAGCAACGTTTGGATAATGGCATTTAACCGCGCTTCTGCCCCTCGCCTGAAGTGGCTGTACCATTTATGAATGATCAGCAGTGAGCGCCATTAGCCTCACTGTTACTTTGACAGCAAAATGTGGCATAATATTCATTTTGAAATGATGAATAGGATGGAGCTTTTCAATTAGACTTTTATCGTAAAAATAATTCAATACCAATTTTCTTAATAACCACTTTAAAAAGTTTCCTATATTTTTTTATGTCAATTGCTGAGATTTGAGTCATGCACAACCTCATTGATGGGTATTTGTAATTTGGGATGCGATTATTTTGGGTGGGGCTCGAGGATATTGCAGAGCTAAGAAGGAGCGAGGCCCCTGGGGGGATTTGAACACGAGGAGGAGAAATTTAAAATTGAGGCGCTGCCGGACCAGGGGCCAATGTAGGTCAGTGAGCACGGGTGATGGGTGAATGGGACTTGGTCCGAGTTATGACACAGGCAGCAGAGTTTTGGATGAGATCAAGTATACGGAACATAGTTGGTGGGACGTCGACCAGGAAAGCATTGGAATACTTGAGTCTTTAGGTTAAAAAGGCATGGATGATGGTTTCATTAACAGATGAGCTGAGGCAGAGGCGGAGTCGGGCGATGTTACGGAGATGGAAGTAAGCGGTCTTGGTGATGGAGAGGATATAGGGTTGGAAGCTCGGCTCAGGGTCAAATAGGTTGCCAAGGTTGCAAACGGTCTTGTTCAGCCTTAGACAGTGGCCAGGGAGAGGGATGGATTTGATAACTAGGGAACGGAGTTAGTGCCGGGGACCGAAGACAGCAGCTTTAGTCTTTCCAATATTTAATTGGAGCACATTTCGGCTCATACAGTACAGGATGTCGGACAAACAGCGTGACAAATTGGAGACAGTGGAGGGGTCGAGAGATGAGGTAGAGCTGGGTGTTGTCAGCGTACATGTGAAAACTGACGTTTTTTCGAATGATTTTTGCTGAAGTGCAACATGTAGATGGGAAATAGGAGGGGGTCATGGATAGATCCTTGGGAACACCAGAGTAACGCTGAATTCAGAAATACACTGAATTCAGCCTGTATTTACACGTTAACTGTAGCATTGACGCAAAATGAAACTGTTTTGCTTTGACACTGCAGCTGTCTGAATGCATCCTTCGAGATCCAAAGCGGGAAAATGTCTACCATTTATTTTTGATGGTTGAATATGTTTAGTATTACTTTGATAAAATTGCATGAAGATGCTTGTTGGTAAATTTCTGCACTCTCTTCATCATCTATCTTTTATCACATTGCTCCCGCACTGGTATGCCGACACCCTGCTTTTAGTTATCTGTCAAATGCAGTTTACCAGCTGCTCTGGGGCTTGCTGTTAGGGAGATCATGTGCAAAAATATGTCTTGACTGCTGTGACCGTGTACTGATGTGTTCAAAGAATCAAAGAAGTTTACAGCATGGAAGGAGGCCATTTCGGCCGATCATGTCCATGCCAGCCAAAGAGGCTATCCAGCCTAATCCCACTTTCCAGCTTTTGGTCACTTCAGGTGCACATCCAAGCACTTTTTTAAATGTGGTGAGGGTTTCTGCCTTTACCACTGAGTTCCAGACCCCCACAACCCTCTGCGTGAAGATATTTCTCCTCAAATCCCCTCTAAACCTTCTACCAATTACTTTAAATTTATGCCCCCTGGTTGTTGACCCTTCTGCTAAGGGAAATAGGCCCTTTCTATCCACTATATCTAGGCCCCTCATAATTTTATATACCTCAATGAGGTCTCCCCTCAGCCTCCTCTGTTCCAATGAAAGCAAATCCAGCCTATCTAATCTGTCCTCATAGCTTAGAGTCTCCTCCTGGCAACATCAGCTAGTTTTGATCACCTTACTTAAGGAAGGCTTTGGAGGGGGTACAAAGACGATTCACTAGGCTGATTCTGGAGATGAGGGGGTTACCTTATGATGATAGATTGAGTAGACTGGGTCTTTACTCGTTCTGGTTCAGAAGGATGAGGGGTGATCTTACCGAAACATTTAAAATAATGAAAGGGATAGACAAGATAGAGGCAGAGAGGTTGTTTCCACTGGTTGGGGAGACGAGAACTAGAGGGCACAGCCTCAAAATACAGGGGAGCCAATTTAAAACCGAGTTGAGAAGGAATTTCTTCTCCCAGAGGGTTGTGAATCTGTGGAATTCTCTGCCCAAGGAAGCAGTTGAGGCTAGCTCATTGAATGTATTCAAATCACAGATAGATAGATTTTTAACCAATAAGGGAATTAAGGGTTATAGGGAGCGGGCGGGTAAGTGGAGCTGAGTCCTCGGCCAGATCAGCCATGATCTTGTTGAATGGCGGAGCAGGCTCGAGGGGCTAGATGGCCTACTCCTGTTCCTAATTCTTATGTTCTTATGAAGGTGGCTCAACCGTGGCTTACAAGGGAAATTAGGGATAGTGTTAAAACCAAGGAAGAGGCATATAAATTGGCCAGAAAAAGCAGCAAACCTGAGGACTGGGAGAAATTTAGAATTCAGCGGAGGAGGACAAAGGGTTTAATTAGGAGGGGTAAATCGAGTATGAGAGGAAGCTTGCAGGGAACATAAAAACTGACTGCAAAAGCTTAGAGTGATATGTGAAGAGAAAACTATGAGTAAAGACAAATGTAGGTCCCTTGCAGTCAGAATCGGGGAAGTCATAACTGGGAACAAAGAAATGGCAGACCAATTGAACAAGTACTTTGGTTTGGTATACACTAAGGAGGACACAAGCAACCTTCCGGATATAAAAGGGGTCAGAGGGTCTAGTAAGAAGGAGGAACTGAGGGAAGTCCTTATTAGTCGGGAAATTGTGTTGGGGAAATTGATGGGATTGAAGGCCGATAAATCCCCAGGGCCTGATGGTCTGCATCTCAGAGTACTTAAGGAGGTGGCCTTAGAAATAGCGGATGCATTGACAGTCATTTTCCAACATTCCATAGACTCTGGATCAGTTCCTATGGAGTGGCGTGTAGCCAATATAACCCCACTTTTTAAAAAAGGAGGGAGAGAGAAAACAGGGAATTATAGATCGGTCAGCCTGACATCGGTAGTGGGTAAAATGATGGAATCAATTATTAAGGATGTCATAGCAGCGCATTTGGAAAGAGGTGACATGATGGGTCCAAGTCAGCATGGATTTGTGAAAGGGAAATCATGCTTGACATATCTTCTGGAATTTTTTGAGGATGTTTCCAGTAGAGTGGACAAGGGAGAACCAGTTGATGTTGTGTATTTGGACTTTCAGAAGGCTTTCGACAAGGTCCCACACAAGAGATTAATGTGCAAAGTTAAAGCACATGGGATTGGGGGTAATGTATTGACGTGGATTGAGAACTGGTTGGCAGACAGGAAGGAATAAACGGTCCTTTTCAGAATGACAGGCAGTAACTAGTGGGGTACCGCAAGGTTCAGTGCTGGGACCCAGCTATTTACAATATACATTAATGATTTAGACAAAGGAATTGAATGTAATATCTCCAAGTTTGCAGATGACACTAAGCTGTGAGGAGGATGCTGAGAGGCTGCAGGGTGAGTTGGACAGGTTAGGTGAGTGGGCAAATGCATGGCAGATGCAGTATAATGTAGATAAATGTGAGGTTATCCACACAGGAAGGCAGAATATTATCTGAATGGTGACAGATTAGGAAAAGGGGAGGTGTAACGAGACCTGGGTGTCATAGTACATCAGTCGTTGAAAGTTGGCATGCAGGTACAGCAGGCAGTGAAGAAGGCAAATGGCATGTTGGCCTTCATAGCGAGAGGATTTGAGTATAGGAGCAGGGGAATCTTACTGCAGTTGTACAGGGCCTTGGTGAGGCCACACCTTGAATATTGTGTACAGTTTTGTTCTCCTAATCTGAGGAAGGACATTCTTGCTATTGAGGGAGTGCAGCGAAGGTTCACCAAACTGATTCCGGGATGGCAGGACTGACATTTGAAGAAAGACTGGAACGACTCGGCTTATATTATGGAATTTAGAAGAATGAGAGGGATCTCATAGAAACATATAAAATTATGACGGGATATGATAGGTTAGATGCAAGAACAATATTCCCAATGTTGGGGAAGTTCAGAACCAGGGGTCACAGTCTAAGGATAAGGGGTATGCCATTTAGGACTGAGATGAGGAGAAACTTCTTCACTCAGAGAATTGTGAACCTGGGGAATTCCCTACCACAGAAAGTTGTTGAGGCCAGTTCGTTAGATATATTCAAAAGGGAGTTAGATGTGGCCCTTATGGCTAAAGGGATCAAGAGGTATGGAGAGAAAGCAGGAATGGGGTATTGAAGTTGCATGATCAGCAATGATCAAATTGAATGGTGGTGCAGGCTCGAAGGGCCGAATGGCCTACTCTTGCACCTATTTTCTATGTTTCTACCACTTACCAGCTCAATCCTGATTGTTGTCCAGGTCTTGCTGCATGCGGGCACGGACAGCTTCATTATCTGAGGGAGTGCGAATGGAGCTGAACACTATGCAATCATCAGCAAACATCCCCACTTCTGACCTTATGATAGATGGAAGGTCATTAATGGAGCAGCGAAAGATGGTTGGGATGAGGACACTGCCCTGAGGAACTCCTGCAGCGATGTTCTGGGGCTGAGATGATTCACCTCCAACAACCACAACCTTCTTCCTTTGTGCTAGTTATGACCAATGTTCCCACTAATTCTTTTTGGGTGTGTGGCCCCCTTTAAGGGGCTGCACAGCCCATTCGTGTTTTGTTCCATTATAAAGGCCCATAATTTAACGAGAACATTGGGTGTGACTCAAGCCAGTGGAGAGTTTATCTGGGTTGGAAAGTCACGATGGGCTAGACTTTCCACTATGGTCAGAATCGCTGGAATATCGCCCATTTAAAAAAAAACACAAGTTACGCCTTTTTAATTTGGACGATAACCTTAGGGATGAGAAATGGGCCTTAGCGATGTATTTCGTCGTGCAAGGCTGGCATCCATAGCAATGGCCATTCTGCACGTGCGTGTTTTTTTTTCAGACAAAGCACTTTTCCCACGGCGGTTGACAGAGAGAACAGGGGACCTGGCCCCATCAATAACATTATAGAACCGTTCTTTTATTCTTGCCCCTGTTGCTTTATAAAATAAAATCTATTAGCCAACTGAACTCCATTTCCTTCCTCATGGGATGACATACCCTAGTTCTGCTACTTTTACTGTGGACCAGAGGGGGAAAAAAATCCATGATTTATTAAAACCTGACATTACAGCAATGTACTTGTATGTAACTTTTCTCATTTTATTCTTCCATCTCTATTCTGCAGCATGTGATTAGTGATCAATACTGGCTGAGAAATTACAGGCCCCATCACTATAAATTGGTATAATTGGCCTTAAATTGTCCTCAACAAATACAAATGTGATTAGATAAGAACATAAGAAATAGGAACAGGAGTAGGCCATATGGCCCCTCGAGCCTGCTCCGCCATTCGGTAAGATCATGGCTGATCTGATCATGGACTCAGCTCCACTCCCCTGCCCGCTCCCCATAACCCATTATCCCCTGATCATTTAAGAAATTATCTATTTCTGTCTCAAATGTATTCAATGTCCCAGCTTCCACAGCTCTCTGAGACAGCGAATTCCACAGATTTACAACCCTCAGAGAAGAAATTTCTCCTCAACTCTGTTTTAAATGGACGACCCCTTATTCTAAGATCATGCCCTCGAGTTCTAGTCTTCCCCCATCAGTGGAAACATCCTCTCTGCATCCACCTTGTCAAGCCCCCTCATAATCTTATACGTTTCGATAAGATCACCTCTCATTCTTCTGAATTCCAATGAGTAGAGGCCCAACTTACTCAACCTTTCCTTATAAGTCAACCCCCCTCATCCCCGGAATCAACTCAGTGAACCTTCTCTGAACTGCCTCCAAAGCAAGAATATCCTTTCATAAATATGGAAACCAAAACTGCACACAGTATTCCAGGTGTGGCCGCACCAATACCTTATATAACTGTAGCACAGCTTCCCTGCTTTAATATTCCATCCCCTTTGCAATAAAGGCCAAGATACCATTGGCCTTCCTGATCACTTGCTGTACCTGCACACTATCCTTTTGTGTTTCATGCACAAGTACCCCCAGGTCCCGCTGTACTGCAGCACTTTGCAATCTTTCTCCATTTAAATAATAACTTGCTCTTTTTCTGCAAAAGCGCATGACCTCACACTTTCCAATATTATAAACCATCTGCCAAATTTTTGCCCACTCACTTACCCTGTCTGTCCTTTTGCAGATTTTTTGTGTCCTCCTCACACATTGCTTTTTCTCCCATCTTTGTATTGTCAGCAAACTTGGCTACGTTACACTCAGTCCCTTCTTCCAAGTCGTTAATATAGATTGTAAATAGTTGGGGTGCCAGCACTGATCTCTGCTAGTTACTGGCAGCCCACTGTACTGGTTGCCAACCAGTGAATGAATCATTTAGCCCAACTCTCTGTTTCCTGTTAGTTAGCCAATCCTCTATCCATGCTAATATATTACCCCCAACCCCGTGAACTTTTATCTTGTGCAGTAACCTTTTATATGGCACCTTGTCAAATGCCTACTGGAAGTCCAAATACACCTCATCCACTGGTTCCCCTTTATCCACCCTGTTCGTTACATCCTCAAAGAACTCCAGCAAATTTGTCAAACATGACTTCCCCTTCATAAATCCATGCTGACTCTGCCTGACCGAATTTTGCTTTTCCAAATGTCCTGCTACTGCTTCTTTAATAATGGACGCCAACATTTTCCCAACCACAGATGCTAGGTTAACTGGTCTATAGCTTCCTGCTTTTTGTCTGCCTCCTTTTTTAAATAGGGGCATTACATTTCCAATCTACTGGGACCTCCCCAGAATCCAGTGAATTTTGGTAAATTACAACCAATGCATCCACTATCTCTGCCTCTACTTCTCTTCAGACCCTAGGATGCAAGCCATCAGGTCAGGGGATTTATCCGCCTTTAGTCCTCATCATCATCATAGGCGGTTCCTCGAAACGAGGATGACTTACTTCCATGCCAAAAAAGGATAAGTTCACAGGTGTTTCGAATGAAGTACCCGAACTACATCCTGTGGAAGATGCCTGTGCATGGATTTTTTTAACGTGGTGGCCGTTGCACACCAGCCACCACACGGGCTTGACAGAGCTAGGTCTTGGTCCAGTGGCAAGGATTACCCAAGACGACTGGAGACCAGCTCTGCTGCACGTAACACCTCCTTAGTGATTGTGATTGTGTTCAGTTCCTCCACCCCTATAGCCCCTTGACGATCAACTGTTGGGATATTTTTTAGCGTCCTCTACCGTAAAGACTGATACAAAATGTATGTTCAGAGTTTCTGCCATCTCCATGTTCCCCATCACTAATTCCCCAGTCTCCTCATCTAAGTGACCAACATTTACTTTAGTCACTCTTTTCTTTTTTATATACCTATAGAAACTCTTGCTATCTGTTTTTATATTTCATGGTAGTTTAATTTCATAGGGCTCAATTTTCCCCAAAGGTTTTTTTTTTGCGTACTTGAAGAGTTACGCTCGTTTTTTGGGGGCCCAAGTACGCCAAAAAATTTTTTCTAAGTTTCCTTGTTGGATTTCTTCATTTTGGCGTGGCCTAACCTGTCTTTTAGTTTTGGGGGAGGAGCCTTGATCTGCGCCAAAAAGATCGGCTGCCATGGTAACCAGGAGCACAATGCGAGCTAAGGCTGCAAAGTGAAACATACAGCCAGCTCGCAACACAGTAAAACACATTGTATCAATTTAAAAACACATTGAAATATATTGCAGAAACTTACCTCCAGTGCCCCCAGCCGAAGGGTTTGCAGGTCCAGTTCGGCACTGGTCCGCCGCCTGAATCGGTCCCTCTCTCTTCCGGTCCCCCTCTCTCTCTCCCCCCCCCCCCCCCCCCCCCTCTCTCTCTTCCCCCCCCCCCCCCCTCTCTCTCCCCCCCCCCACGCTGGCCGAAGCAGAACTGGAGGAACTCTCAGCTGGCCAAACGTGCCTAAATGGCCAGAATTGGCGCGTGTGGCAGGTTACGTCTCCTTTGGCTTTTAAAAAAAAAATGAACCTAAAAAAAATCGTAACTAACTGAATGTCTTTTGACAGATCACCCGGGAGAAGGGCCTTCGCAGGTGGAGATTTGGGCTATTTGCACAACTCTTGCCCAGCGAATGTGCTTCAAACTCTTGGCCCGGGGCCTGCTTTTACCAGGGTTTTAATAGATAGAAAAATAAATGTTACTACTTATTTTTATATTAAAAACCCTGTTTATAAAGATAAGTTTATTTTTAACACTATTAAAACATTTTTTAAAAATCATTTTTTTTCTCTAAAACATGCAATTTCTATTAATTTTTTAAAAGTGAAATGTTTTTCTTAATTTGTGTTTTATTTGATCCCATTACTATGAATGAGAATACTACATTGTGATTGCATTGTCCAGGCCCACGTGACCCTAAGATGCGCTTACGCTCCTGGAATACGTGGGCCTCTGTGCTGGGCTGCGTATCAAGGCCTTGGAGTGCAAGTGTTCGTAAATACCATTTATAAGAAGTGCAAGTACCAGGTAATTTTGGAGAAGAAAATTTTGGTCGGAGGTATCCAACTGCAATTTTTGGTCCAGTGTAATAGAATGTGGATTTGCAGTCCTGATTCTTACACTAAGTTCCAGATCTCTCATCTGTGCCATCAGTACAGCTGCTGTGTTGGGGGCAAGGTGTTTTTTCCAAAGGCAGGTGATGACGATTGTTGGGCAAATCGCTCTGCTCATCATTGTTTATTTCTTCAGTGTTGTCACTTGAATATTCTTAACTGAGGAAAAGATAACCTTTTTATTAAAAGGAAGGGAGCGAAAGGAAGTGCACTCAGGAGGAGTAAATAAAATATAGCTGGATCCCCACGGAATAGTGGAACAAGGCTTGCGTTCATTCGTTACTGGCGATCAACATGCTGGAGCCACATGTCGGTTTACCAGTCTGTTTGACTGTCATTTACATAATGTTAGTACTGGCCATCTTTGTTTTGATGCCTGAATCTATCCATGTCTGTTTAGTACCATTGCCTATCCAACTATGTACCTTGAAAGATTATTAGTATGATGTTGATTCTGCTTGTTCTGCAGAGTGGAAGCGATACTTTTTTTTGGCAGATTGTTACTGGCAACCAGCAGGTTACAGGGGTGGATATTCTGGAATTAGTCAGAGGTAGCAGAAAGCATTGGTAATGAAGAGAAATTAAAAGGGTGGAGGTCTGGGAAATCGTCCTCTGGACTTCAGTGTGCAAAACAAAAAGGGAGAATTGAAAGGGAATATCACAGTTCAGAGTGAAAGGGCCGGAACTGTGATATTTGTCAAGCACAGTAAGTGCATTTTTTTGACACATTTCATAATTATGATTAGTATGACATGTTGGAAAAGCTGTACTATCAATTCCCAATAGTGATATCTTTAAAAAAGATATTTTGTAAAAAGGCTTGTGATGTGAGAAGTGGAAATTTGATGTCGAATGAAATATTGCACAATATGAAAATGATTACTTTTTCTCTGACTGCATGGGTTAGCAGGTGACTATTTGTAGGATATCTGACAATGATACACAATCAGCTGTTGGGAATTATGCTGAATTGCAAGAGATTGGTTATCACTTAACTTGCCCCCCCCCCCCACCTTCCTTCTGCTGAAAGAGAGTTTTCCAGATTCAGAATTGTATCACCATGTTGGAGACAGAGCACAGGAAGGGCACGACCCAAAGCATAATTCAAATTTTGGGTGAAAATGTCCATGGTATTTGCACTTGTATTGAAATTTAACTGAAAAAGCAGTCCTCATTGCAGTGAATTTTACTGCAGAAGTAAGCTCAGGTTTAAAACAGAAAAATCACAAAAGGCACGGCCCCTTTAAGACATTCTAACATTTATGATGTTCCTGTATATGAGTGTCTGCTCAGACTGATACATTTGGTCTTTTCCTTGTTTGTCGTTAATCATTTGGGGCGGGGCAGGGGAAATCTCCCCCATTTTCCCCCTTCTAAAGATGCTCACTGTTGCTGGTTTATAGGTCCACAGGTATTGGCAGCCGTGTGATACCTTGCTTGAATGGCCATCCATCATGCGCGAGTCTGGACAGTGAGTGCAAGCAAACTATTCAACCTGCCATTACAATTTTCAGCGGGTGTTGCTAGATCAGAGCCTGGAGCAGAAACCAACAGTGATGTTCCTTTTTACTCCCATTCCTAGCCTGGCCACTCTGACGTGAGTTGCAGCACCTCAACTGCTGCGCCTGTAGCAATCAACAAAGTCAGAGCAGAGGTTGAACTTTGGATTTCTAATCCGATTTGTATAGTCATATTCCATCATAAGTATAGCCGATAAATACATGACAAGCTGTAATGTTTTGTTGGCCCTCCTCTTCAAGTCCTGTGCAAGATACAAGGAATGAAAGGACAAAGGAAGACTCTGGAAACAAAAAATCACTGAGATTTCCTTTTAAAGCCAGTTCAGTGTCACATGCACATGTGCTACAAATAAAGTGTGTGAAGCATACGACCCTGTACTGACCTTGCATCACCGGTAATGGGATATCTAAGAGGTATATAACCAACCATCTCCCTGCCTGTTGTATGAATCATGGTGCAGTACCTCTTCCCAGAATTATTTTATTTTTCTATAATCCAATCTTTCTCTACATGACTCCCATTAAGCAGCTGTGCAAGACTGACCTATTGAACTGTGCTGAGGTACAGAAACATTGAAGTATCATATGTAGTTTTTCTCACCTTGCTGCATAACATTAATTCCCAGGCCTCATTCCACAGCTGGCATCCTAGAGCCCAAGTTTCCGCTCTCTGTAAAAATGGTGAAACTCCATAAGGTGCGCCGACTTTCTGGAATAAAAAGGGCACCGAAAACTTACCTTGTGATTCTGCGAGTTCCTCAGGACGTCTTCGTGCTTGGCATGGCGCAGCACAAGGGTTCGGGGGCGGAGCCAGGTCCCGGCGCTGAAAACAGAGCGTGCGCGCATGTGCAGTAGCTCTTGCCCCTGAGGCTGCGTGGGAGGGGCCCGAAGCACGCCGGCCCGAGCCCTGGCCGAATGGGCTCCCCGGGCGAAGGTCGGGACTCGGGCCTCCCTCCCGTTCAGCTCTCCACCTTCCCCGCCCCCCCCCCCTCCCGTTCAGCTCCCCCCTCACCCGTTCATCTCTTCCCCCTCCTCTTTCCCCCTCCCCCCCTCCTCTTTCCCCCTCCCTCCCCTCCTCTTTCCCCCTCCCTCCCCTCCTCTTTCCCCCTCCCCCCTCCTCTTCCCCCCCTCCTCTTCCCCCACCCTCCTCCTCTTCCCCCCCTCCTCCTCTTCCTCCCCCCCCTCCTCTTCCCCCGCCCTCCTCCTCTTCCCCCCCCCTCCTCTCCTCTTCCCCCGCCCTCCTCCTCTTCCCCCGCCCTCCTCCTCTTCCCCCCCCCTCCTCTCCTCTTCTTCCCCCCCCTCCTCTCCTCTTCTTCCCCCCCCTCCTCTCCTCTTCTTCCCCCCCCTCCTCTCCTCTTCTTCCCCCCCCCCTCCTCTCCTCTTCTTCCCCCCCCCCCCTCCTCTCCTCTTCTTCCCCCCCCCCTCCTCTCCTCTTCTTCCCCCCCCCCTCCTCTCCTCTTCTTCCCCCCCCCTCCTCTCCTCTTCTTCCCCCCCCTCCTCTCCTCTTCTTCCCCCCCCCTCCTCTCCTCTTCTTCCCCCCCCTCCTCTCCTCTTCTTCCCCCCCCCTCCTCTCCTCTTCTTCCCCCCCTCCTCTCCTCTTCTTCCCCCCCTCCTCTCCTCTTCTTCCCCCCCTCCTCTCCTCTTCTTCCCCCCCTCCTCTCCTCTTCTTCCCCCTCCCCCATCCTCTTCTTCCCCCCCCCATCCTCTTCTTCCCCCCCCCCCATCCTCTTCTTCCCCCCCCCCATCCTCTTCTTCCCCCCCCCCATCCTCTTCTTCCCCCCCCCCATCCTCTTCTTCCCCCCCCCCCCACCCCTCGCGGTCAGAAACACAGACACACTGAAGGAAACAGTCACTGGGGTGGTGGAGGGGGGCCCTCCCAGCACGCTGTTGGAGGGCTCCCGGTGCTGCAGTTGGTGAGTAGAAACGTAATTTTTTATTTATAATTTTTTTTTTTTGATTGATTTATTGATTTATTTATCATTTATTATTGATGATGGCTCTTTATTTGTAAAAGTGAAGTGTTTAATGCTTGTAAACTTCCCTTCCCCTCCCCCCCCCCCCCCGCCATCTCTCAATCCCTGCGCCTAATTTTTAAAGTGTAGGCAAGGTTTTTCTGAGTGTACAAAAATCTACACTTGCTCCATTTTAAGTTAGCTTGGAGTAAGTTTTCGCTGCTTAAACTTACAAAACAGGCGTAAGTGGTTGGACACGCCCCCATATGAAAAAACAAAATCTGTTCTAAAATGAAACTATTCCAACTCACTAGAACTGGAGCAAACTAAAGGCCGAGAATTGCAATTTCTATGATGCTCC
This sequence comes from Pristiophorus japonicus, assembly GCF_044704955.1. Taxonomy (NCBI): domain Eukaryota; kingdom Metazoa; phylum Chordata; class Chondrichthyes; family Pristiophoridae; genus Pristiophorus; species Pristiophorus japonicus. The sequence goes on along the minus strand of NC_091977.1, from coordinate 267,535,420 downwards.
AAAAAATAGGAGCAACTCAGGCCGAAACTTGAGCCCTAGAGGGTGCTCTCCTAGCTAATTTTGTTGCTTGTGCTTCTCTCAACTGTTCTTTTTTTTTATGCATTGCCAATCTTTCCAATTCTTTGTCAGATCACAAACGCCAGAGGTCACCTTGCACACATCAAGGATCACCCTGCGCCAATGCTCTTAGCCAAAAGGCCTAGAGCCCAAGCACCGTTCCTGAAAGTACTGCAATACCAGGTTCGTGCCATGGAGGTGGATGGGTCAGGCCCCCCCACACACCTCTATGGAGGTAGATGGGTCAAGCCACCCCACCCACCTCCTATTTCCAAAAAGCATAGGAGAATCACCTTCCTGATCTAGGGAGAACCACGTTGGGGTCATGGTTACTCCCCTGTCAGGTCAGTTACACATGATCTTAGCCAAAAGGCCGAGAAATCAACAAAGTCTGTATGGAGCACGGGTTGAACTTTGGACTTCTAATCCGATTTGTATGGCTTTGTTCTACCCTGGATGGTGTCCTGTACACCAGGCCATTGGGGAAGCTGGACTTTGTTTTGTTACAACTGTGTTTGATTTTGAGCAAATTCCAGCATTTTATTATAGGGATTGTTTCACAGAGTCACAGTCATATTCTATCATAAGTAGATAGATAAAAATAAATGTAGATAAATACATGACATTAACATAATAACATAATAAATAGGAGTAGGCTATTTGGCCCCTCTAGCCTGCTCCACCATTCAATAAGATCATGGCTGATCTGATCTTGGTCTCAACTCCACTTTCCTGCCCACTCCCCTTGACTGACTCCTCTATCATTCAAACATCTGTCTATCTTCATATATATATTCAATGACCCAGCCTCCACAGCTCTCTGGGGAAGAGAATTCCAAAGATTCACGACCCTCTGAGAAGAAATTCCTCTTCATTTCCGTTTTAAATGGGCGACCCCTTCTTCTGAAATAATGCCCCCTAATTCCAGATTCCCCCAGAAGGGGAAGCATCCTCTTTGCATTTACCCTGTCAAGCCCCTTCAGAATCTTGGGCCCAAGTTTCCACACGCGCCTAGAACGGCGCAGTCCCGACCTGGGCGCCCGTTTTTCGCGCCACAAAGTGCGCCTAAAAAAATTATTGGGATGTTTTTAGTGTCTTCGATTGTGAAGATCGATACAAAATATTTGTTCAAAATCTCTGCCATTTCCCTGTTTCCCATTATTAATTCCCCAGTCGCACCCTCTAAGGGACCAACGTTTACTTTAGCTACTCTCTTCCTTTTTATATATCTGTCGAAGCTGTCATAGTTTTTATATTTCTTGCCAATTTACTCTCATAAACTATCTTCTCTCATTAGTTTTTTTTAGTCGTCCTTTGCTGGTTTCTAAAAATGTCATAATTCTCTGGCCTTCCAGTATTCTTCGCAACATTGTATGCCTTTGTTTTCAATTTGATACCTCTTTTACTTCCTTAGTTCATCCTTCCCTTAGAGTCTTTGGGCTAGACTTTCCACTTTCAGGCTAAGGCCGAAAAAAAAGGGCCTTGTTCCAGCGATGCGGGACCTATCGCCCGTGCTGATGGCCAGCTCAAGGCCCTTTTTTTTTCGATTTTCCACTCTGCCTTAGCCCAGCGATGTCAAATGGGCGATGTCATTTCTCGGCGATCTCCTGATCGCCCAAAGAAAACGGAAGTGAATGGGAAAAAAAAAGCTTCCCCAGCAATGCATTGCTGCGCATGTGCAGGTTTTTTTTCAGGTTGATGCTTCTTCCCGCGTTTTGAGAGGTCAAGGGTCTTCACACATGTTCAGAAGCTCTGGGTGGGTTTGAGAGAGAGAGAGAGAGAGAGAGAGAGAGAGGAGAAAGGAAGCAGGTCAGAAAGTCTTATCCAAATTACAGATAAATTTAAAGAATGGAGGGAGGTGCAGGAAAGAGAAGGGCCAAACCCTTTAGCGAAGAGGCAAATGAGGCCCCCGTAAATGCTGTTGGCTCCAGGTGGGAGGATCTGACAGTGGGTGGGCAGGGGAAACCTCCACCCTGTGCATATCGAAGGAATTGGTCCGAAATAGCCGATGTAGTCACATCGGCCTCCAATGAAACGCGCAGACCGGACCAGTGCGCAAATGGTGCAACAGCCTACTGGCAGCTGCGAGAGTAGTTGAAATTTATATTTATGTATTATTTAATGATCTAAATAGTAACTAGATTCTGCAATGTAATAACATTTAAACATGGGTTACATTTAAACATAACTAAATTTTACACAACCCAGCATAAAGTTAAATGTTCACTTGTTATCATTACTTAACTGTTCCCTTTCCATTCTTTCTGAAATGGTCACTTGTTGGCATGACTGCAATGGTCACTTGTTGTCATCACTGAAATGGTCACTTGTCATCACTGAGATGGTCACTTGTTGTCATGACTGAAATGGTCACTTGTTATCATCACTGTAATGGTCACTTGTTATCATGACTGTAATGGTCACTTGTCATCACTGAAATGGTCACTTGTTGTTATGACTGCAATGGTCACTTGTTATCATCACTGTAATGGTCACTTGTTATCATCACTGTAATGGTCACTTGTTATCATGACTGTAATGGTCACTTGTCATCACTGAAATGGTCACTTGTTATCATGACTGTAATGGTCACTTGTCATCACTGAAATGGTCACTTGTTGGCATGACCGAAATGGTCACTTGTTGGCATGACTGAAATGGTCACTTGTTGTTATGACTGTAATGGTCACTTGTTGTTATGACTGAAATGGTCACTTGTTGTCATCACTGAAATGGTCACTTGTTGGCATGACCGCAATGGTCACTTGTTGGCATGACTGAAATGGTCACTTGTTGGCATGACTGAAATGGTCACTTGTCATCACTTAGATGGTCACTTGTTGTCATGACTTAGATGGTCACTTGTTGTCATGACTGAAATGGTCACTTGTTGTTATGACTGAAATGGTCAATTGTTAACGTGACTGAAATGGTCACATGTTATCATTACTTCAATGGCCACTTGTTCTGTAAAATATTCATTTTTTCGTCTTGTAACGTTTTGGGGATTTTGAGAGAAGGGTGGGTTGGTACGGGGGGTGGAGGGTTGGAGGGAGGGTGTTATTCATTAGTTCTTTGTTAATAAAAAAAAAAATGTCTACAACTTTTGAACCTTCTCTCTTACTTACATAAGTTTTACAACGTCCAGTTCTTCATGCAGATTTGTTTGTTTATTCTGTTTCCCCACAGAATATCATTAAATAACTTCACTGTGTAAAAGCTATTTAATAAATAATTCCAATATATGCATAAATAAGATGGTGATAGCTATTTATATTCCCTGTCCCAAATTTCTGAGTACAATTTGCATCAATTTTAAAATTACTCTCTAAATAACTCAGAACAATTCTCCACCCTTCCTCAGAGGCTAAAAATGGCGTCCTTAGTGCCCATTTCCCTCTCTAAGGCCCTGAAAAAGCAACTATTTTTGAGCACTCTTTTGGGCCTTGCATCGGCTCAGCGAAGTGCATGCTAAGTGCTGAAACTTGGGATGGGCCTTGAGTGGGCGATCATTTGGGCGATCATCTCAGCGATCAAAGTGGAAACTTGGGGGCCTCTTTTTCCGGCGATATTTTGGGCCTAATTTTCACTTTTTGCTCAAAATAGGTGATAGAGGTCCATTTTGGGCCATAGATGGGCCTTAGATGGACGATGTGAAGTGGAAAGTCTAGCCCTTTCTTTCTCACTGGAATATATCTTTGCTGAGAGTTATGAAATATCTCCTTAAATGTTTGCCACTGCTCATCTACCGTCTTACTCTTTAATCTATTTTCCCAGTCCACGTCAGCCAACTCTGCCTTCATACCTTTGTAATTGCCTTTATTTAATTTCAGGACACTAGTTTGAGACCCAACTTTCTCACCCTCAAACTGAATTTGAAATTCTACTATGCTATGATCACTCTTCCTAAGAGGATCCTTTACTATGAGATCATTAATTAATCCTGTGTCATTACACATTACCAGATCTAAAATAGTCTGCTCCATGGTTGGTTCCACAACGTATTGTTCTAAGAAACCACCCCGAATACACTCACCCGAATAAACTCATCCTCAAGGCTACCTTTGCCAGTTTGATTGTCCAATCAATATAAAGATTAAAATCACCCATGATTATTGCCATACTTTTCTTACAAGTCTCCATTATTTCTTGATTTATACTCTGTCCTACAATTTAGCTACTGTGAGGGGTCTATCGACTACTTCCACCACTTATTTCCCTTATTATTTCTTAACTCCAACCAAACTGATACCACATCTTGATCTTCTGAGCCAATATCTTTTCTCACTACTGCACTGATCTCATCCTCTATTAACCGAGGCACCCCACCTCCTTTTCCTTTCTGCCTATCCTTCCGAAATGTCAAATACCCCTGAATATTCAGTTCCCAGCCTTGGTCACCTTGCAACCGCATCTCTGTAATGGGTATCAGATCATACCCATTTATTTCTATTTGTGTCGTCAATTCATCTATCATGTTATGAATGCTGCGTGCATTCAGATAAAGAGTATTTTAATTTTGTCTTTTTACCATTTTTCCCTACTTTAACCCCACTTTTTGATATACTCTTATGTTTATACGCTCTGTCCCTCCCTGTCACACTCTGGTTATCATTACCTTTATCGCTACCCTGCACTATTGCCTTCTCCTATCTTTTTGACTTTTAAAATTTCTACTCACCTGCACTCTTCCTCCACTCTCTTTCTCCCCCGCCCCACCACTATTTAGTTTAAAGCCCTATCTACAGCCCTAGTTATTCAATTCACCTGGACACTGGTCCCAGCCTGGTTCAAATGAACCCCGTCCCAGTGGAACAGCTCCCTCTTATCCCCGTACTGGTGCCAGTGCCCCAAGAATCAAAACCCATTTCTCCAACACCAACCTTTGAGCCACGCGTTTATCTCTTTGATCTTATTTACCCAATGCAAATTTGCTCGTGGCTCAGGTAGTAATCCAGAGATTATTACCTTTGTGGTTCTGCTTTTTAATTAAGCCCGTAGCTGCTCCTACTTCCTTAGAAAAACCTCTTTTTGTCCTACCTATGTCATTGGTACCTACATGGATCACGACAACTGCATCTTTCCCCTCTCATTCCAAGTTCCTCTCCAACTCAGAGGCGATGTCCTTTAGCCTGGCACCGGCTGTAATGTGTTGTTGGCCCTTCTCTTCAAAACCTGTGAAAGATGCAAGGAATGAATTCAAGTGATATTGACACTAATTTGTCCTCGTCATCAGTATTTTGGAAGAGAATTTCCAAGGAAATGGGAGAACATACCAATAACCTTTTCTACCTTCAGCCAGCAGTATAAATGAGTGTTAAATTTTTATAAGCACTCCTAGATAACTGCCCATCAACACATTTAATTTCAAGTTCAAACAGAAGGATTTGGCCACTTTCTAGATGGCTGGTAGCTTGTCTACTCCCACTCTCTCTGGCTCGGTAGGTTTACAGATTGTATAGTTTAGCATAGAGGCCCCAGGTATGGTCCCTAGTTGGTACTAGCCTTATGTGGCTCGGTGTCAAATGTTTTTATCTCTTAATACTCCCGTGAAGTGGCTTGGAACGTTTCACTAGGTTAAAGGCGCTATATAAATACAAGTTATTGTTCCTGATCACAGCTGGGGTAGTAGTAGTGGCACTACAATTGACTCATTGACTCAATGCCTCAGGATTAGGAGGACCTAAATTAACCAGGGTTCCCGCGCCTGTTTGTTATTCAGCAATCCCCTGCTGCAAGTCAGGGTTCAGCTGTTCTACCCACTACAATTGAATAGCTTGCCATACTTCATGTTCATGTTTGCATGTGAATAATGGCCCCATGGGTGAAGTATAGGTACGTGCTTGTAGATCTGCACCCCAGGAAAAAGTCAACACCACCTGAAACGTGAGGGGAGAAATAGGCACGAAAAGAGGAAAAGTTTTAAAAAAAAGAGTAACCAGGCCACTCCTTCATTGTAGACTTCTATCACCCAGAAATATACAGAAAACATCGAGAGTCAGTCTCATAGGCTGGGGCTTGTGGTATTTTGTTATTTTTTGATGTTTGCATTCTGAATAAATTGTGTCAAACTCTTAACTAAGTAGGTTAAACACTTGAACTGGGACAGGGTGCATCTGGTGGATGGGTGTGTGTGTAAGGGTGGGGGGGTGCGGTGGGGGGAAGTAAGTGGAGTAACATTAATTTTAATCTGTTGGATTCGCCCTGACCCGGTAGAGCAGATCCAAGTAGGTAGCTTTTAAAATTTGAGGGGGTAGGGAAGATAATAAATTCTCTACACCCTGCAATAGAAAAATGTCTAATAACTAGCTATTTTCATTATTTGATTCTCCATTTTAAAAGGGCAGCTCTCAACCTCTCATTTGTATGGTCTGGAATTCAGCTTAGTCGTCATCTCCTTCTTGGCCAGTCCCTCGGAGTTGAGGGTGACTTGCTTCCACACGAAAAATGAGTCCTCAGGTGACTGAAGAGTCCAATGCAGGACCTACAGTCTCTGTCACAGATGGGGCAGACGGTGGTTGGGGGAACGGGAGGTTGGGGTGCCTGGGTTGCCGCGCGCTCGTTCCATTGTTGACGCATGGCTTCAGCTTGCTTTCGGTGAAGAGACTTGGTGTTCAGTGCCTTACGGATGTTTTTCCTCCACTTTGGGATTCCCAGGTGTCGGTGGGGATGTTGCACTTTTTCAAGGAGGCTTCGAGGGTGTCCTTGAAGTGTTTCTTCTGCCCACCTGGGCCTCGCTTGCTGTGTCGGAGCTCTGAGTAGAGTGCTTGTTTTGGGAGTCTCGTGTCAGGCATGCGGACGATGTGGTCCATCCAGTGGAGCTGATCGAGCGTGGTCAATGCTTTGATGCTGGGGATGTTGGCCTGAGCGAGAGCACTGACGTTGGTGCGCCTATCCTGCCAATGGATTTGCAGGATCTTGCGGAGGCAACGTTGGTGGTGCTTCTCCAGTGTTTTGAGGTGCCTGCTGTACATAGTCCATGTCTCTGAACCATATAGGAAGGCGGGTATAGAAAATAGGTGGAGGAGTAGGCCATTCAGCCCTTCGAGCCTGCACCACCATTCGATAAGATCATGGCTGATCATTCCCTCAGTACCTCTTTCCTGCTTTCTCTCCATACCCCTTGATCCCCTTAGCCGTAAGGGCCATATCTAACTCCCTCTTGAATATATCCAATGAACTGGCATCAACAACACTGCGGCAGAAAATTCCACTGGTTAACTTCTTCTCTGAGTGAAGAACTTTCTCCTCATCTCAGTCCTAAACTCCCCTTATCCTAATACTGTGTGCCCTGGCTCTGGACTTCCCCAACATCGGGAACAATCTACCCGCATCTAACCTGTCCCGTTCTGTCGGAATCTTGTATGTTTCTATGGGATCCCCTCTCATCCTTCTAAACTCTAATGTATAAAGACCCAGTTAATCCAATCTCTCCTCATATGTCAGTCCAGCTATCCCAGGAATCAGTCTGGTGAACCTTCGCTGCACTCCCTCAATAGCAAGAACGTTCTTCCTCAGATTAGGAGACCAAAACTGAACACAATATTCCAGGTGAGGCCTCACCAAGGCCCTGTACAACTGCAGTAAGACCTCCCTGCTCCTATACTCAAATCCCCTAGCTATCACTACTACTCTGTAGACCATGAGCTTGGTGCCGGATTTGATGGCCTGGTCTTCAAACACACTCTTCCTCAGGTGACCTAAGGCTGCACTGACACACTGAAGGTGGTGTTGGACCTCGTCGTCGATGTCTGCCCTTGTATACAGTAGGCTCCCGAGGTATGGAAAATAGTCCGCGCTGTCCAAGACCTCGTCGTGGATTTTGATAATCTGGGGGCAGGTTGTTGGAGGACCTTTTTCTTACGGATGTTTAGTGTAAGGCCCATGCTCTCGTACGCCTTGGTGAAGGTGTTGACGATGGCTTGGAGTTCGGCCTCCATGTGCACGCAAACGCAAGCGTCAATTGCGTACTGTTATTCGACGACGGTGAATGGGATGACCTTGGATCTGGTCTGGAGCCAGCAGAGGTTGAACAGATTCCCGTTAGTTCTGGAATTTAGCTCCACTCCAGCGGGGAGCTTGCTGAGGGTGAGATGGAGCATTGCAGCAAGGAAGATCGAGAAGTTGGTGCGAGGCATCAAGAGCAGATGGAATCCCTGCCAAAGCACTAAAACATGGCGCAGAAGCACTACTGGCGCGGATTCATGACCTTATCTCTCTCATCTGGAAGGAGGAGCTCATGCCAGGAAATCTCAGGGACGCTGTCATCGTGACCATCTTCAAGAAAGGTGTTTAGTCTGACTGCGGGAATTATAGAGGAGTCTCCCTGCTGTCGACCACAGGGAAAGTCATAGCAAGAATCCTCCTCAGTCGCTTTCTCCCTGTGGCTGAAGAGTTCCTCCCAGAGTCACAATGCGGATTCCACCCACTAAGGGGCACAGCAGACATGATCTTCACCACGTGGCAGATACAAGAGAAATGCAGGGAACAGCACCAACTCTTGTACACGGCCTTCTTTGACCTCACAAAAGCCTTCGACACTGTCAACTGTGCGGGATTATGGAGCGTCCTCCTCAGATTCGACTGCCCTCAAAAGTTTGTCACTATTCTCCGCCTGCTCCATGATGACGTGATCCTGACCCATGGATCCACCACAGACTCGTTCCACGTTCGGACAGGGGTCAAGCAAGGCTGTGTCATCGCACCAATTCAGCTTTGTGTTGGAGTATTAATTGGTTCCTCAAATTGGTACTTCATTGGCTGTAAAGCGCTTTGAGACGTCCAAGTCTTTCTTTCAAAGTGGAATGATGCAATTTCTTCTACTCTGGCCTCCCCCCCCAGTCTCTCCCTGTTGGGAGCAGCTCAGATTGAGAACAGTGTCCTCCCTAAGGGTGGACCAAAAATTGGATGACTGTGGCTTTACCTTGAATGTTAATGCCAGCCTCCCGATCAAACTGTGTTATCATCTATATTTAATGAATACAGTCTGATCTGGATTAATGAAATAGGGAGGGAATAATTGCAGTTTCTCCAGAATTTTATCCAAAATTGAAATTCAATGGTGAGCACATTTGAGAGGTTTTGTACCCTTTTTATAAATAATACTGTATCACAAAGTTGCCAGATGTGGTTGTGTGATCACACTGGAAATAAAAGGGGGTCGGGGGGGAAACATTGTGGAAATTGTCCAGTAGCCACCAAGTCCTTTGCAACTCCAATGTCATTTGAGTAAGGGTTAGGCTATTAATGTCGGCATTCAAAGATGTTTTATTATCCGGTGTTTGGTTGAAATTTTTTGTAATGGGGGACAAATTTATCATTAAGGTTTTACTGACCCATCTTTAATGAAGCATTAAGTGAGTCACCTACTCGAACGCAAGCAAAATATTGCGAATGCTGGAAATCTGAAAGAAACAAAGACTTGCATTTATATAGTGCCGTTCACAACCACCGGACGTTCCAAAGCGCTTTACAGCCAATTAAGTACTTTTGAAGTGTAGTCACTGTTGTGATATAGTAAACGTGGCTCCCACAAGCAGCAAAGTGATAATGGCCAGATAATCTGTTTTAATGATGTTGGTTGAGGGATAAATATTGGCCCAGGTTCCCGGGGATAACTCCCTTGCTCTTTTCGGAATAGTGCCATAGGATTCTTTATGCCCACCTGAGAGAGCAGTTTAACGTCTCATCCGAAAGACGGCACCTCCGACAGTGCAGCACTCACTCAGCACTGCAGCCTAGATATATGTGCTCAAGTCTCCAGAGTGGGACTTGAACCAACAACCTTCTGACCAACTAAGCCACAGCTGACTCATAAATAAAAATAAAACGAATCTCTTGCTGTTGGTGGAAATGGACAAAACAATAACAATATAGCGCTTTTAACAGAGAAACATTCCAAAGCGCTTCAGAGGTGGAAGCAAAAATAATGTAAAAACATACTGGATTGTCCATGACCTAGGTGTTAAAACATTATACTAATGAGTGTGGAGGGATCTATTTCTATCTGCCATGTAAGTAAATTAGGCACAAAGTCAGAAATTGTAATTGACTCAATCTTGCATGCCAATATTGTAGTATATTCTGTGCTGTGACAAAAAGAAATGAAGAATACAACTTGAATGTCAGGTGTTTGGCGTGATAAAGGTTAAGATGTATGCTTGAAATAAAGTATGCTGCATGAATAGGGCTGAGCCATTGTGCCATCCAACCTGGGTTGCAATATGGAATTAAAATCCTGTCCTGCGCTTGCACATTTCTATATCGAGAAAGCAGTAAACAGTAGGTTATCTGACGATTAAAAACAACATAAGTATATCCTATATTTAAGCATGTAAAATAAGCTTTATAATCAGGGTAAAACTTTTTGTAATGCATTGTGCAGAGGGCACTTGACAATTACTTCAGAAAGAAACACAATAAGTGAGTTGCATTTGGAATAGTCACTCTTGGATCAGTTGGTTTCTAATCGCAAACTGATCGGGTCAGATTGGAATACAATTCTATCCAGATTTGCTCCCTGACAGGATAGCTGAGATGAATACGTGGCTTGAGCAATGGTGCAGCAGGGAAGGATTCAAATTCCTGGGGCATTGGAACCGGTTCTGGGGGAGGTGGGACCAGTACAATCCGGACGGTCTGCACCTGGGCAGAATCGGAACCAATGTCCTCGGGAGTGTTTGCTAGTGCTATTGGGGAGGAGTTAAACTAATATGGCAGGGGGATGGGAACCAATGCTGGGAGATAGAGGGAAACAAAAAGGAGGCAAAAGCAAAAGACAGAAAGGAGATGAGGAAAAGTGGAGGGCAGAGAAACCCAAGGCAAAGAACAAAAAGGGCCATTGTACAGCAAAATTCTAAAAGGACAGAGGGTGTTAAAAAAACAAGCCTAAAGGCTTTGTGTCTTAATGCAAGGAGTATCCGTAATAAGGTGGATGAATTAACTGTGCAAATAGATGTTAACAAATATGATGTGATTGGGATTACGGAGACGTGGCTCCAGGATGATCAGGGCTGGGAACTCAACATCCAGGGGTATTCAACATTCAGGAAGGATAGAATAAAAGGAAAAGGAGGTGGGGTAGCATTGCTGGTTAAGGAGGAGATTAAGGAAATAGTTAGGAAGGACATTAGCTTGGATAATGTGGAATCTATATGGGTAGAGCTGCAGAACACCAAAGGGCAAAAAACGTTAGTGGGAGTTGTGTACAGACCTCCAAACAGTAGTAGTGATGTTCGGGAGGGCATCAAACAGGAAATTAGGGGTGCATGCAATAAAGGTGCAGCAGTTATAATGGGTGACTTTAATATGCACATAGATTGGGCTAACCAAACTGGAAGCAATACGGTGGAGGAGGATTTCCTGGAGTGCACAAGGGATGGTTTTCTAGACCAATATGTCGAGGAACCAACTAGGGGGGAGGCCATCTTAGACTGGGTGTTATGTAATGAGAGAGGATTAATTAGCAATCTCGTTGTGCGAGGCCCCTTGGGGAAGAGTGACCATAATATGGTGGAATTCTGCATTGGGATGGAGAATGAAACAGTTAATTCAGAGACCATGGTCCAGAACTTAAAGAAGGCTAACTTTGAAGGTATGAGGCGTGAATTGGCTGGGATGGATTGGCGAATAATACTTAAGGGGTTGACTGTGGATGGGCAATGGCAGACATTTAGAGACCGCATGGATGAACTACAGCAATTGTACATTCCTGTCTGGCATAAAAATAAAAAAGGGAAGGTGGCTCAACCGTGGCTATCAAGGGAAATCAGGGATAGTATTAAAGCCAAGGAAGTGGCATACAAATTGGCCAGAAATAGCAGCGAACCTGGGGACTGGGAGAAATTTAGAACTCAGCAGAGGAGGACAAAGGGTTTGATTAGGGCAGGGAAAATGGAGTATGAGAAGAAGCTTGCAGGGAACATTAAGACGGATTGCAAAAGTTTCTATAGATATGTAAAGAGAAAAAGGTTAGTAAAGACAAAATGTAGGTCCCCTGCAGTCAGAATCAGGGGAAGTCATAACGGGGAACAAAGAAATGGCGGACCAATTGAACAAGTACTTTGGTTCGGTATTCACGAAGGAGGACACGAACAACCTTCCGGTTATAAAAGGGGTCGGGGGGTCTAGTAAGGAGGAGGAACTGAGGGAAATCCTTATTAGCCGGGGAATTGATGGGATTGAAGGCCGATAAATCCCCAGGGCCTGATGGACTGCATCCCAGAGTACTTAAGGAGGTGGCCTTGGAAATAGTGGATGTATTGAGAATCATTTTCCAACATTCCATTGACTCTGGATTAGTTCCTATAGAGTGGAGGGTAGCCAATGTAACCCCACTTTTTAAAAAAGGAGGGAGAGAGAAAACAGGGAATTATAGACCGGTCAACCTGACATCGGTAGTGGGTAAAATGATGGAATCAATTATTAAGGATGTCATAGCAGTGCATTTGGAAAGAGGTGACATGATAGGTCCAAGTCAGCATGGATTTGTGAAAGGGAAATCATGCTTGACAAATCTTCTGGAATTTTTTGAGGATGTTTCCAGTAGAGTGGACAAGGGAGAACCAGTTGATGTGGTATATTTGGACTTTCAGAAGGCGTTCGACAAGGTCCCACACAAGAGATTGATGTGCAAAGTTAGAGCACATGGGATTGGGGGTAGTGTGCTGACATGGATTGAGAACTGGTTGTCAGACAGGAAGCAAAGAAAAGAGTAGGAGTAAATGGGTACTTTTCAGAATGGCAGGCAGTGACTAGTGGGGTACCGCAAGGTTCTGTGCTGGGGCCCCAGCTGTTTACACTGTACATTAATGATTTAGATGAGGGGATTAAATGTAGTATCTCCAAATTTGCGGATGACACTAAGTTGGGTGGCAGTGTGAGCTGCGAGGAGGATGCTGTGAGGCTGCAGAGCGACTTGGATAGGTTAGGTGAGTGGGCAAATGCATGGCAGATGAAGTATAATGTGGATAAATGTGAGGTTATCCACTTTGGTGGTAAAAACAGAGAGACAGACTATTATCTGAATGGTGACAGATTAGGAAAAGGGGAGGTGCAAAGAGACCTGGGTGTCATGGTACATCAGTCATTGAAGGTTGGCATGCAGGTGCAGCAGGCGGTTAAGAAAGCAAATGGCATGTTGGCCTTCATAGCGAGGGGATTTGAGTACAGGGGCAGGGAGGTGTTGCTACAGCTGTACAGGGCGTTGGTGAGGCCACACCTGGAGTATTGTGTACAGTTTTGGTCTCCTAACCTGAGGAAGGACATTCTTGCTATTGAGGGAGTGCAGCGAAGGTTCACCAGACTGATTCCCGGGATGGCGGGACTGACCTATCAAGAAAGACTGGATCAACTGGGCTTGTATTCACTGGAGTTCAGAAGAATGAGAGGGGACCTCATAGAAACATTTAAAATTCTGACGGGGTTAGACAGGTTAGATGCAGGAAGAATGTTCCCAATGTTGGGGAAGTCCAGAACCAGAGGTCACAGTCTAAGGATAAGGGGTAAGCCATTTAGGACTGAGATGAGGAGAAACTTCTTCACCCAGAGAGTGGTGAACCTGTGGAATTCTCTACCACAGAAAGTTGTTGAGGCCAATTCACTGAATATATTCAAAAAGGAGTTAGATGAGGTCCTTACTACTAGGGGGATCAAGGGGTATGGCGAGAAAGCAGGAATGGGGTACTGAAGTTGAATGTTCAGCCATGAACTCATTGAATGGCGGTGCAGGCTAGAAGGGCCGAATGGCCTACTCCTGCACCTATTTTCTATGTTTTCTGACCAATGGTTCCATTATGCCACTGTCGCAAAAGGAAACCGGGTAAGATTTACACATACTCTTTTGGTTTGTAAAGTGGACTTAATTACATTTTAAATGGCTGGTTATATTTTTTTCTTCCGAAATAATGTTGGTAAAAGGAATGATTGAGAAATGATTAGAATATCCAATAAAAATGGCAACGGTTTAAACATCAGCTAAATCCTTCCCTTCTCTGTCTGTCTGTCTGTCTGTCTGTCTGTCTCTCTCTTTCTCTCTCACTCCCTGTCCTCCAAATTCTGTTTGTAAAATGTTTAAAATTTAAAATACTCCTGGTCTCTGTACATGGTATCAGGCACTGGTTAAAATGAAATTTGTTAGGTGTTACTCAGCCCCACTTCCCCATGTCTTTTCTAACCTTTGACCCAGCCTTTGGTAACATTATTTTCCCACATTTACTAAATATCCAGCATTTATAATGATCAGTAGTTCTTGCATTGATCTCTACACACGGTTACTTTATTTGACATTAATTTTTTTTTAATTCTTTGGTGCTTTGCAGTCCTGGTCTTTACTTTTTGTTGCAAATGTGTATGTGTTGCATTAAAAGGTTTTTCTGACGCTTAAACAAGAACATTGATTACAGTCAAGAAACATAACCATGGTTGCATTAATAAGTTCAAAATCTATTCAAAAATCATGCATTTAATGTAGAAAAATGCCGCAAGGTACTTCATGGAGATGTAAGGGAAGAAATGGCTGCTAAGCCAAAGAGATATTGGGTGACCAAAACCTTGTTCAACGAGGTGGATTTTAAGAAGGAGACGGAGGTGGAGAGCTTGGGATGGAAGGGTTTAGGGAAGGAATTCCAGAGTGTGGGGACTACATGGCTGAAGGCATGGTCGCCAATGGTGGGATGAAGTGAGGGGAGGATGCTCAAAGGTGGTGGTGGGGCATCAGAGGAGGAATTTAGTGCTGTATCAGGTTACAGAGGTGCAGGGAGGGGGCAAGGCCATGGAGGGATTTAAACAGAAGGATGACAATTTTAAATTTGTGACATAGAAACAGAAAAATAGGTGCAAGAGTAGGCCATTCGTCCCTTCGAGCCTGCACCACCATTCATTAAGATCATGGCTGATCATTCACCTCAGTACCGCTTTCCTGCTTTCTCTCCATACCGCTTGATCCCTTTAGCCGTGAGGGCCATATCCAATTCCCTCTTGAATATATCTAACGAACTGGCATCAACAACGCTGCAGAAGAGAATTCCACAGGTTAACAACTCTCTGAGTGAAGAAGTTTCTCCTCATCTCAGTCCTGAATGGCTTACCCCTTACCCCTTATCCTTAGACTGTGACCCCTGGTTCTGGACTCCCCCAACATCGGAAACATTCTTCCTGCATCTAACCTGTCCAGTCCCGTCAGAATTGTATATGTTTCTATGAGATCCCCTCTCACTCTTCTAAACTCGAGTGAATACAGGCCCAGTCGATCCAGTCTCTCCTCATATGTCAGTCCTGCCATAGAAACATAGAAAATAGGTGCAGGAGTAGGCCACTCGGCCCTTCGAGCCTGCACCACCATTCAATAGATCATGGCTGATCATTCACCTCAGTACCCCTTTCCTGCTTTTTCTCCATACCCCTTGATCCCTTTAGCCATAAGGGCCATATCTAATCCCGGGCATCAGTCTGGTTAACCTTTGCTGCACTCGCTCAATAGCAAGAACTTCCTTCCTCAGATTAGGAGACCAAAACTGAACACAATATTCCAGGTGACGCCTCACCAAGGCCCTGTACAACTGCAGCAAGACCTCCCTGCTCCTATACTTAAATCCCCTAGCTATGAACCATATGCCTTCTTCACAGCCTGCTGCACCTGCATGCCAACCTTCAATGACTGATGTACCATGACACCGAGGTCTTGTTGCACCTCCCCTTTTCCTAATTGCCGCCATTCAGATAATTTTCTGCCTTCATGTTTTTGCCACCAAAGTGGATAACCTCACATTTATCCACATACTGCATCTGCCATGCATTTGCCCACTCACTAACCTGTCCAAGTCACCCTGCAGCCCCTTAGCGTCCTCCTCACAGCTCACACCGCCACCCAGCTTAGTGTCATCTGCAAACGTGGAGATGTTACTCTCAATTCCTTCATCTAAATCATTGATGTATATTGTAAAAAACATAGAAACATAGAAAATAGGTGCAGGAGTATGCCATCCGGCCCTTCGAGCCTGCACCACCATTCAATAAGATCATGGCTGATCATTCCTTCAGTACCCCGATCCTGCTTTCTCTCCATACCCCTTGATCCCTTTAGCCGCAAGGGCCATATCTAACTCCCTCTTGAATATAGCCAATGAACTGGCATCAACAACACTCTGCGGTAGGGAATTCCATAGGTTAACAACTCTGAGTGAAGAAGTTCCTCCTCATCTCAGTCCTAAATGGCTTACCCCTTATCCTAAGACTATGTCCTCTGGTTCTGGACTTCCCCAACATCGGGAACATCGGGTAAATAGCTGGAGTCCCAGCACTGAGTCCTGCGGCACCCCACTTGTCACTGCCTGCCATTCTGAAAAGGACCCATTTATCCCGACTCTCTGCTTCCTGTCTGCCAACCAGTTCTCTATTCATGTCAATACATTACCCCCAATACCATGTGCTTTAATTTTGTGTGGTACCTTGTCAAAGCCTTTTAAAGTCCAAATGCAACACATCCATTGGTTCTCCCTTGTCCACTCTACTTGTTACATCCTCAAAAATTTCCAGAAGATTTGTCAAGCATGATTTCCCTTTCATAAATCCATGCTGACTTGGACCGATCCTGTCAGTGCTTTACAAATGTGCTGCTATTTCATCTTTAATAATTGATTCCAACATTTTCCCCACTACTGATGTCAGGCTAACCGATCTATAATTCCCCGTTTTCCCTCTCCCTCCTTTTTTAAAAAGTGCTGTTACATTAGCTACCCTCCAGTCCATAGAAACTGATCCAGAGTCAATAGACTGTTGGAAAATGATCACCAATGCATCCACTATTTCTAGGGCCACTTCCTTAAGTACTCTGGGATGCAGACTATCAGGCCCTGGGGATTTATCGGCCTTCAATCCCATCAATTTCCCAAACACAATTTCCTGCCTAATAAGGATTTCCTTCAGTTCCTCCTCCTCGCTAGACCCTCGGTCCCCTAGTATTTCCGGAAGGTTATATGTGTCTTCCTTCGTGAAGGCAGAACCAAAGTATTTGTTCAATTGGTCTGCCATTTCTTGGTGACCAAGGCTGTGAACTCAACATCCAGGGGTATTCAACATTTAGGAAGGATAGACAGAGAGGAAAAGGAGGCGGGGTGGCATTGCTGGTTAAAGAGGAAATTAATGCAATAGTAAGGAGAGACATTAGCCTGGATGATGTAGAATCGGTATGGGTGGAGCTGCGGAATACCAAAGGGCAGAAAACGCGAGTGGGAGTTGTGTATAGACCACCAAACACTAGTAATGAGGTTGGGGACAGCATCAAACAAGAAATAAGGGATGTGTGCAATAAAGGTACAGCAGTTATCATGGTCGACTTTAATCTACATATTGATTGGGTTAACCAAACTGGTAGTAATGCGGTGGAGGAGGATTTCCTGGAGTGTATTAGGGATGGTTTTCTCGACCAATATGTTGAGGAACCAACTAGAGAGCTGGCCATCCTCGACTGGGTGATGTGTAATGAGAAGGGACTAATTAGCAATCTTGTTGTGCGAGGCCCCTTGGGGAAGAGTGACCATAATATGGTAGAATATGGAGAGTGACAAAGTTAATTCGGAAACTAGTATGAGGCGGTATGAGGCATGAATTGGCTAGAATAGACTGCCAAAGGATACTTAAAGGGTTGATGGTGGATAAACAATGGCAAACATTTGAAGATCACATGGGTGAACTTCAGCAATTGTACATCCCTGTCTGGATTAAAAATAAAACGGGAAAGGTGGCTCAACCGTGGCTAACAAGGGAAATTAAGGATAGTGTTAAAACCAAGGAAGAGGCATATAAATTGGCTAGAAAAAGTAACAATCCTGAGAACTGGGAGAAATTTAGAATTCAACAGAGGAGGACTAAGGGTTTAGTTAAGAGGGGGAAAATAGAGTACGAGAGGAAGCTTGCAGGGAACATAAAAACTGACTGCAAAAGCTTCTATAAATATGTGAAGAGAAAAAGATTAGTGAAGACAAATGTAGGTTCCTTGCAGTCAGATTCAGGTGAATTTATTATGGGGAACAAAGAAATGGCAGACCAATTGAACAAATATTTAGGTTCTGTCTTCATGAAGGAAGACATGAATAATCTTCCGAATGTCCTAGGGGACAGTGGGTCTAGTGAGAAGGAGAAACTGAAGGATATCCTTATTAGGTGGGAAATTGTGTTAGGGAAATTGATGGGATTGAAGGCTGATAAATCCCCGGGGCCTGATAGTCTGCATCCCAGAGTACTTAACGAAGTGCCCTAGAAATAGTGGATGCATTGGTGATCATTTTCCAACAGTCTTATCAACTCTGGATCAGTTCCTATGGAGTGGAGGGTAGCTAATGTAACACCACTTTTTAAAAAAGGAGGGAGAGAGAAAACGGGTAATTATAGACCGGTTAGCCTGACATCAGTAGTGGGGAAAATGTTGGAATCAATCATTAAGGATGAAATAGCAGTGCATTTGGAAAGCAGTGATGGGATCGGTCCAAGTCAGCATGGATTTATGAAAGGGAAATCATGCTTGACGAATCTTCTGGAATTTTTTGAGGATGTAACTAGCAGAGTGGACAAGGGAGAGCTCGTGGATGTGGTGTATTTGGACTTTCAAAAGGTTTTTGATAAGGTCCCGCACAAGAGATTGGTGTGCAAAGTCAAAGCGCATGATATTGGGGTAATGTACTGATGTGGATAGAGAACAGGTTGGCAGACAGGAAGCAGAGAGTCGGGATAAACTGGTCTTTTTCAGAATGGCAGGCATTGACTCATGGAGTGTCGCAGGGCTCAGTGCTCGGACCCCAGCTCTTTACAATAATGCATTAACGATTTGGATGAAGGAATTGAGTGTAATATCTCCAAGTTTGCAGATGACACTAAACTGGGTGGCGGTGTGAGCTGTGAGGGGGATGCTAAGAGGCTGTAGGGTGACTTTGATAGGTTAGGTGAGTGGGCAAAATGCATGGCAGATGCAGTATAATGTGGATAAATGTGAGGTTATTAATTTAGGTGGCAAAAACACGAAGGCAGAATATTATCTGAATGGTGGCAGATTAGGAAAAGGGGAGGTGCAACGAGACCTGGGTGTCATGGTTCATCAGTCATTGAAGGTTGGCATGCAGGTACAACAGGCGGTGAAGAAGGCAAATGGTATGTTGGCCTTCATAGATGGGGTGTTTGAGTATAGGAGTAGGGAGGTCTTACTGCAGTTGTACAGGGCCTTAGTGAGGCCTCACCTGGAATATTGTGTTCAGTTTTGGTCTCCTAATCTGAGGAAGGACGTTCTTGCTATTAAGGGAGTGCAGCGAAGGTTCACCAGACTAATTCCAGGGATGGCTGGACTGTCATAGGAGGAGAGACTGGATCAACTGGGTCTTTATTCACTGGAGTTTAGAAGGATGAGAGGGGATCTCATAGAAACGTATAAGATTCTGACGAGACTGAACAGGTTAGATGCAGGAAGAATGTTCCCCGATGTTGTGGAAGTCCAGAACCAGGGGACACAGTCTTAGGATAAGGAGTAGGCCATTTAGGACTGAGATGAGGAGAAACTTCTTCACTCAGAGAGTTGTTAACCTGTGGAATTCCCTGCCGCAGAGTTTTGTTGATGTCAGTTCATTGGATAGATTCAAGAGGGAGTTAGATATGGCCCTTATGGCTAAGGGGATCAAGGGGTATGGAGAGAAAGCAGGAAAGGGGTACTGAGGTGAACGATCAGCCATGATCTTATTTAATGCCGGTGCAGGCTCGAAGGGCCGAATGGCCTACTCCTGCACCTATTTTCTATGTTTCTATGTTTCTATGTTTCAAAGGATTTCAGACTTCCCCGTTATGGAATCCATTTTGTAAAGCGAAAGACTTTTCATATAATAGGCTGCTTCAAGTTCTGGGGAGCTTAGATTTAATTTGTGAGTTACTTTAAGGTGAGTATAAAATCTGAAGAAACATCTTATATTGTGGATGAATTGACATTTTAATGAGATTTTGGACGAAAATGTATTATTTCTGAAGAATACATATAATAGTAATTGTAATTGGGCCTGTAATTTCTCAGCCAGTATTGATGACTACTCATATGCTGCAGACTAGAGATGGGAAAAGGAATGTTGAAAAGCATTATATGCCCAATCAAGGAGGTGGCAGACTGAGGAGGAGGAGGAGGAAAACTTACACCCGACGCACTTGCAGGGAGAAGCGGTCTTACCTGAACTTGTCCGAGAACACATGCCTTAATAGACTGCGCTTCCGAAAGGAGGTTATCAGTGAGATATGCTAGCTCATTAGGGGAGATCTGCAGCCTAACAGCACTATCAGGACCGTACTGTTCGTTGAGGTCAAGGTTGCTGCAGCACTTTCCTTCTTTGCATCGGGCTCCTTTCAGGCCTCAGCTGGCTACATTAGTGAGAGGGCGCTAGGTTTTGTGAGAATAGCAAACTTCCCCAGGGTGCAGGGAACAATAGACTGCACGCACATTGCTGTGCGAGCACCTTTTCAGGATGCAGAGGTTTTTTGGAATCGAAGGAGGAGGACCTGCAGCAGAACAGGTGAGATTTGGGGCTCCTCGTCCCTCGAAATAAGTACGACCGCCGGATCCATAAGTTGATACGGTAGTTCGATTTGGACTGTCTGCGCTCTTGCTTGAGCTAGAAAACATAAAAGAGGTAATTAGAGGAGAAGAAGGTGCTAGGGTCACATGGGAATTCAAATGCTACACAGGCATATGCACGAGAGCAACACTACTGCTATAAGAATGATGACAGACATCACATTTGATGAACATCATGATAGTACAAAATCTGCATCACAATGATTTTCATGATCCCATCATTAATTATATAACATTACATAACATTGCATCAATAAATCATCAATCATGTATTTTACGGATATAAGTGGCAATAATTTACTTTAGATCACCCAATGGTTTATACTTTACTCACGTGGCATGAGGACAGGTTCCAACGCAGCACGGTTGGCCGAACGATTGTGGACCCCCACAAGTGCCAGCGACCGCTCCTCGAGATCAGTGAGGGGGCATAGATCTGCTAAGCCCCTATTCTTCGAAAGCTTTTTCTGCAAAAAGTGTCAACAGCTTGGCAGGCATAAGATCATTGCTAGATACTTTTACAGATACACATACATAGATTACTGACAGATATTTTATTATTATTAATAATATTATTCATAGCATGCAGCACAACACACATGATTGTCCACCGTAAATGTTATACATATCGCATGCAT
This sequence comes from Pristiophorus japonicus, assembly GCF_044704955.1. NCBI lineage: Eukaryota > Metazoa > Chordata > Chondrichthyes > Pristiophoridae > Pristiophorus > Pristiophorus japonicus. Next base: position 267,514,129 of record NC_091977.1, on the reverse strand, counting down.
GGTTATATCTAACGTCTGCAAATAAATTGTTTAAGATTGAGGTTTGGATTACATGATTACCGATGTAACTACAATGCATCAGATCTGCATTTAAATTACTCATTACATCATTACAATTATATAAATAAATATAAATATATGTAATACTTACTCTTCCGAACCCAACAAGGTCATTCCAGCGCTTCCAGCCCTGGTTTGGCTCCTTCGCCTCATGGGTGTTGGCAGAGATTACCTCTGCAATCTCACACCAAATTAATTGATAGACCCTGGGTCAGTTGTGCCAACTGATTCTCAACCTCTGCCACTAAGGCAGCATTGGCTTCCTCGCTAAAGCGCTTAGCCCGCCTATGTCCTCCCATTTCTACCCCTTCTGCCACTCCTCCTTCCTCCTCCTCGCTCATCCTTCTTTCCATGGATTCAATAGGATCCATTAGATCACGAATTAATTGAATTACTTCAGTAATTTTTGAAAAATTGATGCAAAATAACTCCAGTCTCCACAAACACTTCCAATACTTCAAACGCCACACTACACCAGCTTTCTCCTCTCTCTCTCTCTCTCCACTTTCACTCTCTTCGCATGTGGAGATGGCCCGTAACCTCCTGAAACACGGGAAAAGACCATTGTTATGGATGCCAACCTTTTACGACTGGAAAAAACGTTAACACCTATTTCACATCGCTCCCGTTAACGCCCAAATTATAAAGTGGAAACTAGCGGGTTTGAAAATGGGCGATATTCTGGCGATCACAAAAAACAATATAAATGCTAATCTGGAAATAGCGCCCACTTTTGGGCGATCTGGACACTAATGGAAAGTCTAGCCCCTATGCCTTTTTCAGAAATTACGTTTTTAAAAACAAAAGTTGATTGGCTGAACATGTACATTAACAGACTGTAGTGGAACTAACTCTTCTCGTTGAATGCTGAGACTTTAGGAAACTCCATCTAAAGAGAAAAATACTCTTTAGACTTTCACCTTTTTTCTCTTGAAGGTGCTGATTCTTGCTATTCCTCCTAGTTTAGCTAACTCAGTTCAGACCAATTTTCTGCCTGAGTTTAGCTAGCTCAGCATAGACCATGGATTGTGTTGCTCAAACGGCAATTTCGCTTGTCATGTGACTAGTAGTTGCCTGCGACGGTTCTTGAGTTAAATACTAAATGACACACTAGACAATGGTGGTACCGTTAATGTTCGTTTAATACAGAAGAAGTACAAGACTCACCACATACTTTATAGTTACCCAATAGGTCCCCGGATGATCAGACGTCCGAACACTGTTACGTCAAGGGTCTCTTCCCTGGAGCTTACTTTTGCCGAGTGTTACTCCTAGTTTCTCGCGATGGCCTAACACTGTTCCGTCAAGGGTCTCTTCCCTGGTGCCTACTTCTGCCGAGTGTTACTCCGAGGTCCTCGCTATGGCCTGACCTTGTTCCGTCAAGGGTCTCTTCCCTGGTGCCTACTTTTGCCGAGTGTTACTTCTAGGTCCTCGCTGTTGGCTAACACTGTTCTATCAAGGGTCTCTTCCCTGGTGCCTACTTCTGCTGAGTGTGACTCCTAGGTCCTCACTATGGACTGTCTGAACCTGTCTATATACCCTCCTTTTCATGCCTAACTCATTGAGTTGATGTCAGTAAGTCTGAGGTGATCAGGGTCTTTCCTGCTGAAATTGACCATGCATACTCGGTCTTTATGTTGGGGGAAATTGGCTACGCTTTGGAGTTACGCTTATGGCCAGTACTTCCACAGATTGAATATGGGACTATTCTGATCAGTATGACGCAGCTTATTTGCTGAATAAACCTGCATGAGCCATCATAGAGAGAACCATTATCATTTTAAATTTATTTGCTGCTTGAATGCTTTTTTGTGTTACCAATAAGGAAAGAAGCACTTCTTTTCTTTTGGTATTTGCCGTAATCAATTCATAAGTTTATAAGGAACAACAGTTTAAGAACTTAAGAACATAAGAAATAGGAGTAGGCCCCTTGAGCCAGCTCCGCCATTCAATGAGATCATGGGTGATCTTCTACCTCAACTCCACTTGTCTGCACTATCCCCATATCCCTTGATTCTCTTTATATTCAAAAATCTATTGATTTCTGTCTTGAATATACTCAAAGACTGAGCCTCTACAGCCTTCTGGGTGGGGAATGCTAAAGATTCACTACCCTCTGAGTGAAGAAATTTCTCCTTATCTCAGTCCTAAATGGCCGACTCCTTATTCTGAGACTGTGACCACTGGTTCTAGACGACTCAGCCAGGGAAACATCCTCCCTTCATCTACCCTGTCGAGCACTGTAAGAATTATGTATGCTTCAATGATATCACCTCTCATTCTTCTAAACTCTGGAGAATATAGGCTTAGTGTACTCATTCTCTCCTCTATAGGACAATCCCCCCCATCCCAGCAATCAGTCTGGTGAACCTTTGTTGCACTCCCTCTGTAGCAAGTATATCCTTCCTTAGGTAAGGAGACCAAAACTGTACACAATACTCCAGGTGTGGCCCTATATAATTGCAGTAAGACGTTGTTACTCTTATTGGGCTCAATTTTGACCAGGAGTTGCTCCGTTTTTTTGGAGTAACCTGATTTTTCTGGCGTAACTTAAAAATCCCCAGTTTCCCCAATCAATTTGAACCAGCGTAACTCATTTCGTTACTTTTATTTAGGTTAGTTTTTTTTCACAAAAGGGGTCGTTACTAGCCACCTATGTCAGTTCTGCCCAGTTACTCCGGGCTCAAGCTTTGGACTGAGTTGCTCCTATTTTTTTGGAGCAACTAGTTTAGAATGGAGCATCTAAGAAATTGCAATTCTCGGCATTTAGTTTGTTCCAGTTCTAGTCAGGTAGAATAGTTTCATTTTAGAGGTTTTTTTTTTCAAAAGGGGGCGTGTCCAGCCTGTTTTGCAAGTTTAGGCAGCGAAAACTTACTCCAAGCTAACTTAGAATGGAGTAAGCGTAGATTTTTGTACGCTCAGAAAAACCTTGCCTACACTTTAGAAATTAGGCGCAGGGAACGAGAGATGGGGGGGGCGGGGGGGGGGCGGCGGGGGGGAGGGAAGGGAAGGAAGGGAAGTTAGAGTGAAGTTCGGGAATTTTACAAGCATTTAACACTTCAATTCTACAAATAAAGAGCCATCATGAATAATAAATGATAAATAAAGCAAATAAAAAATACATTTAATTTTCCTACCTGTCTGAAGCAGCAGCAGCAGACCGAGCTGTTTGAGTTCTGCCGTTTGCCCAGGGGATAGGGACGGCGTGAGGCGACGGCAGTACAATCCGGCGGCAGCAGCAGGCTCAGAGCTGTTTGAGTTCTGCCGTTTGCCCAGGGGATAGGGACGGCGTGAGGCGACGGCAGTACAATCCGGCGGCAGCAGCAGGCTCAGAGCTGCGAAGAGTTTGGCCGTTTGGCCAGGGATAGGGGTGGCGTGAGGCGACCGACAGCGACAGCAGTACAATCAGGCGGCAGTAGCAGGCTCCGAGCTGTTTACGAGTTCGACCATTCAGCCAGGGGATAGGAGAGTGTACAAAGCACCGGGAGCGAGAGCCAGCCAGCCAGCAAGTTTAAAAGTTTAATTTGTACTTCAAATATGGGTGCTGCATTATCAACACTACGGATTATGCAATGGTTCTCCATCAATTCACTGCATAGGAGAGAATTGATTAGAGCTCACCGCACCAGGAACGTCATAGCCCGTAGGCTGATGGGCAGGAGACCTTACCCATGTCGGCAATATCGAGCCAGACGTTCGTACCGGACATGAACGAGGCTGATTGTGTCAAAAGGCTGCGTTTCCGCAGAGAAGTTGTCGTTGAGATCTGTGATATGCTGAGAGCAAATTTACAGCCCAGAAGCAGAACGCTGACTGCCTTGTCTGTTGAAGTGAAGGTTACAGCTGCACTTTCCTTCAATGTCTCGGGATCGTTTCAAGCTACAACTGGAGATGTGTGCGCCATCTCTCAACGTGCAATACATGTCTGCATTTACCAGGTCACGGTTGCACTGTATGCGTGGAGGAATGACTTCTTCAAGTTCCCAATGACCGGCCAAGCAATGCATGACAGGGCTATGGGCTTCTCCAGGATTGCTGGCTTCCTAAAGGTACAGAGCTGCATTGATTGTACCCACGTCGTCTTGCGAGCACCTGTGGAGGATTCCGAGCTGTACAGAAATAGACAGGTTTCCACTCCATTAATGTGCAGCTCGTGTGTGACGACAAGCAGCGCATCATGTCAGTCCTGGCAGCACCCATGATGCGTTCATCCTACGCAACAGCATTATATCTGACATGTTTGAGCAGCAGCCAGAAGGACAGAGCTGGCTAGTCGGAGACAAAGGGTACGGCCTCGCCACCTGGCTCATGACGCCCCTACGCGTAACACGGACGGAAGCTGACCATCAATACAACCTGTCGCACATTGCGACGTGCAACATCATAGAGAGGACCATTGGCATCTTGAAGCAGTGTTTCCGATGCCTGGACATTCCGGAGACCACTTGCAATACTCTCCTCAGATTGTCGGTCAGTTCACTGTTGTGTGCTGTATGCTGCATAACTTAGCCATCATGAGGCAGCAGGAGCTGGTAGTGGAACCAGAAGACCCACATGAGGGGCCAGTGCCTGATGATAGTAATTTGGAAGAGCAGGATGAGGATGATGATGACGATCAGGAAAGCATACAAGTGCCTGATGCCGGAGCACAAGGTCAGAGGAGGGTGGTCCATCGTGCTCATTTAACAATTGCTCGAGTCCTACGCCAGCAGCTCATCCGTGAACGCTTCATTTACTGATGCCTGAGGGCTCTGCGACAACTATTGCGCATGGACATGTTTATTTTTTTGAGTTGTTCCTATGTTGTGTTGTGTTAATGGAACATGATTCAGTTTTAATGAAAAAATATTTTATTGAAAAGTTAACGTCACTGTAATAAAATATTAGTTGTATCAAACTTTACTTTTTAATGTGGCTCTTTAAGATCACTTAAAAACTTGTAAAGTTACAAAAGTTACAAAACAATTTCAGTGTGAAAAATCTTACATTCTTAAGATCACTTAAACTTCAAGAACACTTTTTAGGTGAAAAATTAAATAAGTTGCAAAATATAAGAACATTTACACTATAAGATCACTTAAAAACCCTAAGATCACTCATAAGTTGTAAAGTTACAAAACTTACAAAACAATTTCAATTTGAAAAAAGTTACTACAGTTACATCAAGAACAAGAACAAAAGCTGCAAAGAAAGGCTGCAACCATCTCGGTGAATGTTCACTTCTTCATGGGGGCGTCATTAGATTGGCCGGGTTGTGTGCCCTTATTGCAGCAGCTACCTCACCCAGGCCCTCCCTGATGGCCTGTGCCGTCGATTGCACTCCCTCGGACATTCCCCCTCTCATTTCCCGTGTCATTACTGCTATTTCTCCCATCAGTACCGTTACCGCTTCACCCACTGCATTGACGCTGCCCACAAGTGATCGGGTAAGGTCATTGCTCTCCACACCCAATGGCACAACCTGAGCCACATCTGTTGCACGCTGCATCTCAGGAGAGCGTGTCTCCAATCTCCTCCTCCTCTGCCTGGGCCTGCCTCGCGGCACCACTCGAGTGGGAGCCACAGGCTGGGACGGTGGGACCCTGGGTGTTCCAAACGGCAGCACTCCAGTGGGAACCGCGGGCTGGGACGGTGGAGCCCTGAGTGTAAACTGCTGCATTACATAAGCAGGGACCCGCAACGTCGCAATCTGTGAAACTATGGAAGGTGGAACCAGAACCTATGGAAGTGGGAGGCGCAGGCTGGAACAGTGTTTGAAACACTGATGTCCGCTAATGTGGGCTCATAAGTATTAAGTTCGAAATATTAAGACTGAAGACATTTCAGTCAACGCCTGCAGCCACTCTTGGTCTGGATCGTCCGCATCTGGTTCTTCTGGTTGTTCTTCTGGATCTTCAGGATTGGCATCATCATCATCTGCAAAATATATCAGAACAGTCAAATGTTTAACAGCAAGGGAGGGGGTAGGATGGGTGGCATGAGTACTCTCACACATAGCAGGCCAGGTAGCAGGTTGATTTGAAGGGCCACGATGCATTTTCAGGACTTACCCTCTCCCTCGCGTGTGGGCCCAGCTTGTGTTGTACTGATTGCTTTTCTCCATGTACGACTCATCATAGTAGCTACCCTCTGTTCCAAGGGTATCAGGTGATGCAGATTTGGCACGCCTCCTCCTGTTCGAGTTGCTTCCCTTTTGTTGTAGGGCAATTTTTTCTGCAAAGATTAAAATATAACTTTTTCCAGAGTGCGTCTTTCTGCAGGGTGGGACATATACAGATAGTCACATTTACAATTAAGATTCCATTGAAAAATGAAAATATTACTTGCACTAACTACTTGACCAAGGTTGTGCCATTTCTTTTTACACTGGCTTCCAGATCTCCTGGTATGCACCACTGCGCAGTAATCTTCTGCAACTTGGTTCCAGCGTTTCTTCATTTCTTTAGGTGACACTTTTGTGCGACCTCTGTTGCTGGTATCTAGCTCCTGCCATCTCTGCTCAATGACAAACTAATGTCTCCACTTCCTCATGCAAGAAATTCTTTGTTCTTGGTGGACGTTGTTCCATTGTTGTATTGAATTGACACTCTGATTTTTCAAAACACACAGTCCTTATTTTACATGAACCTGTTCTGGAAGTTTAGCAGCAACAAGCAGCACTCACTGATTTCAGCAGGTGATTTCTTCAACAGTGCTGCTAAAAGCACTCCTGCAGGCACAAAAAAAAATCACCAAAATTCACTCAAGCCTTTCCACAGCTCCACAAAACAAAACAGTACTATTCCTCATTTACCTTTAAAAATGGCCGAGTGCCCATGTTTGTCCACGCTCCAACGCGCATGTGTAGGGCTGCCGGCACTAAATGTGCTGCTGTGAGCTAGCCCCGCCCCCCTGCGGGCAGATCTGTGGCGCCATGCTTTGGCCCCGCCCCCCGCAGCTGCTGGTACACCACGCTGACCTGGAACGGGCCCGAAAAACATCGCAGAATACTGAGGTAGGCATTAGGCGCACTTTTTGTTCCGAGGCAACAGGCGTGCCTCTCGGAGGTGCATGTTTTAAAGGAGGGCCGAAACTTGAGCCCGGTTCTACTTAGGCCAGCGTTAAGTTAAAGAAATTGGCGCAGGTAGGTACATCGGAGGCCATTTGGCCTGGGATAGAGGCGGGAAGTGGAGAGGACCAAGCCTTATCCTTAGGTTTTATTTGCAAACATTGCTAGCAATTCTGTAAGGAATAAAAAATTTAAGTCCTACTTTCATCTTCAAACTCGGCCTGGGAAGGCAGCGGCCTGGGCTAGGGACAGGCTAACACATCGCGGAGGCCACTCGGCCTGGGCTAGGGACAGGCTAACACGTCGGGAGACCACTCGGCCTGGGCTAGGGACAGACTAACATGTCGGGAGACCACTCGGCCTGGGCTGGGGACAGGCTAACACGTCGGGAGACCACTCGGCCTGGGCTAGGGACGGCCGGAGAACTGATAGTGCTCCTGTCTGCTGGTGATTTCTAAGAGATCGATTGCACCGGGAGGCCACTTGGCCACCTGTATCTTAATACTTAATTAATTGTCGATAAAATAATTTTAAATTGCAAGTTAACAGCTTAGAATACAATACTTTTCATCTTAGTGTTTATAAAAAAATGATGGCAGGTACAGCACAAACATTTACAGAGAAAATATAACATTTTGTAAAATGTTCATCATAACACAAGAAAATGAAGTATTGTAAGCAAATCTACACAACTCACATCATCCCACGTCCAACACTTCTCAACGGCTGTTACCTCAGTTTCTCTGTAGTATTCTTCCAAGGGTTGCTCCACCAAAATAACATCAATTGGGACTGTTGTTGCAAACTCGCAGCGCTACTGCGCATGCGTGGACATCACGAATCACCACCGCGCATGTGCAGACGTCCCGGCACTTTTCCAGCGCAGAACTACTGGCCACGCTGCGCGAATGCAGTGAAGAGGCCAGACAGCGGCCAAAGTTCCAACATTTTTTTTCGGTGCATCTGCGAACATAAATAAGCAGCGCAACTCCGGTAAGTGCGTCGAAAAATGGGCTCAGCCAAAATTGAGCCCATAGTTTCTCCTTTCTTTCATGTGTCTGTAATATTCCCTGAATGCCATAAACTGTAACTTTAAACTTAAATACTGCATTAAGGTAACGCAAACGTTACATACATGTCCACTGCTTCTAAGCAGGTACTTGTGCGGTAGACAATACAACATGCATTAACACACATCCTTCTAATGACTGAGGTTAACCAATCTAATGTAAGCTGGGAATTCAGCCAGTAAATATAATACATGATTGCTTCCTGACCCAGTGCATCAGAGCTGGTATAAGAAATAACTTGGACTTTGATTTGGTAATGGCAAGTGACCTGGAACCTGATGATGATGACTTGGGAATGGAAATAGTAGTACCTGTCGATGAGAGTGACCATAAATTTGACATGGATCTGGAATAAACCAATACTCAGCCAATTTTAAAGAGTCAACTTCAAATCAATGTGTGAAAAGCTTAAACAAATTGACTGTACCAGTACTGTGGGGGTGGGGTGGGGGGGGGGGGAGGAAATACCCAGTTGAGGATAAATTGAACATTTTTAAGTACATACTACTGCATATGCAGGATAAGTATATACCAAGGCCTTGTAAGCACAGAATAAATGGACTATCAAGACAATATAAAGTAAATAAATTTGAAGAAATAAACAAACTCTATTAAGCCTGTGGACGTATGCAGCGATACAACGGAAGTCATTGGGAAAAGTACAAGAACCTCCAAAAAAGGTGGTCGGAGAGCAAAGAGGGAACTAGAAATGAGGATAACTAGAAGCCAAATGCAAGAGTAAAACAGGAGAACAATAATAGGCTTATCGTGTAACTGAAACCCCTTTAAGAACGCAAATGAGGTTGAAACTGAGGAACTAAAAATAGTTAATATACTAAATGATGGCGGCTTTGAAATATACCCTTGAGAAGACACTCTTGAGAAGAGCAGCACAATAGGTAACTGGGTTTGTTTCGTCATTTTATTGAAAATATTGCCATTTTGGCTTTTTTTCAATCCAGTGAGACCAATCAAAAAGATATTTATTGACTATCAGGGCTTCATAAATGTCCCTAATCTTACATAGTACACAGGGTTCATTCTTGGGGACTTATTGACTTTTTGCCTTTGCATTTGGCATATATAGTTATCCTCATTTCTGGTTCCCACTTTGCTCACTTTTTTAACATTTTGTTTGGAGGTCCTTGTATTTTTCCCAATGGCATCTGTCATGGGAGGTTCTACAACTAAACTTATGACTTAAACAACACTTGAGTGAACTTTCCAGACAGGTGTGAAGGGCACAATCCTGACCATGTCCAATTATTGCAGAGCAGCAGTCAACAAATCACTGTTTCGTAGCAGCATCGGTTTGAGTACAAGTGTGAGCTGTTGTGCTGAAGCTGTGTAGTGCTCTAGTCCGCAGTACCTTGACTACTGTGTTGAGATCTGGTCATCAAAAAAGAAAGATTTGTATTGATAGCGTCTTTCATAGCCTCAGGACGGCCAAAGTGCTTTACAGCCAATGAAATACTTTTGAAGTGTAGTCACTGTTGAAATGTAGGAAATACAACAGCTAATTTGCACACAGCAAGGTCCCACAAACAGCAGTGTGATAATGACCAGATAATCTGTTTTTCTTTAGTGATGTTGATAGAAGAATGAACAAATGAACGTTGGCCAGAACACTTGGGATAACTCCCTGTTCTTCTTCAAAATAGTGCCATAGGATCCTTCACGTCCACCGAGGGCAAATGTGGCCTCAGTTTCTCATCTCATCTGAAAGGTGGCACCTCTGACAGTGTAGCACTCCTGCAGCACTAAAGTGTTAGCCTAGATTTTGTGCTCGTATTTCTGGAGTGGGACTTGAACCCATAACCTTCTGACTTAGATGCAGGGGTTCTACCAAAGGCACAAACAAAATACCTAAGTCTTAGGAGTGTTACAGGACTGAGTTATGTGGAAAAGTTTAAAAAAAAAATACTTGGGGCCAAATTTGACCCACTGGGTTTGGAGTGCATAGTTCGAATTAAGTTTTTTAAGCACCAGCATGGGACACACAGGCACCAATGCGGATTTGGGCTCTTTGACTAAAACACATTGTTGCTCTCACGGAGCGATCGTGGGGCGCGGCGCTCAGCACATCGGTGCGGCACTGATGACATCGGACGTGTCGCATCATGCCGAAGGCTCACAACCTTCTTCCCCTTCGTTTAAAGGGGAGGGCCGCTGCAAACTCTGCAGCCTCTTTAGTGGTGTCCACTGGGATACCAGGGAGCGTGTCGGCCGGGCCAACGGCCTGGCAGGAGTGCTCGGCTGCATGTTAGCGGCCCGGTCACCGCTATTGTAGGGCCGACTAAAATGTCGGCTGACAGAAAAAAGATGCCGGCCACAGCACTACCACCTCCTGTTTAAGGGCGGCCGGGGCGCCATAGCCACCACAGCTTCTAGCACCGAGAAGCTGTCGGGGGCATCGCTGCACGCTGACCTCGAGGCAATTTCCCTGAGGGGCGCAAAGGGGCTGGCGCGCGGCCGTGTGTGCGCGCGTAATTGCGGGGCGCGGTGAAAACCACTTTTTGCCGACTGAGCCCCGGGTGCAAATCCGTGCGCTAACTCATTAGTGTATTGTTATCGCCGGCTGGTGGTGCTAACTGGCACTGTGCAAAAGGGCAATTTTGGTCCCTTCGACTCTTCAACCTTGAAAGGAGGAGAGGTGAATGAGAGGGAACTTTACTGAGGTAAATGCAGTATTAAGTAGAATAAAAAGGTTAACCTTGAGCACGCTTTCAAGTTAAACCTTGCTTGCAGGACATGGGGAACCAGGTTACAGATGGGTTAAGTGGAAATTTAGGACTGCAGTCGAGAAGCATTTTGTGCAGTCGTAAATTCCTGAAATGTTCTTCTGGATAGGGTAGTGGTGGCAAACAATCCGCCATTAAACAAGGAAATTATGTGCAGTGATTGGAGGATCATCGGCTTCTCTGGTCGGACTCTGTCATAGTTTTTTTTCCTCAGCCCTGGATTCCCCTCTGCTATGATCAGTGGCGATTTTGGGGGAATATGTTGAGGCCTGTTTCTTGTTAATGTTCAATAGAATGGCTCTCTTTCACTGCATATTGACCAAATGATGTTGAAGGGAATCAAACAAGATAAGGTTCTGTCTTTAAAAAAAACATTTTCTTTCTCTATGAAACTATCTTTCTAAAATGTCCAATGGCTGGCCTCATGGTTGTGGCATCCATTTTGCTTTTGCTACTTCAACAGAGACTGTAACGTGATACCTCCATCATAAGCCAAGCACTTGTGTGTATCCTACATGTATAATTCTTTTTCATATTGGATCAAAATCTTGATCTAGAGCTGCGGGACAAATTACAATGCTTAATCAGGTATCGGGAATGATTCTGTTTCTTCATACTCTGTTAAATAGTAAAGATTTTAATTTTAATTTTAGGTAAAAGAATATATGTTTCTGTCATCATGGCTACAGAGGAAGCAGTGACTCCATCAAAATCTACATGCAAAATCATGACCTTCCAGCCCACAATGGAAGAGTTCAAGAATTTTTCTAAGTATATTGCATTCATGGAATCTCAGGGTGCCCACAGGGCTGGCCTTGCAAAGGTAAGAAATGAATGACCTTCAACAGATGTTTAATAATGGATTCAGGTTGAAACTCTCATCATGTTTGGCTCAGGCTATAAACCAATTAACAAATTTATTAAACTTGGAACATTTTTCGGTATATTTACAATAATTCTAAGCATTGCGAATCTTCTCGGTCTGTCGTTCATGCAATACCTGGAGAAGGGCATGTCTGTTTATTTTCAATGGAGGAAACGGATTACAAGACTTTGTTACAATCGGTTACTTACAGAATCGTTGCAGGAATAATAGAAGTTTTGCAAATGATTTGTGAGGAAAGATTCTGTTATTACCTTTTCAACCCCCCAGTTGCTGCTGACCCAAACTGGGGTACCATTTTGAAGGGATGCCCCATGTCGGCATCAAAGTGGATCATGTGACTCTGATGAAACAGTGTACCTACACTTGCCATTATGTAGGTAAATGTTTTTAGACCATGTTGTAAACTGGGGAACCCTTATCGCTGTACCCTGGCTGTGTCAAAAATAAAATTTTGATCATGCATGACTCAGGCTATAAACTAACAGACAAATTTATTGAACTTAGAACATTTATAGTAACTACAAACTTTATTAATCTTCTCAATGTGAAAAACAACAAAGACTCATCTGCTGCACTAGCCCTCAACGTAAGACGAGCTGTTGAAACATGGTCACTTTACTTTTAACATGGGTGCTTGCTGCTATGAAGTCTTCTGGACTTGCACCCCTGATGGCTTCAGACCACCAGCTGAGGACACTTGACCAGACGCAAGTCTACATCAGGAAGTACTGGCTACAGAGCTGTCAGTCAGATGAACTAAAAGATCAATTGTTCGGTCTTCTCACAAATATGACTCAAGGCTTCATTTCAGACATAGCTGGATCCCCAGAATGTTAATCTCATGGGATGTTTGAATGGCTTGATCCTTTTCTGAGAAACGCATTTTCTGTTCCAGCCACTTTGATCAATCTGGAGTGTAGGTAATTAAAAGTTGTCCTGTCAGCTATCCGGGACAGCGCTTTGGCAGAATACAGTTAAGATTCTCTAACAGATATAAATGTATTTAACTATCCTGTGTCTCCCATGAACACGCTGCAGATCCATCTCCATGCCTTTGGCACACTAGACTGTGATGAAGAAGAAATATGTTGGCAAATCTATGAAATGAGTAAAAGACATTGAATAATAATCATGGGAGATTTCAACTATCCCCAAATAAACTGGCAAGAAGAGGTAGGGAAAGGGAATGGAGTTGTGTACAGGACTTCTTTCTTACCCAGTATCTAAGAAGCCCAACAAGAGAGGAATCACCAGTTCTGACAAAGGGTCATCAACCTGAAATGTTAACTCTGTTTCTCTCTCCACAGATGCTGTCTGACATGCTGAGTATTTCCAGCATTTTCTCTTTTTAGTTCAGATTTGCAGCATTCGTAGTATTTTGCTTTTGCAAGGGAAGAATCACTGCTGGATATAGTAATGGGAAATGAATCTGAGCAGATAAGAGAAATAAGAGTAGGGGAACACCTAGACGATCATAATATAATAAGATTTAAAATAATGATTGAAAAAGACACAAATGAGACAAAGACCAAAGGAGTAGATTGGAAATAAAGCTCATTTTGAGTGGATGAACATGGAAGATAAACTGGAAAAATGTTGACAAAGTAGAACAGCAGAGGGAAATATTTAAAATCGTGATCAATAGAGTTCAGGAGAATTAAATATCCCTTAAAAAAAAAACCCCAACAAACTAGCCAATAATAGAAACATAGAAAATAGGTGCAGGAGTAGGCCATTCGGCCCTTCGAGCCTGCACCGCCATTCAATGAGTTCATGGCTGAACATGCAACTTCAGTACCCCATTCCTGCTTTCTCGCCATCCCCCTAGTAGTAAGGCCTACATCTAACTCCTTTTTGAATATATTTAGTGAATTGGCCTCAACAACTTTCTGTGGTAGAGAATTCCACAGGTTCACCACTCTCTGGGTGAAGAAGTTTCTCCTCATCTCAGTCCTAAATGGCTTACCGCTTATCCTTAGACTGTGACCCCTGGTTCTGGACTTCCCCAACATTAATAAGAACATAAGAACATAAGAATTAGGAACAGGAGTAGGCCATCTAGCCCCTCGAGCCTGCTCCGCCATCCAACAAGATCACGGCTGATCTGGCCGTGAACTCAGCTCCACTTACCTGCCCGCTCCCCATAACCCTTAATTCCCTTATTGAAATGAATGAAACACCATGGCTGAATAAAGACGCAAAGGTAGAATGGAAACTGAAGAAACAGACATACTCAAGTACATAAACGAAGAAGTGGCTGACAAAAGGGAATACGAAGAGATTTAGGAAAGCAAAGAAGAACTACAAAATTAAATTATCAAGGAATTAAATTTTTTAGTTTCTCTTTGCTTTCCTAAAAGAGGAAATATTGAATAGTTACTTTGCCTCAGTATTTATCAAGGTGCTTAACGAGGTGGGCACGACAGAAGAAGAGAACAAAAATGATATAAAAGCATTTCAGATAGAAAGGCAAGAGATAATTTGTAAACTAGGGAAACTTCGAGAGGTAAAACTCCTGGTTCAAATAGATTGCATCTGTGCATATTAAAAGTAGTTGGGGGAAGAGATAACAGAAGCACTATTGCATATATATAACAATTCATTAGAAAATGGAATAGTGCCAGAGAACTGGTGGTCAGCTAATGTGATTCTTATATTTAAAAATGGAGATAGAACTAGTTGAGTGAACTATAGACCAGTTAACTTAACATCGGTGGTAAGAATGATTGTATAATCTTTAATCAAAGATATAATCCAAAAACACCTAAAAAATGAAAATATAATAGAGTAGTTTGCATGGTTTTCAAAAGGGAAAGTCATGCTTGACCAACTTTTAATTTATTTTTGAAGAAGTATGAGTAGACAGAGGTAATATATTTCAATTTTCAAGAGGCTTTTGATAAGGTTCCACATTGTAGACTCATGACTAAGGTCAATGCATGTGGAGTCAAGGGACAGGTAGCAGAATGCAGAGCAAGCTGGCTGCAAAACAGAAAACACAGAATAGGGTTAAGGGTAGCTACTCGGACTGGCAAAAGATGGGAAGTGGTCTACAGGGATAGGTGCTGGGAGCACTGTTGTTCACGATTTACATTAACGATTTGGACGGAATCAGAAGCACAATTTCAAAATTTGCAGACGACACCAAATTGGGAAGTGTTAGTGCAAAGGAAGAATGTGACAGGATACAGCTGCAACCTCCGAAATCCGGAAACCTCGGGACCGAGGCCATTCCGGTTTTCGGGTTTTTCCGGATTTCGGAATAGAAATCCGACATCCCGAATCCGGAAACCCCAGGCCGAGTTTCGGGTTTTTCCAGATTTCGGAGACTAATCCGGAATCCCCTGCATGGTTTTCAAAAGGGAAAGTCATGCTTGACCAACTTTATAAAAAAAAGTGTTTTATTATGTGTAACCTTGTTTTGGATTACTATTGTTCTGTATTGACCACACGGGCACCTAGTGTGATCAGATATATTGGGCCCAAGTTTCCACATGATTTGCGCCTGATTTTTAGGCGCAACTGGTGGAGAACGGACTATCTTAGAAATCGCAATTCTCCACATTTTTTTTCCTGCAGTTCTCGTGAGGTTGAACAGTTCTACTTTGGAACAGAATTTTTTCTTCAAAAAGGGGCGTGTCCGGCCACTGACACCTGATTTCAAAGTTTCCACAGTGAAAACGTACTCCAAACTAAAGTAGAATGGAGCAAGTGAAGATTTTTGTAGAACTGAAAAAACCTGTTCTACACATTAAAAAATCAGGCGCAGGTTACAAATTAGGCGTCCAGAACGAGGTGGGGGGGGGGGGGGGGGGGGAAGGGAAATCATTAAATTCTACAATCAATCCTTATTTATACTTCTACAAATATTATACAAATAAATCCAACCTGAATAAACATTTATAAGCAAAGAAAAGATTAAATAAACCATCTTCCTACCTGTGTGAAAGTGCTTCAGCCATCGTTCGTTCCCGCGGGAGGAAACCGCCGTTTGTTGCCGTGGAGGGGAGGGAGGGGAAGGAAACAGCGGTTTGTTGCCGTGGAGGGGAGGGAGGGGGAGGAAACCGCCGTTTGTTGCCGTGGAGGGGAGGGAGGGGAAGGAAACAGCGGTTTGTTGCCGTGGAGGGGAGGGAGGGGGCGGAAACCGCCGTTTGTTGCCGTGGAGGGTGGGGAGGGGAAGGAGACAGTAAAAAGGGTAGCCTCAGTGCTGATGGCAATGTGCTTTTATTAAAAAATGTTTAAAAATTAAACAGCTACAAAGAACTACAAAAATGGCCGAGTGCCAATGTTTCCTTCACACTGCGCGTGCGCGAACGCTCCAACGCGCACGCGCAGCGTTGCCGGCAGGAAAAAAAAAAATTTAAATAGTACCCGCCCCCTCCCACTTACAAAATCGGCGCGAGTGTAGGCTCCGCCCCCCTGGGCGCCGCGCCAAACAGACAAGGAGCTGCAAAGCGCTCGAGAATAGCGCGGTTTTTTTCTGGCGCCGTTTTAGGCGCGAAAAACGGGCGCCCAGCTTGGAGGGGCGCCCGTTTTTTATCCTGTGGAAACTTGGGCCCACAGTCTCCGAAGGGAGCTTTTGAGAGCGGCATGATGAAATAATTCCCTCCCCTCTCACCCTCCCCCTTAAAAGATCAGCCCTTGTTCTCGCTCGCTCACCGCTGCCCACCTCATTCAGCATCGAGTGCGGCCGGAACCCTCAAACGAGTCTGTCCGTAAGTGCCGCCCTGTGCTTAAGGTTCAAATGGGGCCCCCCATCGCTTTACATTATAGTAGGGATGGAATGATAATGATTAACCACCACCCCCCCTCTGCAGTAAGATCCCAGTTGGCAAAACTGAGAGCTCTTCGCAAGTAATGTTGGTTTATTCATGTGGCAGTTATCACATCCGAAATCGATGCAAAAATCCAACCGACTGGAGAACACTCAAATTCACTCTTGGAGACACCTCCTGGAGGAACAGCAAGGTGGGGGTGATGGTGGTGTGTGTGTGTGTCTGTAGGCAGGGAGGGGAATTATTTACAGAATATTGATCAGAATACCAAATATCCATTTCTGAAATTTTATGACTTTCATTTTATGCCGTTTATATCACTTTTGGAACAGATTTCCGGATTCCGGACATCGACTTGTGCAAACTGCACGGGGTCCGGTTTTTGGAAGTCCGGATTTCGGATGCTCCACCTGTACAAGAAGGCATTCATAAGCTAAATATGTGTGTAATTGGCAAATTAATTTCAATATCGATAAGTGTGAGGTGGTGCATTTTGGTAAGAATAATAGAGGCCGCATACTAGTTGGATAACAAGTGCTGGATTTTCAGTTCCGCTCATTTCAGGGCGGTAATGGCGGTGGGGTGGTGAAGTTTGCACCTGAGGCGTTACACACCTTCCTTAGGCACTAGGCCGGCTGAGCAAGCGAAATTCCCGAGCTAAACAGCCGGCCTCAGAGCGCTCTAAGAGAGGCCTGGGGGGGCGGTGGGAGGAAATCCTGAAAAAAAACCTTGTCCTTCTAGATGGTACAGGTTGCGGATTTGGAAGGTGCTGCTGGAGAAGCCTTGGTGAGTTGCTGCAGTGCGTCTTGTAGATGGTACACACTGCAACCATGGTGCGTCGGTGGAGGGAGTGAATGTTGAAGGTGGTGGATGGGATGCCAATCAAGTGGGCTGCTTTTTCCTGGATGGTGTCGAGCTTCTTGAATGTTGTTGGAGCTGCACTCATCCAGGTATTCCATCACACTCCTGACTTGTGCCTTGTAGATGGTGGAAAGGCTTTGGGGAGTCAGGAGGTGAGACACACTTTGCTGATGATATTTAGAGTAAACTGATAGGGCAGTAATTGGCCAGATTGGATTTGTCCTGCTTTTTATGGACAGGACATACCCGGGCAGTTTTCCACTTTGTCGGTTAGATGACAGTGTTGCAACTGTACTGGAATGGCTTGGCTAGAGGCGCGGCTAGTTCTGGAGCACAAGTCTTCAGCTCAACAGCTGGGATGTTGTCGGGGCCCATAGCCTTTGCTATATCCAGTGCGCTCAATCGTTTCTTGATATCACATGGAGTGAATTGAATTGGCTGAAGACTAGCTTATGTGATGGTAAGGAACTCAGGAGGAGGCCGTTATGGATCATCCACTCGGTACTTCTGGCTGAAGATGGTTGCAAACAGTTCAGCCTTGTCTTTTGCACTCATCTGCTGTGCTCTGCCATCATTGTTGATAGAGATATTCATGGAGCCTCTACCTCCCGTTAGTTATTTTAATTGTCCACCACCATTCTCGACTGGATGTGGCAGGACTGCAGAGCTTTGATCTGATCTGTTCATTGTGGGATCACTTTGCTCTGTTTATAGTATGCTGCTTCCGCTGTTTCGCATGCATGTAGTCCTGTGTTGCAGCTTCCCCAGGTTGGTACCTCATAGGCAAAGATGCATTTTAGAGCAAGCTAGATAAGCACATGAAGGAGAAAGGTAACAACGAATAAGCTGATGGGGTTAGATGTAGCGGGGTGGGAGGAGGCTTATGTGGAGCATAAATGCCCGCATAGACCAGTTGGGCCAAATGGTCTGTTTCTGTTCTGTCAACCTCATGTATATTTTCTGCGGCTTGATAAAACAGCCAGCTGTACTTAACTGTTTGTGTGCTGTGACACACAAAGGGGATTCCATTAATAATATATAATGCTGAAAAATGCTTCATTTTCAACAAACTTGCATTGTTCTTCATTTGAGCCTAGTTGTCTGGCTGCTTGGTGGTGGGAGAAGAGTATGGCAGTCGAGCCTGATGAGGATGAGGGAACCGTTTCCTCCCCCACCCCCACCCCCCACCCCTGTTTTTTGTTCCTTCCCCCACCCCCCGCAATCTCCCATCTTAGTAATGCTCATTTTTTCGTTCATGGGATGTGGGCATCACTGGCAAGACCAGCTTTTATTGCCCTTCCCTAATTGCCCCTGAGAAGGTGGTGGTGAGCTGCCTTCTTGAACCGCTGCAGTCTGTGTGGTGAAGGCACTCTCACAGTGCTGTTAGGTAGGGAGGGAGTGCCAGGATTTTGAACCAGCAACAATGAACGGTGATATACTTCCAAGTCAGGATGGTGTGTAACTTGGAGGGGAACTTGCAGGTGATGGTGTTCCCATGCACCTGTTGCTCTTGTCCTTCTCTGTGGTGGTAGAGGTCACGGGTTTGGGAGATGCTGCCGAAGAAGCCTTTGAGTTGCTGCAGTGCATCTTGTAGATGATGCACACTGCAGCCACGGTGCGCCGCTGGTGGAGGGAGTGAATGTTTAAGGTGGTGAATTGGGTGCCAATTAAGCAGGCTGCTTTGCCCTGGATGGTGTCATGATTCTTGAGTGTTGTTGGAGCGGCACTCATCCAGGCAAGTGGAGTGTATTACATCACACTCCTGACTTGTGCCTTGTAGATGGTGGAAAGGCTTTGGGGAGTCAGGAGTTGAGACACTTGCTGGCCTCTGATCTGCTCTTGTAGCCACAGTATTTGTGTGGCTGGTTCAGTTAAGTCTCTGGTCAGTGGTGACCCCCAGAATGTTTATGGTGGGGGATTCGGTGATGGTAATGCCGCTGAATATCAATGGGAGGTGGTTAGACTCTCGCTTGTTGGAGATGGCCATTGCCTGGCACTTGTGTGACACGAATGTTACTTGCCACTTATTAGCCCAAGCCTGAATGTTGTCCAAGTCTTGCTGCATGTGGACATGGACTGCTTCATTATCTGAGTAGTTGTTAATTGCACATAACAGTGCAATCATCCGCACTTCTAACTTTATGATGGAGGGAAGGTTATTGATGAAGCAGCTGAAGATGGTTGGGCCTAGGACACTGCCCTGAGGAACTCCTGCAGTGATGTCCTGGTGCTGTGTTGATTGTGGGATTGCTTAGACCTGTCTATAGCATGCTGCTTCTGCTGGTTAGCATGCATGTAGTCCTGTGTTGTAGCTTTTCCCTGGTTGGCACCTCATCTTTAGGTACACCTGGTGCTGCTCCTGGTATGCTCTTCTGCATTCCTTATTGAACCAGGGTTGGTCCCCTGGCTTGGTGGTAATGGTAGAGTGAGGGATATGCTGGGCCATGAAGTTATAGATTGTATTGGAATACAGTTTTGCTGCTGCTGTTGGACTACAGCTCATCATCCATTTGTAATGTCCCTACTGCTGTCCTGAATGAAATGAGCTAACTCAACACAGATTGAATTTGGGAGCTTCCTGGTCTGTGTGATTCACTTACCCAATTGCAGTGCATTTATTTCAATATTTTTCTGATATCTTCTCCAAAAACATCAAAACTGTTAGAGAAATCGCTGTTGAATAAAATAATATATTATAATATGCTACACCTTTATTAATTTTAAATGCTTTGTTTTGACCTCCTTTCTGACTCCTGTTTTTTTTCTCTTTGCCAAGGCTACAAATATCCTTTGGATAAGGCACTGTGCTGCCAGACTGCTGCCATTGGCACTCCTATCTGCCTGATAGGCATGCAAAAATACCTGGGGGTTGATCTCCTTCCCTTCTGGGAGATAACTGGCCTTTGCTTGGCACAGTTGAGTAAAACTTTTTGAAACAAAACTTGGGAAGGAAAATAGTTTTAACCTTTTAGAATAAAATTGCTCAAATGGTCAAAAAGCACAATTTTTAAAATTGATTCTAAATAGATCGACTGAACTAAATTACAGGCTGCAAATGCTGCAGATCGGAACTGAAGACAATACACATGGGTTAATCGGAAAGTCGTCAAAACGTTAAACCAGACTTGGTCGATAAAATTTAAAATTCTTCCCCAAAAATATGTGTAACCTTGCAGTGGGTAATAGCCTCTGAAGTTCGTGACACATTGTAGATTCAGAGGTTGCGCATATTTTTTGGGAAGAATTTTAAATTTTCTCGACCAAGTTTGGTTTAACATTTTGACAACTTGAGTTAGACTCGTGTGCGAGCAGATAAGTCAGCACCCGGCTTTTTTCATAGTAAAGCCTCAACAATCCATTATTGAATTTTTTTTCTCGCCCAGCAAGGAAAAAAATACTTTTAGGAACTAAGGTGGGAAGTATTGGGAAAATAATGCAGGAGCTGAGGAAGCATTATTTGTTAGAATGGGACTAGTTACAACAGAGTGGATGCTGGAAGTGGTACTGAATCACTTTTGAAAGAATTACAGGACTGTAAAGGGAAAACGTTCGTCATACAACTATGCTGCAGGCCACTAAATTATCAAAAGGAGGGTGGAGTAGTTTTGTGGAAGACGATAAAACAGATCTGTGCCAAGTAATAATCCTGGGGGATTTCAATCTTGCCCATATTGATGGAGTACTCAAAAGGAACAGTCTGCATGCAAATAGGAATATAATTAAATTATGAGGAGACTTGTTTCTAAAACAGTATGTTAAGGAACCCACAACAGGTAATGCAATATTGGATTTAGTTATAATCAACAAGGAGGGAAGAATAGCAAAATAGAAGTAAGGGAACATTTGGGATCTAGTGACCATAATGTTCTGACATTCCGGGTAGACACGAGGGAAGAAAGCAACAGGAAGCCAATTATAAAGTTAATATTTTAAACAAGCTGATTTTAAGGGTATGAGGGAATGCATGGGAATGGTAAAATGGGAGGAGATACTGAAAGGAAAAGATGTGGAAGGAAGGATGGAAAGTGGACTAATTGTAAAGAGGTAGTTTTTAAGATGTAAAAGGAATTTAATCACTGAAATAGGTCAGGGACAGTATAAAAGAGTAAGACCAGTTTGGCTTGCGAACAAATTGTGAAATGCATTAGTGAGCGAGAAAAAACACACACATTCTTAAATTGTCAGGAAATGAACAGGATAGGGTGATTTATAAAGATATGCTGAAGAGTGCCATGAAACTGAGGGCTGCAAAGAGGGATCATAAGGAAAACAAAGCTGGAAACATAAAGTGAACAGTAAAGCATTCTTCAAGTACGGCTTCTTCAGCAACACCTCTCAAACCTGCGACCTCTACCACCGAGAAGGACAAGGGCAGCATCACACGGGAGCACCATCACCTGTAAGTTCCCCTCCAAGTTACACACCATCCTGACTTGGAAATATATCGCCGTTCCTTCATCGTAGCTTGGTCAAAATTGTGGAACTCCCTCCCTAGCAGAACTATAAAAACACAAGAAATAGGAGCAGGAGTAGGCCATTTTGCCCCTTAAGCCTGCTCCGCCAGTCAATAAGATCATGGCTGATCTGATCTTGGCCTCAACTCCACTTCCTTGCCCACTCCCCATAACCCTTGACTCCCTTATCGTTCAAAAATTTGTCTATCGCCACCTTAAATATATTCAATGACCCGTTCTCTGGGGTAGAGAATTCCAAAGATTCATGACCTTCTGAGTGAAGAAATTCCTCCATTTCCATTTTAAATATTCTGAAACAACGCCCCCTTGTTCTAGATTCCCCATGAGGGGAAACATCCTCTCTGCATCTATCCTGTCAAGCCCCCTTAGAATCCTGTACATTTCAATAAGATCACCTCTCATTCTTCTAAACTCTAATGAGTACAGGCCCAACCTGCTCAACCTTTCTTAAGACAACCCCTTCATCTCAGGCATCAACCTCATGAATCTTCCCTGAACTGCCCCCAATGCAAGTATATCCTTCCTTAAATAAGGAGACCAAAACTATACGCAATACTCCAGGTGTGGGGTCTCACCAATGCCCTGTACAGTTTTAGCAGAACTTCCCTACTTTTATACTCCATCCCCCTTGCAATAAAGGCCAACATTCCATTTGTCTTCCTAATTACTTGCTGTACCTGCACGCTAACTTTTTGTGTTTCGTGTACAAGGACCCCCAGATCCCTCCACCTCAGTATTTTGTAATCTCTCCCTATTTAAATAATAATTTGCTTTTTTATTTTTCCTTCCAAAGTGGATAACCTCACATGTTCCCATTTTATACTCAATCTGCCAAATTTTTGCCCACTCACTTAGCCTTTCTATATCTCTGGAGATTCTTTGCGTCCTCCTCACAACTTGCTTTCCCACTTCCTTAATAATGGACCCCAGCATTTTCCCAATGATAGATGTTTGGCTAACTGGTCTTTCGTTTCCTGCTTTCTGTCTGTCTCCTTTTTTAAATAGGGGTGTTACATTTGTGGTTTTCCAATCCGCTGGGACTTCTCCAGAATCCAGGGAATTTTGGTCGACTATAACCAATGCATCCACTATCTCTGCAGCCACTTCTTTTAAGACCCTAGGATGCAGGCCAACAGTTTCAGGGAACTTGTTCACCTTTAGTCCTATTAGTTTGCCTAGTACAGGTACAACGTCCCAAATCCAGCTGTCCGAAAACTGGACATTTTTGAGGAGGCCAAGATGACTACATCGGGTGGCTAGGGACGAGGAAATCGGTAAAAAACGGGGGTGGGGGGGGTGGCGAGAATCAGCGGACGGCGAGAAGTGGAGGATCGGCGGCCGGCAAGGAGCGGCAATAGCGAGGTCTGAAATCTGGCAAAATCAGAAAACCAGCACGGTCTCGGTCCTGAGGTTGGCGGATTTAGTTAGGATAAGGAAATCGATACATCTGAAATCCGGCAAAATCTGAAAACCGGCACAGTCTTGGTCCCGAGGTTGCCGGAATTCAGACGTTATACCGTGTACTTTTTCTCTAGTGATAGTAATTGTTTTAAGTTTCCTCCCCCTCCTCATAGCCCCTTTATTATCAATTATTGCGATGCTTTTAGTGTCTCTGCCATTTCCCTGTTTCCCATTATTAATTCTCCTATGGGAATACCTTCACCACAAGGAGTGCAGCGGTTCAAGAAGGCGGCTCACTACCACCTTCTCAAGGGTAAATGCCGGCCTGGCCAGCGACGCCCACATCCCTGGAACTAATAATTTTTAAAAAAAGTGTGGAGTAAACAAAGGGTGCAATGACGGATTGGCCTACTAAAAAATGACAATGAAAAAATAGGGTCTGAAATACAGAAATTGTGCCGTACATAACTGTTATTTTTCAAATGAGTTCACAAAAGAAATGGGGTGCGAATTGGGGCCACAGTTCAAAGGTGAATGTAGACTGAACATGTTTGAAATCACAAGAGGACATATTGAGGAGGTTGAAGCTTGAGGTACAGCTCATCGTAGGGTTCTGCAGGATTTGGCTCAAACGAGTACGAGTCCTCTTGCTGATATTTTTTAGATTTCACTAGATTTGGACCAAATCCCAGAGGATTAGAAAATATCAGATGTGAATCCCATCATTAAAAAAGAGGGAGGGATGAACCATCAAATTATAGATCTGTAAGCCTTACTTGGCAAAGTGTTTGGAAGTATTATGAGAGCATATTGTAAGGGGCTTTAGCTAATCTGAGATGGTCAGCATGGTTTTAGGATGTGAGGTCATGCTTGACTAATTTATTAGATTTCTTTGAGGAGATGACAGACCTAGTAGATAGAGGATAGACAGTGAATGTTATCTGCTTCGATTTCCAGAAGATATTTAACATTATCCTACCAAATGGGCTACTGTGTAGGGTCCAATCCCATGGAATAGATGGGAATGCATTAAAATGAATTGACAAATGGTAGACAACAATGTGTGGTCAGGTATCTGGTTGGCAGCCAGTTACCAGCGGATTGCCATAAGGTTCAGTGCTGGAGCTAGTTATTTATAATTTTTATCAATCATTTCGAGGAAAGAATTTTGTCCAAAGCATCCATATTTAGAGACAATACCAAATTGAGAGCAGTGGCAAATTATGAATATTGATTCGAGCAAATTCAAAAAAATCCCAACAAGTTTGATCAGTGGATGGGGAAATGGCAGATATAATTTAATACAGGGAAATGTACGTATGGTGATGAGATTTGGTAGAGGGAAGGTTGCTGCGGATTATGTTATAAATAGGAAAGTACTTGAGGTATCGGAGCAGGAGAAAAATCTTGGGGTTTTAGTGGACAGGTCACTACCCGGGTGTCTGAAAATGGGTTGATTTTATTTTCCCAATAATTTAATTTGTCTGCTGTCACAGTTAGCAGTGACCAATCAGCAATTAACTGTACTTCAACATAGTTGCTGCAGGAGCTTAGTGATTAGCATGAAGGTCTGTGGAGGGATCATAGGCATAATTTGAAAGTTTTGCTGCTTTTGTAGCAGAAATTTCTAATCTAGTACTTCTAAAGTTCATGAAAATGCAATGAGATATTTTTGTATTTGATTCTTTTCATGCCAGGTAAGTGAAAATGATTGAAGAGGAGTAGATGGATATTGTTCAATAAGGCTGTTGTGAAATGCCTTGGGAAGCTTTACTACCTTAAAGGCGCTATATAAATGCAAGTTGTTCTAGATCAGAATAGGGGAAGTGATAAAACATTCCTATTTTGTGGTAAGCATCAACAACAACTTGCATTTATATCATAGTAAAACATCCCAAAGCACTTCACAGGAGCGGATGACCAAAAGCTTGATCAAAGGCTTTAATGATCGTCTTAAAGGAGGAAAGAGAGATATGGAGGCGGAGAGGTTTGGTGAGGGAATTCTTGAGCTGAGCCTTGGCAGCTGAAGGTACGGCCGCCAGTAGTGGATCGATTAAAATCAGGGATGCTTTAGAGGCCAGAATTAGAGGAGCGCAGACATCTTAGAGGGTTGTCGGTAATGTTCCTGATAAGCTGCACTCTATTCTGTGTGGCCGGTTTCTTTTAATGCCTGGTACCTTGAAATTTCTGTGCATGCGCGGCAATTACAATGTAAAAGCTGGTGAGTGGTTTGTGTGGGACCTTTCCAATTACTGCGCGACCGCGCGCGCACCTTAGCGGGAACATTGGTTGTAGGGCTGGAGGAGGTTACAGAGATAGGGAGGAGCAAACCCATGGCGAATTTGAAAACAAGGATGGGAATTTCAAAATTGAGGTGTTGCTTAACCGTGGGTCATTGTAAGTTAGCAAGTACAGGGGTGATGGATGAACAGGACTTAGTGCGAGTTAGGACACGGGCAGCAGAGTTATGGGTGACCTCAAGTTTACAGAGGGTAAAATGTGGGAGGCCATCTAGGAATGGGTTGGAATAATCATGTCTAGAGGTACGAAGGCATAGATGATGCATTCAGCAGCAGATGAGCTGAGGCGGGCAGTGTTATGGAGGTGGAAATAGGTAGTCTTGGTAATGGAGCAGATATGTGTTAAGAAGCTCATCTCGGGGTCAAGGTTGCGAACAATCTATTCAGTCTCAGACAGTTGCCAGGGAGAGGGATGGAGTCAGTGGCTAGGAGATGGAGTTTGTGCCAGGAACCAAAGACAATGGCCCTGAAATTCCGATGTCCCGGGTCCGTAGAAACTTTGTAGAAAGTTTCTGCCTTGACAGATCATCCGCAAATTGGGAATGAGGACACTTGCAAGGCAAGGTTTCCAATATTTATGAATATCTTGCCCTGCAAAAATGTCCTTTAAAATCTTGCCCCTGAAAAAGCAGGCGTATAGCTTACTTTTACAGGCGCAAGTGTTTAAAAATACACACACATTTAAAAATAAAGTTATAAAAACACTCCGGTAAGTTTATTTTAAGGCTTAATTAAAAAAACATTAAAAAAAGTCAGGAAAATATTTTTTTTTATAAGAACTTTAATTTAAATGAATGTACTTTGTACTTTATTTTCTACTTTTTATTGTGTTTGGGGGGGGGGGCGTTCTCATTCATAGTAACAAGAGTTCTGGACTTACGGAACTCCTATTACTATGAATGAGAATCTATCTATACTTCACCTGATTGGCTGCTGTCTCCAGATCCCGGCCTGCGCACGTCCCCATCTGCATGCGCTGTGATGCACAGTCACAGGAGGCCTCAGGCTCAGAAATTCGAACAGGCGCAGCAGCAACAGGTAAATGCCCATCTTTTTTTCTCTTCTGTCGTTTGCCCGTGGGAAGAACTCGAACAGAATTTCAGGGCCAATGGCTTTGGTCTTCCAAATATTTAGTTGGAGGAAATTTCTGCACATCTAGCACTCGATTCCGACAAGCAATCTGACAATAGAGCCAGTGGAAGAATCAAGAGAGGTGGTGGTGAGGGAAAGCTGGGTGTCGTTAGTGTACATGTGGAAACTGACGCTGAGTTTTCAGATGATGTCGCCAAAGGGCAGCATGTAGATGAAAAATAGGAAGGGGCCAAGGATAGATCCTTGGGAGGCATTAGAGGCAACGGTGTGGGAGCGGGAAGGTGATTCTTTGGCTACAACTGGATAGATAAGAATGGAACCAGACGAGTGCCTGATACTAGAGCTGGGTCTTGATATTGGATTCTATTGAGAGTGCAGAGTGTAACTTTTTGCAGAGAGATCTGCGAGGATGAGAGTTAATTATTTATTAAAATGTTTCGTACAAGGTTACTGTTATATAACTATGGATTTATTTAACTGTTTTTCTCTGTTGCTTTGCCATACCACCTGTTTATTCATCAGTGGTTGCTGTGTAATTCATGTATTGTCCTCTCCCCAACACCACTATCACTGATCAGTACTGTGGATTTATTTTTTAAAATAGTGGAAGTAATGAGGGCTTGTTTACATGGTTGGGGGAGAGGCCAACTTCCACTACCACAATCACTCTTGTTGTATATGGTGGAGCTATACCTAGTACAGGTGCAACGTCCCGAATCCGGAATTCTAAAAACTGGAATTGTTCGAAAACCGGACATTATGCAGTTCGCAGGCGCTGTCCGGAATCTGAAAATATTTCCCAAAAACCAGACTTTTAAGCTGTAAGTACTTTTTCCAAAGATAAATCCGGAAAAATACAGAAACAGGCCCGGCCCGGCCTCGAGGTTGCTGGATTCGGGCCATTGGATTTTTTGCTCCGAAATCCAGAAATACCTAAAAATCATCTACAAGATTGCCGTATTCTGGACGTCGGATTGTCTCCGAAATCCGGAAATACCCGAAACGCGGCCCAGGAGTTTCCGGATTTGGGACGTCGGATTTCTTCTTCGAAATCTGGAAAAACCCGAAAACCGAAACTGCCTCGGTCCCGAGGTTTCTGGATTCGGGACGTTTGTACCTGTCGTATAATGAGAAAGCATTGTACTGTATTTTTTAACCATAGCTCTGATGCTGTGATACTTGGCTTCATCAGAATTGTAAGTGCTTTCTGGTGGATTATTAAAAATAACTTGGATAACTATTTTGTGTAGTTAGAAGAACATTTTTTAAAATGTCTTCGTCAGCAAAATAAATTAATTCATCAATGAGCTCTATTTGCTGGCAAATTTAACAACATTGAAATACTGCCATGTCAAAATGTGCAGTAGAACCTAGATTTTAGTTGAACAGCATGTCTATTATATCAGAGCTGTCACTTTGTACATTGCTTAACACATTAGTGTTTTTACATGTTTTCTCTCCTGCAGCCGGAATCGATTCCTTGGGTAAAATGTAAACTTATGACCAACACATAGCGGTGGTACAATCCCCCTTCTCTCTCGGTTCTCACTCCTGTGCTTCGTCTCTTTTCTCTCTCCCTCGCTTCCTCCCCTTCTTTTCGTCTCCATCTCTTCCACCCTGCTTTGTCTTCACCTCCCAGCTCCCTTAAATCATAAGGGAATCGACGGTTATGGGAAGCGGACAGGGAAGTGCAGTTGAGGCCAAGATCAGATCAGCCATGATCTTATTGAATAGCGTAGCCGGCTCGGGGGGCCAAATGGCCTACTCCTGCTCCGACTTCTTAAGTTCTTAGGCTCGCTCTTCCCCCTCCCCGCCCGCGCTCTTCCCCCTCCCCGCCCGCGCTCTTCCCCCTCCCCGCCCGCGCTCTTCCCCCTCCCCGCCCGCGCTCTTCCCCCTCCCCGCCCGCGCTCTTCCCCCTCCCCGCCCGCGCTCTTCCCCCTCCCCGCCCGCGCTCTTCCCCCTCCCCGCCCGCGCTCTTCCCCCTCCCCGCCCGCGCTCTTCCCCCTCCCCGCCCGCGCTCTTCCCCCTCCCCGCCCGCGCTCTTCCCCCTCCCCGCCCGCGCTCTTCCCCCTCCCCGCCCGCGCTCTTCCCCCTCCCCGCCCGCGCTCTTCCCCCTCCCCGCCCGCGCTCTTCCCCCTCCCCGCCCGCGCTCTTCCCCCTCCCCGCCCGCGCTCTTCCCCCTCCCCGCCCGCGCTCTTCCCCCTCCCCGCCCGCGCTCTTCCCCCTCCCCGCCCGCGCTCTTCCCCCTCCCCGCCCGCGCTCTTCCCCCTCCCCGCCCGCGCTCTTCCCCCTCCCCGCCCGCGCTCTTCCCCCTCCCCGCCCGCGCTCTTCCCCCTCCCCGCCCGCGCTCTTCCCCCTCCCCGCCCGCGCTCTTCCCCCTCCCCGCCCGCGCTCTTCCCCCTCCCCGCCCGCGCTCTTCCCCCTCCCCGCCCGCGCTCTTCCCCCTCCCCGCCCGCGCTCTTCCCCCTCCCCGCCCGCGCTCTTCCCCCTCCCCGCCCGCGCTCTTCCCCCTCCCCGCCCGCGCTCTTCCCCCTCCCCGCCCGCGCTCTGCCCCCTCCCCGCCCGCGCTCTGCCCCCTCCCCGCTCGCTCTCTCTCCCCTCTTCCCCCGCTCGCTCTCTCTTCCCCCTCTTCCCCCGCTCGCTCTCTCTCCCCCCTCTTCCCTCGCTCGCTCTCTCTTCCCCCCTCTTCCCCCGCTCGCTCTCTGTCCCCCCTCTTCCCCCGCTCGCGCTCTCTCCCCCCTCTTCGCTCGCGCGCTCTCTCTCCCCCCTCTTCCCCCGCTCGCGCGCTCTCTCTCCCCCCTCTTCCCCCGCTCGCGCGCTCTCTCTCCCCCCTCTTCCCCCCGCTCGCGCGCTCTCTCTCCCCCCTCTTCCCCCGCTCGCGCGCTCTCTCTCCCCCCTCTTCCCCCGCTCGCGCGCTCTCTCTCCCCCCTCTTCCCCCGCTCGCGCGCTCTCTCTCCCCCCTCTTCCCCCGCTCGCGCGCTCTCTCTCCCCCCTCTTCCCCCGCTCGCGCGCTCTCTCTCCCCCCTCTTCCCTCGCTCGCTCTCTCTATCCCCTCTTCCCCCGCTCGCTCTCTCTCTCTATCCCCTCTTTCCCGCCTCGCGCTCTCGCGCTCGCCTCTCTCTCTCTCTCTCTCTCTCCCCTCTTCCCTGCTCTCGCTGTCGCCTCTTCCCCGCGTGCCCCCAAACTTTCTCTCTCTCCCACCCCCCAACCACCCTTTCTCTCCCACACCCCCCACCACCCTTTCACTCCCACCCCCCCACCACCCTTTCTCTCCCACCCCCCCACCACCCTTTCTCTCCCACCCCAACACCCTTTCTCTCCCATCCCAACACCCTTTCTCTCCCACCCCAACACCCTTTCTCTCCCACCCCAACACCCTTTCTCTCCCACCCCAACACCCTTTCTCTCCCACCCCAACACCCTTTCTCTCCCACCCCAACACCCTTTCTCTCCCACCCCAACACCCTTTCTCTCCCACCCCAACACCCTTTCTCTCCCACCCCAACACCCTTTCTCTCCCACCCCAACACCCTTTCTCTCCCACCCCAACACCCTTTCTCTCCCACCCCAACACCCTTTCTCTCCCACCCCAACACCCTTTCTCTCCCACCCCAACACCCTTTCTCTCCCACCCCAACACCCTTTCTCTCCCACCCCAACACCCTTTCTCTCCCACCCCAACACCCTTTCTCTCCCACCCCAACACCCTTTCTCTCCCACCCCAACACCCTTTCTCTCCCACCCCAACACCCTTTCTCTCCCACCCCAACACCCTTTCTCTCCCACCCCAACACCCTTTCTCTCCCACCCCAACACCCTTTCTCTCCCACCCCAACACCCTTTCTCTCCCACCCCAACACCCTTTCTCTCCCACCCCAACACCCTTTCTCTCCCACCCCAACACCCTTTCTCTCCCACCCCAACACCCTTTCTCTCCCACCCCAACACCCTTTCTCTCCCACCCCAACACCCTTTCTCTCCCACCCCAACACCCTTTCTCTCCCACCCCAACACCCTTTCTCTCCCACCCCACACCCTTTCTCTCCCACCCCAACACCCTTTCTCTCCCACCCCAACACCCTTTCTCTCCCACCCCAACACCCTTTCTCTCCCACCCCAACACCCTTTCTCTCCCACCCCAACACCCTTTCTCTCTCCCTTCCCCCTCTTTCTCTCTTGTTACCCCCTTTCTTTCTCCCTTCCCCCCATTTTCTCTTGCTTGCCCCCTTTCTATCTCCCTTCCCATTTCCCTTCCCCTCCTTTCTCTCTCCCTTCCCCCCTTTCTCTCTATCCCTTCCCCCCTTTCTCTCTTTCTTCCCCCCCTTTCTCTCTCCCTTCCCCCCTTTCTCTCTCCATTCCCCCCTTTTCTCTCTTTCCCCCTTTCTCTCTCCCTTCCACCTTTCACTCTCTTCCCCCCTTTCTCTCTCCTTCACTCCCTGACACCATTTCGCTTTCCCTTATACCCTTTCTCTTTCCCTTATACCCTTTCTCTCTCCCTTCCCCCCTTTCTCTCTCCCTTACCCCCTTTCTCTCTCCCTTCCCCTCCTTTCTCTCTCCCTTCCCCTCCTTTCTCTCTCACTTCCCCCCCTTTCTCTCTCCCTTCCCCTCCTTTCTCTCTCCCTTCCCCTCCTTTCTCTCTCACTTCCCCCCCTTTCTCTCTCCCTTCCCCCCTTTCTCTCTTTCCCTTCCCCCCTTTCTCTCTCCCTTCCCCCCCTTTCTCTCTCCCTTCCCCTCCTTTCTCTCTCCCTTCCCCCCCTTTCTCTCTCCCTTCCCCCCCTTTCTCTCTCCCTTCCCCCCCTTTCTGTCTCCCTTCCCCCCTTTCTGTCTCCCTTCCCCCCTTGCTCTCTCCCTTCCCCCCTTTCTCTCTTCCTTCCCCCCTTTCTCTCTTCCTTCCCCCCCTTTCTCTCTTCCTTCCCCCCCTTTCTCTCTTCCTTCCCCCCCCTTTCTTCTCCCTTGCCCCCCTTTCTCTCTTTCCCCCTTTTTCTCTTTCCCCCTTTCTCTCTTTCCCCCTTTCTCTCTCTCCCCCCTTTCTCTCTCCTTCACTCCCTGACACCCTTTCTCTCTCCCTTGACCCCTTTCTCTCTCCCTTGACCCCTTTCTCTCTCCCTTGACCCCTTTCTCTCTCCCTTGACCCCTTTCTCTCTCCCCGTCGCCCCCTTCCTCGCCCCCTCGCCCCCTTCCTCGCCCCCTCGCCCCCTTCCTCGCCCCCTCGCCCCCTTCCTCGCCCCCTCGCCCCTCCCTCGCCCCCTCGCCCCCTTCCTCGCCCCCTCGCCCCCTTCCTCGCCCCCTCGCCCCCTTCCTCGCCCCCTCGCCCCCTTCCTCGCCCCCTCGCCCCCTTCCTCGCCCCCTCGCCCCCTTCCTCGCCCCCTCGCCCCCTTCCTCGCCCCCTCGCCCCCTTCCTCGCCCCCTCGCCCCCTTCCTCGCCCCCTCGCCCCCTTCCTCGCCCCCTCGCCCCCTTCCTCGCCCCCTCGCCCCCTCGCCCCCTCGCACCCTCGCCCCCTTCCTCGCCCCCTCGCCCCCTCGCCCCCTCGCCCCCTCGCCCCCTTCCTCGCCCCCTCGCCCCCTTCCTCGCCCCCTCGCCCCCTTCCTCGCCCCCTCGCCCCCTTCCTCGCCCCCTCGCCCCCTTCCTCGCCCCCTCGCCCCCTTCCTCGCCCCCTCGCCCCCTTCCTCGCCCCCTCGCCCCCTTCCTCGCCCCCTCGCCCCCTTCCTCGCCCCCTCGCCCCCTTCCTCGCCCCCTCGCCCCCTTCCTCGCCCCCTCGCCCCCTTCCTCGCCCCCTCGCCCCCTTCCTCGCCCCCTCGCCCCCTTCCTCGCCCCCTCGCCCCCTTCCTCGCCCCCTCGCCCCCTTCCTCGCCCCCTCGCCCCCTTCCTCGCCCCCTCGCCCCCTTCCTCGCCCCCTCGCCCCCTTCCTCGCCCCCTCGCCCCCTTCCTCGCCCCCTCGCCCCCTTCCTCGCCCCCTCGCCCCCTTCCTCGCCCCCTCGCCCCCTTCCTCGCCCCCTCGCCCCCTTCCTCGCCCCCTCGCCCCCTTCCTCGCCCCCTCGCCCCCTTCCTCGCCCCCTCGCCCCCTTCCTCGCCCCCTCGCCCCCTTCCTCGCCCCCTCGCCCCCTTCCTCGCCCCCTCGCCCCCTTCCTCGCCCCCTCGCCCCCTTCCTCGCCCCCTTCCTCGCCCCCTCGCCCCCTTCCTCGCCCCCTCGCCCCCTTCCTCGCCCCCTCGCCCCCTTCCTCGCCCCCTCGCCCCCTTCCTCGCCCCCTCGCACGCTCCCTTCCTCGCCCCCTCGCACGCTCCCTTCCTCGCCCCCTCGCCCCCTCGCCCCCTCTTCCTCGCCCCCTTCCTCGCCCCCTCGCCCCCCTTCCTCGCCCCCTCGCCCCCCTTCCTCGCCCCCTCGCCCCCCTTCCTCGCCCCCTCGCCCCCGCCCCTCGCCCCCTTCCTCGCCCCCTCGCCCCCTTCCTCGCCCCCTCGCCCCCTTCCTCGCCCCCTCGCCCCCTTCCTCGCCCCCTCGCCCCCTTCCTCGCCCCCTCGCCCCCTTCCTCGCCCCCTCGCCCCCTTCCTCGCCCCCTCGCCCCCTTCCTCGCCCCCTCGCCCCCTTCCTCGCCCCCTCGCCCCCTTCCTCGCCCCCTTCCTCGCCCCCTTCCTCGCCCCCTTCCTCGCCCCCTTCCTCGCCCCCTCGCCCACTTCCTCGCCCCCTCGCCCCTTCCTCGCCCCCTCGCCGCTTCCTCGCCCCCTCGCCCCCTTCCTCGCCCCCTCGCCCCCTTCCTCGCCCCCTCGCCCCCTTCCTCGCCCCCTCGCCCCCTTCCTCGCCCCCTCGCCCCCTTCCTCGCCCCCTCGCCCCCTTCCTCGCCCCCTCGCCCCCTTCCTCGCCCCCTCGCCCCCTTCCTCGCCCCCTCGCCCCCTTCCTCGCCCCCTCGCCCCCTTCCTCGCCCCCTCGCCCCCTTCCTCGCCCCCTCGCCCCCTTCCTCGCCCCCTCGCCCCCTTCCTCGCCCCCTCGCCCCCTTCCTCGCCCCCTCGCCCCCTTCCTCGCCCCCTCGCCCCCTTCCTCGCCCCCTCGCCCCCTTCCTCGCCCCCTTCCTCGCCCCCTTCCTCGCCCCCTTCCTCGCCCCCTTCCTCGCCCCCTTCCTCGCCCCCTTCCTCGCCCCCTTCCTCGCCCCCTTCCTCGCCCCCTTCCTCGCCCCCTTCCTCGCCCCCGTCCTCGCCCCCTTCCTCGCCCCCGTCCTCGCCCCCTTCCTCGCCCCCTTCCTCGCCCCCTTCCTCGCCCCCTTCCTCGCCCCCTTCCTCGCCCCCTTCCTCGCCCCCTTCCTCGCCCCCTTCCTCGCCCCCTTCCTCGCCCCCTTCCTCGCCCCCTCGCCCCCTTCCTCGCCCCCTCGCCCCCTTCCTCGCCCCCTCGCCCCCTTCCTCGCCCCCTCGCCCCCTTCCTCGCCCCCTCGCCCCCTTCCTCGCCCCCTCGCCCCCTTCCTCGCCCCCTCGCCCCCTTCCTCGCCCCCTCGCCCCCTTCCTCGCCCCCTCGCCCCCTCGCCCCCTTCCTCGCCCCCTCGCCCCCTCGCTTCCTCGCCCCCTCGCCCCCTCTTCCTCGCCCCCTCGCCCCCTTCCTCGCCCCCTCGCCCCCCTTCCTCGCCCCCTCGCCCCCTTCCTCGCCCCCTCGCCCCCTTCCTCGCCCCCTCGCCCCCTTCCTCGCCCCCTCGCCCCCTTCCTCGCCCCCTCGCCCCCTTCCTCGCCCCCTCGCCCCCTTCCTCGCCCCCTCGCCCCCTTCCTCGCCCCCTCGCCCCCTTCCTCGCCCCCTCGCCCCCTTCCTCGCCCCCTCGCCCCCTTCCTCGCCCCCTCGCCCCCTTCCTCGCCCCCTCGCCCCCTTCCTCGCCCCCTCGCCCCCTTCCTCGCCCCCTCGCCCCCTTCCTCGCCCCCTCGCCCCCTTCCTCGCCCCCTCGCCCCCTTCCTCGCCCCCTTCCTCGCCCCCTTCCTCGCCCCCTTCCTCGCCCCCTTCCTCGCCCCCTTCCTCGCCCCCTTCCTCGCCCCCTCGCCCCCTTCCTCGCCCCCTCGCCCCCTTCCTCGCCCCCTCGCCCCCTTCCTCGCCCCCTCGCCCCCTTCCTCGCCCCCTCGCCCCCTTCCTCGCCCCCTCGCCCCCTTCCTCGCCCCCTCGCCCCCTTCCTCGCCCCCTCGCCCCCTTCCTCGCCCCCTCGCCCCCTTCCTCGCCCCCTCGCCCCCTTCCTCGCCCCCTCGCCCCCTTCCTCGCCCCCTCGCCCCCTTCCTCGCCCCCTCGCCCCCTTCCTCGCTTCCTCGCCCCCTCGCCCCCTTCCTCGCCCCCTCGCCCCCTTCCTCGCCCCCTCGCCCCCTTCCTC